>NW_025999880.1:6011954-6058747 GCF_001458135.2 Marmota marmota marmota | reverse complement strand
TGTAGCCAATGTTTTTAAACAAACACCAGCTTTGATAACCTTCCATTCCAGACAGCCCAAATATCCAATGCAGGTGGACAAGCCCTCCTTCCTGGCCCAAGAGCACTCCTGCAGCAGTGCAGCCCTGCACTGCCCTTCCTCTGGGTCTGTAGCCAAACTTGTATCCAACAGAGGCCCCAGGCCCTGTGGTGGTGTGGAATGAGCTACGGCCATCTGGAAGGAGTGACGACCCCTGTGTCAGCCAAAGCACCAGCCAGTCACAGCCATGCAGACGCCAGGAACGAGGTGGGGCTACTTACGTGAGGACTTTTTCCCAGGGTTCGAGGGTTTGTTTGTAGACTGGGTGCCACGGTCTCCAGAGTCATCTGTGCCAGAGAAGGACTGAATGTTTGTGGCTCCTCCTCCCACCCCAACCTCAGAAGCCAACTTTGCCATGGAGGGAGAAGAGAGCATTTATACAGCCAGCCAGTCTTTCCTTCCCTCCTTCTCTTCTTCTTTCTTGATAATAGGGATTGAACCCAAGGGCCCTTAACCACACTGAGCTACATCCCAGCCCTTTTTAAAAATATTTTATCTAGAGACAGGGCCTCATTGAGTTGCTCAGTGCCTCGATAAGATGCTGAAGCTGGCTTTGAATTTGAGATCCTCCTGCCTCAGCCTCCGGATCCCCTGGGATTACAGGCACATGCCACAGAGCCCTTTTTAATTTTTTGAGACAGGGCCTTGCCGAGGCTGGTCTGGAACTTGCGATATTCCTGCCTCATCTTCCCCAGTTTCTGGGAAACAGATGTGCACCGTGGCACCCAGCATAACCAGCTATTTCTGACTTCCCGTCCAATTACTTGCAAGAGAGAATAAAAAGGTAATAGAAGGAGCAGTTCTGTGTGTCACTCATCTCTACAACCTCTGAGACCTCTATAACTTTGGCAATGGGGATGACTCCAACTCACTCGTGGTTTATTGAACCCCTGAATGAGACCACAGCTCCTGGCAGGTAGTGAAGGCTCTGTCAGCATTAGTTTCTTGCCTGCTAGTTCTTCTCTCTCCCCTCCCTCCTCTTGCAGACCAGGCTTCAACAAGAAATAGGCACAGGCCAGGCAAGGTGCTACATGCCTGTGATCCCAGCAGCTTGGGAGTCTGAGGCAGGAGGATCATGAGATCAAAGTCAGCCTCAGCAAAAGCGAGGCCCTATAAGCAACTCAGTGAGACCCTGTCTCTAAAATACAAAATAGGGCTGGAGATGTGGCTCAGTAGTTGAGTGCCCCTGAGTTCAAAAAAAGGTGAAATCTGGCTATGGATTGGATATGGGGGAAGAAAAGGGGTGTCAAGGGGGAATTCCAGTTTCTCTGACCCCCAAACTAGCCACTTCCCCACCAAACACACTCACAATCAGCATCCATTCAAAACCTGTCGGAGTTGGCCTCAAGATCAGACAAAAAGAAGCCCATCCAAAGAATCCCATCAGATCATAGAGCTCCCAAGTCTTTTTAAAGGGGTAGCTATGATGTCAGGATGAAGCAGAGACTCCTCTAATCTCAGGCAGCTGTTTCGGGACCTCTGAAACGTGCTCCCAAGCTCTGGACCATGCCCCCTCTCCCACTCTGAGGCAGAGACCCACAGGGTTCAGGACTCTGCGTGGTTGCTGCTGAAGTTACCTGAGCTGATGGGCTCCTCGGGCTTCTTCTCCTGGGACTGTGCCAGGGACTGCCTTAGCTGGTTTTTGACCTCTAAGGCACCTTGGTAGACACCCTTGATCAGCTCATGGTCCAGCTCCACCCTGGGGATGTAGACTGGCTTCGTAGAGACTGTTTGCAGTTTTGACGCTTTCTGCAACAAACCAAGAGGTTAAGGGCAGGTAGCTCCGGGGAAGCCAGCACCTGAGCTCAGTCCTCACCGATCCCTTGAGCAGCTTCCTGTGATTGCAGGTTTGAAATCCAACAGGCCTGCTCAAATTTCAGGTCCAAGGTCACCAGGCTTTAAAGTACCCCTTTAAGACCTAGAGCTAGAATAGATCTCAAAGGACACTCCTCTTACAGATGGAGAAACTGAGGTCTAGACATGACAAGTGGCCTGCCCACACCACCTATGTGTGTATGGTCACACCTATGTGTGACCGGGTGGCACAAACTCAGTTGGGACAGAGGTCTCCTGAGGTACGTCCGCTCTGCCAGGTGTGGCTGTCAAAGCACAGAAGACACAGGACCTTTCCTCTCTAGAGAAGCAGCCCTAATCCCAGACCTGATGATGGACAGGGATGCTTCGCTGGGAAAGGAGAGTCACTAAGTTGAGTCCTATAGTACCAAAGGGACCAGATAGATGTGGACTGAGCCTTTCTCATACAGGCCAGGCAGCTGCAGATAAAAGCCCTTAAAAGGGGCTGGGGTTGTGGCTCAGTGGTAGAGCGCTCACCTAGCACACGGGAGGCCCTGGGTTCAATCCTCAGCACCACATAAAAATAAATAAAGATATTGAGTCCAACTACAACNGGGGGGGGGGGAGGAAGAACATAGGGGCCTAAATCGTACAACTATAAGGAAGTAAATTCTGCCAACAACAGGTGAACCTGGAAGTTAACCCTAAGCTCCAAATCAATACAGTCCAGCCAACACCCAGACTGTGACTTTGAAAGACCCTAAGCAGACAAGTCACAAAGTCATACCCAGATCCTGGGCCAGGGAAACTCAGAGTAAATATAAATTCTCCTAAGCGCCTCAGTTTGGGATAAGTTGTGGCTCAGCGAGAAAATGAACACAGCAGGTGTCTCGGGGATGCTTCCAATGCTCCAGGTGCATCTGTAACCACACCCCGGTGAGGGCTCTAGGTATCCTGCCGGCACTCTGTGGGAACACAAACTGGCAGAAGGGGTCTTTGACACACCCACCTCAAGAAACTCGAACTCGTCCCTCTTCACCAGGTTGCTCTCGATCTCCTCCTTCAGGGTTTGGATCTCATTTTTCTTCTTGAGGAGAATCTGGTAAATGGAGTCAAACTTGTTGACAACCCTCTTCTCTTCTTCCTTTAGCTTGCGTGTGGCGCTGGCCTCGGAGGCCTCAATGAGAATCTTCATTTCCGTGTATTCCTGTCTCACCTGCTCCATCTTCTTGTTTGTAGCCTCCTAAAAGGCCCAAGGCAAGAGGACTCCCATCAGGCAAAAAGGCTAAGGTTGCAGCCCCAAGTGTCAGTGGGATGAGGGCTCTAGGTCCTCGTGCCTGCACTCTGTTGGAGCACAAACTGGCATGACGGCCTTGGGGCGCCATTGGGAGCACAAACTGGCATGACGACCTTGGGGCGCCACTGGGCAACACCTATTCAATATGAAGTGCTCACAACCCAGACCCAGCTCTAATCCTAGGTTTACACTCTAGAAAAATTCTTGGACACCTACTCCAGAGACACACACAAGAATGTTCATAAGCCAGGTGCGGTGGCACACACCTATTAATCTCAGCAGTCCAGGAGGCTGAAGCAGGAGGATCAGAAGCTCAAAGCCAGTCTCAGCAACTTAGAAAGACCCTTTCTCTAAATAAAACATTAAAAAGGGTAATAAATAAATAAAAGGTCCATTGACAGCTAAAAAATATTTTTAAAAGGGGGGGGGCGCTGGAATTGTGGCTCAGTGGTAAGAGCACTTGCCTAGCAAGTGTGAGGCGCTGGGTTCGATCCTCAGCACCACATATGAATAAATAAAAGGTCCATTGACAGCTAAAAAATATTTAAAAAAAAAAAAAGGGTTAGGGATGCGGCTAAGTGGTTAAACACCCCTGGGTTTAATCCTCAGTACAAAAAAAAAAGGGAATGTTCAGGGGCTGGGGCTGTAGTTCAGTGGTAGAGCGCCTGCCTTACAGGTGTGAGGCACTGGGTTCAAGCCGCAGCACCACATAAAAACAAACAAACAAATAAAAAAAGATATTGTGTCCATCTACAACTAAAAAATTAAAAAAAAAAAAAAAAGAATGTTCATAAGCAGCCTTGTTTGAAAACAGTAAAAACCAAGCTGGGTATAGCAATGTATACCTATAGTCCCAGCAACTCAGGAGGCTCAGGTAGGAGGACTGCTTGAGCCCAGGAATTCAAGGCCAGCCTCGGCAACATAACAAGATCCCATCACAGAGAAAAAAAAATGAAATGTGACAAGTATGTGTATTATAAGTTTGAAATGCACATCAGAAGTCAAAGGCATAGGACCCAAAACAGGAATGCAAAATATCTTACTAACTCATTTTATTTATTAGTTTGTTTATTTATGGTGCCAGGGACTGAACCCAGGAATGCTTAACCACTGGGCTTCACCCCCAGTCCTTTTCATTTTTTCATTTAGAGACAGGGTCTCACTGAATTGCCGAGGCTGGCTTCGAACTCATGATCCTCCTGCCTCAGCCTCAGAGCCGCTGGGATTACAGGTATGCACCACTGTGCCCGGCATGAATTGTATCCTGGAATTGCAAAGTGCCTGCCTAACACATATGATGTCCTGGGTTTGATTCTCTGTGCTGCAAAAAAAAAAAAAAAAAATGAAATGATTTCATGTGTTTCTCATGTTAATTTAAAATCACGTGGAAGGTTTCCATTGTATTTGTTCGTGCTGCTTTAGGAGCCTTAACATCTTGGATAACTTCAACAGCTCAGCATCCAATGTGACAAACACACAGGGAGGGACAGACTACTACCAGTGCGCTCCAATGTTCACGCTCACCTTTTCCTTTAGGAAGAGAACACCCTTGGAGTTTCAGGTGGGCACGAAGCCACCCAGACTACATTTCCCACACTCTCTAGCAGCTAGGCTTTGCAATATAACCAAGCTCTTTCCCATGAGGGAAGTTATGTGTGCCATACTGTGTCTCTTGCTTAAAAGGAGACAAGAGAAGGAAACCACTTGTCATCTTCCTGTTCCCCCTTTCTAGGCTATAACAAAGACGTAATGGGGACCCAGTGGAGACAGCCAGCCTGACGTGACTTCTGTTATCTTGGTCATAATAAATGCCAGTTTGGCACACATCCCAAACCCTAAGGGTCAAAGTCATTATGGTAGTCAGCCGAGCATGTTGTGCTGGCCACTAATGCCTAAATTGGTTTTTTTTTCTTTCTCTTAAGTATTTTTTTAAATACCTTTTTTTTTTTTAAAGGGCTGGGGATATAGCTCAGTTGGTAGAGTGCTTGTCTCACATGCACAAGGCCCTGGGTTCAATCCCCAGCATGACCGAAGGAAAAAAAAAAAAATTCATTTTTTCTTAAACCTTTATTTATTTTTATGTGGTGCTGAGGATCGAACCCAGTGCCTCACACACACTAGGCAAGTGCTCTACCACTGAGCTAAAGCCCCCAACCCCCTAGACCATTCATTACTTAACAGATGTTGGGCATGGTGATAGTTTCTACGAAAGGACAGGTGCATTCCAGTTAGCCTCGGGCCATTTTTGCCTAGTTTAGCACATAAACCCATTCCCCCTGCCTTGGAGTTTGGGGGTCCTCCTGTCTTGCTGCTACCCAAGACACACTTCTCTCCACAAGTCCCTAACAAAGTGCACTTTGTGCAATTCTGGATCTTTTGTGAGGAGTTGTGATTCCACTGATCAGAATAGAAAACTAAGGCTCCAAGATCTGCCATGGTGCCCCAGGCCACAAAAGCTAGTACATAATAGAGTTGGTATTATAACCACATCTCATCTAACAAACTCACAGCTGCTGCAATAAAACAGAAGGCTTGGGGACAGAGTCTTTGAATATCTAATATTTCTTTTTACTTGTTCAAAAAAATTTTTTTCTTGAACCCAGAGACCTCACATATGCTAGGCAAATGCTCTACCACTGAGCTACATCCCTAGCGCTAAACCTGATTTGTAATCACTCCTGCACTGTTGGTTGGGCTTACAGGTAGTTCTCAGTTGCAGCTTGTGAGGGATCTTTTTCAGGCACATAGCTTTTCATGTTTTGCAAGGTTGCTGCTTAATTCTGACTCTTGTGCGTGCAACCAGTGCTGTCCAGGTCAGAGCCATGTCTGTCTTTGCTGGAGGTCAAAGGAGGCTGGGAGTCGTTTGTGGGGGGAACTGCTACTCACCCGCAAGCTCTGCTGCCTGGCTCTTACGTCCTCCAGTGCTCTTGTCGCCCCGCCGATATGACTGCACATGACGGTTAGCTTATGCCTCAGGGTTTTCTGCAGAGGAAACAAGGAAGGGTGAGAGAGAGGTCCTCTTCAGCCCCTCCCAGCCCCCACACCAGGAACCACCCCCTAAATCTATCCCACTGTTTCTGCCACCGCAAGTCTTTCTTTGAAGAATTCTATTTATTGCCTCCCTTCATCCTTTTAGGGGGATAGTACAGTCAATAAAGAAGTAAAGATGTGGAGCCAGATAAAACAGATTCAAGGGCTGAGGATGTGGTTCAGTGGCAGAGCACTTGCCTCATACATATGAGGCACTGGGTTCGATCTTCAGCACCACATAAAAATAAATAAACAAAATAAAGACATTGTGTCCATGTATAACTAAAATAAGTATTAAAAAAAAAAAAAACAGGTTCAAGTCCCAACTCCCAGTGGTCCAACTGTCTCCCCTTAGTTTCCTTGACCATGAAACAGATGCGACTGGGCTCCTGGGTGGACCCACACAGTGCTAGGATCCTAGTCAAGACATACTAAGGATCAGTATCCAGGATGCTGAACTTCTTCACTACTCCTCATTGTACAGCTGATGGAATCGAGGCAAGGAGACAGCGAGCAGCCAGGCTCACACACAGACAGATGGAGCTGGGGCAGCCACTTCAGTAATGGCAGATGAATTCATTCAGACAACCAGAAAAGCAGACAAATATCATAGAAGAGAGAAATGCTAAAAGATGCTGGAAAGCAGGGGTAGACCACCGAACCATGAACCTGAGGCAGGGAACCCAGAGCCGTAAGTTGGACCTCTACAGTTGTCTTCCCTGGACACATCTGCCAGTTCTAGAAGGAGGCTGGGCAATCTGCGTCAGCTTCAGAGAGGCAGGGGAACAAAGATAGAGTCCACACTTCACCTGGTCACCCTAGGCTGGGACCATCAAGGCTAGGAATATGGAGGAGCCAGCCCACAAGGTCTGCAGCCCAGCTGCCCATCGCTCAGGCCCTGAGGTTGAATTAAGCTAGTTTGGAATTGCTTGACTCCTGGCCACCTCCAGAAACAACTCAAGTACACATGAAAGGAGATAATGTCATCCTCATTTATTTCTGTAAGTCTCCTACATCGATATCAATATCCAAGTCTCCTACATTTTTCTCAGACAAATGTTCGGGCACATAAATGAGGAGAAAAAAAAAATCATCACTGCCACCACCCTCATAAGGGCAGCTAGCAGTTATGGTGTGTTTACTGTGCGTCGGGTTCTCTTCTAGTGTTGACCCACATTAACTCATTTAAAGCTAAGAACAATGCTATGAGGCTTGGGTAGGAATCACCCAACCTTCACAGACAAGGACATTGAGACACAGAGCAATGGGCGCCCTGTGCAAGATGGCATTGCTAGTCATTGGCAGAGCTAAGTTGCTGATATTAAAGTCATAGACCCGTTATGAAACTGAGCACGCTGGAAACTTCTAGAAAAAGAGAAATCATTTCCCTCCTCCAACAAGCTGGCTCAACATACTTTGCCCTTCCTTCTACTTCTCCCACTCCACTAGAGATATTCAGGGCTGAACCTGACCTTGAATCTACAGTTGAACAACCCAGTGACAGTCACACCTAAGGGCTGGAAGCAGAGACCAAGGCCACATGAACTTAACCCAGAAAGCCCAAGCCACCAACAATGTTTCAGACTCAACCTCTGTTACACTGCTCATCCACCTGGACATTACCAGTAACTGAGATAGGGTTAGGGCCAAAGGCCAAATCCAGGCACATCTGATCTCACAGAGCTGGAGGAGACCTCAGAACACCCAGGGGCTAGAAATTGTTTCACCTCCAAAAGCTGCTCTTAGTACTGCACCCCGATCCCCATTCATCCACCATTCATCAGACACATATGACAGTCATTGTGCACAGGGGTCCACATGACTTCAGGCCAAAGGGAAGTGGTCCAGGAACTTCAGGTGACTGGGGATACAACTCAGTTAGCAAAGTGTTTGCCTGGGTTCAATCTTCAGCACCACACACACAAAATAAAGGAAGGTCTGAGGATTGTGGCAGAGGTCAAGGACTTGTGTTCCTCTGCACAGGAAGCAGCAGAGTCCTGAGTCCACCCCACACCGAGTCAGCCACCCAAGGCTGGGAACAATGCCCAGCTGGGAGTGGCCCTGAAACAGTGGTGAGCAGCAGCAAAAGAGAACACTTGGGCCTGGCGCACTGGTGCAGGCCTGTAATCCCAGTGGCCCGGGAGGCCGAGACAGGAGGATCGAAGGTTCAAAGTCAGCCTTGGCAACTTAGTGAGGTCCTAAGCAACTTAGTGAGACTGTCTCTAAATAAAAGATAAAAAAGAGCTGGGGATGTGACTCGGTGGTTAAGTGCCCTAGGGTTCAATTCCCAGTAATAAAAGAGAGAGAGAGAGAGAGAGAGAGAGAGAGACAGACAGACAGACAGACTTGGGGGTGGGAAATGGCAGGGAATCCTGTTTTAGGGATTAAAAAAAAAAAAAAAAGCCAAGCATATATGTTTGGCACATAAAGCTGAGTCAGACTCCAACTCAGGGTCTCGAAGGCTAAAAGGGAGCAGTAGCTGTAGCCAGGCTGAGAAGCCCTCCTGCCCCTACTTGCTTTCTGCCTCCTAAAAGTGCCTCTTCAGAACCAGGCTGCACCAATAAGCTCACGAACCTTGGAAAGACCAGCTGGGCAACCTGTTATGCAGGGGTTTCCCTGCCACCCAGCATGCTCCCCTCTACCCAGTCCTGAGTCACAGAAATGGTAAGAGTATGTATGGAGTTTTCTGCAGTAAATCATTTTATGGACTGCCTCCCTCACGATAACTTTCCGAGCCTAGCATTTCCAGTTCCCTTTTTATCATTTCCCAGCTGGGGAGCCTCAAGCTCCCCAGGGAATGCTATCAATTCCATTTGGCAGATGAGAAAGCAAAGCTCAGATCTGCAGCGACTTGTCCCAAATTGTTCATCTCTGGAGCAAAACAGGGCTCCTGGCTCCAAGGACTGGGCAGGTTCTTTCCGGGAACAGGTGGAGACTCAGGTATCTATAACTTGAATTGGTGGTACTAGAAGGGAGGTCAATTCAAAAGACATACCTTGAGGTCCAGTTGCTAAGACCTAGGGAAAAAGCCCAAAGAAGCCCCCATTCAGACCCAGAGTGACAAGCAAGGCCAGGGCAGGGCTGTGGCCTAAGGGAGCCTTTGTCCTGGCACTTCTAGGCTTCGCCCAGTCTCAAACCTCCTTGGACAGCCCAGGACAGGCCTTGTTCTCCCGGACAGTGCTGGGAGAATGAGATGAAATCGGGCCACACTTCAGGGCTTAGTTTGATATAACAAAAGTTTGTTTACACTTCTTCAGCTTCTGCTTTTGAGTCCACAAGGGGAACCTATGATTTCCCAAACCACTAAAAACATCATAGACCTGAGAGGCCCTTAGGAGTCCACCATGTTCCTCCTCCCTTTACCAGCGAGGACGCAGGTCCGGGGACAAATTCCACACTCAAAGTCACACAGCAGGATGGACACCATAGTGTAAGAGCACTGGCTCTCCAAGTGGCTCTAATTTGGGGCTTCCTGAGACACCGTTCACCCTCCCTGACCACCAGAACTCTCCATCCCAACAAGACTTTTGCTTATATGACCTCAAGCCTCCCAGAATGTTCCCCCGCTCTGAACTCTATAGAGATTGGAATTCTAGTTCCCAGGGAAAAACTGCAAATGGTGTATCAAACCAATCTGGGTCCCAGCTGGCTCGGCAACTTTGCTACACTGGCTTTGCTAAGTTAACTTCTCTGGACCTCAGCTGCCTGATCTGTGAAATGGAACAAATAATACACACCTCCTAGGGGTTGCCAGCATTTAATGAGGGAACCTCCAGGGTCCTCTTTGACCCTCAGAACCCTTAAGAAAAACCGTCAGATAAGCACAAGTGACCGCACCTGTAACTTCAATTGTTCCTCTGTAAAACTGTTCTGTGGGGGAGCAACAGAGGGATGGCCACAAAGGATAAGGGGAAGGGCGACATAATTTCCCAGCTCCCTCACTGGGGACACACACCTGCCTAGGTGGCCTGTCACCCAGATGGCTGTGAACTAGCAAACCCAGATATCTCCTCAGAAGACCCAGTGGCATGGCAGAGATGCCCTCAGTGGCCCCTCTCCACAACCCAGCAGGCCCAGGCTGCTCTAAGCATCCTCCTCGACCATACCCTACCTGCAGATCAGTGCTGGCCTGGCTCAGGGCGACCGGAGAGCAGGTCTTGTGGTCCACCAGGCAGACGTGGCAGATACACTCGCCATGTGTGGGGCAGAACAGGTCCCGCAGGCGGTTGTGCCGAGAACATTTTCGTTTCAGCAGGTTTCGCACCGGCAGCTGCAACTGGTGGTCTTGGAAGGCAGGACTCTCGAGGTGTGGCCGCAAGTGCTCCGGACAGAAGGAGGCCATGCACACCAGGCAGGTCTTCACGGCCTCCGCTTTCAGGCAGTGGTCACAGAACACCTGGATGGCGGGACTGGGGACCTCGGGAGGGGAAGGTGGCGTCCAGTCGGCCACGGGCGCCTGCTCCAGCTCGGCCTGTAGGTACTGGTCCACCACCGCGCACAGCACCGTGTTCTTTCGCAACTCCGGGAGCGACGGGGACACGGCGCGGCACTGGGGACACCGGTACGGCTTGCCCTGGACAGCCCACGTCTCGTCCAGGCACGATCGGCAAAAGTTGTGGCCACACGGGGTGGTGACCGGCTCCTTGAAGAGCTCCAGGCAGATGGAGCACGACAGCTCCTCCGCCAGCAGGAACAGCTCCGCCATGGCGCTCCTGGGGACACCGGATGAGACACGCTAGCACGGCAGGGGACCGATGCACGACCGTCCCCAGGCAGCCGAGGAAACGAAACTAAGTTGGAGAGAGGCGGTGCCCTAGACTTTCAGGAAGTCACGTGGGGCGCAAGGGCAGGCCCCGCGGGGGTCCCCTCTGGAGAGCCAGAGGTGGCAGCTGTGGGAGTGGCCGTCTAGCTGACTCCGCAGCGGTCCCGGAGGTTTGAAGTCCTGCCTCGGGCGGGGTGAGGGCGGGGCGCTGGGTTTCGCTTAGCCCTAGGGGCTTGGGGACCTCCCGACGACCACCACGTCCTTTCCTGTGGCCACTCTGGATGAACCGACGTGAGTGAACCGTGAGATCCAGCCCAACTTGCGCTCAACCTGGCACTTGGGGCAAGTCGCCCCCTGTGAGAACTCGAGGGCGACCTGGGGTGTCCCCACCCGCTCCCACACCCTCGAGAGCAAGCTTGGTCTTTTTCAGGCATGCCTTTAGGAGCTGCTAAATGACCCAGTCCTTTTCTTTCTGTTTTTATTTATTTATTTTATTATTTATTTATTTTTCCTTCCTCTTTCCTCATCCCAGGATCTGAGCCCTGATGGAGCCATAATCACACACGGAGACTTCCACTGAATGAGATCCCCATTTTTGCTCTCTTGGGATTTAGAGATACCCACGTCTAACAAATATTCTGTCTTTTACACACACACACACACACACGAATCTAAATATGTTTTCTTACAATTGTTAAGAATTATTTCCTTAATGTTTTAGCTCCCCCCTCCCCTGCCTGGGTGTAGGAATTGTGGACAAACAGGAAGCTACTATGTTCAAGAGGGGATGGGGCCAAGAGAAAGTGGGAAGAGTTAGCTGGTGTTTTGTTTGTTTTTGTGGCAGTGCTGGGGATTGAACCCAGGGCCTTGTGCATGCGGGAGTCAAGCACTCTACCAACTGAGCTATTATCTCCAGCCCCTAGCTGGTGTTTTAAATGGATGAAAGGATTAACAGCAAAAAACAAGGAAAAGGTAAATGTCTTAGACTAAGCCCAGAATGTCAGGTCGGTGGCGGTGACTTAGAACAAAGCAGACCCCGTGGAAAAGAAACATCTATCAGCCAACAGAAATGCCTGTCAATCAGTGGGATCTCCTGACTAATGCCTGTCAATCATCAGGACCCCCTGGCCAATCCTGGAGTTCAGCCAAGCTCCCCTGACCTACTTGGGACAAGGGACTCCAAAAACACCCTTTCCTGTCCCAAGACCTTCCCTTCCTGCTGTAAGCCCCATAAAAGTCCAGTCTGGTCGAACTCCCAAGCGATTTCTCTTCAGACCCTTCTCCAGTTCACTCTGATAGAGTTCCATCCCAAGTGATATCTCAATAAAGCCTCATTCCGAGGCCTTTTAAAATCTGCCTCCTTTGGTAGCTGCCCACCTTGCCTGATCTTATAGTAACTACTATTTATGGGGGACCTACTAGGTGCTGGAAAAGTCACATCTACTCTCTCCTAAAATCCTTACAAACCTGCAAGACGGTGTCGTTATGTCCATTCTACAGAGGAGTGTTACATACTTTTGCAAAGCAGGGCTGGGACCCTAGCTCAGGACTGCTGATCTCTACACTAACTGCTTGGTTCCCCTAATTCTTGTCAGGTATTCCCCAGCACCCTTACCCCACTTACTCTTGTTCATATTTCCTTGTCCATCTTGTCTGCATGGAGAGGAAGAAGACAGTAGTATGAGGGACTAGGAAATTAAGATAAAAGCACAGTATCTCATTTAGAGTTTTTTTTTTTTAATGTGGTGCTGGGGATCCAGTCCAGTGCCTCTTTTGTGCTAGGCAAGCGCTCTACACTGAGCCACAACTCAGCCCAAAAAGCACAGTATCTCATTTGAGTCTCATAATAAATCTTCTAGGCAGATAAATTATCTCATGATGAAGCCAGAGTTCTGAGATGAGACTCCATTCTCCAAGATGCCAATTTCCCCTGGATTCTTTATTCATTTATTTTTATGTAGAGCTGAGGATCGAACCCAGGGTCTCATATGTGCTAGGCAAGCGCTCTACCGCTGAGCCATCACCCCAGCCCTTCCCCTGGGTTCTTGAAGAATAAAATCCATGGACAAATCATGGAAGGGAAGAGTAAACAGAGCAGGATTTATTTAAGTGAGACAACTCCCACCATGTGGGAGAGGGACCTGATAGCAGGAAAAAAACATTCTGGTATGCCAGCTCAGGAGTTTATATATGGTTCTGGGGCAGAGTATGGAGCAGATTCTTTTGTAAAATAGAAATTGAAAAGGCTCGGGGCTACCATCCAGGTTCACTTCCATCCAGGTTCACCCTGGTCTTCCATTTTCCACCTCTGGGACAAAAGAGTTAGCTGGAGGTGTTCCCACAGGTAAGCCTCAAGGTCTTTTATATTTGAAATAGGCCTTGAAGGTGCTATCTACCAGTTAGCCTCCAGCTGTGGTTGAATGAGGCCCTTTATCCTGATTGCCTGGTCCTTTTACTATCTATTATTTTATCCTCATTCAATAATACAAATGAGAAAACTGAACAAGAAGTAAATAACTTGCCTAAAACAATGGCTATTGGCACCAGCCTCTGTTTTCAAAAGTCAAACATTTCCTTCTGTAACAGGCTACCTCCCAAGGGAGGAGTGCAGCAGTTTCCAGGAAATAAACACTATAAAATCTACCTCTAGCCTAGTTACGTGGGAGAGATAGCTTTGGTGACTCAGGCCAGAATGTGGAATGCTCTTTCCCAGCTGAAAGATTAAGAAAGGCTTATTAGAAAATGAAACTAACTAGGAGGGTCGGGCTGTATTCAATTCCATGGGGTAAACATTTACCAAGACCTACTACGCAACAGGCATTCAACAGGCTGACTGCTTAAAGAATAAACGCTAGTCCTCTCTCTCTCTCTCTCTCTCTCTCTCTCTCTCTCTCTCCCCGCCCCCCCTCTTTTAAATCAGAAACTGAACCCAGTGGTGCTAAGCCACATCCCCAGACCTTTTTATTTATTTTTAATTTTGAAATAGTGACATTGTCTTGAAAATCAGGATCTGGTCCTCGTTCCCAACACCAGAGAAACACCAATGCAAGAGCAAAAAGTAAATTTTATTTAAGAAACAGAACAGGGAGAAGGAGAGGGAAGTGGAGGGGAGGCGGATGAGACTCTGGAGAGGGAGGGGGGTGGGGGAGACTCTGACTCGTGATGGTGGGGGCGTGTCCAGAGCTGGTTCCTTAGGGAGTGGGGGTGCTGTGCCCCTTCACAGATTTTAGGTTTCCTTTCTTCTCATGCCCCCTCCTTCTCTAATCTTGCCTACATAACTAAAGTGCGGGAAAGGAGCTGCCCAGTGGGTACCTCTCCCTATTTTCCACACCTGCCAAAGAAGTCAGAAAAGGAGCCACCCAGGGGAATTCGTTAGCAACTCCTTGCTGGGAGGAACCATCAGTCCCTTGGAGGCTGAGGTGAACTTGGCAACTGGTTGCAAGGAGGGGCAAGAGTTCTGCAGGTATTCTACTTACTTTTGAATTAGTTCCCATCTTCCCAACCCAATCATTCATTTTCTACGCTTTCTGTCCTTTGCCCTGTCTCAATAGGGTCTTTCTAAGTTGCTTAAGGCCTTGCTAAATTGTTGAGGCTGGCTTTGAACTTGAATCCTCCTTCCTTAGCCTCCCAAGCCACTGGAATCAGGTGTGCGCGCCACCTTGACCAGGAAGCCTAGCCTTTTAATACAGGGAGAACACTGAGGACCAAGTAGTAAGAGGGGAATGTAGTGGGAGGTCAGTTCCTTCCAGGAGTATAGGTTCCTCATCTGCAAGACAGGGAGCCCAGTAATACCTTTTTGTGGAGACATTGTAAAAACAAAATGAAATTCAGACAAAGCACACTGATGTAGGGGGGAATGGGGAGCCTATGGAGGCGCGGGGACTGTCCCTGGGCTGGAGGGTGTGTTTGTTTATCATGAGTAATTTCAGTGGCACAACATCCTGAAATTAAATGTGACCCTATTGGTCACATGGAAACTTTATGATCCCACCCAGCAGATGGAGAATGATCCTTACTGGATTCCCACTCCATTCTGTATTTGGAAGTTGGGAAAACTAGGTGGAGTAAACAATCTCATTTTCCTGCAAATATAATTTGCCTACTATTTCCACCAATGCCATTATCATAAAATTTAAGGTCAGATTGTGGGTGTGGTTGTAGCACCCACTGAAGGATACGGAATTAATAAACCCCCCAAGACAGTGTGTGATCCAGAAGGAGAGAGGGAGATGGAAGCCAAAGTTTTGATCCTTCCAATAAACCATTTCTCAGTGACATAACAGTGAAACCACGCATTAATCTTGTCCCCGTGTCAACACAGTGACCCCTGGAGGTCAGATGAACAGGACTCCGAATCCTGAAACCTCCACTCTGCCTGTAAAAACACTAATTAAAAACCAAGCCAGGTGCAGTAAGGGGCGCATGCCTGTAATCCCAGCAGCTCCGAAGGCTGAGGATCATAAGTTCAAAGCCAGCCTCATCAAGAGTGGGGTGTTAAGCAACTCAGTTAGACCGGGTCCCTAAATAAAATACAAAATAGGGCTGGGGATGTGACTCAGTAGTTGAGTGTCCCTGAGTTCAATCTCAAGTACCAACAGACAGACAGACAAAAAAAAGCATGCCCAGTAGAAACAAGTTCCAGATGTTTGCAACCTTTTGCCCCAATCCTGTTAAAGTCTTCAAGGACTAAGACCCCCCCACCCAATGTAACCTATGTAAACCTATATCTTCCCTGTAATGGACGCCATTTTCTACCCAGAAGGTGAGCCCTTCAATTGATTCCTGCTCTGCTGCTGAGCAAAAGGCATAGCTGATCCGTGAAACCTGCTCGCACCCTAGTTATTTGTACTTTTATTATGGTGCTGAAACCATTTTGGTTATTGTTGCTTACACCCACCCACCCACCGTCAACCTTCCATGAAGGATAGTGGTTCTTGTTTCCATTTAAAAGATGGCCAAAGGGACTGGAGGGGTGTAGCTCAGTGATACAGCGTGTGATATAAACATGCATAAGGCCCTGGGTTCCATCATCAGCACACACACAAAAAGATGATCAGAGATGTCTAATGGTCATTAGACATCCAGATGTCTAGGTCTAGTCTGTTGACTTTTATTCTGTATGTATGGAAAAAGACTATGGTGTCCATGCCCCCACCCCCATGAAATAAATTTATTTATTTATCTATCTATTTATTTTGCAGTCCTGGGGATTGAACCCTGAAGCTACTACTACTCAGACTACCACTGAGCTAATCCCCAGCCCTTTTTATTTTTTGTTTTGAGATAGAATCTTGCCAAGTTTCCAGGCTGGCCTTAAACTTGGGTTATTCCTGCCTCAACATCCCAAACTGCTGGGATTATAGGCATGCATCATCCAACTCAGCTGCCGCATGAAATTTAAAATCAAATTTATTCTCAGCCCTAAGTGAAGGATATGGAGAATAAGTCCAAGGACATTTCCTCCATCTGCTGCTCTTCCCCCGTTTGCCTTGTCTGCGGTAAAATGGAAGTTTTGGTCATTTAAAATTCCAGGCCTCAGCCAGAATTAAGGAACACAAAGGAATATGCACCTGACCCCCAACCACAATGGGTCAGCTGATCCTAATACAATAACGCCCCCCAAATTCCCTGTTCACACTCCTGCCCAACCCTAAGGGATCAGCCTACCCCAATACAGTGAACCCCAGGAACTAACCTCCTGTTCCACCCTAAATTAAGCCTAAGTAACCCAGACCCTTGCTTCAGCCTGCCGCCATTTTCTGCCCTGAAAATGAACTACACCAGGGTTCTACCGATTGACTAGCTTACTGAATACCGAATAAAGAAAAGCTTGCTGAGCCGAGGTTTGCTTCCCATCGTCTACCTCCATCATTTGTGCGTCTATGTGCTTACAATGAGTGCAAAGAGTTCTAACAGTTATTTTTTTCTGTAACTATCATGATCAATTTTTCATTGAAGTGCTCTTATTTATCCAAACATTTATTTTTAAACACTATTCATAGGTTCTTCTTTATTTGGTTAATGTGGTGAGTTACACAAATTGAATGTTAAACCAATCATGCATTCCTGGAATAAATCCAGGAATTTATTATCTTCTCATATTTTATTTTAATTATTATCATTTTACACATTGCTGGATTTGATTTGCTATTTTTTGGGGGAGGCTCAAGCTCCCCAAAAATTTGCTAATTTTTTGGGGAGACTCAACCATTGAGCCACATCCCCATCCCTTTTTATATTTTATTTTGAGACAGGGTCTTACTAATATGCTTAGAGCCTCACTATATTACTGAGGCTGGCTTTAAATTTTAGGTCCTCCTGCCTCAGCATCCTGAGTTGCAGGAAGTACAGGCATGTGTCACTGTGCCCAGCTTTGTAGAGAATTTTTGTGCCTATCTTCACTGTCACAGTATCACAGTGCTTGTGCTTGTGTTCAAACAAGTCTTATTTAACTTAATAATGGCACTGAAGTTCAAAAGTAGTGATGCTGACAATTTGTGCATGCCAAAGAGATACAGTTTAAGTGAAAAGGTGAAAGTTCATGAAGATAGGAATAAAGATAGTACAAGTAGGGTTTGTCACCATCCATGGTTTCAAGCATCCATTAGAAGTCTTATATCCTCCAGAGATTAGGGGGGGACTGCTACAAATTAAGTTACCACCATGGAGTCCAAGACAGGGCTAGCAGAGACCAACTATATTGGTGATACACATGGAGTAGGAGTGCTGGAGGGCTTCACAAAAAGAAAGAAGACCCAATTGGGCATCAGACTGATCAAGGGTCAGTTTCTTTCCTTCCCTCCATTTTTTAGAAAGGGTCTCACTATGTTGCACAGGCTAGCCTCAAACTCCTGGGCTCAAGCAATCTTCCTACCTCATCCTTTCAAATAGCTGGCACTACACGCATTCACCATAGTGGCTGCTCCAGAGTCATCTTAATACAGAATCAAAGCAGTCTAGAAGTCCATGGTGAGGAGACAATCTGAAGATGGTCAAAACTGAACCACAGGGGCAGAGAATGTCAGATTTATGTTCTCCAGGATAATGGCAGCAGAGTGGGAAATGTGAGGCAGGTGGGCTGTAGCTGACTGTGTGTGTGTGTGTGTGTGTGTGTGTGTTGCTGGGGATTGAACCTAGGGCCTTGTGCATGCAAGGCAAGCACTCTACCAACTGAGCAATATCCCCAGCCTAGGACAGAGCCACTTTAAGATCAGCTACAAAAGCATCCTGGGGTCAATAATATTGTTCTAAAATTACAATAAACTCTCCAAAGCATAATGTAGTTTGGATCTTAAATGTCCCCAAAAGTCTATGTGTGGAAAGCTTGGTCCCCAGTTGAAAGTACTATTGAGAGGTGGTGGAACCACTGTTGGGTGGAAAGTCAGGTCATTGGGAGCATGCCCTTATAGGGATACTGGAATCCTGGTCCCTTCCTCTCTCTTTTCTCCCTGGCTGCCACAAAGTAGCTTCCTTTACCACAGGCTCCCACTGACAAGATGTTCTGCCTTGCCACAGGCCCAAACCAATAGAGTCAAGTGACCATGGACTGAAACCATGAGCCAAAATCCATCTTTCCTCCTTTTAGGTTGTCTATTCCAGGTACCTTATCACAGGTACCTTGATTAATACACCCTCTGCTAATTGGGTGGTAGTTGGCAAGTTATTCAACACTGAGTTGAGAGGAGTTAGATGAGTTACTACTTTAAACCCACGGAATAATTCTATAATAACAAAGCTGGCATCTGAGTACTACTTTCCTCATTTAGAATGGTCCCTCTGGAGTATCAAGCCCAGGAGTTTGAATATGAGAGCTCCCCTAAAAGCTCATATGTGAGACAATGCAAGAATGTTCAGAGATGAAACAATCAGATTTTGAGAGCTGTAACCTAATCAGTGGATTAATCCACTTGAATGAATCAATTGGGTAGTAACTCTAGGCAGATAGGGTGTGTCTGGAGGAAGCAGGTCAGTGGGGTGTGCCTTGGGATTCATATTTTGTCCCTGGTGAGCAGAGCTCTTTGTTTCCTGGCCTTCATGGCCAGAGCTGCTTTCCTTTGCAATGAGTTCCTCCATGATGTTCTGCTTCCCTCAAAGCTTTGGAGTTGGCCCACCAAGGACTGAACCTCTGAAACCATGAGCCAAAATAAAAGTTTCCTTCTCTAAGTTGTTCTTGTCCCAGTGATGTAAAGATGACTAATCCAAGCAGCAATCAAAGATCTGCTCCGTGGCCAGTACCTGGTACTTTCCTTCTCATCTCCCCTTTCCTCTCTCACTCCTGGGTAAGTGGTATAGTTTAGAGCTTCCAAGTTGGAGAATCACATGATGATGAAATCTCTGGTTTCAAGTAGTAAAAAACACATGTACATTTTACATAGTGTTCCAATACATACACAACTGTATGTAAATGAAACAAAAATTTCAAAAAGCAAACTTAAATTCTTTGGGTGTGAAGCACTTATTTTTCTAACCTATCATATTTTATTTCTCCCAAAGCTGGTCAGGAATCCTAAATTGATACCATCAACTTTCTAGTGGACTCTACCCATCACTATAGAGGAAAAAGGCAACTCAAACTGATTAAAATTTGAAAATATTCCCTGACATCAACACTTCTCTTTGATCCAATTAATATTGATTATTTATCTTAATTTGTTTTCCAAACCCTGGAAAGAAATTATATTATGAAGAACCCCACTGCCAAGATCCCACCACTCAGGGTTAAACTCACTCTTTCTAGAGTAATATTTCTTTTTTTTTTTTTTTAATATTTCTTATTACAATCAATAAATACACACTTCAATACACATCCATGTCATGCAAATTTTAATTTGCATGATCCAGTGGCTCCCAGATGGGATGAACTTGGATGGACTATGCAACATCAGACTCTTTGATGAAGGCAAATGTTGTTATGGAAAAGTGCAATGTCTTACATTACTTAACCAAGACAGTAATTTGCAATATTCAACTAAACACGACTCAACATGGACATTATGTTCAATATGATTTTATTTAAAAATTTGCAAAGCTGAAGGAGGATCTGATCTTTTGTTAGAAGAAAGCCTTTTTCACAGTATATATTTAGCCATTTTTGCTTTGTATTGAGTAATAACAGAAAAAAAAAAGGAAGTTTCTGTTCAAGATCCTCACTCCAACCCACTGAGCAGGTGCCTCGCATCTTGTAGCAAGATAACATGTTCCATGGTCTTAAGTCCCACAGCAAATCCCCTACCCAAGGTAACACAGTTCTCCTCCAGGCACACTGCTCTTACAGAGGGTCCTGAGAATCCTTAATTTTTAAATTAGGAAAATGTGAAAGGATTCTTGAACCCACTGTCTGCAACAAACCCAACTATCTGTTAACTCTTGGCAATTTCAAGTATAACATACTTGAAATTTATAAGATGCTCCATGTTTAATGGAACAACTCAAATGTTAAAAAATTTCAAGCAACATGCTTTAATATTTTAAAATGTTACTTAATGAAACTTATTGAAACAAGATACACAGCACATTCTTGTACTTGGTATTATAAACTCCTACTGACGATCGCTACTCAATGGTCAAAAAAATAGAAAATGAGAAGAAACCAGACTATCGGGATATAACAATGTCTGCAGGGAATGTCAAGTTCTAACTTTTGTTAACTGAAATCAACTTGAAGAAAAATCAGGGGGTCTACAAACCACCCATATTATTTTAAATGATGAGGTAGATTTTTTTTTTCCCCCTATGCAGGCAAATGAAGATAACAAAAAATCCAGACTTTCAAATGCTCTTTAAAAAAAAAAAAAAGTTCAGGTTATAGTCACTTTCACAAAAAAGACATTTATAAACTATGAGGTGGAAAGGTCATCCTCAGACATGTTCTATACTTGAGGTGGTACTTGGAGATTCAAGAATCAGTCTTGGATCAATCAACTCTCTCCAAAAAACCGTGATCTGAGGAAAAATACAAAATAGTTTAAGCATTTCATTTTGAGGTCATATAGGATTTAGTAAGTTAAAAAATTTAAGTAATTCCAGCAGTTTGGGAGGTCAAGGCAGGAGGATCAAGTTCAAAGCCAGCCTCAGCAATGGTGAGGCACTGAGCAACTCAGTGAGATCCTGTCTCTAAATAAAATACAAAATAGGGCTGGGGTGTGGCTCAGTAATCGAGTGCCCCTGAGTTCAATTCCCAGTACCAAAAAAAAAAAGAAAATTTAAGTTAGTCAAGATCCCACCATTCAGGGTTAATCTCATTCTTTGTAGAATAATATTTCTCATTACAAATCAATCAATACACGTTTCAGTACATATCTATGACATGCAAATTAAAACTGAAGAGCATCTTCCTTGGTCCAGGGGCTCCCAGACTAGATGAACTTGGACTGGACTATGGACATCAGACTCTTCAATGAAGGCAAATTTCTATTGTGCAGGATGATTGAGAACTGGAATAATTTGAGTCCCAGTAAATTGAGTTTAATTAGGACATAAGAATTCATTTCCCTAAAATGTAGCTTAAGTTTAACATTAAACACATTTCATCTTTTGTTTACAACTGGGGGTTGTAGGGACTGAGAAAATGCAGAAGGAGTAAGAGGTTACAAGTGCCAGAAGGATTTCCCCTGTGGACAGGTGGCCTGCAGATTTCTTGGGAGCTAGATGTGGCCAACTGTGTATCACTAGGCTGCCCATGCCCTTCTTGGAAGTTCAGTAGTTCTTATTCTATGCTGCCTGAAAACAAAAACTACAATTTACAAGTAATCACTAATGCTGGGCCACATGGATGTATACTGAGAGCCATCTAGTGTCAAAAACAGTAATGACAGCTGGGATGTGGCTCAGTGGTGAAGCTCTAGCCTAGCATGTGAGGGAGGCACTGGGTTCGATTCTCAGTACTGCATATAAATAAATAAATAAAAGTCCATCAACATCTAAAAAAATTTTTTTCTAAAACCCCAGTAATTACTGGCTCTGTATTCTACTTCAAGACTTTGTTTAAAAGGGCATAGTGAATGTGGCTCAGTAGTTAAGCACCCCTGGGTTCAATCCCCAGTGCCCCCACCCCCCCAAAAAAATGCAGTGAAAAATCCTCCAAGGTTCAATTTTCCAATGCAGTCTTCCAGGAATACATTTTAAGAAAAATAAATAAATAAATAAATAAAATGAGCTCTTATATTGCAGATAAAGAAGAACAGGGGATTGGACCAAACTGCCAATCCTATCACAACCCTAAAAATGCACTTTGGGACAAAAAAGTATCATCCACCTAAAAAACACAGGAAAACATATAGTTTGGTTAGTGCTTCCACGACTTAACGTTTCAGATGAAATGTGAATTTTCAATAGTGAAACTACCAGAATAAGATTCACAACATTCCAAATACAAGAGTCTTAAGAAAACATTTTCTTCAGTATAAAAATTCTGGGAGTAAGGAGTGACCGCAAGGGCACAGGATGGAAGCTCCTAGAGGCTGTTCATATTCCCTCCCTCCCTCCCTTCCTTCCTTTCTTCCTTCTGTCTTTCTTTCTGTCTTCCTCCCTCCCTCCCTCCTTCCTTCCTTTCTTTCTTTCTTCTTTTTTTTGGTACTGGGGATTGAACTCAGGGGCACTTGACCACTGAGCCACATCCCCAGCCCTATTTTGTATTTTATTGAGACAGGGTCTCACTGAGTTGTTTAGTGCCTTGCTGTTGCTGAGGCTGACTTTGAACTCGCAATCCTCCTGCCTCAGCCTCCCAAGCTGCTGGGATTATAACTGTGCGCCACTGTGCCCAGCCATGTTCTATTTCTTTATCTAAGTCTGATTATGTAGATATGATCATGTGTAAAAATTGTTCAAGCTATACATTTATGTGCACTTTTTATGAATTGTACATGCCAATAAAATTTTTCTACTGGAATCCCTATATAACTATGCTTGTAAGCAACTCCACACTATCAAACAAAAGTCTGAGTATCTTATCACATAGGCTCTTTGAGGTACATGATGGCACCAACTCAGCACCTGGCACTTGTTACTGCCGCTCAACAGCAAAGACTAGCTGCCCCCATGGCCTAGATCCTTTATGTTTTTTTTTTTGGTACTGGGGATTGAACTCAGGGGCACTCAACCACTGAGCTACATCCCCAGCACTATTTTGTATTTTATTTAGAGATAGGGTCTCATTGAATTGCTTAGTGCCTCGCTGTTGCTGAGGCTGGCTTTGAACTTGCAATCCTTCTGTCTCATCCTTAAGAACCATGGGGATTACAGGCGTGCACCATGGTGCCCGGCCCCTTTATGGTTTTATTATAAGTAATTTGGGAAGCTACAATGTCACCTTCCATATCCCACATTACCAGTCAAAAGAAAATGACCAAAAAAAAAAAAAAGAATGACTGACCAAACAAGGCAAGAAGAGAAGCATGCCTACCTTCCTCTCCTGTGTCACAGCATACTCAACTATCTCGGTTCCATTTTCATTGTGATAAACCAAATCAAATTTCCCAGGTTCTTTCAAGGCTGAAACCAGAAGGCAGGGATAAAAGACAATAAGTTATTCCTCAATAGTTAAAATATTTCTCTATAGAGAATTTCTATCATTGGGGAAACAGTCACAAATAAATCACCAACTGATATACAAGTTGGGTGTACAAGAGATCAGGGAGCACTCTTCACAGATGACCCTTAGAGAACCAGTGCCACAACATGGTCACTTCCTGACCGTTCATCAACAACCTTTCCTTTAAAATGAGCTTGAGGAATTGTCACTACTAATCCCAGAACTGAACATTGAACCACAAGATGATCCAAAAAGATAATTCATATGTTTCAATAAGGCAAGGTGACATACAATGTCGTTCAGTCCCAGAAATCACATATGCATACTATTTGGAAACAGAGGCAGGTTTCAGGCTCCCACAGTAGTATGGGATTGGGAAAAAAACCCTGCGAGACAAAACTATCTTATCAATCAACGGGAAAAAATATGGTTGTCTTGAAATTTTTCAAAATTGTCATCAAAACATCAACGACTCTCACTATATAGAGAAATGAAAATTAGTAAAAATATTTCTGTAGTCCATTTTTATTTCAAACATTAGAAACTGAAAGGTAAAGCACTTTATTTCTTCATAAGAAACTTATCGAGGGCGGTTGGAACGATGCTGCCGTCATGTCACATAGCTTATGATACAGATGGCACAGCTTTTCCCTGCCTGGCAGACTATCACAGTCCCTTCGAGGTGTGGATCAGCTTTCAACATTTTATTCTCAGAGCTTCTAATGTCAAGAAGTAGCTCTGAGCGTTTCCTTTTCACTGTGTGGAATCTTAGTGAAGCTTTCCACTGGTGCCACTGCTGGGACTTTTCATCACAGCCGCCTTCTGTATGTCAGGAAGTTCACAAAAGTGGCACAGTGGACTTCCCCAGTCAGCCACTTCACCTGTGACTCCACTGACGCAGGCGAGGGAGAGTCCAGCATTCTCACTTTTGTTTCTCTACTGTACTTTCACGTTTTTAAAATGTTTTTTAAAAATGTACAAGGTTTTACACTAAGAGACAAGGAGGCAGCACAACCATCTGCCATCTGTACAGAATGTTAGATGTACAGTGAGCAGTCAGTGACAGACTCTGAAAGAAGTGACGTGACTCGTCACTCATCAGGAGGCACATCTGTTATTTACACAGTGATTTGTGGACTGAAGAACTATCAGTACTTAATGCAATTACAGTTAACATACCTAGTATTATGGGGGACTGATGCTAAATACTTGCCTGGTATTGTTGGGGGACAGACACTATTTAGTATTTAACCAAACCATGGTAACTGAAATTCATGTATATCAGAACTATGTAAATTGAGAACTACTTGTATTTTTCTTAAAGAACAGGTAGGTTTTTTGTTTTTGTTTTCCAATACTGGAAATTGAAACTAGAGGTACTCTACCATTGAGCTACATTCCCCGCCCTTTTAATTTTTTTGAGACAGAGTTTTGCTAACTATCTGAAGCTGGCCTCCAACTTGTGATCCTCCTGCCTCAGCTTCCCAAGTTGTTAGGATCACATATGCCTCTGTGCCCAGGAGGTTGTTTGGTTTGTTTTGTTTTTTGGCATTAGGGATTGAACGCAGAGGCACTTTACCACTGAACTATATCCCTAGCCCTTTTAAATTTTTTATTTGGAGATGCTAAGTGGCTTAGGGCCTTGCTAAATTGCTGAGATTACAGGTGTGTGCCACCACACCTAGCAGTAGTCATTTCTTGATGCCCCAAAGAAAAGTGCTAGCTAGGCATGGTGGCACATGCCTGTAACCCTAGTGACTCAGGAGGCTGAGGTAGGAGGATCACAAGTTCAAGATCAGTCTGGGCAACTTAGCAAGACACTGTCTAAAAATAAAAATTAAAATTAAAAGGGCTGGGGATGTACCTCAGTGGTACAGTACTCTTGGGTTCAATCTCCAGTACCATATACATATGCACCAAAAAAAAAAAAAAAAAGAAAAATTGTAATTAGATATTGTCATTGTCAACAACTTGACATGCAGTGATTAGGTTTGTGTCACTAGAATTTGACCATGCACAAACTTCTGTCCATCATTCCTAAGAATAGGGATTTCTATAAATAAAACCTCATCTGGAGAAAGCTAGAGCTGGGCCCCATGGCCTACACCTGTAATCCCAGCAATGCTATAGACTGAGGAAAGAGGATAGCAAGTTTTAGGCCAGCCTTGGCAACTTAGCAAAATCCTATCTCAAAATTAAAAATAGCATGCACAAGGCCAGGCGTGGTGGCACACACCTGTAATCCCAGCAGCTTGGGAGGCTGAGACAGGAGGATCTGGAGTTCAAAGCCAACCTCAGCAATGGTAAGGTGCTAAGCAACTCAGTGAGAACCTGTCTCTAAATAAAATACAAAATAGGGCTGGGGATGTGACTCGGTGGTTGAGTGCCCCTGAATTCAATTCCTAGTACCAATAAATAAATAAATAAATAAATAGCATGCATAAATATAACAACAAATCCCATCACTATGTACAACTAAAACGTGCCACTAAAAATATGGAAAAAACGGGGCATGGTGGCGTAGGCCTGTAATCCCAGCAGCTCAGGAGGCTGACGAAGGTGAATCACAAGTTCAAGACCAACTTTAGCAAGATCCTATGTCAAAAAAAAAAAAAAAAAAAAAAAAAGCCTCAGGGGTGGAGTGCCCCTGGGTTCAGTTCCTAGTACTGGGAGGAAGGAGTGGGAGAAAGAAAGATTTAAAAGTTCAATAGACAGAAATCAGTCAAAAGAGTTTTTCAATAAAATCACTTTGTGATATTAAGTAAATGTTTAGATATAACTTACACTGGCTTTCCAGCTGTCATTGTCATCATCATCTTCTTTTCTTGGGGGGGAGGGGTATTAGTTAGGTATACGGAATATTGATCCCAGTGATGCTCTGTCACTGAGCTATATCCCCAGCCCTTTTTACTATTATTATTATTATTTTTTGGTGATGACTTTTAAATTTTTTACCACTTTTTTTCCGACCAGGGATTGAACTCAGGGGCACTTGACCACTGAGCCACATCCCAAGCCTGACTTTGGATTTTATTTTAAGACAGGGTCTCGCTGAGTTGCTCAGCCTTGCTCTTGCTGAGGCTGGCTTTGAACTCGAAATCCCAAGTGGCTGGGATTATAGTTATGTGCCACCATGCTCGGTGGAATTTTTAGTCTTTCATTCACTGACTTGTATAAGGAAAAAATTAATTGCTTTAGAGTCTGCTAAAGAGAAAGTCAACTCCCCTGCTCTCTGGTTAAGGACCCCTGCAACATACTCTAAGTTAAGGTCCTTGTGATAAAAGCTGTCTTATCCAGAACCAAAACAGGTAGGATTAATCAGGACAAAGCAAGGAACCAGTGACAATAATGTGCAAATACTCAACTAAGACACACAAGACCCTGGGTTTGATTCCCAGCACCACCAAAAAAATAAAATGTGAGAGTATATGTATACACACACATTGTAGACACTTTATTTTGCCAATCTTTTTGAAAGACAGCTAAGTAGGTCTTGAGTTTACTGAATAGAGATGTCTTTCTTTTATAAACCATACCCCTAATACATTGTCTATAAGTTCCAATTTAGGATTTTCTTTCTTTCTTTTTAGATTTTATTTTTTTTATTCATTCATTTATTTGTTTGTTTATATGTGGTGCTGAGATTCGAACCCAGTGCCTCACACATGCTAGGCAAGAGCTCGACCACTGAGCCACAATCCCAGCCCAGGATTTTCTTTTTAAAGTGATGTAAGAATGCAAAACTTTGCAAGGCAACTAAGGACAGAATCTTCTTAGACTTTTACCAAAGTCTTCCCAATCTTTTATAGCTGACCCACTCATATATAATTTAATAGCATTTTTTTTCAGTAATACTCCTGAGTCAGCATTCAATTGTTTCCTAAAAATAACTCTTTTTGAAATCAGTTTTCACCAGCTCATATAATCCTTTATGAAGTCACACAAATACAATAAGAACAAGTAGCCCATCAGCTTTGAGAACCAATCCAATATATCTTAGTAGACACAATCCAAGGAGTAGGCGTGCAGGCCCCAGAGGTGTGGGGTGCGGACAGAGTGGTGAACACAGCCAGTTACAGGTGCTAGGTTAAGTTGAGAAAGAGAACATCTCTGTATATTAATGCTATTCAGAAGCCATTGTAGATATGAAGAGTCTAAATTTTCAAATTCATTTCCAAAAGACTCACCAGGTAAGGATGAGAGAATTTCTATATCTACTTGCTGGGTCTCTGGATTGTGGCTTAATATTTTTCCTTCCTTTCAAAAATAAAAGTCCAAGTCAAAAATCAACATATAAAACACTGTGAAAATACTATAAACCACTGAATTGTAGACTTTAAAATGGTTAAAATAGCAAGTTTTATGTGTTTGAATTCTATTTCAATAAAAAGCATGAAAAATAAATCAACATGTAGGGGAAATAAGAACAGCAGATTTATAATCATTCTATCTGAGTATACTGAAATAATTTCAGAGGCAAAATAGATACATTTTAATCATAAATGGTAGACATCTACAGAACTTAAAGAAAGGCCAAGAATACACTAGGTCATCAAAAGTCACTAAATAAGAGAAATGGAGAAAAATAGGCTAGGATGATGTACTCAGGTGGGACTGGCCATCACAGCCTTTAATAGGAGAGGCCACCCATACCCAAGTCGTGCGGCTCCCATTTCTGATGCTGTCGGGGCCATCCTAAGGGCTGAGTACAGTCCCTTAAGGCTGAAACAGGAAGGTACTTTCTTACTGGTAAGTTTATAATTTCCTTCCTCCCAGGTCCCTCAGATTTGGGAGCTGGTTTTCAAATGCATCAAGAGGAGGCATTACCCTATGGTTGCTGGTGGGCAATGAGACAATGGGTGGTCTTTGGGGACACACAGGAAGGCCAACTAATCGGTTCCTCCTGCACCTTCCCAGGCTTTCTGAGTATAGACAACAGGTACTTCTAAAAACCAGGTTCAGTGGGGGTCAAGGGCCTTGAGAGACTATTTTCTTTGGAATAGAATTAAATAAATCAACTGATCAAGCTAGAAAACAGCACTTAAGATGAATGCAAAAATATAGGACTCATCTTTCTTTTTTTATTTTGTACCAGAGATTTAACCCAAGGGCACTTAGCCACTGAGCCACATCCCTAGCCCTTTTTTTATATTTTATTTAGAGACAGGGTTTTGCTGAATTGCTTAGGGCCTCACTGAGTTGCTAAGGCTAGGTTTAAACTCAAGATCCTCCTGCCTCAGCTGCCTGAGCCACTGGGATTACAAGCGTGTGCCACCACTCCCAACAACAGTGATAATTTTAATAAGTTTACACTTTGATAAGTAATTTTATCTTCTACTTTATGACTTTAATGAAAAAAAAAGAACTATTTTATCCAAGCAAGTAGTATTAAATATAACTTTAATCTTAATAGTATACTGACAACTTTGTCTCACTATGTTGCCTATGCTGGCCCTGAACTCCTGGCTAAAGCTGTCTCTGCCTCAGCCTCCTGAGCAGTTGGGACTACAAGCACATGCTAACATATCCAGCTGAATTAATTATTTTTAAATAAACAAGCTTACCTTGTAGTCAGAGACATCAGGAGAGTAATCAGATGTTAGTTCCAAAAGCTGAAAAAGAAAAAAACCTACGAGTACACAAGCCCTCTCTCTTATCCTCTCTTATCCCCATGGCTCCTCTGTCTTACCAACCTGCCCCTGGAAGAAAACATGCAGTGCCCACCCTCACCAGTCTGAGGCCCCATCCATGAAACTTTGGTCACACTGGTGTTCCAGGGAAAAGGGTTTTTATAAATATTATTCAACATGACTTGCTAAATAAGTTTATTTGGAAGGGGAGCTAACCTTTTTTGTTGTAATTGTTGCTGTTTTAAAATATACCTTAAATGCAATCTTCTCTCCGACTTGAGGGGCAGCTGCTAACAGTGGTAATAGACTATAGTCCTTCTTGTGTATTGCTACTGGATTCTGAAAAACAGCATTAGTCACGTGACTTCATTACTGGTGAGAAAATGGGAGCTCGTGACATGGAGTCCACGTGACATGACTACTTTCTCCATGGAGAAAAAAAGTAGTCAACTCATAATAAACAATACTTACCTGGATAATAGTAGATGAATTTGTTACTATCTCATTTAATTGCTGCTGCTTCTGATATTCAGTGCTAGTATTTAAAACACAGGAAACAGCATGCCCTCGTCCTCGACCTCTCCCTCGCATGCCCCGACCTCTTGTTCCCTTCCAAGAAAGAAGATCCTCTCCTCTCCCCCATCCTCTTCCTAAACTGGTGGGGAGAGACACACTGGGAAGAGGACCAGGAGCCTGTTTGCTAGTATTTGATTCCCAAAATTTCCACCCTATGGAACTTGGAGTCTGTACTGTCAGCCCTGGACCTGGACAGCCCCTTCCTGAAAAGAGGCCTACTGTCTTTAGGAAATCTGTAGCATACTCCGGAGTGCTCTTGGACACAATGCACTGCTCCTCTGAATCTGATGCGGAATCTGAACTAGAAGATGAGGCTCTGATCTTGCCTTTGCTGGTGGTAATGGCAGCTTTTGCAACCAGTTTGTTTACAACTGTATTTTTTGTAAAAGGTCCTTCTTTTGATAACTCAGTTGATAGTTTCTCTGAAGAATTTCTAACCTCCAATGTGACATTGCTGATATCATCACTGTTCGAATCCGGACTAGAACTAGACTCAGACTCCGAGGAGGAATTGGGGCTGTCTTTTGAACTTGTGACTCTCCCACCTTTTCTTCTGACTTTCACAAGACTGTTTTTAGCAGAACCTTTCTGAGGAGTATACTTCTGGGTGATCCCCTCTTTTGACATCTGTGCTTTAGGACACTTGGAATTCTTGGTCTGTTTTTTATTTTCATATTTCTCCTTTTTCTTTGGTGTTCTCTTTTTGGTGTCTTCTTCCTCCTCATCTACTGGGCAACATGTTGCTTTATTTTTTCTCTTGCCTTTTTTCTTCCCAGTCTGTTCTGTGACAGCTTTTGGTTCCAGATCCACGACCTTCTTATTAATATTATTGTTGTCTTGCTTCTTCCACTGCTTCTTTGAATATCTATAACCTAGTTCTGATTCTTCATCCTCCTCCAACTTATAAGCCCGCTTCTTTGCTTTTCTAGATGGTAAAGGAATATCATCTCCATTACTGACTACTACAGAAGTCTCAGGAATTTCTCTCTCTTCTAACTTAACTCTGTCAAAAAAAAAAAAAAAAAACAAGAGAGAAAGCTAGAGTGAGCAATTCATAAGTATGACTCTAGGATGTAGCTATACATTGAGATGATTCTGCAAATGGTCACTACCAGCAGTGAAAAACTGTCATGTCACTTAAGGAAAACAAAGGCTCTTTTTGACAAAATGGCCCATATAGCACGACTTATGGTCATCTTTCATAGGCCAGTTTTACTTACTGAATACCGTGTCTCAAATATTTTCTACACATTTTCTCTGATCAAAAACCACAAGAAAGTAGGTTTTTTCATTTTTGTTTTTTTTTACAAGCTACAAAATTATAGTTCAGACAGGTAAGTTACTCGAGATCCCCAGCTGATAAGCTAATAAGTAGCAGGAAAGCAATTCAAACCTGTCTAGCCTCAAAACTCATTATCTTTCACTACATGTATGTTACCTACCCTAAAAGGTAATAATTGCTAACTTAAACATTTTTGTTTTGGAATGTGTTGCTTTTTAAAAAATGAAATTTTATTTTTAATAGCCAAAATATGGAATCAACCTAGGTGCCCATCAACAGATAAGTGGATTAGGAAGATGTGATATGTGTGTGCAGTGCAAAATTGACCAGTCATAAAAGGAATACAATTCTTTCATTTGCAGCAACATGAATGGAACTAGAGGACATTCTGTTAATTAAAATAATGCAGCTGCAGAAAGAAAAATACTATGTACTCTCACATTTGGAAGCTAAAAATTTGATTTCAAAGAAATAAAAAAATATAATAGTGATTATCAGATCCCGGGAAGAGTGTTCTACAGCACCATAGGATAACTATGGTTGACAACAATTAACAAATATTCCCAAATAGCTAGTAGAGAGAATTTTGAATGTTCCCAACACAAAGAAATGACATCTGCCTGAGGTAACAGATATGCCAGTGACCCTCATCAAATCATTACACATTGTATACATGTACTACAATATCATCGTTCCTTATAAATATGTACAATAACTGACAATTAAAAATAAATATATACTTAAAAATAATAAGAAGTAATATGAGATTTGATTATTATTTTTTGTTTAAACTTAGGGAAATACTACACAATTTATGTTCTCTGGAATAGTGACAGATGCCCATAAAATTGCATGACAGTTTGTGATGGTTAATTTTATGTGTCAACTTGCCTGAGGTATGGGTGCCCAGACATTTGTTTAAGCATTATTTTTTGTCCATGGCATGTCTATGAGAGTATTTCTGGGTGAAATTAACGTATAAATTGTAAGACTATGTAAACTGCTTTTCCGCATGTGGGTTGGCCTCATCCAATCCACTAATTACCAAAAGAGAACAAAAGGGCCTTAGAGAATTTGCTTTCTGTCTGACCCTTCAAGCTGGGATATCAGACTTCTCCGGCCTTCAGAGTCAGACTTGGATTAGAATCACACGACTGACCCTCTGGTCTCCAGCTTATTTACTACAGATCTTGAGATTTCTCAGCTTCCCCAACTGTGTAAGTTAATTCCTTATATTAAATCATGTGTTTTTCCTATTGGTTTTGTGGAAGAAGCGAAGCCCTCTCCAAACAGGCACAGCAGCAAAGCAAGGCCAGATCTGTGTGTACATGCTTGACTGTCAGACAACATGATGCCTTCAATAGCCATGTACATATGCATTCACCAGACAAAGGAAAGGTGGGGCTGCACAGCTCTGTGGTAACTTCTTTATGATTTTATAGTACAGAATACCGACGCAAAATGTATTTTTCCATATAGGGGAGACAAAGGGGATAATATGCAATGGGAGGAAAGGAGGAGAGGAAGTCCTGCTGCAATCGAAACTTGGCCTTTGGATGTGAATCTGCTGAGTCTGTGCTGGCACAAAATAAACACTGCTTCCTGTGGAACACTGGTGCCCTGTCTCTCTGTGTAGAAATCCTGCAACAGTTTTGTTTTTCTGGAGAACCTGGACTAATACACACTGCATCCAAAATTATTTCATTATAGAATAGCAATTTTCCCCAATGAACTGGCAATAGCTAATCCTGAGTGAACAGGGAAAGATACAGTCATATTTGAAAATAAAGTATAATTGGTTAGGGTTAGGGGTTAGGGTTAATTGGTGAATAAGGGCATATGTATAAGCATTCTTTATTTTTTTAGAAATATCTTTTAGTTGTAGATGGACACAATACCTTTATTTATTTATCTTTATGTGGTGCCGAGAATCGAACCCCAGGGCCTCACACATGCTAGGCAAGCATTCTACCACCAAGCCACAACCCCAATCCGCATTCCTTAACTTTTTAAAGCCCAATAATCTTGTTGATTTACCTCCTCAAAGTAGTAAATGAGAAAAATCCTCAATTATTTTTCAACAAACAACTATTTAGAAATTCACAAATCAAGATAAAATAATAGCTACCGAGTAGGAGAAAATAAAGACAGAAATAAAACTCTGAATGACCAGGGATTTATATTATAAAAACATATCCTCTCTATTCCCTTCTTCTTCTTTTATTTTTTTAAAGAGAGAGTGAGAGAGAGAGAGGGAGAGAAAGAGAGAATTTTTTTTTTTTTAATATTTACTTTTTAGTTTTCGGTGGACACAACATCTTTGTTTGTATGTGGTGCTGAGGATCGAACCCGGGCTGCATGCATGCCAAGCGAGCACGCTACCGCTTGAGCCACATCCCCAGCCCTCTATTCCCTTCTAAAGGCCTCAATATTTAACAGCAAAGAAGTCATTCTTAACTGGCACAATCTAGTGTGGCATCCTGTGAATCTAACATTGAATAAGTTCCAGAATATCAGATTTTTTTCCTTGACATTTTTTATTAATTTGTTTAACTTTTAGCAATGCTATGATTCAAGCTTCAATTGTGAGATGACTAATTAGGACCAAACTCTTCCCCAAACTTCAAATAGCTACTCAACTTCCTGCTCGGACATTATAGTTTATTAAGTCCCTACATACAAGACAGCAAATGCTGCACCCAGTTTAGGCAGCATTCATACTTTTCCCTGGAGCTGGTAACACCATCATGCTTTCTAAAGCATCACCTCACCCATTTTTTTGTTTTGTTTGTGGTCCTGGGAACAAAACCCAGGGCTTTGTGCATGCTAGACAAGGGCTCTTCCACTGAGTTACATACCCGACCCTTATTCCTCCTTAAGACACTGCGTGTATAGGTATCTGACTGATTACTGCAGCCTCACTAGCTACTGTTCCCCACAAGGAACAAATATGAACAGAGTGAGGCAAAATGTCACCTGGGGAACAAGAAATGGTCTCCTTAAGTCTGTTTGATTGCCTTTTTTTTTTTCTTTTCTTTTTTTTTAGTACCAGGGATTAAACCCATAGGTGCTTAACCCCTGAGCTATATCTCCAGCCCTTTTTTATAGAGTATTTGGAGACAGGGTCTCGCTGAGTTGCTTAGGGCTTCACTAAATTGCTAAAGCTGGCTTTGAACTAGGGATTCTCCTGCCTCAGCCTCCCAAGCTGCTGGGATTATAGGCATGTGCCACTGCCCTCAAATTACAGGGGGTATGCTTGCTTTAGTAATGTTCATTTCTCTATATGAACTACAGATAACAAATGGAGCTGTCTTCTACAAACAAAAGTGAATGCAATTATTCTTTTATAAACTGAAGTGAATTACCTGGGTTAATTAATTAGCAACGACAGAAATTTGATTTCAAGGAACTTCTAAAACATATCCTCTACTTTTTATTCAAATCTTTGCAGGGAAAAATGGGTGGTATTATCAAAATGCAAATACTCCCTTTTATATTTGTAATTTTGCTTCTAGGATTTTATTATACAGAAATATAGACATGCCCATCTGCCCCACCTGACACCTACTTTCTTATACTGTCATCTTACCAAGGTCAAAATGATTGCCTGGGTTAAAAATCCTCTTTCTGCCACTGTAATTAATTTTTAAAAAGCCATTACCTCAGCCCTTCTCATCTATAAAAATGAGGATAATGATAATAATTATAGTACTCAAATGAACTATTATATATCTAAAGCATGCCTGGCTCAAAACAAGTGCTATCCATGTTAGTTCTAATTTTCATTAATACAATGAACGATGTTAGTCCTCTGAAGGAGACGTTGGTGGATTTTTGATGAACTTGTCTCATCAACCGAACATGAAATTCAACAAGGAAGGTGAAAGGAAAGCTTCACTCCTTTGGATCCCACCAGTTCCCTGCAGCCTCCCTCCTGTCTCGCAGCTGGTGGCAGCAGCCACATTGCCACCTTCAGACAGGTAAAAAGTTACCTGACCAAAAGCACACAGTTTGTGAGTCACAGAGTCATAGATGCTTTAGAGAGGTTTGACTTTGTACTGACTACAGGAATATGAAATGAGAACCCACTTCTAACATTTGATCAAATACTGTAGGCATTTGAAAGAGTGAGAGAGGAGGGAGTGCACTTTATTTCCTCACAGTATGACTTCAACTGAAAGCTCTCTTCTACCTGGTCACTGTCCAAACCTGTTGCTGCAACCAAACCTCTGTGAAACCCTCTTCGGGAGCTGTTATGAGCTCAACTGTGGCCCCTTAAAGTTCATATGTAGAAGCCCTAAGTCCCAGTACCTCTTGTGACTGTATGAAGAGACAGAACTTTTAAAGAGGTGATTAGGTCAAGATGAGGCCATTAGGGTGGATCCTGATCCAATCTGACTGGTCTCCTTAGAGGAAATTTGGACAAAGAAAAATACCAGGAATGCACACAGAGAAAAGCCCATGTAAGCACATAGGGAAAAGGATGCCTTCTACAAACTAATGAGAGGCCTCAGAAGAAACCAAATCTGCAATATCATGAGAAATCATTGTCGCTGAAGCCATCCATCTGCAGTATTTTGTTATAGCAGCCCTGGCAAACTAACACAGGGGTCTCCAAGCAAGTAGGAGCACTTCCTCTTCTCATGGGACCTAAAGACCAACCTCAGGAGCTCACTGTCAACAGTCTGGGTGCAGATGTCCAGTCAGATTCCTGGGGTTTAAGAGAATGAATTATGAGGAAAAGACAATGGCACACAGGGGCCTCAAAGATTATTTCTCAGGATTCTCACAACCTGGCTCTACCTTTCCTCATCAGACTTAACAATTCCCCAGCACTTCCAACAGAATTCTTCTGATCAGCAGGCTTGTCTCCTCTGATTTTTTTTTTTGCCTCTACAACTGCACTTTAGCCATCTAATATGTGCCCAAACTTCAAGGTACTGCTCAATTCCCTGACCACTTTTGTTCCAGGATCTCTCTCCTTTTTGTGGGGGCAGGTGCAGTACTGGGGATGGAACCCAAGTGTTCTAACCACAGCTATAGCCCCAGACTTCTTAATTTTTATAAAATTTAAAACAGGATACTGCTAAATACCAGACTGGCTCAATTTCTCAGTCCTCCTACCTCAGCCTCCCAAGTTGCTGGGCTTATGGGAATGTGCCATTGCACCTGGCTTGATCTCTCTTTTCTCAATCATCTTCTGTACTTAGCAGTATAAGTTGATCAAACTATTCAATCTAACTGACTGCACCACACAAGAAGATAGTATTCAGAAGCACAAAGCTATGTATTTGGGTGTACTTCAACAATATTAGGTAACTGACAACAGAGAATATGTTTCCTTTGTAGCTCTGAAAAAAAAGTGAATTTGTCAGGGGAAGACAATGATTCGGGGAACATGAAACAAAACATTCCCAAATTTAGTTTCCTCCTACAGGATTGTCCCTATTTATCATTGAAGCCAGCTACAGAAGTCCGTCCCCCTGTTCCCCCCTCCCCCCAAGTGCTGGTTATTTGACCCAGGGCTTTGCACATACTAGGCAAGTGCTCTACCACTGAAATACGTTGTTATCAGCCCCTGTAGAGGATTTCTCATCATATGCATTTGGGCATTTGAGGCATTTAGAAGGAATCTGCCTGCCATTGTGCTCTAATTATTACTTATAACAACTTTCACCATTGTTTTTGACATTGTGAGCTTCATTATAAACAGTGTAATTCCTAGATGATTCATTAAGTGAAGTATAACTGTACTTAGCTAGCAATCAGTAAGTTATTAATTCATTAGACAGGGGACAGTTGGGAAAGTAAACTTAATAGGAGGGGATACAGTCCTTAATCTGTAATATTTAATTGGTCCCTAAATTTCAGAGCAAATGGAGGCCTATTACAGTCAATAAAAAGAGAAAAGAACATTATTTGAAATTTGGGCTATTTCAAATTGTCATTTGAAACAGCTGAATATTGTTAATAAGTCATAGCATTCCTGACTTAAGAGACACTCAAAGATATAGTCATTATTCCAAATTAAATTCTCTGATGTTATGAAGAAATCTTGTGAATCTGACATGCTTCGGGGAAAACAATTTTCAACAACAAAAGGCAAGCAACAGGATGTAGCCTGGCTCACAATTCCGAAATTCACTGTAGCTTAGGCTTAATGAGGTGGTGGTGACAAATCAGTCCAAAATGAGAATCTGAACTGGAATGATCACATCTCACTATCTGACTGAGACCACGAGGTATTGGCAATTCATACTACAACTGCCCCTGGATACTCACCTACCATTTTCTAAAATTTCCAAAAGCATATTTCAAATTATTCCTGTGTGTCCTGATGCACAAAGAGAAGGATCCAAACACCTATTTGGGTGAACCCCAAACGCCTAGTGAGACACAGAATGTCGCCCACCAGAAGTCTCAGCGGATACTGCACAGGAACTAAAGTGGGACAACCAGAGCGTTAGGAAGAAAACAGGACTGTTTTTTTCTCCGTCTGGTCTCCGGGCAGATGACCCTGAGAGTATGCCAAGGAAGGCCAGGCTCCCAGACATTTGCCACCATGTGCACGGAACACAGTGCCTGGCTGGGTGCGGGTTCCCTAAATCAAGGCTGGAAGAAGCACCTGCCCTGTTCAGGAGCAGGAGAGCTGCTCCAAGTTTGGTTCACCTGAAAATCAGAAGCTCCCGGAGAACGACACTAGTTAGGATGCAGATTCCTCAGCCCCAGCCTTGGCTAGACCAGTCTAGATCTCCAGGGTTCATGCATTTGCATTTTTTTTTTTTCCCAGTCTCACCCAAACCCGGCCGGAGGCGACCCCGGGTGCGCAGGCGCGTCCCCGGCCAGCCGCCCGCCCCGCCGCCGTCTCCCCGCGCCGCGCGCACCTGAGGCAATCGTTGTCCCTCACCAAGCGCGCGCTCTCGACCGGGGGCAAGAGCCCCCCCTCTAGGTAGAGACCTAGAAGGGCCCCAGAACTGAAGCCGAATCGCTGGCGGATGAGACTGATGAGATCAGTGACGACTCGGCATCTGTTTAGGTCCACCAGAAGCCAGAAGACCGTGCAATGCGGGGTAGCTGGAGGAGGGTAATCAAATTGAAGCCGTAGCCTAACCGTCTCGGAGGCTGCCATCTTGCTCGTGATCAACGGAAGCCCAGAGAGACCACAGGGCGACCGAGAGGCGTGCTCGGACGGCCCGCCCCCCCGCACTACCCGGGGTCGCTAGCGTGTGCCACCTATGGGTGGCACATGGCTATTACAGGTTTCGTGAGAACCCGGAAGGTGTTTGATTCTATTCGAATTTGTTCATGACAAGGGTTAGGGATAAGTGCGTGAAATGTCTCTATTCCTTTCCTGCCCAGCATTGTGTAGGGTCCGAATTTAGGCAAGTGGCTGGTGAGAAATTTCTAAGATATTCGCTCATATATGTAAAAGAAGTTTCGTGTTTTTTTTTTTTTGAAAACACTTCCTCTGAGCAATTCTTCATGGAGTTGAAAAATATGTAATTCCTAATGTATTGTCAATATTGATATTTTAAAATAAACCATTAATCACTCTTCTCTATGCATCCAATGAAATATCTTTTATATTAGGGATTGAATCCAGGGGTACTTAACCACTGAGAGTCATCCCCAGTCCTTTTTAATATTTTATTAAAGACAGGGTCTGGCTGAGCTGCTTAGGGCTTAATCTAAATTGCAGAGGCTGGCTTTGAACTCATGATCCTCCTGCCTCAGCCTCCCAAGTAGCTGGGATTACAAGCATGCACCACTGCGCTCCAAGGGACTATAATTACCGTAGCCATTTGATATCTACCACCATCCATATTATAAAATAGAGTAAATCCTGGCATTTACTTCTAGTAAGTAAGTCAGAAATTTTATATCATTTATTTCTTGAACTAGAATTTCCACGTGTCTCACATATAATTTTTGTTTAATTTTCATGAGGAAGGTATGGATTGTAAACTATTATCTTTTTTTTGAGGGGGGGGGGCGGTGGTACCAGGGACCAAACTCAGGGGCTCTCAACCTCTGAGCCACATCCCCAGCCCTGCTTTGTATTTTATTTAGAGACAGGGTCTCACTGAGTTGCTTAGGGCCTCACTTTTGCTGAGGCTTGTTTGGAACTCATGATCCTCCTGCCTCAGCCTCCCAAGCTGCTGGGATTATAGTCGTGCCCAACCGAGCCTGGATATTCAGAAGATTTTTAAAAATAAATTTTCACCTGTGATTTACGCCTGTAATCCCAGCAGCTCAAAATGAAAAAAAAAAAGGGTTAGGAACGCAGCTCAGCGCCCCTGGGTTCAATCTCCAGTACCAAAAAGAAAAAATTATATCAGTTCTCCAGCAGCTCAGGTTCATGCTCCATAATGTTAAAAACAAAGGGACTGGGGCTCGGAATGTGGCACAAGCGATAGCACGCTCACCTGACAGATGCGCCAGGCGCTGGGTTCGATCCTCAGCACCACATAAAAATAAAATAAAGATGTTGTGTCCACCGAAAACTAAAAAATAAATAAATAAATATATATATATATAAAATGGGACTCAAGTTTCAAAAGGAATATTTACCCAGCCATTTACTTTCTCAATATCTGGAAGGTTCTACTGAGATTTAAGTGATTATTATACCACTCACTCTTACACTTAGAGGTGCCTGTTTTACACATCTAAAATTAGATAAAGTTTTTGGAGTAAAAAATGACAATTATATTAAAGTGGGGATTGTAGCATTTAAGCTCATCCCACTGGCTATGATCAAAGACCTGTATATATATTCATGACAGATGAACAGAGAGATGTTTGTGAACTCTTATATGTAGATTAACAATTTAATCTCATAGAAAAAAAATCAGTTATATTTATAAATAGGAATTTGACAGAACCAGAAGAGCTTATCTAAGAAAGAAGAGCTACTCCCAATAAAATGAAGATGTCCAACATCTTACTGGATTTTATGTATATTAATGATTGCTGTTATGTGCATTATTTACAGTAGATTCAGTACATATTCCCTTAAAGTTCATCTAAATTTAATACTTGATAGAAACAAAGAATAAGGGAAGTGGGTGCCAGTGAGATTACAGGATGCATTTCTTTGGGGAGAACAGCAAACGGAGCACAGACACTTTCCCAGGAATCAGCTTTAGGAAAGAGCCCACTGAGAAAGTGGAACTTTTGAGAAATGGAACTTGAGTTCCTTAAAACTATCTATGCAGCTGGGCATGATGGCACATGCCTGCAGTCGAAGCTACCTGGGAGGCAGAAGGATCCTTTGATTGCATGAGTTGGCTCCATCATTTTGGAGTCTGGTGAGGCAGAACATCATGGCAGGGAGTGGATGGTGGAGCAGAGCTTCCCACCTCACTGCAACCAGGAAGCAAAGAGAGAGGACAGGGGAGGGGACTGGTTGCAACATCTCCATCAAGGGGTAGCCTCCAGTAGGTCCCACTGTGACAGAAAAGAGTTCTCCCCGAGGAAGAAGGGAACCCAAAAGGCAGAATCCGTGGAAGGAGGAGGTCTTCCCTTTTTTATAGCTAATGTCTTCTTTCAGCTTTCCCACACTCCTGTCCTTTGTTTCCCAATATCTTGCAGTGATAGAATGCAGGTGGGAAGGCCCAAAAGGTGGGGGATCGGTGGGCTGAAGGAGTAATCTGGGCAGCTTTTGATTAGCATCTCCCTGTTTGCTGGGAGCTGCTTCATTAACATTTCCTTAGGATGGGCTCTGGGCCTTGGGGACAGTAACATTTCAATTTCCCCAAATGCTGCTCTGGTTTCCTGGACTCCATTCTCTATAATGGTCTCCATTTTCTTTATCTTACTCAATATTAGACCGATTTACCTAACTACACTAACTACCTATCTGTAAATCTGGCTTCAACCACCACCTAAAGGTTCTACCCCACCCCCCAGGAACACCACAGATGGGTGACCAAGCGTTTAGCACATGGGTCTTTGGAGAACATTTAAGACCCAAACCATAACAATGCCCATCAATAGGGACTAGATTGAATACCTTAGTACAGCTATATGACACGTGTATAGAATTCCACTGTACAGATATACCATCTTTTTTTCCCAATCTGATTTCCAATGAGGTTATTACAGATATATTGATGTAAGAAGGTGTTATAGTTTGGATCTTTAATGTCCCCCAAAATTCTCATGTGTTAGGCAATGCAGGGATGATCAGAGGTGAAAAGATTGGATTATGAGAGCCGTATCCTCTTGAGTGCATAAATTCATTTGATGGATGTAATATTTGAATGGTCTACTGGGTAGTAATTGTAAGTAGGTAGGACATCCCTGGAGGAAGTAGGTTACTGGGGGCGTGGCCTCAGACTAAACCTATTCCTAGCCCCTTCCTCTCTTGCTCTCAGCCTCCAGGCGCCTAGAGCCGAGCAGCTTTTCCCCACCAGCCTTTCCACCATGATGTTCTGCCTCATCTCAGGCCCAAAGCAATGGAGTCAGCCAACTATGGACTGAGACCTCTGAAACTGTGAGCCAAAATAAACTTTCCTTCCTCTAAGTTGTTCTTGTCAGGTATTTTGGTCACAGCAATGAAAAGCTAACACAAAAACTGTCTAGAATATGATGAGAGAAAAGAACCAGAAGGAAATGCATATATATTGTACATTCTGAGACTTTGAGTCTTGTTTATTCTGTTTGCTGGCTTCCTCTGACACTGCTCTGACAGGGACGAAAGAAACTGCCTCATTAGTGCTGGGTGGGGAGAGAAGTCTAGGTTCCCTGCTTGGATTCTGTTGACACCTGAAGGGAAGGAGAACCCTCTTACTGCTGACTGGTGGTGGACATTCCTTGTACAAGTTCTGAGAAACTGATGTGACTCCATTTTTGAGAAACCAGCTTCTACCTTAAGGTCTGTCCTAAGGAAGGGGGCGTGACCCACAGAGCACTCCTAGGCACATACCCACTCTGCTGAGTTGTTTGTAAATAACAGGAGAGGTCTGCTGTGCCAGGTGTCCCAGACTCAGTTAGGCTAGGTGAGGACCCATAGCAACCCCCCTAGCAACCTCCAGTTATTATTTCTGTAGGAATTTAAGTTTAGAAACCACAGTTGAAAATAGGGCTCCAAACAATGTCGATACAGTAGCTCATCATCACAAATCTTCTGGGGTTATTCATGACACACCCTTTTATGAACAGTTCAAACTGTCACTTAAAGAACAACTTAAAAGTATGTGTGTGGAGAGAGAGAGATGAATGAGGGTGCCTTCTGGGAATCAAATAGGGCTGCATGAAATTCTAGGCACGTACTCTACCACTGAGCCCAGTCCCTAAAATGAATATAATTTTGAAAGCTCACAAAATTACTCTTCTGGAAACTGCTGAGGAAGAGGGGCACAAAAAATGATTCTGGGCTCTCCAAGTTTTCCTGGCTCCTAAGAATGATCTCTAATACATTTTATTTCTCATATTTTCTTATCATCACTGAACTTCTTTATTTCTCATATTTTCTTATCATCACTGAACTTCTTTAAACACATTTACAATTTGCCTCTGCCTTGACTTGGGGACTTTGTTATGTGATTTCACATCACAACTGTTAGTCTATTTGAGGGTTTTTCCCATATTTTTATTGTTGCATTATAATTTTATATAATATTGGGATTCATTGCTATTTGAGTTTTTTTAATATTTATTTTTTAGTTGTAGTTGGACACAATACATTTATTTTACTTATTTATTTTCATGTGGTGCTGAGGATGAAACCCAGAGCCTCGCCTGTGCTAGGCAAGTGCTCTACTGCTGAGCCACAAAACCACACACACACATACACACACACACACACACACACACACACACGCTATTTGAGTTTTGATAGTTCCTGTGGCAATTAGCCCTGAAGAACAAGAGAATCACCTTCCTCCTACTGGCACAACAAAATTGCCTGACATAAAAATCTGGCCCCATCACTGCCTGCCTAACACTCTCCCTGGATAATATCACCTTTAGTAAATCCTAAAGTTGTGGCATAACAACCAGTTTTGCTCAGGATCCTGCACTGTGGTCTAGACCTACCCAAGTCCTGTTCTCCAACAACTTCCCCATGACTTGTAGGCTCTCAGGTTCTGCACAATAGAAAAGAACAAATTTATAAAAATATTTTTTTGTTGTTGTAGATGGGAATTATACCTTTATCTAATTCATTTATTTTTATGTGATGCTGAGGATCAAACCCAGGGCTTCACACATGTGAGGCGAACGCTCTACCACTGAGCCACAACCCCAACCCCCAAAAGAACAATTTATCCCAAACTTGGAAAAAGGCAAAATAACTGCTTGGTTTCCTAGTATCATGGCAAAGCATTTTGCAGTAAGCCTGCTGGGATCTCCCAAGATACACTCAAATGCAACCTTGAGGTCAGAGTCTAATTGGTCAAACATCAATGACAACTTGATCCTCAACAACTCAGCAAGGAAGATAAAATTTAATAACCACATGCACAATTATTTAGAAGCAATTATGATGAGCATCATGAAAGAAAGGTACAGAATGCTGTGAAGATCCATTAAAAGGGTCCTAGTCTTAACCTAGTGATGGGGAAAGTTTCCCTGAGAAGAGACATTAACTGACAGCTGAAGGTGCTACAGAAGCTAGGCAGACGCAGGGGAAGGAAGGGTTGGAGGGTATCCCATACAGACAGGACAGCTCATGCAGGTGTACAGGGACAGAGAAGCACAAAGGGAAGACACAGGGGAGAATTTGCTGGATGGGCCAATAACAAACCCCCAACCAATCTCCATCAGCTTCCCAAACCTTTCTAAATGAACGATTTTTGCAGACAGTCTTGAGGCACGTTCCCAGTCTTTCTTCTCACTCTTACTGCCTTTCTATTATGTTTTTGAGCTGCCCCAAGAGAACAAGTTCCCATCACAAAAATGCAATCAAGTTCAAAGAGCATCACCTTTTAAAAAAATGTTCTGTCAAACATTTAAATATTTTCTCTCATCAGAAAAATTTCCTCTGTCTTTTCATCCAGCCTCAACCCCTGCCCCATGCTGGAGATTGAACCCAAGGCCTTACAACATGTTAGCTGAGTGCTCTGCCCCCAGCTACATCCCAGCTCTGGCCTCAGTTCTTTGGCTGCTTTTTAGCTCTACACAGCTTCCCTTCTTTTATTTATTAATCTTTACAAAAAAATTTTTTTTCCATTTTACAGTACTAGGGATAGAACCTAGGGGCTCTCTACCACTGGGCTACCTCCCCAATTCTTTGCTTTTTTTTTTTTTGGTATCAGTGATGGAACCCAGGGGTGCTTAATCACTGAGCCACATCCGAAGCCCTTTTTGTATTTTATTTTGAGACAGGGTCTCACCGAGTTGCTTAGGGCCTTGCTAAATTGCTGAAGCTGGCTTTGAACTCATGATCCTCCTGCCTCAGCCTCCTGAACCACTGGGATTACAGACATGCACCACTGCACCCAGCCTCAATTCTTTCTATTTTTTATTTGAGACAAGGTCTTACTAAGTTGCTGGTGTTGTCCTCAAACTTGCCATCCTCCTGCCTCAGCCTCCAGAGTCACTGCAATTACAGGTGTGTACCCCTATACCTGGCTGCAAGATGGTTTAGAAGGGAGCTCCCTTGCTTTCTGTCATGTCCACAGCTCAATTGTTCCAGGGCACTGGGATAGGTTGCTGAAAGGTTCAGGAGAGGGCCTGGAGATGGCATTCAAGATAATTTATTGGAAAATGCTTACAAGACATTAGTGACTGCTCCAAGAAGAATTCAGTGGTGACAGGCTGAACCAGCAGCTCCTTTGTCCCTCACAGAGCTTCACCAAGCAGCACCTCCATCCCTCATGACAATGCTCCAGAAAAGAAAACTTCCACCCCTCAAAGTGATTTATCTGGTCAGGGTCTCTTGGACCAGTACATAAATCATTTCCGTGGTGCCCTCAGTTCCCCACCTGCCCCCACTCAGAGAAGGATTTTATATGTAGGCTGCAGAGCAGTGACATCATCAGCATTGGCTTGCTTAGGTTGTTTGTCTGACCAGCATTCCAAGCAGCATCTGTCCATATAAGAAAGTAGCTTTCCACAACAACATCAGCTTGCCCTGGTTCCCAGTGTGCAGGAGAAAGCCGGTGTCCTTCGAGATAACATGTATCAGGATATTCCAGTCCAGTCTTGTTCTCAGTGTTCCCTTAACTTGGCTAGGTTTTTGGGAACAGAGAATGGGCACCCAGGAACATGGTGTTTACTGTCCCCTTTTCTTTAAAGATGGTACATCTTACCTGAATCTTTATTACTATTGAATAGGCCTGCTGCATGGCTTAAAAAAATATAGTTACACAATAATGATTGCAGCCTGTTATGGTTTGGCTACAAGGTGTCCCCCAAACACTCCTGTGTTAATGCAAGAATGTTCAGAGGTGAAATGATTAGACTATGAGAGCTGTCACCTAATCAGTGGGTTAAATCCATTTGATGGATTAATAAATTGAAGAGACTGGGTGGTAAGTATAGGCAGGTGGGGCATGGTTGGAGGATGTAGGTGACTGGGGACCCTTGGGGTTGATATTTGTCCCTGGTGCTTTGTCTTCTCTCTTTCTCTGTCCTTCAACGCCCACTGCTTCTTCCCAGACACAGTGGGCTGAGCAACCTTCCTCTACCACAAGCTTCTGCCATGATTCTCCACCTCATCTTGGGCCCAGAGTGATGGAGTGAACTGATCATAGACTGAATCTCTTAAGACTGTGAGCCCAAATAAATTTTCCTCCCTTAAGTTGTGTGTGTGTTTCTTTTTTTTTTTTTCTTTTGTGGTGCTGGGGGTTGAACCCAAGGGCCCTGTGTATGCAAAGCAAATGCTCTACCAACTGAGCTATATCCTCTGCAGCCCCCCTTAACTTGTTCTTGTTGGATATTTTGGCCACAGTGACAAAAAGCTAACTAACACGGTAGCCTTTTGTACAATAGTATCACTTCTATTTTACTTTAGAGAAATAATCCTACATGCAAAAATATATGTTTATTATAATGTTAATTTGTCGTGAAAATACCTAACACAGTAACTGTAGTGGAATGGTATGTGCCTTTGAAGCTCTGGTGATAACAGATCACAGTTTAGGATGGTGCTTGCTACATAGTTGTTTTGTTTGCTGTTTTGGGGATAAGCCCAGGGGTGCTGTACCCATTGACCTACTTCCATTATTATTATTATTATTATTATTATTATTATTAACTGAGACTGGTCTTGCTAAATTGCCAAGGCTGGCCTCAAGTTTGCAATCCTCTTGTCTCAGCCTCTCCAGTGGCTGAATTAGAAGTTACCATACTCAGCAAAGTTATTTATTTTTTCACTAAAGGTATAACTTTTTCTTCTCTCTCTCTCTCTCTCTTTCTCTCTCTCTCTCTCTGTACTGGGGATTGAACTCAGGGGCGCTTGACCACTGAGCCACAGCCCAGCCCTATTTTGTATTTTATTTAGAGACAGGATCTCACTGAATTGCTAAGCACCTCACGATCCTCCACCTTCCAAACTGCTGGGATTATAGGCGTGCGCCACCACACTTGGTCTAAAGGTATAACTTTTACATATCTTCCAAGTGTTTCCCCAGATGATGATCCTCTGATACCTGCATCTTGTCGTTTCACCCATTGGGAACCATCTCACACGGAAGCAGGAGAGAACCTGGGCTCATGCTTCTTTTCTCTGGGCTGTGTCCTTCTAGAGGCTATAGAGTAAAACAGATGTGTAGATTTATGAGGCATGGGAGAGACCCCAGCGAAGAAGGAAGCAAGATTCAGGGATTCAGGGCCACAGTGTACTTTATTTTGGTTTCCTTCTTTTT
>NW_025999880.1:5996936-6011934 GCF_001458135.2 Marmota marmota marmota | reverse complement strand
GAGTTGCTGTGTGTACTTTTCAAACGAAGTTTTTGAAGTACATCTGACCTTCATGTAGCTTTTACTGTATTTGTTTCCTAGCTTTGAAAGGTGAGTTATTCAGTAAACCCCTAAGATAAAAATGACCTCTCTCTCTCTCTCTCTCTCTCTCTCTCTCACACACACACACACACACACACACACAAAATCTCTGCGTCCACTTTTTCTTCATTCCCCTTTCCAAACCCCCAATCCCCGGTTTTAAATGACTGTCCTGGAGATAAGGTAGCAATACGGAATAATGTTGATTACAAATTAGAAACACAGAAAAGAAACAGAACATTTTATTACTGTGCTTGAAAAGATGAAGTAAAACACTATGAAAAAGTACCCCAGAAGTCAACAATGGCTATGTATGATCTACCATTTTTTTTTCACGTTTTACAAAATGTTCAGAATCTATGTAATTTTAAAAGAAAATAGTTTTTAAAAAAATCTTTGAAAATGGAATCCCATATTTCCAATGACCAGCTGGTTCAGGCTTAGTCTGATGGTGGGGGGTAGATGTGGCAGTTTTTAAAATGCCAGCCTTTTGTTGAAGAAGGCAGAGACGGGTGGAGCCGGAGGGGCACTGGTTACTTCCGTACAGTATGTGCACAACCGAAGCCGAATAAACGCATTACATGCCTCCTCCCTAAAACCGCAGAGAACCACTTAAGCAAGCAGGCGCGCTGAACTGGCCCAGCGCCGGGGCAGCGGTTCTGATTGGCCTGTCCGGCAGAGGGCGCGCTGGACGCAGCGAGCCTCCCGGCCGTTCTGGCCCCGCCCAGGCCCCACCCAGGCCTCGCCCACCGCGGTCACGTGGTGGGGCTCCAGGTCCAGCCTGTTGCTGATGCTGCCGCGCTGTATTCATCATGGAGCTGGCGCCGCGGAGCTCTCCTGTCTCGCGGTGGCTACTGCTGCTGCTGCCGCTGCTGTTGGGCCTCAGCTCGGGTAGGTTCGAGCAAAAAGCTCACCAGCAGCGGGTGCGCACCCATCCCCCTGTCTCTCTCTAGGGGTGAAACTTTGCTAATGGGTTTGTGTTTTTTAAAACAAAATTATTTTCCCTGGTCGTTCTTTACGTAATTTATATTGCTTTTGAACCTCGCCTTTTTTTTTTTTTTTTCCAGTTCAAAGTGTTTTTCTACCCTTTTCTGGCTCTGGATGATCTAGTGTTTCCTTTCTCCCTTACGCCTAGATATACGCAATTGTGCACTAATGTGTGATTTGGGGGAAAACTGCCGATCTGTGAGATTTCCACGATCTAAAAAGTCTACTTCCCTTTTTTTGGTGTGGTGGGCTGCCAGATGAGGTTATAAGGTCTTATAAGCCTGCAGTAGGCTGTCAGAAAGACCCCTGAAAGCCCTACCAGAAACCGGCCCTTTCGTCTGCTTAATGGGAACAGGCAAAAACAAATTTGTGTTTAAATACGATGACTTGCAAATTGATTTTCACTTTATTCAGCAAAATATCTCCCCGTCTGAGTCTACAACAGAGAATATGAACTAGCCACAAACTTGTCTTGTGATCTCAGGCAAGTTGCTTAACAGTTCTTGTTTTCTCTTTTGTAAAATGGTAATTATCGGGCCCTTCAGCTTGGGTCACAGAAATGCAAAATATGTTCCCCCAGATTTTACAATGGTCGTTGTCAGGGAAGGGTGAAGTGCCTGGGGTTAGATTTGGAGGGACTTGAAATTCTGTCATTTTCAAGAAACTAAAACCTCTGTCATTTTCAAGGGATTCAGGTTTTATCAGTCATTTTCAAGGAGACTATAATCTCCTGTTACTGGTATATAGAGCCTTTTAGCCACATCTGTAATATTCTAGGCATTCTCTTTTATTTCTTGGGCATTTTCTGATTTTCTTCTCTCTCCCCCCCTCCCCCCTCTTCCTTCCCCCTCACCCTTATAGGGAATGGAACCCAGGGGCTCTCTTACTACTGAGCTACTGCCCCAACCCTTTTTATTTTTTATTTTGAGACAGGGTTTCCCTAAATTGTTTAGGACCTTGCTAAATTGCTGAGGCTGGCTTTAAACTTGTGATCCTCCTGCCTCAGCCTCCTAAACTGCTGGGATTNGAGAGAGTGAGAGAGGGAGAGACAGAGAGAGAGAGAATTTTAATATTTTATTTTATTATTTTTTTTTTAGTTATCAGCGGACACAACATCTTTTGTTTGTATGTGGTACTGAGGATCGAACCCGGGCCGCACACATGCCAGGCGAGCGTGCTACCGCTTGAGCCACATCCCAGCCCCCCAATTTAATTTTTGATGTACAGAAATTTTGTTGTGTAGAAATTTGACAAGTTTCTGCCTTCACCTCTTAATGTTTTTCCTTATAATCTCTGGGGTTTGCTTAAATCCTTTTCTCATCTAGAGGTCAGAAAAATATTCAATTGCAGTCATCCCTCTGTATCCAGTTGGATCCAGGATCCATCTTGGGTGCCCAAATGCATAAGTGCTCAAGTACTTTATATAAAATAGTATAGTATTTGCATATAACCTATACACATCCTCCCATATCTTTGAAATAATATCTAGATTACTTATAATACTAATACACAATTTAAATGCTATGTGAATAGTTGTTATACTTTTTTGTTGTTTTTTTCCCCAATTGGTGAGGGGGACCAGGTATTGAACTCAGGGGCACTCGACTACTGAGCCACGCGTCCAGCCCTATTTTTATTTAGAGACAGTGTCTTCCTGAGTTGCTTAGTGCCCCGCTTTTGCTAAGGCTGGCTTTGAACTTGCAATCCTCCTGTTTCAGCCTCCCAAGCTGCTGGGATTACAGGCATGTGCCTTCCTGGCTCCAAATATTTTTTTATTTAAAACTAGTTGAATCCAAGGATATAAGATCTGTGGATAGAGAGGACTGCCTGTGTATATTTTTGTTTTATTTTTAAATTTTAAACACTTTAATTTTTAATTTTAAAAGTTAACACTTGGTTACTTGGAATTTATTTTGATTTATAGTGTTGAAAAGACCTAAACTTCTTTATACTGAATAGTCTTAGCCCCATTAATTTGTGATGCCTCTTTAATCATGTATTAAATGGGGATATAAAAAAAAGCATCCTGCATTTTGAGGTTTGTTTTTTTTCAATAAAATGTAACTATCTCTCTTGTTTTTATTTTTTTTAATATTTATTTTTTAGTTTTCGGCAGACACAACATCTTTGTTTGTATGTGGTGCTGAGGATCGAATCCGGGCTGCACGCATGCCAGGCGAGCACGCTACTGCTTGAGCCACATCCCCAGCCCTCTCTCTTGTTTTTATCAAAAGGGCTTCATGCTTGTTAAAAATTCAAACATTAGCTGGGCATGGTGGTGCATGCCTGTAATCCCAACCGTTTGTGAGACATTTGTAGCCTGGCATGGCTATCTCTACCAAGTCTGGAATTCACCTGAACATTACCTGACAATCTTCAGGAAAATGACCTTGAGACTCTTTTGCAGGAGCTGTCATTGACTGGCCCACAGAAGAGGGCAAGGAAGCATGGGATTATGTAACCGTCAGAAAGGATGCTCACATGTTCTGGTGGCTTTATTACACTACCAACCCCTGCAAGAACTTCTCAGAGCTGCCCCTGGTCATGTGGCTTCAGGTAAACTAACTTCCTTCCCTGGCCTCACCTTGAGACCAGGCCTCCCTCTCTCAGCTTATTTATTTATTTATTTTGGTTCTGTGGATTGAACCCAGGGACACTTTACCACTGAGCTGCATCCCCAGGCCCCTAACATTTTTTTTTTTTTTTTTTTTGATTTTTTTTTGAGACAGGGTATTGCTAAGTTGCTTAGGCTGGCTTTGAATTTGTGATCCTCCTGCCTCATTCTCCTGAGTTGCTAGGATTACAGACGTGTACTACTGTACCTGGCCTCTTTGCTTATTCCTAAGGGCTCACAGCTCAACAGTTTAAGTCTGGTTTGGTCCAGCAGCCAGGATTGGGGCTTTGGCATCCTGAGGCAAATTGAGGAAGGTATAGCCAAGGAGGTGAAATTGGAGGGTAAAGGGAACCTAGCCTTTTTTGAGGGTTTTTTGGTTTATTTTTGTGGTACTGGGGATTAAACCCAGGGATATTCTACCACTAAGCTACATCTCCAGCCCTTTTATTTTAATTAATTAATTAATTAATTTGTTTATTTTTGGGTACAGGGATTGAACTCAGGGACACTCAACCAATGAGCCACATCCCCAGCCCTATTTTGTATTTTACTTAGAGACAGGGTCTCACTGAGTTGCTTAGCACCTTGCTTTTTGCTGAGGCTGGCTTTGAACTCGGGATCCTCCTACCTCCCAAGAATTATAGGTGTGAGCTACCACACCCAGCCCTTTTATTTTATTTTGAGACAGGGTCTTGCTAAATTGTTCAGGCTGGTCTTAAACTTGCAATTCTCCTGCCTCAGCCTCCGATATAACTGGCATTAAGATGTGCACCATCTCACCCAGCTGCCAGGGTCTTTTTATTATTGAGGCCAGACAGTTGCAGGAACCTTGACTAATGATGTCTTTGGTTTTATACTGATAGAAAGGGTTTTGAAAGGTTCTGAAGCAAAGACCAAGATACATCATACCTCCCTCACCTTTTCTTTTCCTTCCTCTCCCCCTCCCCAGGATCCTCTCCTGGACCCTAATACCTCATCCCCAGAAAAGCTCATCTTTTCAAAGAACTGCTACTAGTCTTTTATATCTTAGTGTGAATGTTAGGCCCTACCCTTCTTCCTAAATGTGTTTGCATTTTACCCTTGAGCTCTGACTGTAGGATTGAAGGCAAGGAACTACTGGTACTTCCTGTGTTCCTGTAATATCTGTCTAGAGATAGCCACGCCTGGAAGACTAATCTCAAGGGAGGGGTTGAAGAACAGTCTTGCTTCAGCCTCTGGAAAACGTGGGCATGGCCCAGTTGGCCAATAAATAGGGCACCCTGGTACTTATCTCCATGGGATGCAAATGGGACTTCCTCCAAAAAATGCTTCCCGGTGCCCAGGCTTTGTCTGCCAAATTTTTCTGCAGATTTTCAGCTGAGATGAAGGGAAGATGGACACTTTTCAGAGAAGGTCCTTTCTCTCGTAGGATCAGCACACATACCTCCTCTAGGGGCTGCAGGTGAGGCTCAGCCCAAGGCTGCTGATAGGAAAATGCTCAGAAGAGAAAGCTACGTGTGTCAGCCCCGATGGGGCAGCTGGAGGGGAGGGTGCAGCATGGTTACCTGGGAGAGCCAGGTCAGGGACAAGCCCAGCCGGTTCAGCCAGAGACCTCGGTTTTCAGTGCCCTCCTGCCGCTTTCAACCATGGCAAGACCCTACCCTTCTCTGAGCCTTAGTTTTCTAAGCGGGGCGATTTGGATGGTTTTCAAACTTTTTGTTAATCAGCAGAACTCTTTTACCCACAGATGAAAGCTTCCACACAGGAGCCAGAGCAGATAAAGCAGAAGTGCTGAGGCTGGGGTGGGAGGGGGTGCCAAGTCCTGTGTGTACGGCCTCCTCTTTGTCCCTGGCCACCCTCAGGTACTTTCTAGGCTCTCTGGAAAACAATTCGAAAAACACCCGATTCCAGAAACTTTTGATTGACTACTGGGTCAACTTGAACCAGTTTGCCAAGATTTTAAAATCAGGACGTTTCCTTCCTCTTTCAAAATATCAGGAAATCCAGCAGCTTGGATCTGAAGTCACCATCCCCAAAGTTGAGTGGTAGAGTCGCCCCTCTCAGACAGCTTAGGAGCCTGCAGGGAAGGGGGACTCTGCCCCACAATCTCTGCAGCCTCCAGCCTCTGACTGTGCCATTTGTGACCTTTGGTTAGTTAGTTTAACCTTTCAGGCTGAGATTCTATTTAAAGGTTAGCTACTGAAGACACAAAGATTGCTCTTCTCCGTTTCCCTCGAGGCTCAAGGGAAAAGGAAAAAAATTCATATATATGATTAAAGAAGAAACAATTAATTCAGATGAAAGGCGTTCTCTCGTAGCAATCTACCAAGGACTCACGCACTGATTTCTCCAGAGGATCTTTGAGAATCGAGGTCACATCAGGAGTGGAGTAGCAAGCTATTTTAGGGATACTTTCAAGTCATGTACGCACTTCGTTTGATCCACTGACACACTTACCATATTTCAGAGTCGCTGGGTAGCCCTGGGCCACGGTAGTGCCCCATCCTGAAGATTTTGCAATCTTGTGTGTGTTCAGATAGAACAGCAGTGTCCTCCAGCCGGCTTCTCCAGCTTCTCATTTGGTCCCTAAAGACCACATCCTACGAATGGCCAGTGTCCCTCCCTTTCACTTTGATCATGTCCCATCCTAACTAAAAGTTGGTTTCATATTGCCTTGTAAGCATTTTTCAGTGTTGCCACACCGTTTTCATAGTTTGATTCTAACTGACAGCATAGCCCACCCTGCAGGCAGGGCTCACTCCTCTGTTCCCCGTGGTGGGACATTCCAGTCGCAGCCTTCCTCTTGTTGTGGCTTCTGTCAGCACACGAGATGAACATCTCCAACTGGACTGTGATCTTTTTACTGCTGTGTTGGGAAATCTTAAGATACAAAGTGCCTATGATTGAGGGGAGTCGTGGCCTTCCAGTTTATCTTAGCAAGGTTGGTGACAGTAATGGCACTAGTGTGAGGAGCCTTTCCTTGTTGGGGTCTCTTGCCGTTGTCCAGCCAGCCCTCAGCCCTGCCCACCCCCTTCTCTTTTCTGTAGATTTCCCTACACAAACTGCCTGGGTTTCTGTTGGGCTGGAATGATCTCCTTTCCATCTTCTCTCCCTTTCCAACTCATCCGACTGAGTTGAGAGGCTAGGTCCTTTTATTCTAGGCCTTGAGCCTTACTGATAATGCTATCATGACCCCCAACTCAGCTGGCCCACTAGATTTTTCCAGAGAAGCTCCCTTCCTCCCCTCGACCATCTCCTGTTGCCGACAGAAAGCCCACCCAACCTCCACCACTTTTGCCCCTTCATTTTTTTCTCCTCCTCCCCTTTCTTCTCCTCCCTGAGCTTTTCAGAGCCCATAGAACTTCTGCCCGTCACAGTGTAGTGTCCCCAAGCTTCAGTGCAGAATCCTGCCTCTGCCCTGCCTCTGGATGCCCACATATCAAGCGCTCCTGCCCCGGGACTTGCACATTTGCTCCGTTATATCCAGGGAGTTGACTTGACCAAGCAGCCTCTCAGTCTGAGCCCTTGTCTATCCACAGGGGTTCATCACAGGGCCCAGATAGTCCCCACAGAGCCCCTGATTGCTGCATGGCCCAGGGCCAGCCACATCCCCTCTTCAGGGCCTACTGCTCTTCTTTGAAGTGAGAAGGGTTAGAGTTGTTTTTGAAAAGTCTGTTGCGGTGTAGGGGCAAGGTTCAAACTCAGAGAGTCAGGAAGCAGGAAGGTTCCCTTGAGGGCCTCTTAGCCCAGCTCTGTCCTTTCAAAGAGGAAGACTTCAGAAGTTACCACAAGAGCCTGTTGCCGGAGCCCGTGGGTCGCTGGGGACATGCATCTTGCACAGACTGACCAAGCAATCACTAAATCATAAGTTGTTTATAGTGATTGGGCTCATCCATTGTGATGACTAAGATTTGACTCGATTTTCTTTTCTTTTTTTTAATATTTATTTTTTTAGTTTTAAGTGGACACAATATCTTTATTTTACTTTTATGTGGTGCTGAGGATCGAACTCATGCCTCAAGCATGCTAGGCGAGCGCTCTACCTCTGAGCCACAACCCCAGCCCCTTGACTCAATTTTCTTTAGGTTTACTTCGTTGATTTCTGTCTCTTCCACAGGGTGGTCCAGGCGGTTCCAGCACCGGATTTGGAAACTTTGAAGAAATCGGGCCCCTCGACAGTCATCTCAAACCACGAAAAACCACCTGGGTACGAGGATGGCAGCCCCCAGTTGCACCTGTCCTGCAGCCTCTCCGGGAGGTTGCAGAGTTGGCAGTCCCCACTGTCTGTGTTGCCCGAGGCTTTGGACATTAGCTATAGGCTTCCTCTTATCTTCTCCAAGTTGGTGGCTTTTCTCTATCTGCCTGTAGAAACCTACTCTAGTGGACACCTGGGGCTCTGTCCTTACCAACATGCCGGCCATCTCTGTGATCTTAGATTCCAGGGTCCCACCCTCTGACCATGCTTGCAAGTCCTCCCTTCCAGTCCACCTGGTGTCTTGACTGTGACTCCAAGAGCCTCGTTCCTCCATTTTTGAGGCCTCTGGTTCTCAGTCTTCCCCTTCCCCTCATTCTTACCACCCCTTCCTTTCCCAGTCCCCCTTATTCCACGGGAACCACATCCTCCTCTCTCTCCAGTTCTGCCAGGCCCACCCTGGGTGACCTGCTTCTTCTATCCTGCTTCTTGTTCAGTCGGGCACCACCTGGGGCTACCTGCACCAACGTGTTACATTCATTCCATGCACTCACGTGTGTGGAAAGCGACTGCTCAGAGTCTTTGATCACCATTTATGTGTCTGTCTTTCCTTTTGGCCTCACTTTCTATGCTGCAGTCTACGTTCCTGTCCCTTTTCTGAAAATCCCTTTTAGCAGCAAGACATCACCACCAGCCACACCAGTGTCATAACATGGGATTTGCTGAGCTCCTGTGAGATGATAGAAATATCCACTGATTGTACCATCTCGTTCTCTCTGTGGCCTGCAGCTCCAGGCTGCCAGTCTCCTCTTTGTGGATAATCCTGTGGGCACTGGCTTCAGTTATGTGAACAAAAGCAACGCGTATGCAAAGGACCTCGCCACGGTGGCTTCTGACATGATGGTCCTCCTGAAGACCTTCTTCAGTTGCCACAAAGAATTCCAGGTATGTAAAGACCTAGGAGCAGCTAAGTAAAGGGCTAGCAGTCGCATCAGGACATCCATCAGAATAAAAGTATGCTTTCCCAATAGTTCAGTGCCCCACTGATTTCAGATAAACCCTTTTTTGCTCCTAAGGTGGGTTGTGGGCTTCCGTTTCTGTCATTTCTAAAGGGCTCTAGAGTGAAAGAATGACTCTGGAGTCAATGTGCTAATCAGACAAAACAATCAGATGTGGAGAGAAATACAAAAGCAGATTTGTTTTGCCTGGACATTACAAGCAATAAAAATTTTAAATTAATTTGTGTGAATTAGAAGCAGTCAGGTTATTTCATTCTTTGTATATTCCTTTTCTTGCTAGACGGTTCCATTCTACATTTTCTCAGAATCCTATGGAGGAAAAATGGCTGCTGGCATTGGTCTAGAACTTTACAAGGTAACAGGGAGGATTTTTTGTTGTTGTTGTTATGATTTTGGAAAGAACACTAATTATGTTTTTTTTCAATAGGGTATTAATGTACTTTGAATAGGATTTTATATATGCAGAGTGAAGTCTGGAATAATATCCGAAAAGCTTTAAGAACAGTGAAGGTCATTTGTCTACATATTGAGTAAAACTGTGGAGCTGACATAGTGACCAATAGATTGAATGCAACATGATAAAGAATCAGAAACAGATTATATTATGTGTGTGTGTGTGATGTATGCATTTTTACATGGACCATACATGTATGGGAGCCATCCATAAAGATGGCATTTCACATTATTGGGAACAGACAGAATATTTGATAAATGGTATGGAGATATAAAGTTGGTTTTTTGCTTTGTATAAATTTTAACATTAATTCTAGATAGATTAAAAATCTAAACTTGAAAATGTTAAAAGGCAAAATAGTTGGAAACATAAAACTATAAGAGAGCCTGAAAATAGAAAGTATTATAATCTTGGGTAGGACAGGCTTTCCTTCATGATATAAAATATCCATCTGGGTGCAGTAGAGCACACCTGTAAATCCCAGTTAGATACTGGAGGCTGAGGCAGGAGGATTGCAGATGAGAGGCCAACCTCAGCAACTTGGCAGGACCCTGTCTAAGAATGAAAAGGGCTAGGGGTGTAACTCAGTGGTAAAGTACCCTTGAATTCAATCCTCAGTACTAAAAAAAGCAAAAACAAACAAAACAAAAAACTAATGAGACATCCAGAAGCCACATAGGAAAAGTTTCATTGTTAGGCTACATGTAAAACTTCTTAGGGCCTCACATACACAGGTATATGTATGTGTTTGTGTTTATGTATATGTGTATGTCTGCACATGCATACATACACAAGCACATAAATATGTACATATAGACAAATATACACTTGTACAAATATATAATAGAAAAAAGATAGTCATATCAATATATCAATAAATTCATTTTATTTTTCTATGTATTTATTTTTAAAAATATTTTCAGTTGTAGATGGACACAATACCTTTATTTTGTTTATTTAGGTTTTTTATGTGGTGCTGGGGATCAAACCCTGTGCCTCACACTTGCTAGGCAAGCACTGTACCACTGAGCCCCAACCCCAGCCTGATAAATCCATTTTTAAAAGAAAATATCCTGGGCTGGGGATGTGGCTCAAGCAGTAGCGCGCTCGCCTGGCATGCGTTCGGCCCGGGTTCGATCCTCAGCACCATATACAAACAAAGATGTTGTGACGAAGAAAACTAAAAAAAATAAATAAATAAATATTAAAATTCTCTCTCTCTCTCTCTCTTTAAAAAAAAAAAAGAATATCCTAGGGGCTGGAGCTGGGGCTCAGTGGTAGAACACTTGCCTGGCATATGTGAAGCACTGGGTTCAATCCTCAGCACCGTATATAAATAAATAAAAATAAAGGTCTGTCAACAACTAAAAAAAATATTAAAAAAGAAAAATTCAACCTTTGTAGTGAACAAGTGGAAAGATTCACAAGCAGCTTTCAGGAATTTGAGAGGAAAAAAACCCTACTATTTCTTTAAAAAAAAAAATAAGAGAGAATATCCTAGTAAAATCATGGGCAAAGGATATGGATAAGCACCTGCAAACATGAAAAATCTTCAACTGTTAATAGTAAGCCACGCCCTTGAAATTTGCAATTATTTAAAAGATTGGCAGCATCCAGTTTGGGTAAGAAGTTAGAGAAATAAATACCCTCGTGTGCTTTGGGTGGGAATGGACATTGTTAAGTCTTTTTACTTATTTATTTATTTTATGGGGATGAGTCATTTAAAAAGAGCAATTTAGCAGCATGTATCAAGTTTGGAAATGTATGTGCCCATTTACCCAATAACTTCACTCCCCAAAATCTGTCCTACAGAAATACTTACACATATGTGTCTATCAGAGGATATTTATTATGTCATTGTTCATGATGTTCACTAACTGCAAACAGCTTGATGGCTGTCGGAGGAGGATGGCTCACATTAAGTGATGGGACACTTTGCAGTCATGAAGAGTGGAGAGAGCTGTGCAGGCTGAGGCTGGGAAGTCACCCTTTGCTATGTGGCAGGCAAGCTGTAGGACAATTTTGGATACCTTGTTGGTAAATGAAGAGACACATCTATTACATATGGTTTATTATGAATGCTGTATATTTATATGCTTGTGAAGGCAAAGATGGGTCAGGAAGAAAACGTTAACTACAGTTAGCTGGTGTGGGGCACAATTAGGGCAAAGTAAGAGAGTCCCATTTTCTCCTGACTTCTGTGTTTAAATTGTGTAACGGTGAGCTTGTATGAGTGTTTCTAAAAAGATGTATTAATTATTTTAAAAAATAATCCTGTAGAAGCAATATATGGGCGTCACAGAAAATCAGAAGAGGGGCTGGGGCTGGGGCTGGGGCTCAATGGTAGAGTGCTTGCCTCTCATGTGTGAGGCCCTGGGTTCGATCCTCAGCATCACATAAAAATAAATAAATAAATAAATATATTGTGTCCATCTACAACTAAAAAAAAAGAAAGAAAGAAAGAAAGAAAATAAAAAGATACGAGACTGAGGTGTAGACAGTGATAGAAGCAAATGCTTATTATGTGCAAGGGCCCTGAGTTTCATTCCCAGCACCACTGAGAAACAGACACAGAGAAGGGAGGAAGGGAGGTTGAATATGCAGCAAGTACAAGGTAAAAATGAAAGCCCATAATCCCAGTGGCTTCATGACTGCAAATCCTCTGAGGTAGGAGGATTGCAAGTTCAAGACCAGCCTCAGCAACTTAGTGAGGTCCTCAGCAACTTCATAAGACCCTGTCTCAAAATAAAACATAGAAAGGGCTAGTGATGTGGCTTAGTGGCTAAGCATCCCTGGGTTCAATCCCTGGTACCAAAAAAAAGCAAGCTTCACTTTTCTTAACTTTCCTACCAGATAGGAAACACCTTAGCATATCACTTTCTAAATATTTTTCTGTATAGATGAAAAAAATTTTAACCAAAACATGGTCCTCAGTCTTCTGTCCTTACCTTTCTGTTTCAACCAGTTTTCATCTCAGATATTCAGACTTCATTAGTTTGTCCCAACATGTCCTTTATAGCTGCTTTGCCCAAGCCGATATTCAGTCCATACGCATGAGTTACATCTGGCTGTGATGTCCCCAGGACTGTTTTCCTCTAGCACAGTCCCTATTTTCATGACCATGATGTGCTGAAGAGACTAGAGCGTTTGTCTTACAGAACGTCATGTTTCTTGGCTTTGTCTGGCAATTTCTTTGTGGAATTATTTAACCTATTTCTCTATTCACTGTAGTTCTTACAAAACTGGAAGTTCTATCTAAAGGCTTGATGCATTCAGGGTAAACATTTTTTTGTTTTAATTTTTTTTAGATGTTGATGGACCTTTATTTTTTTATTTTTTTTAAATTTTTTTAAACATTTATTTTTTAGTTTTAGGTGGACACAATATCTTTATCTTACATTTATGTGGTGCTGAGGATGGAACCCAGTACCTCGTGCATGCTAGACGAGCGCTCTACCACTGAGCCACAACCCCAGCCCCCGATGGAGCTTTATTTTATTCACTTATTTATATGGGTGCTAAGAATCGAACCCAGTGCCTCACATATGCTGGGCAAGTGCTCTACCACTGAGCCACAACTCCAGCCCTCAGGGTAATCATTTTAAATAGAAAATAATAAAAGTCAGATTTCAGTAAGCTATGACCCATGAGTCACATTGGCCCCCAACCTGTTTTTGTAGGACTCATGAGCTAAGAATGACTTTTCCATTTTTAGGTGGTCAGGAATCAAAAGAAGAATAGTATTTCATGACACATGAAAAGTTGCATGAAACTCAAATTTCAGTGTCTATAAATAGAGCTCTATTAGAATACTTAGTTGTTTACATGTTACTATGTCTGCATCAGCAACACAGTGGCAGAACTGACTAATTTAGGCTGGTTGGTCCACAAAGCCGAAAACATTTAATATTTGACCCTTTATTAAAAATATCGGTGACCTCTGTCATAGGTGATGTGCATTTGTTTTGCATCAAATCAGAAAGCATATCATAATATCTCAGTCTAGTTGGATCTTTCTTTTGAACCCTTTTAGCCACCCCTGCAACAGAAGGTTATGGGAGTAGAGTTGGTTTTTGCTCTCTTTGGGTGTCCAGCCCCTCATCCACTTTTCAACACCAGGTTGCAATTCTCATCTAGCCTATTGATTTCATTAGAAGTTTCAAAGTGCTATCATTCTGTTCCCTCTTTTACAAGGCAGACTTCCCTTATTACCTGGGACTATTTAGATTACTCAAATGAGTTTCTTCTGGAAAAGTCAAACAAATGCATAATTCCTTCTCGTTAATATGGATGTTCAAAGTCAGGCTATTCATTGTGTTATATATATAACATAATATAATTATATATGTATATATATACACACCTTTATTTTGTTTATTTATTTATTTACTTTTTTATTTGGTGCTGGGGATCGAGCCCAGTGCCTCAGATGTGCTAGGCAAGCGCTCTAACCACTAAGCCCCATGTTCTTGTTTTTGTTTATTTATTTATTTAGGTGGTGGTGCTGGGGATTGAACTCAGAGCCTCATGCATTCCTACCAACTGCTGTCCTACTGAGCTATATCCCCAGTCCTGTTTTCTTGTTTTAGATTTCTTAATAGCCTTTTTTTTCTCTTAACTTTTTTTTTTTTTTTGGTCCTGGGAATTGAGCCCAGGGCTGCTTTTTCACTGAGGTAACTCCCCAGCCATTTTTATTTATTTTGAGACAGGGTCTCCGTAAATTGTTGAGGCTGGCCTTGAACTCCAGATCCTCTTGTCTTAGCCTCCTGAGTTGTTGAGATTACATGTAGCTGTGCAGCACCACGCCTGCCTAGATCTTTGAGTAACTTATATTCACATAATTAAAATTTTTAAGAAACATAAAAAGAATGCTATTTGGGCTGGGGATGTGGCTCAAGCGGTAGCGCGCTCACCTGGCATGCGTGCGGCCCGGGTTCGAGCCTCAGCACCACATACAAAGATGTTGTGTCCGCCGAAAACTAAAAAGTAAATTTTAAAAAATTCTCTCTCTCTTTAAAAAAAAGAATGCTATTTAAGCTCTCAGTCTTGCCTTTGTCCCCCTTCCCTAATGCACTTATTAAGCACTTATTAAACTGCTTCTGGATTGTTCCAGAGGTACTGCATGGCTGTGTAAACTAATTTACATGAATTTATATTTTTTCCCATTTTTGTATAATATGCATAATTCTCTCTCTCTCTCTCTCTCTCTCTCTCTCTCTCAAATGTTTTTTTAGTTGTTGATGGACCTTTATTTTATTTATTTTTATATGGTGCTGAGGATCTAACCCAGTGCTCACACATGCTAGGCAAGCGCTCTACCACTGAGCTACGACCTCAGTCCTGTATTTCTCTTTTTTAAAAACATCAACAACATATATTGGAGATATTTTCATATCAGTACATACAGAGCCTTACCATTTTTTTAAAGATTTTTCATACATCATGGAAATAACCAGAATTTGTATAGCTCATCTTATTGATAAATGTTTAGGTTATTTCCAATTTCCTGTTAGTGGACAGATTCATATTTAAATGAATAAAAGAATCAGGGGTTCAAGTTTCTTGTCCTAAGGCATTCACTGCATCCTCGAGGCCTCCGGCCCTTCAGTGACTGCTACTTGGCATTAATCTCAAGCACCTTGGGAGGATCACAGACTTCTTGGGGGGGGGGG
>NW_025999880.1:5968910-5996920 GCF_001458135.2 Marmota marmota marmota | reverse complement strand
CAGACTTCTTGGGGGGGGGGGTGTGTGTGACCATGTTCCTGCCAGAGACAACTAGGGTCAGACCTCACATACATCCTGCTAGCACCCTGTGACAAAGGAGAGAGAAGTCAGGCGCTTCCTCCTCGTTTTGCCAATGGCTGCAGGAGAGCTCCCCTGCTCTTTAGTGGGTTCCTGGGTCTTTCAATGGCCAGAGAATCTAGAAAAGGATGGGCAGAAGTTCTCCGTGCTCAGAAAAGGTGGTGGATAGGCCTGCCTCCTTGAGAAAGGGCTGAGGCCCCTGATCCCTCATGAGGGTGTTTCTTGGCTTCTCTTTCAGGCCATTCAGCAAGGGACCATCAAGTGCAACTTTTCTGGGGTTGCATTGGGTGATTCCTGGATCTCCCCTGTTGGTAAGTACAGAATTTGTAGGCCTATCTTTACTTTCCCTGCCCCATCTCTTGCTCAGACTTTGGGCTGTGTGGTCCAGATCAAAGAACAAGGCAGCAAAATTTTGGGGGGGGTCCATGGAGAAGTCAGCACAGAAAGTGTTTGCCTCGGGAGCATCCAAGAAATGTGGGGTGAGGATGCATTGACAGAGCACCTACCCCTGGACTGAGTTCTCAGATTCTCGCAACAAAGGAATTGAATTTTGCAATTGGAGATATTCCGAAAGACTGGGAGGTGATGGAATATATCCTCTGGCACTCAGAATGAGTGGTTAGTGAGGATCCAGAGGCAGGTCTGTGTGACTCAGCAAGAGGACGAATTTTTGTTGTCAGCTTGTCCCCTCCACCACCCTGATGTTGGCGTGAGCACTCAGGGTGAAGTTTCCATCTCTCAATCCTGTTGATGGCAAGAGAAGGTGATGGTCAGGTCTTGCCACTCAGGCGCACGGTTTCATAACCGAGCATCCTTCTTGGAGCACCTACAGGAGTTGTTTATTTTGCAGATGTCTGGGGTGTGGCTTCTGCTGTCTGAAGTAATCATTTTAGTGGGGTCAACTGCCGTAGGGTTTCTCAACCTCAGTGCTGTTGACAATTTGGGGTCGCGTGATTTTTTTTGTTGAGAGGGGCCGTCCTGTGTATTGTAGGATATTTATTAGCAGCAGGCCTGGCCTCTGCTCATTAGATGCCATTAGCACCACCTCAGCATGACAATCCCAAAATATCTCCAGCCAGGCATGGTGGTGCATGCCTGTAATCCCAACAGCTTGGGAGGCTGAGGTAGGAGGATCACAAGTTCAAGGCCAGCCTCAGCATCTTAGCAAGGCGCTAAGCAACTTAGAAAGATCCTGTCTCTAAATAAAACATAAAAAGGGCAGGGGATGTGGCTCAGAGGTTAAGTCCCCCTGGGTTCAATCCCCAGTAACCCCACCCTCAAATCTCCAAATGTCAGCAAATGTCCCATGGGGGACAAAATCATTGCTGATTGGAAACTACTATTCTAAATTAACAAATGGTGACTTTTCACAAACCAAACTTTAGAATTAGGAATCAGAAGAGGGGTTGTCTCTGGAAGAGAGATGGGACAGGTTGGGAACAGACACAAGAACTTCCTCGGCTGTCAGAGCCCTGTGTCGATGGGGGTGGTAGTTATGTGACCAAAACTCTTAATGTATATTTATGCTTTATCATGTGTGACTATGGCTCAATGTTTTTAAAATAACAATTGACCAAAGATAGTATTTTTCCCCTAAATAGAGAATTTGGCTTATTAAAGAGCCACGTCCTTAGTGGATTGGGGATGTTCTGTGCTCCCTGGAGTGGTTATTTCTTGCCCTTCAGCCTGGCATCTCCAGGATAGGACTGAAATTGCATGAATCAAGTTAAGTTGAAAAGGAAGGCTGCTATTGGCTTTTTCTTGGCGGAGGGACCTCGTAGGACTTAAAACTGCAGGAGCCTTGGTCAGAGGCAGCAGGACCAGCAGGCTTCCTGTCAGTCACTGCTCTGTAGCTCATGTCAATGACAAGGTGCTGATCAGGTCGGATGCATCAGAGGGCTACAGTTCCATAATTGAGCAATCCTTGTTGGGAGCACAGATAAGAGTAATTTGTGACTCCGAATTCCAGTGCTGGTCCTCACACTTCCTCATGGGGTCTAATCACAGTTTCACCACGGCACTAAACTTTGCATGTGCTAATTTCATTTAATCATTACAAAAGCTGCACAGGATGAATGCTGCTATTATCCTAATTTTGTATGTGATGAAAGAGAGACTCAGAGAGTTTAAGTAACTTTCTTAGAGCTATACAGTTTAAGTGTTAGAGCCGGGATTCAAACCCAGGCAGCAGGGGCTGGTATCCGTGCACTTAGCCACGATGCTACATTACCTCGCCAGACCAGAAAGCGTAGCCTCTTGGCTTTCTAAGGGCTGTTCATTCTGTTCAGAATCTACCTTCTTTCCTTGCCATGACCCATTTCCCTTTATGAATTTGCCTGTCTGGATCTTTTTTCCCCCATACTTTTTATTGATACATTAGGATTGTACATGGTAGTGGAATTCATTGTTAGATATCCACACATGCACACGTCATGATAATATAATTTGGTCAATTGCTTGTCCAGATTTTAATCTGCCCATCCACGGGTACTTTAAGTATCACTCCTCCATCCCCAAAGCATTCCTTTTTTGAGATAGAAGTACTGTTAATTTCCATGAACAACTTTTTCTTTACTAGCTAGAAGGGAACATTATCAAAAGAATCCCAGCTATTTGATATCACACTCAGGTAGATCACAGTCTTCAAACTCCCTCTTGCCTCACAGTGAATGTCCTTCAACGTCACTTCCCCATAATGGAGCTGAGTCTTCTGCCACACACCCAGGAGCAGATGTAGCACTGTTCTCTGACTGCACCTCCGTCTGACTTAGGAGCCTGGCTGCTGGGTTTTCTTTAAGCTTCCTGAGTGGCCTGTGTTTGCAGACGTCATTTCCAGCACTGCAGAGTGTTAATAAGAGAACCAGAAAAGATTCACTAGACAGTCTTTTTCTACATAGGAACCTGCAGGACAGTGGTTCTAACTAGTCGCAGCTCCAGTGACTTTGGGTATACAGATCCCCTTGCCCCTGTGTAGTCACCCCAGTCAGTCTCCCTAGGGTGGGGTTCATTATTTCATACCCAAGAGACCAGATCCAACTTGTCCTGAAATTAGAAGCAATTCATCTCAGTCCCGGGGTGTCATTTAGGCACTGGGTTGTGGGTAGGACAATTACAAGGAGTTCTCTAGGTTAAGATAAGCGCCAAGTAGGGCCGCCATCCAGGGCAAGTAAAGCAGCCACCGGAGGGAAAAAACTGCAAGAGTCTAAACTCGGAAGATTGTCTGCTCCTCATTCTCCCAATATGAGAATGTCTGGGTTCAGCAAGTATTCTCCAGATCACTGGCCTTATACTTACACACACACTCACTGGCTTCTTCCCAGAAATCCCTGTTGAAAGACACACGCATCAGCCAGTTGCAGTGGCTCACGCCTGTAAACCCAGCAACTCACAATGGGTCTAAGGCAGGAGGGTAGATCACAGGTTCAAGGCAAGCCTCAGTAACTTAGACCTTGTCTCAAAATAAAAAATAAAAAGGGCTGGGGGGAATGGGGTTGTGGCTGAGTGGAAGAGTGACCTAGCATGTGTGAGGCACTGGGTTCAGTCCTAAGCGCTGCATATAAATAAATAAATAAAAGTCTATTGACAACTAACAAAATATTTTAAAAAGGCAGGGGGTGGGGTTGGGGGGCTAGGGATGTACTTCAGTGGTGGAATGCCCTTGGGTACAATCCCTAGTACCACAAAAAAAAAAAAAAAAAAAAACCATACACACATGGCTATTGGCCATCGTTGTGGACCACACAGCTCCAGAGCATTTCTGGCTTTACAGGAAGTTCCTCTGGGCAGTGCTAGTCTACATCAGAGGTTGGTAAACTGTGACCCTGACGCCTACATCAGTAATTTTTTTAATTGGAACACAGCCACACTGTTCATTTACCTGTTGTGTGGCTGGTTGGAGTCTGCACAGACAAGAGTTGAGTAATTGCGACAGTGATCAGCTAGCCTGTAAGGTCAGGTTATTCACTATCTTTCGCTTTATAGAGTTTGCCAACCCCTGATCTAGATCAAGCAGAAAATGAGATGCACTAGAGGATTATAAATTATTCGGTATTTCTTTTCTTTTTTTTTAGAGAGAGTATTTTTTAATATTTATTTTTCAGTTTTCGGTGGATACAACATCTTTATTTTATGTGGTGCTGAGGATCGAACCCAGCGCCCCACGCATGCCAGGCGAGTGCATTACCGCTTGAGCCACATCCCCAGCCCATGATTTGGTATTTCAAGAAACTAAGGCCCAGGTTTAAACTGGGGAGGTGAATGTTAGCTAGGTCACAGAGGACCTGGTATACCCTGAGATGCCTTCATTTTTCAGGGTGAACAATAAAGAATACCTGTTCCAGGAAATGCTATACAGAGACCTCTGTGGTCACATAAGTTTTGAAAGTGCTAAACACTGGCTCCACCTCCCTGGAGTCTACAGGCATATTAAAGGCTCTGAGAAGTCCTACAGTAAAGAGATAGGATCCATTTTGCATAGCCCAAAGTTTTCAATGAAAAATGATTCTTTTTTGAGGAGGAGGGTACCAGGGTTGAATCTATAGGTACTTAACCACAGAGCCTCCCCCGCAGACCTTTTTTCATATTTTATTTTTAGAGTCATGGTCTCGCTGAGTTGCTTAGGGCCTCACTAAGTTCCTGAGGTTGGCTTTGAACTTGTGATCCTCCTGCCTCAGCCTCCTGAACTACTGGGATTACAGGCATGCATCACCACGCCCTGCCAAGAAACTATTCTTTTCCGGGCACCTATATTAAAATCCCGCAGAGGGCTGGGGCCATAGCTCCTTTGGTAGAGTGCTTGTCTCACATGCACTCTAACATGAGGTTATTTGACACAGACTTTGGGAACTTGGTCTTAGGGAGGCATTGAAGGCTTCTAAGCAAAGCAGTGACATTTTCAAATATGCTTTATATGTTGACGTCCTTGATTCTTACTTGGCACCTCTCCAGGACACTTGTCTCACTTCGTGACCAGGTAGCCGTGAACTCGCCTAAGCCAGCTTACTATGCTCATTGTTTAAGCGTTTATCTTACTCCTGTTTGTCTCCTTGGGCTGTTTGGTGCCCTCATATCCTTGGTCCCTCCTGAGTGTGGCTGTGGAATAGAACTGAAAATCGTGTGGAGAGCCACAGACAATTGAGTTATTAGCTAGAGTCTCCCCACCAGAGGAGCAAACACGAGGAGCGGAGATACTAGGGCAGGAGATTATTTTAGGCTGTCAAATCCTAGACGACTGCAGATCCCAGCCTGCACCACTCACGCTCGGCCTGCCTGTGAGGTTACTCTGCTGGGTGTGACTCCCTTGCTGGGCCAGTATCAGGTCAGATGAACGTGCCATGAGCCCTCAGCGTCATCAGAAGGCCCCCACGGCTTCACCTCACCTCTCAGCCACCAAGGCCTCCTCCCACCTCCTGTGTGGGTGCTGGGGAGCTCAGCAGCCTTCACAGCAGAAGCCACTGGACATAGCACCTGTCTTTGGAGGAAAGCCAATGAGGCATTTCTTTGGGAAGACAGCCACACCCTACTTAATTTGTACCTATGTCATTTCTTTAGATTCGGTGCTCTCCTGGGGACCTTACCTGTACAGCATGGTGAGTAAGTGGGTTCTCACCTTCACACCCTCCGTGGGGAACAGCCCCGCAGCCCTCTCCACTCTGACCTCCTCCTGTCCCCAGAAAGAGGAAGCGAGTTGAGTTTGCACAGATGGTTGATAGCGTTCCTTAGGGACAATTAGTCCAAATTAAATTAGAGACTCTAAGCAACCGCCAGCCTTGGGGAGAAATTCAAAGAAAATCAGCACACTTATTCCATTTTTTTCCAGATATAAGAGGCATAATTTTAAGCTCCCTTTGTAGCATAAGAAATTGGAAATACACCTCAAAGTTGAAAGATCATAGGGAACACCCACCTACCCACCTTCTCAATTCAGTTAACTTTCTACTGAATTTCTCACATCATGAAAAAAATGTGACTTGTTCTGGGAATGTAGCTCAGTGATAGCGCACTGGCCTAGCATGCATGATCCCCAGAACTGATGGGGGACTTGTGACAATACCCGTTCACATGTGAGCTCCCCTGTCTCCTTCCTCCCACTGTTTCTCCTGCCCATCCCTGGCCACTGAAACACCAGATTTATGTCCCCAAGTAAAGGATACCTTTTTGTTCTTTGTTTGCATTCCAGTCTCTTCTGGAAGACAAAGGTCTGGCAGAGGTGTCCAATGTCGCAGAGCAAGTCCTGGATGCTGTAAATAAAGGGTTCTACACGGAGGCCACCCAGCTGTGGGGGAAAGCAGAAACCATCATTGAAAAGGTAAAGAGGACATGCTCAAGGACCATCATGGCTTGGCTTTTTCCCGTGGGTACAGGGGCCCAGGACTGGTATTGTCAGGATTGTTTTGGTGTCTCTTCTGGGTCTCCCCGCAAAGCCTGAAATAATTACATGCAAAATGATAAATCTGATGGATCTGAGCCGTGGTGTAGTGACCACTTAAAGGGTCAGAAAGTCACCTATGCCTGCCAAACTTTTTTGTCTTTGACTGTCTGTATTCCATAAGAAGACTGTAAGTGTCTTCTTTTTTTTTTTTTTTGGTACCATGGTACCAGGGATTAAACCCAGGGGTGCTTAACCACTGAGCTACATCCCCACCACTTTTTATTTTTTATTTTGAGACAGGGTCTCACAAAGTTGCTTAGGGCCTTGCTTAGTTGCTGAGGCTGACTTTGAACTTGCGATCCTCCCACCTCAGCCTCCTGAGTTGCTGGGATTATAGGTATGCTCCACCATGCGGATTTTTAGCTACTCTTATTTGGATCCTTGCCAAGCAACATTCTGACTCCAATGTACCAAGGAAAGAATGCACCAGCTGAGGACCCTCCACAGCTCTGACACGGGCCCTGGGCTGTCTCCTGTGGTGTCTAAGATGAGTTCTGATGAGCTTGGTGTCAGCCCCTGAAGTGTGGGCTGACACAGCTGCTTTTTGCACCTTTAGAGCTGTATCTCTCTCTGGTACTAGTAAATTTCCAAAGCTAAAGCCATCCTTGGAGGCCATGTGCCTTTCTTTTTTTGCACCTTATAATAGGGAAAGAAAGAAAAACAGCCAAATGTACTTGTGTATTTCAGAACGCAGATGGGGTGAACTTCTATAACATCTTAACTAAAAGCGATCCCACGTCTACCATGGAGTCAAGCCTAGAGTTCACCCAGAGTCATTTAGGTGAGTGAACCTTAGTGCCCTTAGCTCCTGCATCAGTCTTCATCCCAGAAGGAACCCATCTTTTAAAAAGCTTTATTAAGGTATACTTTACATACCACAGAATTCACCCATTTTTAAGTGGATAATGGGTTTTAGTTATTCACAGAGTTGTGCAGCCATCACCACGATCCAGTTTTAGAACATTTCTGTCACCCCAAAGAGAGCCCACATGTCTGTCTGCTGTCACTTCTCTTTCCCACACCCGGCCCCAGGCAGTCACTGATCTGCCTTCTGCTTCTCCTGGTTTGCCTTTTCTGAACATTTTACAAAAATGGAATCAGACAATAGTCTTTCGCATCTGGCTTCTGTTGCTTAGCATATGCTTTTCTTTTTCTCTTCTTTATCTTTTTAGGCTATGCTAGCAATCCTATCCAGGGCCTGGTGCATGCTAGGCAAGCACTCTGCTACACTCCATACTCCCAGCCCCCTGGGAACCAGCTTGTGTCCGCCCAATTACCGTGTCAGATCCCTGAAGAGCTGAATTTAGTGGTCTTTCTGACCCAGGTTCACTTCGGAGGCAGAATGCCTAGAATCCTCCCTCATAAGAGGCCTGAACGGCTGTAGGAATCTTGCTAGATTCCTCTTCTCAGCAGATTTTCTCGGCCTGTTCTGGATCATCTCAGTGGCCCACGGTGCACGGGATGCAGTCATCAACACGAATAGTCTCTCCTCTGTCATTCTGTTCCCAGCTTTCTTCCTCCACCCCGGGGTGAATCCAGCCCAAAACCTCCCTCTTCCTGCCCAGCTTCCCCAGCAGCTTGGGAAAGATGTCCTTGTGGTCATGTTTCCAGTCCTTTGACTCGCTGCCTCCCTGTTTGGTTTCAGTCCGTCTTTTTCAACGCCACGTGAGACACCTACAAGGAGATGCCTTAAGTCAGCTCATGAATGGCCCCATCAGAAAGAAGCTCAAAATTATTCCTGAGGATATCTCCTGGGGAGGTACTTATGTGACCTGATTTGTAGAGTTTGAGGGAAGAAAGTGCAACTTCAGAGGTCTTAATTTGCACAGTGGGTTTCGGTGGCAATGGTATGTTACAGGTAAAACAATACTACCTGTCCACATTTTGCAGATGAGGAAGCAGGTGGAGAGACAGTCGATGACATGTCAAGTTTGGTTGAAAGCAAGGGGATGGCAGGGAAGAGGGTGGAGAGGGAAATGGCAGGTGATCTGTTATGAGTCAATGATTGTGGAAACCTAGTATGGGTATATGGGAATTATATTCTTCTCTTTACCTTGGTAATGGTTTGAGATTTTCCATAATTTTATACATGTGTGTGTGTGTATATAGATAGATAGGTAGATATAATTTTATGCATATGGATTTTACATATATATGATAAAAAAGCCATGCCCAAGGCTGCAGCTGGTCACAGATGAGATGTCCAGCCAGAGGTCCTCTGAAGGATGCAGATACGCTCATGTGCTTGGTCAGATCTTGACCAGCTCTCTTGTCAGCCTCCCCAGCAACCCAATGCTGGATGTGCTTAGCCGTGTACCACATGCTGGTCTGAAGGTCATAGTATGGAAATATTGGTGTCTCAAGAGACCAGAGCCAGGAGGAAAGCCTCAATAATTTCCCCGCTTAGTCCAATAGGGAAGCCTTGAGCAAGCAGCACTCCCGAGTTTCTGGAGGAAAAACACTCCATGCACCTTGAGAGGGGGTTTGTTTGGTTTGCATGTGAGATCCCCCCAAGACTGTGGGGTCAGGAGGCTCCTTTCTAGGGTGTCTCCTTGGCATCTGCCAAAAAGCTGAGATAGTCCGGGATCATGGACTATTTTATCCCAACATGCATGCACTAGAAGGCTCATTCTAGACCTAGTTGTCTCATTTTCCCGGATTAAATGCAAGGATAGAATATGTGTGAAGCTGCAAGGGGAGGGTACCACTGCAGAGAGCTGTCATGTCACGGAGCAACGTGGGGAATCACAGGAGGCCAAGTGTAGGGCACGCTCATGAGCACATCTTTTCTGCTCACCACCTTCATTTTATCTTCATGATGATTTTTTTTTTTCCAGCCCCAGTGAATGGGCAAGGTGACTATATTTTTGCAGATGATTGCTGATAGAAAGAAGAAATAAAACCAAAACCAAAAACCTCTCTTTGGCTCCATATCTGCCTGTGTGTGATCAAGAAAGGACAAATTGTTCTTGGACAATACCCCAGAGTCTTGAGTTGCAGTCTGTAGTGAAACTTACATCTTAGTGTCAACCAGGCCTGAGTTCAAGTCTTAGCTGGCTACTGACAAGCTGTTTGACCCTGGGCATTTTCTCAGCCTCTCTGAGCCTCGTTTTTTAAAAATTTTGTCCAAGTAAAGGCCCCTTATCTCTCAAGGTAGTGATAAAAAAAAACAATAAAATGCTCACTTAGCACCGTGACTGGCAAATAAATGGTGGCCTCTGCTGTTATTGTAGTCATCCAATGTGATGCTGCTGCTGATGGCAATAACCCAGCAGGAATGCTGGGTTGCCTGGCTCCTCTCTGTCCCGGGGTCTGTTGTCCCTTTTATTTTCCTGTGGGCCAGCTGTGAACTGGTTTAGTTCTGGTTTGGCTCATTGTAAAGTAACCAGCCTCGTTCAGGACTTGGAAAGTGGCCCTGGTGTTACTCAGCACAAAAGAAAGAATAACATTGGCCCCAAACACAATTTATTCCCTAGGTGGACGAGCTTAGAGAATGTTTTCTGGGCCTTTGCCTCCCTGTTTCCTTACACAAAGCCACCTTCAGGTTTCCATTTCCTATTAAAGATGGCATCGGCTGTCATCGCAAGCTCCCAGTGATCAGATCACGTGTGCTGCCCGTGTTTCTCATCTACTCATTCAGCTCAGGCACAGCCTGCAGATCCGGTGGGCCCCTGTCTGTGGAGCACCTGTCCTTCAGCCTTTGCTAGGAGGTCCTTGGTGATGACTCCTAGACGCTTGGGCTGAAAGAGACCTCTTGTTCTGGCAGATTCCAAGCTTCTACCTCTTTCTTCTTTCCCTTATTCAGCCCAGTCTTCTAGTGTCTTCCTAAACATGGAGGGGGACTTCATGAAGCCGGTCATCAGCATTGTGGACGAGTTGCTGGAAGCCGGGGTCAACGTGACTATATATAATGGACAGCTCGATCTCATTGTGGACACCATAGGTAGGAACCATTCCTGAGGGACACATCGAGGCTGTTTTATGGATTGAGCTAGAAGGGAACAGGTCATGGACACATGAGTCTTGGGGTTGGTGACATTGGTGCCAAGAGGAAAGCCATTTCCTGCTGTGTCCATCTACCCCTGACCTTGGCTCTTCAAGAAAGAGAAGCTGCATGAAGCTGTGACCCCTCAGAGAAGTCTGACCCCTTCGGGTTTTGAGGCCCTTGACTATGATTAAAGGACAGGACAATGCCTGCCCCCTAACACCTCTCTGTGCCCAGGGGAAATGGCCTGTGGGGTCCTGAGCACTGCCCTGTTGCCTTGCTGGCCAGCCTGTGCTCACTCCTGGTTTCAGCAAGGCCAGGCGGAGGCTCAGAGACTGGGTCTCAGAACTGGCAGGCACAGCGAGGCCCGAGATGTGGCAGGCGTGAGTCTGCTTGATGCTGGCAGGATTGAGTGGCCTTTGGACTTGTAGGCGAGGATACCAAGGACAGTTTAGACTGCTGCTGCTTTCTGCCGTGAGCTGCCCAGGTGATCCTCATCCCCTCTCATTCCTGCTCCTTCTCAGTCCTCCTGACAGCCCCGTCAGCCTCCTGGGGTCCCTGGTTTCTTTCTAAGGAGCAGAGGGCAGTGGGAGAATCAGAGGCAAAAATAGCTTCATAGCTGTTAGGTTATCACTGTTAGCCTGAGTATCTCTGGGAACCTGCTAGAAATGCAGGTGCTAAGGCCACACGCAGAACCACTGAATCAGAATTTGCATTTAAACAAGATCCCAGCGAATTTTATGCTGCACATTATAATTTGGGAACCACCAAGTTATAAGACCTAGTCTCCCTCCTTCCACTCCGCCACACATTCTTCCCAGGTGTTAATACCAGGCTCTTCTCTTTGTCCCTCTACCAGGACAGGAGGCCTGGGTGCGGAAGCTGCAGTGGCCAGAACTGCCCAAATTCAATGAGCTGAAATGGAAGCCCCTGTACAGTGACCCTGAATCCTCCGAAACATCTGCTTTTGTCAAGTCCTACAAGAACCTCGCTTTCTATTGGATTCTAAGAGCTGGTCACATGGTGAGAGCCAACTTTTGTTCCAAATTAAAATCATGCTGAGCTGGGTTCCAACATGACATAGCAAATGGAAAAATTTATACTTGGTGTGATTAGACACAGTTGAAATATAGGTGCCCTGAAAACGTTGCATAAAATTAGCTTTGGGCAGAGCATGGTAGTGCATGTGTGTAATCCCAGCAGCTCAGGAGGCTGAGGGAGGAGTTCAAAGCCAGCCTCAGCAACATTGAGGCACTAAGCAACTCAGTGAGACCCTGTCTCTAAATAAAATACAAAATAGGGCTGGGGATGTGGCTCAGTGCTCCTGAGTTCAATCCCTGGTACCAAAAAAATAAAATAAAATTAGCTTTGGCTATGTGTATAAGCAATGTTTAGACTTAGGTCTCATCTCTGAGATTTCTCATTCTGTACATGCACATATTCCAAAATCTGAAATCCAAATCAATTCTGTTTCCAAGTATTTCAGATAAGGTATACTCATCCCGGATTAGTGTTTCATTCCTGTTAGGTTTGAATAAATATAAACTCATTTTAAAGAGTAAGTCCTCCAGAGAGAGTTACTTTGGGCTCTCTGTCCTTTATTCTTGGTTTAAATTAGTTAATTAGATATTTTTCCCTTAACAATTTGTCCTGGTCTGGGAAGAAGGGAAGAGTTGCCTTCCTTGGCCATTTTCAGGGAATGAAAGTGAAAGCCTACTTCTCTGTCAAGCTGAGTCACAGAATGAAGGCCAGGAGCATCTCAAGCAGTGGTGGCCCCAGGATTTGTTAAGAGGAGTCTTTGGGTGCAGCGATGAGCCACGAGCCTGTCACACTGCAGCACTTACAAAATGAACTTACTGCTTTCCCTTAGGTTATTTGTTGATTGAGTGACTTTTCTTGAGTTGAGGGAGGTTATGGAGGCCTTAGTCCTGCCCCCAAATCCCTGTCCCACCCACATACCTGAAAAAGAGTTTAAGAAACTTTGGCAGGAGGCAGAGGGGCCCCAGAGACTTCTTAGAGCAAACATCTGGTTGTCTGCTAAGTGCTAAACTCTGTGCTATATAATAAGTACTGGCAGCACAGAGATGAATGGTTCATAGTCCCTACCCTCAAGGAGTTTGTAGTCTAGGGTACAGTCAGGACAGTAGATTTGTGTGCATGTGTGTGATACTGGACAATGAACCCATGGTTGCTCTACCCTGAGATACACCCCTTTTTTTTTAAATTTTTCATTTTTCATTTTGCCAAGTCACCTCTAAATTGCAATCCTGCCTCAGCCTCCTGAGTCACTAAGATATCAGACATGCACCAACATGCCCAGTGCAAATAGACTCTTTTTTTTTTTTTTTTGATACTGGGGATTGAACTCAGAGGCACTCAACCACTGAGCCACATCCCCAGACCTGTTTATTTAGAGAGAGCATTTCACTGAGTTGTTTATGGCATGTTTTTGCTGAGGCTGTCTTTGAACTCGCAATCCTCCTCCCTCAGCCTCCCAAGCCATCGGGATTACAGACGTGTGCCACTGCACTCAGCACAAGTAGACTCTTAATAGCATGGAGTAAGCCGTGCGGAGAAGGGATTGGACCAAGGAAGGGTCCCCAGCCCAGGCTTGGGGGTGTAGAAGCCTGGCCCCTCCATGATGAGCAGGAGTGAATTAGGTAAAGAGGAGAAGCAAGGAGAGCAGTGTGCACATGCTCAAGCAGGGCCTGCAGGCAGCAAGGCCTCTGGAGATGAGCTGAGGAGAGGTGAGCTGGGAAGGGGGACTTTCCACCCCACCCTGAGGAGCTCAGAGGGTAAGGGGCCACGGAGGGGACAAGCAAAGGAGTGCAATTGCCAGATTTGTCTATGAAATAATCTTTGCAGCCAAGGGCATGGAAAAAGACTGAAGCAGACAATCTATAAGGGAGAAAAATAGAAGAATTTGCTCATGCAGAAGACGGGAGCATTGGCAGGACTTAGTAATCATTTGGGATGGAAAAGAAATCAAGGGTGGCCTCCTGGCTTCTGCTCCAGCGTCCTTTATTGGGGCAGGGAGGCAGTTTGCACCTGCTGAGTTTCATTTAACAGCCAAGTGCACAGTCCACAAGTGCTTCATATATAAACTGAATAGGTAAGGTCTGCAGGCAAGACAAGTACCTGGAGATGGAGGTTTGAGAGTCAGAAACAGAAGAGGACACAGCAGGACTGACTAAAGAGTTATAAAGCAGAAGAAGAGCCACAGTGAGGTTGAGGCAGGCACTGCAAGAGAAGTAGGGAGACCTAGGGCAGGTGGCATTTCCAAAGCAGGTGGGGCCATTCGTGTCAATGCTACTGAAGACACAGACCAAGAACTGAAATGCAATGCCTGGATCCCAGGGTGGCTTTAGCATCATGGTGAGCGCTTCAGTGGAAGGGCAGGCCCCAAAAGCCAGGTGGAAAGTGGGAGAACATGAATGAGGAATGAGGGAGGAGATGACAGCTTCCTTTAAAGGGAAGAATGTAGCCCTCCCCCTGAGAGGGCAAGCAAGGCCCTGTGCCTGTGGTGAAGGGGCATTATCTATGGCTAAGTGTATCTGGGCGCCTTCATACTGACTGGGTTAAAGCTAGCAGGAAGTCTTAGAGCAAAGCACTAGTTCCGTGCGCTAACCTCTTGCTTCAGTGCTAGAGTGCAGACCCATTTCCTCTTGGTTTGTCACATTTAGAACAACAGACCAGTTGGGGACAGGCTTAAAATAACTCTTACAGAATGTTGTTGTCACCGCCTATCACTTCCCCTTTATTTGATTAAATGCCTTGCCTCCTGGGGACTCTTGATTGACAGGGGAATTCCAGGACAGAAATGTACCAGAGAGAATCATGGAACCAAGGATTTCAGACCCAGAAGAATACCTACCTGCTCTACCTCTCTCTTTGTAGAGGAGAAACTGAGGCCTATGACCCTACCTTTTTAGGTGGTGTATGGGAAAGAGTTTTTTTTTATTTTTTATTTTTTTGCAGGATTGAGAATTGAACCCAGGGATGCTCTACCACTGAGCTACACCACTAGCCCTTTTTATTTTGGAATAGAGCCTCACTAAATTGCCCAGGCTGACTTGAACTTTTGATCCTGCTGCCTTACCTCCTGAGTGGAGATTACATTTTATTCTAAAAAGCTAAAGGAAAACAAAAGAAACAACAGAAAAAGGCCAGATGCCACCCACACCAAGGGTCTTGTTTGTCTGTATTTGTTCAAGGCTCTCCTGTTAGCCTTCCCTCAGCCTCTCCTCCATGCACTTCCCAGCCTGGGATCCTTTAAAAGAGAGTTCTTTAAAATATTTAGCATCCTCTTTCCTTGAACAGGCTGATCCCAGCACCCTGAGCATAGCCCCTGTAAAGAAATTTATAAGGGGTTCCTGGGGATACAGCTCAGTTGGTAGAGTGCTTGCCTCGTGTGCAACAAGGCCCTGGATTCAATGCCCAGCACCACAAAAAAGGAAAGAAACGAAAAGAAATCAATAACGCCTTGGGATGTAGCTCAGTACAAGAGCTCTTCTGAGCATGTGTCAGGTCCTGGGCTCTATCCCCAGCACTAGGGGGGAAAAAAAGAAACAGATCAGCCCCAAATGCAATAGAACTTTCCTACACTGACTTCTCCAGGCCCCTGTCACTCAACACAGGGGGAGCTCAGAAGAACTTTAACCCAGCACAGGGGTCGTTTCCCAAAGGGACTCTCTTTAAGGGTGCACTGAGGTGCAGTTGTCCCCACTGGTGTTGTCTCAGGGCTGGCTCCCTCCTGGGAGCAAGGGTTCGGGATATTGTCCCCAACCTCAGACCAGGAATGGCACTAGGAGCACTAACTTGGATCCTCCTTGGTTCTAGGTTCCTTCTGACCAAGGGGCCATGGCTCTGAAGATGATGAGGCTGGTGACACAACAGGAATAGGAAGTACCGAGCTGAGAGGAGCTGGCGTGGCCTGGAGGCGCAGGATCAAACCGAGGACCTGAAACTGGAGGAAGCTGTGCTCCTCCCTGAATCTAACTCAGGCTGGGATTGTGAAGGCCCCTACCAGCTGCCACGGCCTCGGGCAGCTTGGGAATCATTTCTGCTTCTTAAAAAACATTTTTTTAATGGATTTGTTTTTATCAAAATGAAGGATTGTCATAGATTGACTTTTTCTGATTGCAAAATCAAAGAATATGATTTGTTTTTTAAAAAAAGGTGGGAAATACAGTTAAGCAAAGAACAAAAGAAAGACTCATACCCTCCCTTTCCAGGGGTAAGCACTGCTACCAATTCAGTATCTAGCCTCACAGGTATTTTTTGGTTACATATATAGACATTTATATTTTTTACAAAAATGGAATCATGGCTATATTGTTATTTTACCATCTCCTGTGTTCAGAGATCAATATGTCGTAAACACCTTTTAATGTCAATAAATTCTTCTGTGACATTTTTAATGGTCTCTGAGCATTCCATTTTGTGGTCGACTATGGTGTATTTACCAAATTCCTGGTTGTTTCCCACAAGTGATTTCTAGTTTGTCACTATTTTAAATGGTGCTCTGGTGATTATTCATCCTGATGGTTATAGCTCTATGTACCTTCTTGCTGTTTGCTTACAGTAAATTTGTAAAAGTGTGATTGTTTAGCCAAAGGATTGCCACATTTCTCTGAAATTAAAATAATAAACTCAGGGCTTTTAATTTAATTTTTTTCTTTTTGGTACCAGTGATAGAACCCAGGGGCACTTAACCACTGAGCCACATCCTCAGCCCCCCCCCCCTTTTTTTTTGTATTTTATTTAGAGACAGGGTCTCACTGAGTTGCTTAGGGCCTTACTGAGTTGCTGAAGCTGGGTTTGAACTTGCAATCCTCCTGCCTCAGTCTCCTGAGCTGCTGGGATTACAGGCGTGCACAGCTGCGCCTGGCAAGACTTTTAATTTTTAATTTGCAGCTCAAAGTCTGCACAAGGGACCTGATACTTCTGAGACTGTCCTATAATTGGAGGATGGTTTGGAAAACCAAACCCAAAGTCTGTTCCTGCAGAATGTGGCAGGTTATATACTCATGGATGCAGGCTGAGCCTCCAGCAGGATTCCTTGGTCAGAGACTTTACTCTGAACTTCACTGTTAGTGAGCAAGCAGTCCTGTGTGCCCTGGAGAGAAAGAACATTAGAAGCCTGTGATGGGTCCCCCTGGACTTTACCAAGGCAAATCTATTTTCCTGCTGCTTTTGCTGTGTATCCTTCACTGTTGAGGAAGGAAGAAAAGAAAGAAAAATCTAGCTATGAACATAATCTGCTTTTGAGTCTTATAAGTTCTTCTGGTAAATCACCAATTTACTTATTAATAAATAAGTAAAATTTAAAATTGAATTAAAACACATTGAATTCCTAACCTCTCAGGGTCTCTTTTGTTAAAAGTCAGTGCATTGGGGGCTGGGATTGTTGCTGTGGTAGAGCGTTTGCCTAGCATGTGTGAGGCACTGGGTTCGATCCTCAGCACCACATTAAAAACAAATTAATTAAATAAAGGTATAAAAATATAATAACATTATTAAACAAAAAGAAAGAAACTTAAAAAAAAAAAAAAAAGAAGAAGAAGAAGTCAGTGCATTGGGACCTGGGGATATGGCTCAGAGATAGAGGACTTGCCTAACGTGTGAGGCCCTGGATTCAGTTCCAGTACCACAAAAAGTTAGGGCATTGGGCTGGGAGTGCATCTCAGTGGTAGGATGCGTGCTGAGTATGTGCATGCTCCTGAGGGTTCCATCCACAGTTTTTGCAAAAATAAATAAAAAGGATAGGTGTGAACCAAATGCTGGTTTGGCTGGGTAGTCTGGGTCTTGGGAAAAACTCAATTGAAAATTAAGACATGCAATCTGAGGACGGATACAAAGCTAGATTTCTCTGAATGGCAGAGTATGGAGATACTCATGTCCCACGTGAATGCTCACCAGAGGGTAAAGGAAGATTGTCATAATCAGGCAAGGGGGATGACCCAGTCTGAGGACATCTGTCAGCCTCCTTCTCCAGCCAGTCCTTTGGTTCAGGAGCAAAGTGGCCATGGCAACACAGATGGAGGTTATGCACAGGCTCAGTAGCATGGACTTCCACTCCCCAAGGCTGACCTGGCTACAGCCACTGCTGGGTACCTCATCTGTCAGCTGATGAGACAACACTTAGCCCCTCATATGCCACCACTGCCTGAGATGGGCCAGCTCCCTGGTGTTAGGTTGATTACCTTGGACCACTTTCATTATGAAAGAGGCAACACTTGCTTCTTATTGGAATTGATGCTTGCTCTGGGCATAGACTTGCCTCCCCTGTCCACCATGTTTCTACCATCTGTGGATTTGCAGAATACCTTCTCCACGGTCAAGGCATTCACAGCAAATGAAACGCAGCAGCCGGCTTATTCACATGGAATGCGCCGATTTCACCTTGTTCCCCATCGTCCTGAAGCAACTGCCTTGACAGATGGTTAAATAGCTTTTTGAAAATTTCAGTTACCGTGCTAGCTAGGTGGTGAGAGCTTGCAAGGCTGGGGCATCCTCTTCCCCAAAGTGATGTAGGTTCTAAATCAGCAATCACGTTGCTCCCATACCCAGCATGCATGAGTCCAGGAATCCAGTTATAAAAATGAGAGTGACCCCTCTCACTAGTAACCCTATCCAGCAGGAAATCTTTGCTCTTCAACTTCAGCTGGTCTAGAGGTCTTGGTTACAAGGGGGAGAATGTTTTCACCAGGAGGCAGACCGCCACTGAACTGGAACTTGAAGACACCATCTGGCCTCTTTGGGCACTGAATCAACTGGCAAAGTACTGGCTGAGGTGAGGATTCTGACTGGCCTGGCTCTCAGGGGAAATTGGGTTGCTGGTCTACAACGGCAGCCAGGAGGAAGAATGCAGGAGACCCTCTGGTCCACCCCTTAGAGCCCCAATGTCCTCGGATGAAGGTCAATGGAAGACTATGAAATCTGATTTAGATTTCTAATGGCCCAGACCCTTTGTGGAAAAAGATGTGAAGATAGAAGGGAGACCAGCAGAGTAGAGGAGGGGGATGGAGAAGGAAGGAGGAGGAAGTATTAGGGAACAAATCTACAAAATGATGCTAAGTCCATGTTCTAATATACCACAAGGAGGGACTGGGGCTCATAAGTAGAGGGCTCGCCTAGCTTGCTTGAGGCACTGAGTTCGATCCTTAGCACCCCATAAAAATAAAGGTATTGTGTCCACCTACAACTAAAACGTAAATGTTGAAAAAAAAAAATACCACAATAGATTCCACTTATGTGCATAATTATAATACACTAATTCATAATAGCAGGGTGCAGTGGCACATGCCTATGATCCCAGTGGCTTGGGAGGCTGAAGCAGGTGGATTGAAAGTTCAAAGCCAGCCTCAGCAAGTTAGTGAGGCTCTAAGCATCTTAGTGAGATTCTTTCTCAAAATAAAATAGGTAAATAAAAAGGGCCGGCAGGGCTGGGGATGTAGCTCAATTGGTAGAGTGCTTGCCTCACATGCATAAGGACCTGGTTTCAATCCTCAGCACCACAAAAAGAATTAAATTAAATTAAAAATAGAATAAAATAAAAACATTAAAAGGGCTGGGGATGTGTCTCCGTGGTAAAGTGGCCCTGGGTTCAATCCCCAGTACCAAAATAAATAAATAATAATAATAATAGGAGGGAGCTCAGAAGAGAGCAAACAGGTCAGGGGAAGGAGGTGCAGAGGGAAAGGGAAGAGACTGGGGAATGAGATTGATCGGATTATGTGCTTGCACAATTATGGCAATAATCAATCCTACTATCCAGTATTATTATAATGCACCAAAAAAAAAAAAAAAATTGGAGTCATTCCATGAGGCAAGGATTCCTGAGCCAGATGAGTGCATTTAGTGATGCAAAGTTGTGCCCAAAACCTGGGTGATTCCATCCCGTGCATTGCCCTTGTGGCCTCCACTTCATGCTTGGATTTTCCTGGTCTCCATTTCCCACCCACTCTGCTTTCCCCTCTGCTGGCCCCAGCTACCTCCACACAGGCCGTTGACCACTACAGCCTCAGGAAGACTGCCTGACCAGCAGCCCCACACTGCAGAAGTCCAGTCCCCAGTAACACACCTGCATGCGCGTCTCTGCTTCTCCAAATGAATTCTGACTAATAGAGTTGTTTCAACTTGATTATTTTAATGCACTAAAACTTGCCCACGACTGGGATCTGCACATTTGATGATGTCTTTCTGCGACCTATACAGGGGATCAATAGCTTGATCAGGTAGAGAACTTGAGCAATAACTTCTCCTTCTCCTTGGCATCTAATGTTGCAGACAAATTTAAAACCAACTTGCCTTTTCTTCTTCAGTCTTGGAAACAGTTTCTCTTAATACCCAGATGCTGTTAACATCTTTGTTTAATCAAGCAAATTGGTGATTTCAGATATTTACATTCATGTTTCTATTTATGTTGTTGTTGTTTTGATCCTGGGGATTGAACCCAGTGGCATTTTGCCACTGAGCTACACCCCAGCCCCATTTTTATTATTATTATTATTTTTTAGTTTGAGACAGAATCTTGCTAGTTGCTGAGGCTGGCCTCAAATCTGCCATCCTCCTGCCTCAGCCTCCTGAGTATTTGGAATTACAGGTGTGCACTGCTGCACCTGGTGATGTTGCTAGTTTTTAATTTTGCCTGACACCGTGTGAGCTTTCTCTTCCACAGGTTCAGATCTTCAGTTTGACAACATTTTCCATTGTATATTTGAATATTTTAAGGATCTGTTTCCCCACTTTTTTTGTCCTTTACCCTTTATTCTAAGTGCCTTTTCTCATGACTACTCTCAACATCACTACTTCATTTTCACCGTTCTACAATTATCTTTCTCATTAATTCATCTTCCCTAATTATGCCAGCTGCTATTTCACCATATTACTCTTGTCTTTTTATCTCCTTTTTAATTTTTTATTTCATAGACTCCACAATAACTTTAATTTCCCTGAAAGGAGGCAAAGTATTTATAATTCCCTAGTGCGAATCTTCAAAGGAAAGTTCCTCACCTATCTTTTGTACTTTGTGTTAATTTCCTCCATTTCAGTTACAGGGTTTTCCCCTCTATGTTTATATATTATTTGCTGTTTGGCTTATTTGTTTGGTTTTGGTTTTTGAGACAGGGTCTTGCTGTCTATGTTGCCTGTGTTACCCAGGATGACCTTGAACTCATCAATCTACTGCCTCAGCCTCCCCAGTAGCTGGGACTACAGGCTTACACCTCTGTGCCTGGTCTCCTGTGTTTGTTTTTTTATTCACTTATGTCTTTGAGAGAAGGCAGTTATGTAATCTAATTACCCATCCCATTCATCTGGTTATTTTTTGGTTTCTCTCCTTGGCTTTTGTTCAGGAAGATTGGATATGATGGATCTCTACGGTCTGTTTAATCTTTCACCAAGGAAGGAGAATGCTGGGATCTTGGACAATAAATATTGGGAATTTATTCCCTGTGACCCACTTGGGGAGTGTTTGCTACCTAATGGCAAAAATGCTCACAATTTTTGTTCTTTTGATTCAAGATGAACCTGATAAGAAACAAAGTCAAAAGAAACTTGAGAACTTCCTATTTGATGGGTATGTTAGTTATCTATTGCTATGTGTTAAATTATCCAGTAACAGAGTGGCTTAACATTAAAATATATATGTGATATATTTTAATAAAGTATATCAATTGTAGATGGACACAATACCTTTATTTAATTTATTTTACTCTTTTAGGTGGTGCTGAGGCTCAAACCCAATGCCTCACACATGCTAGGCAAATGCTCCACCACTGAGCCACAGCTCTAGCCCTTCCCAGAACATTTTTATTTGACAGCTTCTATGGGGTCAGGTGTGGCTAAGCTGGGTCTTCTATCCTCTCTCACACAGAGCTGCAATCAAGATGTTGGCCAGAATCACAGTTGTCTCAGACTCAACTGGGATAGAATCTGCTTCCACCCTCATCCACAAGGTTATTGGGAAGATTCATTTCCTTACAGAGCTGTTGAACTGAAGGCCTCCCTTAACCCCTTGTCATGCAAACCTTTCCACAGGGCAGCTCACAACAAGGCAGCTGGCTTCCTCTGAGCAAGGAATGTGAGTCAGAGGGAGAAAGTAGAGTAAAGAAAGACAGAAGTCACTGTCTAACCAAACCTCAGAAGTTATGTCTCATCAGTAACCTATTTGTGGCTTTTTTTTGTCTGTTTGTTTGTTTTTGGTATGGGGATTGAACTCGGGGGCATTCAACCACTGAGCCACATCCCCAGCCCTATTTTGTATTTTATTTAGAGACAGGGTCTCACTGAGTTGCTTAGTGACTCACTTTTGCTGAGGCTGGCTTTGAACTCATGATCCTCCTGTCTCAGCCTCCCAAGCTGCTGGGATTACAGGTGTGCGCCACCAAACCCATCACCTATTCTATTCTTTAAGGATAAGTCAATACGTCCAGTCCACAATGGAGATTACACAGGGCAGGAGCAGGAGGTGGGCATTTCCAGGAGCTCTTTTAAAGCTGCCTCCTACAGTGGCCCATCCCATACTCTTTCCTACTTCCCTCACCTCAGAACTCTTCTTATCAGGAGCAAGGTCAGAGGAAAAAGCATGGTCCTATGTGGCTTTTCAGGCTCTCCTCACTTATTCTTCCACATTGGTAAGGAACGTGCTCATGGGAATGTTTTAAGCTTCTCAGGAGACCTACCTGACTTCTGGTCCAACTTTGCAAATCGGATAGATATAAGCAAAACTCTTAAAAATTGCATCCAAGTGGGTACAGTGGCACATACCTGCAGTAACTGCTACATGGGAGGCTGAGGCAGGATTGCTTGAGCCCAGAAGTTTTGAAACCAGCCTGGGAAATAGTGAGACCCTGTCTCAAAAAAGGGTGGGTGGGACTGGGAGTGTTGCTTAGGGATAGAGTACTTGGCCTAGCATGTACAAGGAACTGGGCTTGATCCCCAGTACCACAAAGAAGGAAAGAAGGAAGGAAGGAAGGGAGGAAGGGAGGGAGGGAGGAGAAGAAGAAGGAAGAAAGGAAGGATGGGAGGGAGGAGAAAGATTTTTTAACTGGGCATACTACTATTCAGAAGAAAACTACATTTCCCAGCCTCCCTTGCTGTTGTATGGCCATGTGACTAGGTTCTGGCCAATTAGATATTTAACAGAGTATTCTCCAGCAATACTGGAAAACTTTTAACTCTTTCGACCTCTTTTCTAGGTAACATATAGATGCAACCCTTTGGGATCATGAACATAAGGACCCTATCAGGTATTGTGGGAATTTGCTAGAAGAATCCAAGTTCCTGAGGATTTTGAGGGGTAGACTTACCTTTCCACTTTGTACCACTTTCCTCTTTGTACATGGGACAGAAATAAATTTTTGTCTTGAGCAATTTTTAATATAAATTTTATACCACTTATAGCTAAGCCTAAATATTACTAAATAATTTGTGTGTGTGTGCTGGGGATTGAACTCTGTGCCCCGTACATGCTAAGCATACCTTCTACCACTGGGTTACATCCACAGCTCCTTGCATTTAACTAAATATAGTGTGGATTTAGAAATTGAGAAAGGCATGGTTCCACTTTTCTTCATAAACCTGGAGAAATTGAGAATGACTGCCACAGGAAAAAGTCTTTCAAGTGTACTTTGAGACCGGGTTGGGAGGAGGTTTGACTTTGTACGTGTTCAACATTAAAAAAAAAAAAAAAAAAAAAAAGTCAGTGTCCACAGTAGGAAATTCCAAGTAAAATTATAGGATCCACAGCATTCACTCTCCAATTTAGTTGCCTCAATTATAAAGGGAACCACAGAGAGTTAGGGGTAGGGAAGCAGACTTCTCCCCATTTATCTTGTTTCCAAGGATTACTGCCCCTACTCAGAGCTATTAAAAGGTCCTTTTAAGAGACACCAAAAATAAAGTGGCACTGGCATCTATCAGGGAGCCCATTTAATACCACTCCTAGGAGCGGAACCTGTTTTAATTTGCTCAAGTCCAAGTCAAGCCCTGTTTTTATATAGACTAGGAAATGGAAACCTCTGAGAAAAAATATTTTAAAATATAAATGTGAATCTAAAGGCAAGAAAGCCCAAACCAAAAGGAAGTTGTGTTAGGGTGTACTGAGGCACAACTGAACTGAGTCTAGGGAAAACACAGATGCTTTGGGGCTTGGATCTACTAAAAGTCAGGATGGGGAAATCAAGTTTTTTTTGTTCCTTAAAAAAATTGTGGTCACTTGTGGGGGCAGTGAAGGGGGTGCAATATTTTGCTGTGACATTTCCATTCACTCCTGGCATGTGATCTCTCCTGACCATGAGAATTTGTCAGCAGAGACTGGGGTTGTACAAATTCTCATGATCAGGGGAGATCACATGCCAGGGGTGAATGGAAACGTCACAACAAATTCTTACCATGTGTGAGGCCCTGGGATCAACCCCAACACACACACACACACACTCACACACACACACATACACTCAGACACACACACACACAGAATTTGTTGGTAGTAAAAATCAGCATCAGTATCTAGTGCGTCAACATCAGGGCTATTGATGATGAGTGGGGAAAAGGAGGGAGCCTGGCTGAACACAAGGGAGGGGAGCCCAGAGGGTGTGGCCCTATTGTTTCCCACATGTTCACAGGGGCACAGTAGCACACACTTGTAGTCCCAACAACTCAGTAGACTGATGCAGGATGATCATAATTTTTTTTTCTTTAAAGAGAGAGAGAGAGAATTTTTTTTTAATATTTATTTTTTAGTTTTTTTGGCGGACACAACATCTTTGTTTGTATGTGGTGCTGAGGATCGAACCCGGGCCGCACGCATGCCAGGCGAGCGCGCTACTGCTTGAGCCACATCCCCAGCCCAGAGGATCATAAATTTGAAGCCAGCCTCAGCAACTTTGCCAGACCCTGTCTCAAAAATAAAATTTAAAAAGGAAAAAAAAAATCATACAGTGCCTCCAAGGCCAATGTACTTGGTAAGATGCATACAGCCGTATATAGGTGACTGTATGACCAGTGTGATTCTGCAATCTGTACAATCAGAAAAATGAGAAATTATACCCCAATTGATTCAAATGTATGAATTGCCAAGATCATTGTAATGTCAGGTGTAGCTAATAAAAAAAAAAGATACATACAGCCATTCTGGGCCATTCTATTAGTATCATAAATGATGAACCTTCTGCTGGTCAAATGATCCATGTATGTACACACTTCAGGAAGTTTCTGATTTCGTAAGTCTTTTTCAGAATGGGCACTTCCTCTTTAGAGTGAGAGGGTAGGTAGGTTGTAGAACTTGGCAATAAAATCCACATTCCCTTGGGAGAAAAGTCGTATATTTAATCAGGGGTGGCTGTTCTGAAAATGGATTTAACATTATGTTCCAGTGTGTTCTACCAGGGTAACAGCTCTTTGTTACCGTGTGTGTGTGTGTGTGTGTGTGTGTGTGTGTGTGTTAAAGCCACCAGGCTGCTGCCACAAACCCCTGGAAGGCTGCTTTTGTTCCTTGCTCACTTTCCCTTTAAGGGTTTAGTGTTTCAGCTGGCAGAGTTCCAAGTGCCCTCTGGACTAATTGGCACAAGGTGAGAATTTTCCAACTTGGAAGAGAAAGAGCCTATTCACCAGGGAAGGCTCTTCAAGGTAATTGCTGGGTGAGTTTCTCGCCACTGCCTTTGGCAATCTTCAGGGACAAACCCCTCTCCCTGTTAGGAGGAGCTGGAAACCCAGCGATGGAGGGAAAACAGATTTGCTGAGACCTTTGAAACCAGTGACCTTCAGAGAAGAGCAAGTAGAGGAAAGGCCAGGGCAGGCAAAGGCAGCTGACATTTCCCTCCCCAGCAAGGCGACAGCTTGGCCTCACTGGCTGTTCCCATTCCTCCCAGTCTCTAAAGAACTCTGGCTTGGGGGCTTATTGAGGAACCCCCTCAAAGGGAGAGCGGCATAGGCCTGTGCCAGCCATTCGTGAGCAAGCCTCCTGTCCTGGTCTGGGGGATGGGGGGCTCCAAGAGGAGGCCATGTGTGTCTGGGGTGGGGAGTTGGGGAGAGCAAGGAACAACGGAGAAGAGAGAAGGCAGACCTCTGAGTCACCTCCTCCCACCCTGGCATGGGGAAAAGGCCAAGGGACGAGGGTGCCAAGCACATGGGTGGCAGGCTGACAAGCAGCAGGAAAGCATCAAACTGAATTGTAGTTTTCTGCACCACCCCCACACACACACACACACACACCGGCTCTGTTCTGGAACCTTCAGTACAGTCCTGCTGCTCGCTGTAGCCTTGAACGTGGGGCATGCATTCTTTCTGGGAAGAGGCAGATGTAGTGGCCTGTGGATGGTAGGTGGGGAACAGGAGGGGGGAGAGGAGCCCCCAGTGGGCGTGGTCCCGCTGTTTCCCAGTCCTGGAGAAAGGCAGAAGGGAGAGGACAGCCACAGGTGTCTCCAGCAGAGAAGTGGCGCTCAAAGCCAAGCTGAAGGGCAGCCCTTAAGAGGGCTCCCAGGCTGGGGGTGAAGGCAGGGCTGCCTGTCTCCCAAGCACGTGTCTTAATTATCTGGACAGGCGTGTCCCTCCTCCTGCCCCTGGTCAGGGCTCTGGAACATCTGGAATTAGTGCCCACGAGTGGCTGGCCCCTGTTTTTGGTAGGAGGAACTTGGCAAGAGCCCTAAATACATGAGGTTGGAGCAGGCTCTCTGGGTTTGGCTCTATTTACTAGTGTATGACCTTGAACAACTTATTCAGATTCTCTGTACCTCAGTCTCAGCTGCAAAAGCAAGACAATGATGAGACTTTCTTGGAAAGGTCACTTACAGGGGGTTAGTGGAAGCCCTGGTGGCCTCACCTTGGTGTCTTGCTGCGTGGTTTGGCTGAAACACACCAGAGCCACACTGTTGGGTCAGCAGTGGGAGTGGTTTTGAGAGTTGCTGGGAAACCTAGATTGGCCAAAATGGAACAAATCATGTCAAACTCATTTGTTTGTGTGGGTTTCTTTGTTCATTTGTTTGATAGTGGGGATTGAAGACAGGGGGACTCGACCGCTGAGCTACATCCACAGCCCCCCCTCTTTATTTTGAGATGGGATCTTATGGTTGCTGAGGCTGGCCTCAAACTTGGGATCCTCTCTGCCTCCAGAGTCACTGGGTTTACAGGCATATGCCCCTGTACCCAGCTTAAGCCAAACTCATTTGCCATGAATCAAACAGGTTTTTTCCTCCATATGGGGCAGGTCTCCATGTGAGCAGTCCCCCTCCCCCAGACATTCCTTAAAGGCTTTTGTCACCCAAGACTGCCATTTGTGATGTTCACTCCTTCTGCGATGTCTCCAGAGGCCCCAGTTGAGTTCGCATTCCAGCTCATCCATAAGACAGGTAAAAACCATCCATAAGACAGTGACAAGAAGGGGGCGCTACAGAAGACCGTGTAGACATGCCGCCTCCACCGGGAAGTCTCAGAAGTGGGAGGACAGCGTGGCTCGCTGCAGTAGTAAGAATAATAGCCATCCTGATTGAGGGGATCCCTGTTGTAAGGGCTTTATAGCTGTTGATTTATTTAATCATCAACCTGAGCTGGGGCTGTTTATTCTACTCATTTTACACCTGGAGAACTTAAAGCAATGCAAGTTTAGATAACTTCCCTAAGATGACACAGTTAAAAAGTGGCAGCTGTGAGATCTGAACCCAGTCTGTGGTCAGGGCCCACACTTTTAACCAGAAAATACTGCATAGAACCACATGCGATGACATTAAAAAGTGTAAAATGCTCTGAAAATAGAGATTGGAGTATATGTCCTTTTTTTTTTTTTTTTTAATTTTGGGTACCAGGGATTGAACTCAGGGACACTCAACCACTAAACCACATCCTCAGCCCTGTTTTGTATTTTATTTAGAGACAGGGTCTCACTGAGTTGCTTAGGGCCTCGCCTTTGCTGAGGCTAGCTTCGAACTCCTGAGCCTCATGCCTCAGCCCCTAGAGCTCCTTGGATTACAGGCATGCACCACCACACCCAGCTTGGAGTAAATGATTTTACTATTTTGAGTGTGTCTCCAAACGTTCATATCTTGGAATCTTAATTCCTCTATGTGACAGTGTTGGAAGATGGGGACCAGGGGGAGGTGTTTGGTTCATGGAGATAGCATCCATGAATGGATTAAGGTCTTTCTGCTGAGAATGAGTTTTTACACTTGACCTTGACCTTTCAATTTCCCACATGGGGTGAAGCAGTATGCGGCCCTCAGCAGAAACTGAACAGATGCCGATTGCACACTCTTGGGCTTCCCAGCATCTAGAACTGTGAGCCAGAATAAACCTCTTTTATTTATTAATTACCTAGTCTCCAAAAATCTGTTATAGCAATAGAATGGACTAAGAGTTTTATTAACAATGGATAGCAGCATTATATTTTGACAGTCATTACTTGTGTGTGTGTGTGTGTGTGTGTGTGTATGTTGCTGGTGATTGAACCCAGGGCCTTATGCATGCAAGGCAAGCACTCTACCAACTCAGCTATATTCCACACCGACCCCCCCCCCCCCC
>NW_025999880.1:5965016-5968668 GCF_001458135.2 Marmota marmota marmota | reverse complement strand
CTTTATTAGCACCAGGGATTGAACCCAGGGCACTCGAGCCACTGAGCCACATCCCCTGCCGCAGTCCGGCTGCAACAAAATAATGGGGGTGGGGTGGGGGGGTGACGAACAACTTGTGTAGATTGATACAGCAGGAGTGGGAGCCAGCAGGAGTGGGAGCCATTTATTGTAGGACCGGAGGGGTATATATACATTCCACACAGCTTATCTTAATTAACATAAACTAGATACAGCAGTCAACCAATAAGGAATCTCCACACTTAATGGCTCGCTGGCGTTACTTCACAAACCACTCCCTCTGCAAAATGCCAGGTGCCATCTTGACTTGTTTACAGACTCTAACAATCCCCAGCCCTATTTTGTATTTTATTTAGAGACAGGGTCTCACTGAATTGCTTTGCCGCAGTCTGGCTGGGCACAAAATAACCGAGCCGCCACACCGCCTTGTAGGTTCAAACACCAACTTTTTATTCCCGAACTCTCACTGGCACTCTACACACACTTCCCGGGAACACACTGCCTCCACTGCGATCGGCATGCCAATTCTCTCAGAACCCCGCGAGAACTCAATGGAACTCCAAAGTAGTGGGTGCCCGAGGCAGCAGGATCCGCCCTCATCCTGGAGCCCGGTCACCTTTCAACCATTCCCTCTGGCAAAAATGCCAGGTGTCATTCTGACTAAACTGTGGCTCTCCGCATTGCTTAGCACCTCACTTTTGCTGAAGCTGGTTTTGAACTCGCTATCCTCCTGCCTCAGCCTCCGGAGCCCCTGGGATATAGGCGTGCACCACGGAGCCTGATCTGACTGTTAGTCCTCAGTGTGTGTTGCATCCCAAGTAAACGGAGGAGGACAGAGCTTGCTAGATCATCTTGCCATTTGATACAACTTGTCTGAGCAAGTGGGGTTTTCCTGTTGCTGAAAGGGCTGCTGAGGAATGAAACTTGATTCGCACTGTAACAACAGCCACCCAGATCTCCACCAAGCCGGAGCAGCCTCCGTCAGAAGCCTGAAGGAAGCTCACTCCTGTGATACCTCCCATTAACAAAGCTTTAATGAGCTCCTTTCAGAACTCTGACAAGCAAAGAGGAATTTTAGGGTGGTGAGCTCTCTTTGCTTCTGTGACGCCTCCACTGGAAATACATGCGAGGGATTCAGAATCAGATTTTGTCTGTGGGATGGCCTGCAGGGGATGAAGGTGGGATGGGAAGAGGATTCCCACATGGCCAGGGCTCTTTGGGGGATTTCGAGCTGGTTCTATCCAGTGCTGCTCTAGTCAAGGTAGAACTTTGCTTTCTGAAGTACTGGCCCTCTAGATGCCCTAGGCCCATGATCATGTTCTGATCTGCACTTGGCCAGGTGGTTACCTGGATGACAGCCAGATTCACACGGGGTTGAGGTGTGCTTTAGGGCCCAGAGAAAGCACCCTTCTTCTCTCAGTGGAGATGGGGTGGGAGAGACAGGCTGCTACTAGATAAAGGACTCCTAATAATTTATTTATTTATTTATCATTATTTTTGTAGTACTAGGATTAAGTCCTGAAGCACTCTACCATTGACTACATCTCCAGCCCTTTTTATTTTTTATTTTGAGGTATGACACCAAAGGTATAGTCAAAAAAGAAAAAAATAAACACATTGGACTTCAAGAAATGTGTTGGCCTGGGGATGTGGCTCAGTGGTATAGAGCACAGCCTAGCATGAGGCCCTGTGTTTGGTCTCCAACGACAAAAAAGAAAAGAAAAGAAAACAACAAACAATTACAAGTCGTATATTAAAAAAGAGTTCACATCCAGAATATCCAGATTTTTCTGGAGAACTTCTAAAACTCAACAACAAATAACCTAACTCAAAAATGGACAAAGAGCCAGGCTTGGGGATGCACGCCTGTAATCCCAGCAGCTTGGATACTGAGGCAGGAGCATCATGAGTTCAAAGCCAGCCTCAGCAAAAGTGAGGTGCTAAGCAACTCAGTGAGACCCTGTCTCTAAATAGAATACAAAAATAGGGCTGGGGAGGTGGCTCAGTGGTTGAGTGCCCCTGAGTTCAATCCCTGGCACCCCCCCACACACACATACACACACAAAAAGGACAAAGGATTTGAGTAGACATTTCTCCAAAGAAGACATAAACACAGGAAAAGATGTTCAACCTCACCAGTCATGAGGGAAATACATGAGGTACCACCACAGACCCATGAGACTGAATATTACATAAACATACGGGGGGGGGGGGAGACAGTGAGAGAGAGAGAGAGAGAGAGAGAGATAGAAATAACCATTGTTAGTAAGGAGAGAAAGAAATGGGAACCCTGTGCAGGGTTGGTGGAAATGTAACGTGGTGCAGCCACTGTGGAAAGTACAATAGAGGTTCCTCAAAAATTTTAAAATAGAATCACCATATGACTCAACAATTCCACTTCTGGGGATAGCCCCCAAATAATTGAAAGCAGAGTTTTGAAGAGATGTTTGCATACCCATGTTCACTAACAGCACAATTCACAGTAACTAAAATGTGAAAGCAAGCTGAATGTCCATAAGACCAGGGTTGAGCAAACTGTGGCTCTAACTCACAGGAACTCAGAGGAGTCATTAAAGAGAAAGTAGATGATGGTTGCCAGGAGTTGGGGAAAAGGGAGATGGAAGTTATTATTTAATGAGAATAGACTTTAAGCTTTTACCAAAGGAAAAGATTTTTGAATGGTACCATGTGTTTAATACCACTGAACTCTACCCTTAAAAATGGTCAAGACTGGGCTGGGGCTGTAGCTCAGTGGCAGGATACTTGCCTTGCACAAGTGGGGCACTGGGTTCAATCCTCAGCATCACATAAAAATAAACAAATAAAAAAAAGGCATGCTGTCCATCTAAAGCTACAAAATTTAAAAAAAAAAAAAAAAAAAGTTAAGACTGAGCATGGTGGTGTGCACCTGTAGTTACAGCTAGCAGGCGGCTATGGTTCAAGGATCAGTCAAGCCCAGGAGTCTGAGGACAGTCTGAACAACATAACACTGTCTCAAAAAAGGAAAAGGAGGGGGTGTTGGGATGTGGCTCAGGGCTAGAGTGCTTGCCTGGTATGTGTGAAGCCCTGAGTTTGATTCCCCGCATTGTAAAAACAAAAGATAACAAAGTGATTATTTAAAAAAAAAGTTAAAATGGTAAATTTTAGGTTAAGTATATTTTACAACTAAAACAAAAGGGAGGGCTAGGGTTGTAGCTCAGTGGTAGAGCACTTGCCTATCGTGTGTGAGGCACTGGGTTTGATCCTCAGCTCCACATTTAAAAAAATATTTAAAATAAAAGGGTGGCAGGGAGAGCCAGGTTTGATGGTGCACGCCTGTAATTCCAGAAGCTTGGGAGGCTGAGACAGGAGGATCTGAGTTCAAAGCCAGCCTCAGCAACTTAGTGAGGCACTTAGCAACTCAGTGAGGCACTTAGCAACTCAGTGAGACCCTGACTCTAAATAAAATCTATATTTAAAAAGGGACTGGGGATGTGGCTCAGTGGTTAAACTGGGTTCAACCCCAGTGCAAAAGAAGAAAGAAAGGAAGGAAGGAAGGAAGGAAGGAAGGAAGGAAGGAAGGAAGGAAGGAGGGAGGGAGGGAGGGAGGGAGGGAGGGAGGGAGGGAGGGAGGGAGGGAAGGAAAGAAAGAAAG
>NW_025999880.1:5961277-5962274 GCF_001458135.2 Marmota marmota marmota | reverse complement strand
GGAAGGAAGGAAGGAAGGAAGGAAGGAAGGAAGGAAGGAAGGAAGGAAGGAAGAGAAAGAAAGACAAAATTAGAGAAACACAAAAATACACCATCGTGCCTGAGAGGTGGTGCAGGCCTGTAATCCCAGCAGCTCCGGAGGCTGAGGCAGGAGGATTACAAGTTCAAAGCCATCCTCAGCAAAAGCGAGGTGCTGAGCAACTCAGTGAGACCCTGTCTCTAAATAAAATATAAAATAATATAATATATAATAACATAATATATAGTATATATTATATATATATATCATATGTAATAATAACTAAATAAAATACAAAATAGGGCTGGAGGTGTGGATCAGTGCTGGAGCGCCCCTGAGTTCAATCCCTGGTACCAAAAATAAATAAATAAATACACCATCACGTTAATGTGCCCTTCAGTCTACCCATCTAGCTTTTGCAGGTCACCATCACTCGCTGCCTTTGTTTTCTTGTTCTGCAGCAGGGCGACAGTTACAAAGGTGGGGTGTGAAGGGAGGACCCAGGAAACGTGATGGGAGTTCCGGAAGACTGAAATAAGGATCCAGCCGCCCTTACGAACACGGCCTCTCCACCTAGGAGCTGCCTCCACCGAGGCTGGCGCGCTGCGCAACGTTAGCAACTTTGCCCTTGAAGGAGTAGCCGCGATTTCGCTTCTAAACAGTTGGGTGCCAGCTTCCTGCCAATCCTGGAGGACACGCCCAGTTCCCTGGCTGGGGTTAGTGAAAGTGAAAGGTTCTGACGGTCCCTGAGGCTGGATCTGAAACACCTGGCAGCAGGAAGAACAGGTCAGCCCTAACTCGAGGGTGCTCCCAAGCGGCTGTGGACTAGCAATAGTCTCAGCAGAGGGATTGGAGAAGTGTGAGCCAAACTGTAGGTACGTGGAGAACTTGGAGAAGTCTACGACATAGCAACCCTTTTTCTTTTCCTTCTAGTTTCTTGAGCTTGCAGAAGTCGAATTTTTTTGGGGGGGGCGGGGGG
>NW_025999880.1:5939755-5957874 GCF_001458135.2 Marmota marmota marmota | reverse complement strand
AAAAAAAAAAAAAAAAAAAAAAAACCTGTCTCAAAATAAAAAATAAATAGGGCTGGGAAGGTAGCTCAGTGATACAGCTAGACTCAATCCCCAACACCACCAAATAAATAAATAGATGGACAAATAAATAAAATATGGTCTCATTTCTTACTTTTGCAAAATATAGCTTCATAAAAACAAAACAAACAAACTTCCTTTAAACAAACATTTTAAAACATTAAAAAAGCTGTGGTTTTGTATGTCTGAAAGCCAGAAAAATACAAAGGTAACTGAATGTAATTATTACTATACATGTAAAACCAATGAAATACTAATTATTTTAATTTCCTTATCCACCCCCCCCCTTGGTAGTTCATCAACAGGTATAATGTACATTACTTGTTTCCCATAACTTATCTATAATATAATCTAGCTAAATTTAGCAACTAAGTGAGATTTATACCAACTACATATGCTGTATATGAATTCTTCTCTTTCTTTAAATCCAAGTCTCATTTTGAGTCTCATTTGGCAGCACTGGGGCTTGAACTCAGGGCCTAAAACATGCTAATCATTGAGCTGCATCCCCAGCCCTATGATGCATTTTTAAGATTTTTTTTTTTTTACACACAAAATATCTTTTATTCTGAATTACAGAAATCAAAACTTCAATCTAGTACTATTTATAAGACCCACTGATGTCACATTTTTAAAAAATATAACCACACAATAGCTTTTTAAATTTGAGTTTGCTCAAATTTGTCAGTTTATCATTTTACCTTTATTGGATGATTTTACCAAGTTGTAAGATCCAACAATTACAACCACATCAATTTTTTTTTTTTTTTTGGCACCAGGGATTGAATTTAGGGGCACTCAACCACTAAGCCACACCCCAAACCTTTTTATTTTTTGATACATGGTCTCAGTTGCTAAGTTGCTGAGGCTGTCGTTGAACTTGTGATCCACCTGCCTAAATCTCCTGAGCTGCTGGGATCACATGTGTGTTCCAACACACCTGGTAAACCATATTAATTCTTGACAGAATTTTGATGTCTTATAGTATATAGATATTGAGTGACATCCAATTAAAACATCAATATACCTTTCGTTTACTAAAGAAAATACTTTATTCAAGTTCCTAAAACAAACTTGAGGGGTTATTCTGGGTTTGAATTGAAGACAAAAAGTCAACTTAAAATATGAAAATGAATAGTTTTCATTTAGTGACAGTCAAAATCAATGTATACATTCTCCAATCAAACATCTGTCCCATGTAGAATTCTTCAAGTTTTAAGAGTCTACCAGGCCAAACCCTTTGCTGCCTTTGCTGCTTTTGCTTTGCTCTTCCCCTTTCCTTTTTCTCGCTTTGCCTTCAGTCTTTTTCTTTGCCTCTGGTTCATCCACACAGGGTACTGTCCATGCTGGTCTAGAAGAGTCTTTTTGTTTCTCTTAATCTCAGTCTCCATTTTCATGTCATCTTTTTCATCATTCACCACACTCTGCGTTTTCTCTTGGCAATGTTTAGGTACCACCACAGTTGCTATTTCTTCAACATCTTTCATTAAAACATCACTGCCAACTTTGAGAATATTTTTAAGTCTGTTGAGCTCTTTCGGAGCATTCTTTTTCCTCTTTTCAGCCCGCATCTTCCTTTTCCACTTACTCCGTAAGCTTTTAGCCATCTTTTACAAGATCACGTTTTTCAAGCAGCACGCCACCGACTGGAAGCCCCCAACCTAAGATATTTATTTATTTATTTATTTTTGGGATAGGGGATTGAATCTAGGGATGCTTAAACACTGCACCATATTCCCAGCTCTTTAAAAAAATATTTATTTTATTCATTTTAGTTGTTGATGGATCTTCATTTTTTATTTATATATGGTGCTGAGAATCGAACCCAGTGTCTCACACATTCAAGGCATGCACTCCATCACTGAGCCACAACCCCAGGCCTCCAGCTGTTTTTTACTCTACTTTGAGATAGGGCCTCACTAAGTGGCTTAGGACCCTGCTAAATGAACCCTGCTAAATTGCTAAAGCTGGCTTTGAAATTGTGATCCTCCTGCCTCGGTCTCCTGAGCCACTGGGATTACAAGCGTGTGGCACTGTGCCCAGTCCTGTAATTCATTTAAAAAACCCACATTACAAGTTGAACATTTTTGTATCATATAATGTCTATGAAAACTGGAGTTTTTTCATTGTTTTCCATAAGTATAGAGCAGCCATTACTATGAGAAACATCATTATGCTTGATTAAATATTGGTCACTAATTTTAATTTATAAGAGTATCATCAATCACATGATAATGTTATTTGTCTTTGTTCAGTACTATTTTTGTTTTGTAGTTTATTAATCTCTTAAAAAGTAATTTTAGTAACTGCATAAATGTTGTTTGTATGCAAATGATGTTTCCCTTTTAAAAAATATATATCAAGACCATAATTATTTCCAGACACAAATATACCTTATTTGGCCAAAGCAGATCTTATAAGATCTGTTGTAAAACTCTGATAGTAGGAAAAAAAATATGTAGTTCAGTACTCACAATATTAAAAACACATAAAAACTATTTTTAAAAATAATTTCTTATGTAAAATAATTTAGGTATAAAATTAAACGCGAACTTTTTGTTGTTGTTGTGTTCATGCAATGGAAAATTGTAATCATTAATTTGAATCAGACTGCATTTTGCTAGAAATCTATTTCTCCTGTCAGAAGGATGAGATAGCCATTTTTCAGGTTCAATATCCAATAAGCAGAGTAAAATTTGATGTTCGCATTCGATTGCAGCTTTTATAAATGCAATTTCTCTTCATATATTAGTGGACAGATCAGAGTTGCATTTGGCTTTCTGAATTATAAATTTCTTATGCATAATTCTCTTTGTTTCCTTCTCATTGTTTTGATCAATAATTAAGTCTCCATTTAATAAAGAATATGAAGTCTCAGGGATTTCATCTGATCTTTTCAAATTGTGGGTTTGAAGATTTCTTTTGTTCATTTTCATACAATTAGTAATTAAATCTTCATTAAATAAAGAACTCATAAAGCCTTGTTTGCAAATTTTAAGTGGGTCATACTCAGCAAAAACCTCCTCACTTTCCTGGTTTCCTGTTTCTAGAAATGTAAGCAGTCTGCTCCTCTTCTCCTTTTCTTCTCTGAGCTCTATTTTCTATCTTCATGATGATAGGATGACTGGCACTCATTTTCAAACGTTTTTAAACAAAGCTTAAATTTATATTTAAATTTGTGAATTTAAATTCCATCTGAAAGATTTCGTAAAAAATGTATAATTCTGCAGTGGTTACTACAGTGTGGGAAGGATGTGGGAGAGGGGAGTTGGAGAAAGGATGGCTATGGATACCCGGATGCAGCTGTAGGGAAAATAATCCCTGAAGTTCAGGGTAACTGCAGTGGACAACAATCAATGACTATTGTAAAATAGCTTGTACAGAGAATTCTGAATGTTTTCAACACAAAGAAATGATAAATGTCCGAAGTGATAAACATGCCAAAAAACCTGATTGGATCATTACACATTATATACGTGTATTAAAATGTCAAACTGGGGGCTGAGGTTGTAGCTCAGTGGTAGAGTACTTGCCTTGCATGTGTGAGGCACTGGGTTCAATTGATTCTCAGCACCACATTAAAAGTAAATAAATAGGGTAAAGGTATTATGTCCATCTACAGCTAAAATTTTTTTTTAAAGCCACACTGTATTCTATAATTATGTACAATTACTATATTTCAATTTAAATATATTTTAAAAAATTATCAAGTGGGCTGAGAGTGTTGCTCAGTGGTACAGCACTTGCCTAGCATGTTTGAGGTCCTGGGTTCAATCCTCAACCGCCCCAGTACCCACCAAATTATAATTTTAGTATTCAATGTGCATCTGGTTGCATTGTGTTTGTCCATCTAGTTGTCAATTCAGAAAATGCTTCATGAATGTGGCATCTAGGCCTGCATGTGCAGAAACTTAACAGTGATATGAATTATTTAATGTTACAAAATATTCCTCAGCTGTCTTTTGCAACTGTTGCAAATATCAGAACCCTGCACCACTGAGGAATGATACCTTGTTATGCAAGAATCTGTTGCATTCATGTTATCCAGGAGGAAGGATTTGACAACCTAATTATTTCATCTTTTTTTTTTTTTTTCTTAAATGCCTCCTCCTCCTTGTGCTCTGAAGCATTGCCTAGCTCTCTCAGTAGCAGCACAACTTTGAGTCTTCCTGGCATCAGGGCTTATTCCTCTTTGTTTCTAAACACAGGGCTAGAATGCAGGGAAGCAATTTCTTGGATGTGAATGGCATAAGCCATGAGAACAAGTGTTTAGTTCATGGATACTGATGTGCCCAGGACTGCTGTGCCAAATCCCAAGTGATAGGCACCCTGACATACCTATTAAAAGGTTAATTCCAACCTTTTGTGTTTGTTATATGTGGGGTCCTCTGAAGCTCAAGGGTCCTGCTTGCCTGGGTTAAGGGCAGTGGTCACTTTGTATGCTGTCTTAGGACCTAAGAAGAGGTTTGTGGAGAGTAAGATCCCTGGCAAGCTAGGGAGTGGGGGAAAAGAGCCACCCTAGGTGAGATTTGGGAAAGAGGGCAGAGGCACATTGACCATGAGGCTAATGAAAGTTGTTCAAGGTCCCTCATTTGTGCAGATTGCCAAGCCCCAGGACTAATTTAATTCTACATTCTTCTTCTTGAGCTTGGCCCCCAACCCACAAAACTTAAGTTAGAAAAACTTAGGGCGAGGTGTTGGGGACCATTCCAAACAGGTTCAAGTTATTCAGGGCAGTGTCCCCTTCTGGCAGTGTCCTCAAAAGGAACCAAAGCCATTTGAGCTGGTTGCAGAAGGCCTGGACCAACCCAGTGGGGTTTCCCAGTGACCCCAGTAGTGAGAATCATCTGATTCTCTAGCACTAATCAATAGAAATAGAATGCAAGTTACATGTATCATTTAAAGTGTTCTAATGGTCACCTCAGCACATAAGTAAAAAATAAACAGATGAAGATCATTCAAATAATGTAATTTATTGAAACCAATGTGTCTAAGATATTATCTAAGTCTTTACAATAAGGTGTGTATTTTACACTGAGGGCACCAGACCAGCCCCATTTCAACTGCTACTTGGGGCTAATGGTGACAATATTGGGTGGCTCAGCTCTAGATAAGCTTGGTCTCTATCTTCCAGTCAGTACTGGCTGGGAAGCTGTATTAGTTTTCTACAGATGCTATAACAAACCTCCCCAAGTTTGATAGCATAAAACAACACAAAATTTATTTTCTTACAGTTCAGGAAATCAAAGCCCCAAATGGGTTTCACTGGGTTAAAACAAAGATGGATACCAGATTGCATTTCTTCTGGAGAACCATGCCCTGCCTTTTCCACTTTCCAGAGGATGCCCGTTTTCCTTGGCTCATGACCCTACACCACTCTGACCTCCCCTTCTCATACACAGACTCCCCTGCATCCCTCTTCTAAGGACTTTTGTTATCATATTGGACCCGTTCAGTAATCCAGAACAACCTCCCCATCTCTAGATCCTTAATTTGGTGACTCCTGCAAAGCCCCCTTTACCACATACAGGACCTGGGGAGTACCATGCAGACATCATCATTTGGCCTACCACAGGTCCCAAGGAGGATCTGAGGTTTCAGGGGCTCTAGTCAAAGTTGGGCCTGGGAAAGAGAGAATGACTCTATCTCGTCCAGAGTAAGAGACAAGAATACACTGAAATGCCACAGGAGAAAAACTAGAGCAATTGAAGGTGTTAAGTCTTAGGGGGCAAACCTGGCTCAGGGTCATCTCAACCAGCAAGCTCCTTCCCCCACCCCATTGTCTCAGTTGTAGTCCCTAAACGGAGCTTTTTCTCCAAAGATCATATCCATTCCACAGTTTCGGGTCCTTCCCCACTGTACTCTGTAATAGGCATTTGCCCAAAACCTCAGAGTGCAAACAAGAAGCTGAACTCTGGGGCTGGGGTTGTGGCTCAGTGGTAGAGCGCTTGCCTAGGACAGGTGAGGCCCTGGGTTCGATCCTTAGCACCACATTAAAATAAGTAAATAAAATAAAGGTATTGTGTCCAACTACAAATTAAAAAAAATATTTTAAAAAATAATAAAATAAAATAAACAACAATAAAAAAAAGAAGAAGCTGAACTCTGATGATGTACTTAGTGGTAGAGTTTGAGTCATTTAAACATTGAAATATTCATTGAATAAAATAAACAAATATTTTTGCATTTTCTTGGGTCTACTGTTAAAATGAGACAGTATGTTCCTGACCCAGGACTCAGCTCTAAATAGGTAAAAAACACCTCCTAAGAAAAAAGATTACAAAATTTGCAATCACCTGCAGCAATAAAAATATGCAGTTCCGGCTTCCATAAAACAGGTTTCATGAACTGTAGAGCACACGAAAGTATCATTGGCTCATACATTTGAACTAAAGCCTAATCCATGGCTATAAATGTGGTCAATGATACTCTTGCTTGACTGGCTAGGGTTTAGCATGGCTCATATGAGATGATTTAATGATCCAAGAATATTTCATCTGTACCTTTATTATCTCTTGATATATTTCCCTGGAGCAAGCAGAGGTATTTTAAAGTGATTTCCATGAGTCAATACATCTGGTACTTAATGTGCTATTGCTAATGATGGTCATGGTCATCCTAGCCAACCTAGTCCAGAGCACTGAAGAAACAAGGCACACTGGGAGGGGTGAGGATCTGGCACTTGACACACCCAGCAGGGCTGGATATGCCCTGGGAAGGCACCCAATGTGGTCTAGTTAGGCAGGCAGAACATGGAATCTGGGGAGCAGGACAATTAAGTAGTCAGCTAGTAAAACGGGAGATATCAGAGTCATCTGGTATAACCAGAGGTACACAGAGGGTAGCAACAGATCATGTATTAAATTAAAATCCTTGGCATTGTTAGACAGCACTGTCACATTTAAAACTTTTTTTTTTTTGAGCCACATCCTCAGCCCTTTTTAAAATATTTTATTTAGAGACAGGGTCTCACTAAATTTCAAGTGCCTTGCTAAGTTGCTGAAGCTATCTTTGAACTCAGGATCTTCCTACCTCAGCCTCCAGAGTCACTGGAATTACAGGCATGTTCGGCCACACCCAGCTCCATTTAAAACACTTTTGAATGACCCCAAAGATCCAGATGTTTGCCATCTTGCTGGAACCAGTATCTTAAATATCTTATCTTGGTCCTATGTATCAACAGGGGCCAGATGAATTGAATGAATGACCAGTATTGTGGATTTTTTTTTTGGGGGGGGTGGTTCTGGGGACTACACCACGGGTATCAATAACCCTAGCCCCAGCTTTGTTGATCTTTGTTCATGGTTGGGAATGCAGCTATTTTCCTTCATAATTAAGAAATGACAATAAGCCACAATGATTTTCTTCGTTGGAAAATAAAGTCAGCTGCTGCTCTCGGTATTAAACTCAAAAGAAATTCAGTGAGAAAATAAAATCCAACTGAATGTCAAATCCAGCTGTGAGGCTTGAAGGGATAAACAATCCCATTTGTACTCTAGACAAGAAGAAGGAGCAGGGGAGGAGGAAGGGAAAGAAAGATTGACAGAGCTGTTTAAGATGGCAATAACCTGGCCATGGGAGGAAAGTTAAACTTTAGTGAAAGTCAAGAAGGAAGTTAATATGTGATATGAGGCTAGGCACTAGAGGAAGGTGACCTCTTGGTTCTGGAGAACAAGAGTCAGTTGCATACACAGAATGTAGGATTGAACACATCTAGGAAGAGCGTTACTGAAGCATGTGGTGTGTTGGCTATAATTGGAAATCAAATTTGTGGGCACTGGTATTAGGAAGGAGGTCAGCCGGTAGCAGCAATGCCATTGCTCTTGGATGCAGTTCAGAGGCAGGGCTTGGGTGGGGATGGAGAGGGGCAAAGCGGGACAGGAGCCTCGTCCTGGAATACTTGGAGGAAATGCTCAACAGATCATCAAAAGGGAAAGTTTTGCTCCAGGAGTGCGGCAGAAGCCAGCCAACAGAACCTAGGACAGGCGCAAGAAGTCAAAGCTGGCTCTAGAGCCAGCTCTGTGCACGTGCAAGGCCAAACATCCTTAACCTTCCTTTCTGAAATCAAGATCGGTCCTGAGCCTACCTGTTTGGCCTAGCCTGGGTCTCTTGCCCTTATGGTTGAGTTTATTATTTAAAGAAAAAATAAAGAGCCAGGTGTGGTGGTGCAGGAGGATCATGAGTTCAAAGCCAGCCTCAGCAATTTAGCAAGACCCTGAGCAATTTATCGAGACCCTGTCTCAAAATAAAATTGGGCTGGAGATGTGGCTCAATCGGTAGCGCGCTCGCCTGGCATGCGTGCGGCCCGGGTTCGATCCTCAGCACCACATACAAAGATGTTGTGTCCGCCAAGAACTAAAAAATAAATAAATATTTAAAAAAAAAAAAATAAAAAAATAAAATAAAATAAAATATAAAATATAGAGAAGGGGGCTTCAGAGGCTAGGAATCAAAAGGGTGTGAGAAAAATTTCCCAGTAAGAAAACCCACTGGAGGTATAAAGTCAGACTGCTGCAGAAGCCGTGGGAAAGTCAAATATATCACAACCAACTCTTCTTCTTATTGTGTGTGTGGTGCTGGGGAATGAACCCAGGGCCTTGCACATTTGAGGTAAGCACTCTACCAACAGAGCTATAGCCCCAGCCACACTGGTTCTTCTTTACTAGAGAAATGTTGTATGAAGTTCTTCGTGTGTGATTGCCTGGATAAAGGCGAGAGTAATTTGTACATCAACTTAAATAAACTGGAGGTCTACATTTCTCAGAATGTCCTTCTCTGTGTGGTGCCAGGTAGGAGTGGAGCAAAAGAGGAATTTGTGTGAGATTTGGGAAGTAGAGGAGAAACTGCAACTTATCGAGGCCCTGTCTCAAAATAAAATATAAAACAGACTGAGGATGTGACTCAGTGGTTAAGCGCCCTGGGTTTAATCCCCAGTACCAAAAAAAAAAAAAAAAAGACAGTAGTATAGAAGTGGTCATTGGGAGAATTGTTGTAAGCAAGGAAGAGGCCTCCATTTCTATCTACTATGATTCATTTAGTAAAATTAAATTGGTGGGAGGAGGGGCCAGGGTTGTGGCTCAGTGGTAAAGCACTTGCCTAGCATGTGTGAGGCACAGGGTTCAATCCCTGGTACTATATAAAAACAAACAAATAAAAAATAAAGATATGTGTCTATCTACAACTAAAAAAACATATTTTAAAAAAATAAATTGGGCAATTTTGAGCCTAACAAAATCCCTTTCTAGCTTAGTTATCCAAAGAGATCTAGTGGTTCAAAGACACAAATAAGTTGCCCTTCAGAGAATCTGATATTATACTAATATACTTTGAGAGCTTCTTGTACTTTACTGGAATCCTGACAAACACCAGGTAATTATTATTATTATTGTTATTTGTACTGAGGATTGAACCCAGGGGCACATTACCTCTGAGCTACATCCCCAGGCCTTTTTTAAAAAAAACGTTGAGACTCGGGCTGGGGATGTGGCTCAAGCGGTAGCGCGCTCGCCTGGCATGCGTGCGGCCCGGGTTCGATCCTCAGCACCACATACAAACAAAGATGTTGTGTCCGCCGAAAACTAAAAAATAAATATTAAAAATTCTCTCTGTCTCGCTCTATCTTAAAAAAAAAAAAGTTGAGACAGAGTCTTGCTAAATTGCTGAGTCTGGCTTCCAACTTTCAATCCTCCTGATTCAGCCTCCCTTCCAAGTTGCTGGGATTACAGACATATGCCACTATGCCTGAATTTTTTTTTTTTTTCCAACCAGGGATTGAACCCAGGGCACTTAAACACTGAGCCACATCCTCAGCCCTTTTAAAATATTTAATCTAGAGACTGGATTATCACTGAGTTGCTTACAGCCTTGCAGATTTGCTGAGGCTGGCTTTGAACTCATGATCCTCCTGCCTCAGCCTCCTGAGCCACTGGGATCACAGGTGTGTACAACTACACTAGGCCAGAAGGCAATTTTTTTTTTTTTTTTTTAAAGATAGAGTGAGAGAGGGAGGGAGGGAGAGAGAGAGAGAGAGAGAGAGAGAGATTTTTTTTTAATATTTATTTTTTAGTTTTCGGCGGACACAACAACATCTTTGTTTGTATGTGGTGCTGAGGATCGAACCCGGGCCGCACGCATGCCAGGCAAGCGTGCTACCGCTTGAGCCACATCCCCAGCCCCAAAAGGAAGGCAATTTTTTTGAAAGCATATGATGTTCAGAAACTTGAGTGAACTTTCTCATTAGTTCTAAGTGTTAATCTGAGGAGACTCTAATTTTCTATACTGTCGAAATATAGAATTAATTTTCACAAGAAAGTTAATTTTCCTTAGGCTAAAAAAAAAAAACAGAAACAAATTAAGTGTTGAGAGCCACAGCCGAAGGGGCCCCAGCAAACTTCCAGCTGCCAGCTGATGATTGGCTCACAGCGCCCCAGCAACATCTAGCTGATTGGCTCCTCTGCAGTGATGCTCATTGGGCTGTTTCCCTGCCCTTTCAGACCACGGAGCTGCTCATTAGGGGACTTTTTTGGCTCCGCCCACGTGACCCAGCCAATCGGCCTCAAGAGCAGGAGGATTGTGGGAGGTGGAGAGAGGCTTGTGTTGGAGAGAGAGGCTTGTGGGAAGCTGGTGGTGGCAGTTGGAGCTCTGAGGGTTTTTCCTGAGAGGCTGTTTTGTTTGGCGTGTGTGGTTCTAAAAATAAAGTTAGTTTCTTTTGACAAGTGGCTCCTGATTGTGCCCAGCCAGACTGCGGCAATTAAGTAATGTAAATCTAAGACTATGATAACCTTTATTTTCTGTGCTTTAATAACTAGTATTTATCTAGTTCTTACTGGCAGCATAATAGTTTATGCAAGTGTTTGAAAGAGTACCCCAGCAGCCAAGAGAAGCTTTTCATACTGTATGCCACATTCTTTTTCTGTAGATTTCACAAAGGCCCTGAGAAATCCTGCAAAGAAACCCCTCAAACTTGGGTAAACTTATCTCAAGCTTATTTCATCATGGAACTACTGCAATACCATTCAGTCTTCTGAGGATCTACTTTTCCAAAGAACACACTTTCAAACTGATGGTCTTGTGAAACTAGTTTAGTTAACCCTAGAATTTTCTCGAAGACTCTACTCTCTCCTTTACTGTAATCTGTGGAAGATGGACTAGGTAGAACAAGGATTTATTTGGGTGTATTTTGGTTTTTTGTTTTCCTGCCCTTTAGCCCTGTCCCCCCTTTGATGGTGGGGATCAAACCCAGGGCCATACATGCTAAGCAAGTGCCCCACTGCTGAGCTACACTTCCAGCCAAGATCTACTCTTCAGTCTTTAATAATAGCTGGCAGCATCACATGGTAGCCCATTAGTGTGCATTTTGGGGGTGTTGAAGCTCCAACCCAGGACCTCACGTATGCTAGGCAAGTGCTCTATCATGGAGCTGCATCCTCAGCCCAATATATACAATTTAGCTTATCAGTTAAATAAAACACAATAACTTCCTGTGAGTTAATTCCAGCATTATTAAAAAAAAAAAAAAAAAAAAGAAGGACCATATAACAGTCCCATCCAGTTCCTGTATTCACACCAGTTCCACACTAGTCACAGTGGGAAATAGTTTTTGATTCCCATCAGTATCTTTTTTTTGATACCAGGGGTTGAACTCAGGGGCACTCGACCGCTGAGCCACCTCCCTGGCTCTATTTTGTATTTAAGTGCCTCGACATTGCTGAGGCTGTCTTTGAACTCATGATCCTCCTGCCTCAACCTTCCGGGCTGCTGGGATTACAGGCATGTGCCACTGTGCCCCACTCCCATCAGTATCTTCTTTTTTTTCCCCAAATTTTTATTAGTTATTGATGGGCCTTTATTTATTTACTTGTTTATATGTGGTGCTGAGATTCGAACCCAGTGCCTCACACGTGCCAGGCAAGCGCTCTACCACTGAGCCACAACCCAGCCCCCATCAGTATCTTTTGACTAAGATGGAGATGTCATTTTTTTTTCTGCTTCTGTTTCTCCTCCTGCTAAACTTCGGGCCATCAGCTCTTATACCATGTTATTCTCCTTACATTGTACAGAACCACAGTGTTTATTGAAAACTGTCTTTTCTGCATTCCGGACTGTGTACCCAGGCTACGAATTAGAGGACAACTAAATAAATGGAAATGTGAAAGCTCCACGGAGGGGCATGTTGCACGTGGGGGTAAAGTTCGGGTTGTGTTAGTTTCCCTTCTATTGCCATTTCTGATCAGACAGCATGTTTACTAGATTACTTGAAAGGAGAATGATGAAGGTCTTCAGTGAGTCTCACCCTGGTGTATATCAAACTTGTTTCTGGAGCTCAGAAAAAAAATGTGGGTTTTCCTCCACTTGGGGCCTTCCAAATTAGAAGATCCAGAGAGAGGCTCAAACAGGAGTAGTTTTTTAAGTTTTGCAATTTATTCTCTGGCATTTATTATGTGGTCTTTTTTGCGAGGAGGGTACCGGGATTGAACTCAGGGGCACTTGCCTACTGAGCCATATCCCCAGCTCTGTTTTGTATTTTATTTAGAAATAGGGTCTCATCAAGTTCCTTAGTGCCTTGTTTTTGCTGAGGCTGGCTTTGAACTCACAATCCTCATGTCTCAGCCTCCCAAGCCACTGCGATTACAGGCGTGCGCCACTGTGCCTGGCTTATGTGGTCTTTTTTAATAAAGAAAATAAATTTTTCATTGTTAGGATTTGAACGCAGGACCTTACACACTTGGCAAGTCTCTACCACTGAGCTACATTCCCAATCCTAATCAACCATTTTTCAATACACCCTTGCCTAAATTTCTTTTCTGATTTTGGTTTAAAAATAACACAGAAGGGCTGGGGATGTGGCTCAAGCGGTAGCGTGCTTGCCTGGCATGTGTGGGGCTCTGGGTTCCATCCTCAGCACCACATAAAATAAAATAAAGATGTTGTGTCCACTGAAAACTGAAAAATAAAGATTAAAAAATAATAATAATAAAATAAAGATGTTGTGTCCACCAAAAACTAAAAAATAAATATTAAAAAATTCTCTCTCTCTTTAAAAAAAAATAACACACAACATGTGTGTGTTTGTTTGTGTGTGTGTGTGTGTGTGTGTGTGTACAACTGGGGATATAACACAGGGATGCCCTATCACTAATCTACATCCCCACCCCTTTTTAAAAATTCTGAGACAGGATCTTGCTAAATTGCCCAGGCTGGCCTTGAACTTCTGATCCTTCTGCCTCAAGGGTACCAAGGATTGAACTCAGGGGCAATTGACCACTGAGCCACATCCCCAGCTCTTTTTAATTTTTTAAATTTTGAAGTGGAGTCTCATTAATTTGTTTTGGACCCCCACTAAATTGCTGAGGCTGGCTTTGAACTTGGAATCCTCCCGACTCAGCTTCCCAAGCCACTGGGATTATAGATATGCGCTTCATTGCATGGCCTGGCCAAAGAATTTTTTTAAAGAAAAATATATAAGTCCAAACAAATATTCCAATAATGTCGGCTCTGATCCTTGTTCATATGTACAGATATTTTTTGAATTTTCAATTTGTCAGCCTTTTATTTTTAAAAAATTTCATACTACCATATAGTGATAATAGTCATTTTAGTAATTATAGAATATTCTAGCAAGTATTTATTTGTATCATAATAAATAGTTAGCCTCCCTCTTACTATTGTACATTTAAGCTGTGACTTTATTTTTAGTTGCCATAGAGAAAATGGCAATGAGGAGTTTAATGTATATGGATTTTGCTTTCCTTTTGAATCAGTGTCCCTTGGGAACATTTTTCTGGAAATCTAGTTATTGGGTCAAAGGATATGAATGTTTTTTATGACTCTTGTTAATGATTACTAAATTGCCTCCCAAAAGGTTGAACAAATCCTCAGAGCCGTGCCCTACTCCTTGGCATGATTGCTGAGGTTTCAGGGAGATGCTGGCAGCACCAGAGATATGCTGAGTTTTCCCAGGACAGACAGAAAACATGACTTCAAATGTAACACTCACGTTATCTCACTCAAAAAAATAGGCAAGAGGGCTGGGGCTGGGGCTCAGTAGCAGAGCACTTGCCTAACACATGTGAGGCACTGGGTTTTATCCTCAGCACTGCATACAAAAATAAGCAAATGAAAGAAAGTGGTACTGTCGATCTACAACTACATTTTTTTTTTTTTAAAGAACAGGCAAGAAACCTAGTAATAACAAGAGGGCAGATCATAGTGCTGCCTGACCATTTCTCCTACCACCACTAGCATTTTTCCTGTATTCTTTCTACTTCTAGAAGAATGCTGAGAGGTTAGATCTTACTGGCCCTCATCTTACAGATGAGCAAAGAATGGAAAGAGAAGTCTAATAACTTGCCCAAGGGAGTTTGTACTAAGACATGAATTTGAACCCTGTGGGGTTTTTGTTTGTTTTTGGTACAGGGAATGGAACTTTTTTTTTTTTTTAAGAGAGAGAGAGAGAATTTTAATATTTATTTTTTAATTTTCGGCAAACACAACATCTTTGTTTGTGGTGCTGAGGATGGAAACCGGGCCGCACGCATGCCAGGCGAGCGTGCTACCGCTTGAGCCACATCCCCAGCCCAGGGAATGGAACTTAAGGGCACTTAACCACTGAGACACATCCCAAGCTCTTTCTTTCTTTCTTTCTTTCTTTCTTTCTCTCTCTCTCTCTCTCTCTCTCTCTCTCTCTCTCTTTCTTTCTTTCTTTCGTGATGGACCTCACTAAGTTGCTGAGACTGGCCTCAAACTTGCAATCCTCCCACCTCAGCCTCCTAAGTTGCTGGGATCACAGGCATGTGCCACCATGCTAGGCTACTGATATGTCTGAACAGTGCTGTTCCTGTTGCATTTTACACCATTGATTCCTGAAGCAATTCTAGAATCTCCCTAGATTCCTCCTAAATCGTAAATTGGTTGGAAATGAAGTTTGATACAATGAATGTGGTAGATTAAAGAGCCCCAGAGTGCTCTGTTATTTCTTCCATCAAGAGGTGGAACTTACTGAGCCTCCCCTTGAATCTTAGATGGCTTGGTAACTTTAAAAAAATTTTTTTAATTGTTCTTATTAGATATACATGACAGTGCATTTTGACATATTATACATTTTTGATTCTAATTAGGATCCCATTTTTTGTGGTTGCACATGATGAGAAGTTACACTGGTCATGTATTCATATATGAACATAGGAAAGTTATTCTGATTCATTCTATTGTCTTTCCTGTTCCCATCTCCCCTCCCCTCCCTTCCCTTCATTCCCCTATGTCTAATCCAATGAATTTCTATTCTCCCCTATCCCCCACTTATTGTGTGTCAACATTCACATACGAGAGAGAGAGAGAGAGAGAGAGAGAGAGAGAGAGAGAGAGAGAGGGGGGGGGGACATTTGGCCTTTGGTTTTGGGGGATTGGCTTATTTCACTTAGCATGATAGTCTCCAGTTCCATCTATTTACTGGCAAATGCCATAATTTCATTCTTCTTTGAGGCTGAGTAATATTCCATTGAGTATATGTACCACATTTTCTTAATCCACTCATCTGTTGAAGGGCACCTAGATTGGTTCCATAGCTAAGCTATTGTGAATTGAGCTGCTATGAACATTGAGCTGCTTTACGGCTTCATTCATTTATTTTTGCCGCACTAGGGATTGAACCCAGGGCCTCAGTCATGTTAGGTAAGCACTCTGCTCCTGAACTCCACCCGCACCCCTGTTAAGACCTAGCAGAATCAGCTTTCACCCTCTTGGAGAATCAATATGTAAAGAGGTTCCCTTTCTGGAGAGACTACAGAAAGAAGGAAATTCCTGGCCAGCCCAGCCCTCCCCTCCCCCACACGGTGCAGCTGGGACACTAGACAGGGAGAGTCATCATCTTAGATATCCATCCCCAGTCGAATCACCCAGTTGACATGTGGAGCAGAAACAAACTGTCCCTGATGTTGTTTTAAAACACATTAAGTGTTGATGTGTTTTATTTTACAACAGAGACAACAGAAGCAATAGGGCTTATTTTGGTGAATGTCAAATTTAAATAAAGAGTAACAGCAAAATGTTCAGTCTTCCTAACCCTCACTCTGCTGAGTGAAATTCCCTGACATTTGCCACCTCTCATGCCACCTAGCACTCACCTCTATCACAACTCTGACCCCACTGCATGTGACCTTAACTTACACACACATCGCCTTCCCTACCAGACTGGCCGCAATTCACTTTGGTAACCACAGCCTCTTAGCCAAGGCCTGGCACAAAATAGTTCTTTAATGCTTATTTTTTTTTTTTAAGAGAGAGAGAGAGAATTTTAATATTCATTTTTTAGTTTTAATCGGACACAACATCTTTGTTTGTATGTGGTGCTGAGGATCAAACCCGGGCCGCACGCATGCCAGGTGAGCACGCTACCGCTTGAGCCACATCCCCAGCCCTTTAATGCTTATTTGTTAAATGAATTTTGACTCCCTCTTGACTGATTGATAAGAGCCCTTGGAAAGGAATAATGGTTTTATTTATTGTGCTTTGTACTGTGCCAACTATTTACATGTATTATCTCACTTAATCTTCACAACAACCCCATGAAATAGGCTGAGGCTATAGGGCTTGTTTGAGGTTACACTCCTGTGGAGCTGCACAGATTTAAATGTGGGCCACCTCATGCCAGGGATCTCACTTTGCAAAGAGAAAATTTTTATCATGAAACATTTCAATCATACAACTTGACTGTAGAGACTACAGAAACATATGTCTATTTTCCTAAAGCCTTAACTTTATTTGCTTCAAATATTTATCATGCTTTTAAGGAAATAAAATACTAAGTAGATTCAGTTAAAGTCCCCTTCATACTTTTCCAATAGCATTGTGTTATGGTTTGGATGGGAGATGTCCCCCAAAAGCTCACGTGAGAGACCATGCAAGAATGTTCAAAGAAACAATTGTGTTGTAAGAGTCTTAACTCAGTCAGTGATTTAATCCCCTGATAGGGAGTAATTGAGTGGTAACTGAAATGGCAGGGTGTGGCTGAAGGAGGTGGGAATTGGGGCGTGGCTTTGGGTATTATCTGGTGAGTGGAATTTCTCTCTCTGCCTCCTGGTCACCAGGATATTAGCTGCTTCCCTCTGCCACCCTCTCCTGCCATGATGTTCAGCCTCACTCTGAGCCCTGAGGAAGGAAGCCAACCTTCTATGGACTAAAACATCTGAAACCATGAGCCCTCTAATCAACTTTTCCTCCTTTAAAATTGTTCTGTTCAGATCCTTTAATCACAGCAGTGGAAAAAGCAGACTAAAACACATGAAATGAGGAGGGTCAGCCTTCAAGATCTTCAGGGGGTTCATTCCAAGACCCCCATAGATACCAAGATCTATGGATGTGCAACTCTCTTATATAAAACGATGTAGTATTTACATAGAATTTACATCTTCCATCACACTTTTAATGATCTCTAAATTGTTTATAATAACTAATTCAGTGTAAATACTATGTAAATAATTGTTACACTGTATTGTTTAGGAAACAATGACCAGGGGAAAAGTCCAAACATGTTTGGTTATAGATACACTCTTCAAAAAATGTTTTCTATCCTTGTTTGGTTGACTCCATGGATACAGATCCCAAAGATATGGAGAGTTGACTGTATGTCCTTCCCTTTCTTCCTTATCCTCAATCCCAAGATCCCAAGACAACTACTAGCCCAAGTCTGTGCTTGTTTTTATGTTTTTCAACATATGCATGCATTCATAAGTAATGTATCATGGATTCTTTTAAACTTTACACAAAAGGAATCATAATGTTTGCACCTTTCTGTATCAGAAACATCTTTTTCTCACTCAATTAATATGGTTTTTGAGATTCATCCATGTTATAAACTTGTAGCTTTTTTAATGCTATATAGTATTTCATTAAAGAAGCATGCCATAATTTAGTCATTTTTTGCTGATGGAAATATATATGTATTTATTTATTTATCACAATATATATTGTTATTACAATATTTCAATGGACATTTGTATAGATCTGCAACAGTTTCCACCCAGGGAAGCACTTACCCCATTATAGCGTATATATATATATATATA
>NW_025999880.1:5933354-5937775 GCF_001458135.2 Marmota marmota marmota | reverse complement strand
AACACCATTTTCCCCATAGCAGACATATTTTTGTATAGAAAACTACTTCCTAGCTGGGTATAGTAGTGCATACCTATAATCCCAGCAGCTAAAGAGGCTGAAGCAGGAGGATCACAAGTTCAAAGCCAGCCTCAGAAACTTAGCAAGACCCTGTCTCAAAAACAAACAAACAAAAAAATGGGCTGGGGATGTTGCTCAGTGGTGAAGTGCCCCTGGGTTCAATCCCTGGTATCCCACTCCCCAAATAAAATGAAATTTAAAAAAAACCCAACTTCCTGAATCTCTCAGTCTGCCTTAAGCCACAGTAAAGTGATCTGGTTAATCCATGGGTTCTGAGTTTGTTTGCTCTGGTAAATATCTTGTCTTTGTTGCTGTGTGACTAAGGATTATGAGACAGGAATACATTATAGTAAGACTTTTTGAGGTTGGTAGAGGATTAAGGTAAGTACTTTGCATAGTGCTGGGCCTTAAGTGCTCACTGAATATTAGTTACTTAAGTGACATTAATGTTGTTATCCACCTCCCTCCCCCAACTCTTTCCATTGACTTTCCTAGTAGCAGCTCATTTATTCTCCCCTGCACACACAGGGACCTCGGGCCTCACCAAATGTATCCTTACCCCACCCCCACCCAGTACTGGGAATTGAACCCAGGATGGGCTCTACCACTGAAGTTCATCCCCAGATCTTTTTTTATTTCGAGACAAAGACTCACTAAATTGCTGAAGCTGGCCTCGAACTTGTGATCCTCCTCCATCAGCAACCTAAATATCTGGGATAATAGGTGTGTGCCACTATGCCCAACTGCTTCTTCATTTTAATAAGGGAATTAGGAGTGGAGTGGAGGGGTGTGAGTGGGAGGGACTCCTTTAGTGTATAGCCATATAGGAGACAGTTCATATATACTAGCATTTCAAAAGTTCCTTTGTAGATTCATCCAATAGAAAAAGTAGGACATTTCTCAAATACACAATCCTGAAGTTGGAGGGACTGTTTAGAAAAGAAAAAAATAAAGAAAAGGAAACTGCTGACTCTGTAAACAGCCTTATAAGGGGATGTCCACCTTGGAGAATTTTCCCCATGGTCCTGCATCAAACTCTCATTCAGTTTACAACAGGTTCAGAGAATTTCCCATGTTCTAGTCCCAGAACTGCAAGCTGACTCACACTAAAAACATTTGCAAGATGTACCAGATGTAGAAAATGAAAGGACACTTTATATAATTTACAATGACAAAAAAGTCACCGGTGTACTAGTGCCTTTGTAATTCCAATTACAGCCTCTCTCAGAATCATCAGAAGGCTGCTTGGTGGGTGTAGAGTCAGACTGAAGGGCTCAAGACACAAGCATTAAATGAATAATAGCATCAGGTTCTTAATTGACCATTTTGACATATCAGAGAGGCACACAGGCCCCTTGGGCTCTGTCTCTTCCTCCTCCTCCTCTTTCAATATCTCCTTTAATGCTTCCATTTTTTTTTTTTAAACCTCCTCCCTCTGATCAGCACATTCCCTTTTTGGATAAAGTGTTTTGTTCTCTTCACAGGTTTCTTCTTTTTTTAAGGTCAGAATCAGAGAATCTGAGAGAAGCTATCCATAATAATCTCTGCAGAAAAATGTCATATGATACTTAAAATACCATGTGAACAACTTCAGGAGGGTTCATGGACCTCCTTGAAGCTGTTTAATGCATCCTAAAATTCCTGCCTCGGGGCTCAGTGATAGAGTACTTGCCTGACATGCAAGAGACCCTGGGTTCCATCCCCAGCACCTACCCCCACAAAAAAAATATCTTGCCTTAAACAGACCTTGCCTATCTTGAGCTGAGGTTAAAGTTGAAGGCTAACCACGTAATCTTTTCCTCTTGGTCAAGTTCTTAGGATCACCTTACATTGTCACCTTCATTTTCTTTCCTCTAATTTTATAGTAAGACTGTCTTTCTGCCCTCTACACTGCCTTGACCTTGTGGCCACTATCTTGGTCTTGTTTCTGCTTTGACTTGTAGCTTGCATTTTCCCTCAGAATCCAGTTAACCCACTCCTTTCTTCCCTCACCCTTTTTCTTGGCAGGCCTTGCCCATGTCCTCATACATTGGCTTTGATTGACATATTGATCTCATTCAACTTGTTTTTCTCATAACCATATTCATAACATTGTCTCCCTTTTTTAACTTCCTCCCTCTGCCTGTTCTTTTCTGCCAGTGTTCCCAGGGCTTAATTCCTTGAATATCCTTTTCTCAGTTTCTTCCCTTTCCTACTTCCACTACCACTAAGCATTACCTATCTTTAAAATACCCCTTTTTACATGATTTTTGATACATATTTGTATTTCCCATTCAGACTATTCCTCTGAGCTACAGCCTTGCATATCCAACTTAACTGCAATTTGCACTTGAATGTCATAAAAACAGCACAAACTAAATAAGTCCAAAATGAAACAAATGTTTCTCTGCTCCCATCTTCTCCCTTCTCAGTTCATATAGTAACTGGAGCCAGAGGAATCGTCACTCATTGTTCCCCTCTCCTTAACTGCAACACCAGTGATCTTGTTACTCTACTCTTAAAATATATCTTGAGAATAAAACAGACTCTTCATCACCAGGGCCACTTAGCTCTAGGCTCTTAGTTCAGACCAGCCTCATTGCCCACCTGACCGACTTGCTCTAGCCTCCTGCCTGTTCTCTGTTTCTATCCTGGTGTCTCTCTCATCCATTCTTCTTATAGCAGATACAGCTCTATCTTTAAAACCGAACTAATATTGTGTCACTCTTAACCTTTGTTAGTAGCTTCATATTCATTCACTAAACATATTTTTACTGAGCAGCCCCTAGGTGCCAGGACCTCAATAATCCCTGCCTCCTACATAAATGTAGATAGTAGATGTTGGTAAAGCCTATTTAAAAAAAAAAAAAAAGGAAGGGGCAAGGGAAGAGGAATTGTGTGTTTATTGTTTACAATTTTATTTTTTATAGAGCTGATACTTGAGAAAGAGATGATTTATGATTTTTTGTGGTGTGTTGAAGATTGAACCCATGATTTCAGGAATGCCAGGCAAAATCTTTGCCACTAAACCACACCCCCAGTTCCTTGAGTAAGAGACGATGGGATAACCTCTGCAGTTAAGATTTCAGGTGGAAAGGATTGAAGAGCAAAGGCCCAGAGGTGAAATTATGACTGGCTTTGGGGCTGAGTAGAATAAAATCCAAGCTTGACTGTGGGTTATAAGATGGTCTAATCTCCCCCACCCCTAAAAAACAGTAACACCCCCAACAAACAAACCCACAACCAAGAAACAACCCCTCCCTCAACCTTGACCTTTGTCCTATCGTTTCCTCCCCCCACCCCCCACCTTATCTTCCAGTTCACTAGAAACTATTTCTTGCTTTTCCCTGTTGTGCCTCTGCACAGTATTCCCCCACCCCTTATGCATAGATTCAACTTCCAAGGCTGGCAGCTTCTGTCCCAGTAGATGTGTTTGAATTTCACCTTGGGCCTTTCCTTACTGCAGGAACTAAAAGAAGCCTTGTTATTTCTCTTTTTGTCAGCTTCCTCTTGTTTCCCTCACGGCACCCATCCCACCATGCACTTGGGATTCACATATGCATGAATTTAAACTCAACAGGCAAACTTATCTCATTGTCATTTGAATTTGCACTTGATCGCTAATAAAGATTATTTCCCCAAGCAATGGCAACGTTCTTAGCATGAGATCTTTTATTTTGTCCAAACAAATGCTCAAAGTCCCTACGTCTTAAGGATCGGAGCAGGGCTGGAGAGCCGCAAACCCCACCCTGCCAATTGTCTGGAGGGAATTTCTTTTTCCAAGTTCCTGGAGGAGGGAGTGACTCACGGTGACCGTCACTTCGCGGGAATCATTCCAAAACCCGAACCCATTTGGAGGAAAGTATTTCACTTCGATATCACCAAGTTGCGAAAATGGGCCAAAAAGTTGCACTCGCGTGGCACCGGGTACCACGAGTGCACACTTACTGAGTAATTATTAATGACCACCGAATTATGCATTACTACGTTACATTAGTTACCGGGAAGCTAAAGCCCCGATGCAAGTGGGTGTGTGGGGGGGTGCTGCCCATCACTAGCTTCTCCGCCTCTTCCATAGGACTCTCGGTCCCCAGGGAGAAGACAGCCAATCTGACCCCTTGTAATCTCCCAAGGCCGAAGCGGGGCAACAGGCGCGGGGATCGTGGGGCAGAGAATCCAGAGTTTTCTGGGATCTCGACATTCCAGCCAGGCCGCTCTCCCGGCCCATCGAGATTACAGCTCCTCTCGCGAGAGCACTGGGAAGGCTGGCTCCCGGCGGCAGCGGGATGTTAGCTGAGCACTCCAGACCGCGCCCCCTCTGGCGCAGCTGGGAGAGGCGCGCGAGTTACGGGCGGGAGCGGCCGGCGCGCGCACGCGCAGGT
>NW_025999880.1:5890339-5933204 GCF_001458135.2 Marmota marmota marmota | reverse complement strand
CTTTTTACATGATTTTTGATACATATTTGTATTTCCCATTCAGACTATTCCTCTGAGCTACAGCCTTGCATATCCAACTTAACTGCAATTTGCACTTGAATGTCATAAAAACAGCACAAACTAAATAAGTCCAAAATGAAACAAATGTTTCTCTGCTCCCATCTTCTCCCTTCTCAGTTCATATAGTAACTGGAGCCAGAGGAATCGTCACTCATTGTTCCCCTCTCCTTAACTGCCGGAGCGCGCTCACCTCCTGAGCGTCCCACCCAAGGTCGCCCAGCCCCACTCGCGTTTACTTTTCAAAGGTCGTGTGTACCCAGTTTGAGCCCGGAGAGGCGGCGGCGGGGCGGACTGTGGGCAGGACCAGGTGCTCAGAAGGGCAAGGAGGTCCTCCAAATCCCGCAGGGAGCCGTTCTCCCGTTGCGGGGGGGATAGGAGTTAAATTGTTCACTTCCGGAGCGTAACCCAACTTCTCGGCCTCTTTGGCTTGATGGCGGTGGCAAACCCCAGCAGGTAGCCCAACCCCTGGAGTTTAGCATTGTGAACCAGTGAAGAGGGCTCGGCGCACCGAGCTGGGAGGATGGGCTGGGCGACTGCTGTGCCCGGAACCGTGTTTGGAGCGGAGGGACGCTTAGAACCGAGTGAGGATCCAGAGGACAAGGGCTTGGATGTCTCGAAGAGAGTTAGCATTTGCAACCCCCTTAAGCGGTCCGGAGAGGTGGAAGCCGTCCAGCCCAGTAGGCTCGCTGACTTCACTCCTCTGGGACGCCAATAGTCACGTGCTCCCCCCTAACTCAGGTTCGCGATCTGCAAGGTCCACACATGCACTGAGGTATGGGTTAAAATGTGCTTAGACCATGGGGCTGGACACCTCAGGGATGGGATTTCTAAGTGTTCAACTATTTTGTGCCGTAGGTTATAGTTCTTAACCATTTCCCTTGCTAGGAAGTAGGGAGGTATGAGTGGAAGAGTGCGGTGATGGTGTACTGTACAGACGGGACCCTGGACCCATGGGAAGCCCTGAGCATTGAGGGACTTGCCCCTCCTCTCCCGAGGAGATGCAGCAGGGTGGCAGGCGCCTTCCTGCCCCTGGGCTATGGTTAACACAAACCCGGTGGACTTCGCTCCAGGTGTGAGTGGAAGCCTCTCAAGCTGGGTAGGGTAAGGTGTGTGTGCAGGGCAATTAGTGAGGTTAAACTGCCTGTATTTCCCCTACTGAAGTGCAGGCTACTCGAAATTTAAATTATCTTTTGCAATGAAATCTGGGCCGCTGGACCTGGTGCAGCCACCTCTGTTAGATGGTTTGCTTCCTATCTCCCCTCCACCTTCTCCATGTCTCAATTGCTGATTAGGAACACTGTTCACGAAAAGCTATTAGTTCTGGTAACTAATAACCTTACATGTTCATGTAACCGCTAAGTCCTTCCCAAATTAGTACCCCCTGTTAACCCTTTATGTGGAAAGCAAAGCTTGAACTCTTAGCACTCAGCCACTCTGTTCTTAAAGGTATAGAGCATCTTTGAAATGAAAAAGGCATCATGATGTGATCATTTGATTCCTCTGTTCTTGACATTCAAGAGTTCACCTGCTGATTATTGAAGATTCTTTTGAGCACTGGGAACAAGTGAAGTTATTTTTGGGGAGATTTTTTACTTGTGTTGAATCTTGTTTCACTTCTAGTTTTGTGTCATGGATAATAATTTGTGTGTAGCCTTGTGAAAAATGAACATACATTAGAGGTCTGTATTCTTCAGGTATGCGAATCACTAAAGCCTTGGTGGTTTCTGGCTTAAATAGGCTCCATTATCATTCGTGTTCTGTGCAGAAAACTGAACCAAGGCGGATAACTGATGCAAGCCTTTGAGTGAGACAGGTCTAGTGGATTTGTGTGTTGGTGGAGTCCCCTGCAGGGGTGTCTCTCTTGTCTCCCAGCTGTTTCTTGGAAATGCATTTACATTCACTTGGCCAGTGCAGGGTGACAGTGGAGGTTAAGTATCTCTTTCAAGTAGCCTGCTCAGGTGCTGAAGTTGATATATCTCCAGTGTAAGGTTGCTGAGCATCAATATTTTAGGGCAGTTTGTCCTGCTGCCTGGTAACCCAGATTATTCTTGGGCTTTGGACCTAGATTGGTCATAGCCATAGTTTGTGAGGGAAGGTAGTTCTAACCTTCACAGTGTTCCTTTCCCATTCTAAAGAGAGATGGATTTCATATTTGTGAGACTTTGGACTGTGCCTGGTACCTGATAGGTGCTTAAACATTGTTCTCTCATTCCTAGGAATCCGAGACTGAGTTAAATTTCACTTGAATCACTTGGTTTGAATTTTATTAAAATCACCCCTTTCCTCCTAGCCTCTGACCTAGAAATTTGGTTAAAGTGCTGAGGGAGACAAATTGGTTTCCCCAGTTTGCTGGCTAGCCTCCTAGTTCAACATGTCATGATTGGGTGGGCATTTTAGGGCTTTGAAGAGTGGCAGCCAGAGTGCCTGGAGAGCTGGTTCCCCGCTACTTCTTCCTGGTGTGTTTAGGATGACTGACCTCTCTGCCGCTTGGTCTCTTCCCGTTGTGGGGAAGCCAGACAGTTGTGTCAGCTGAGAGTTAATGCCTTTGGTTTGTTATTCTGAGGAAATTTCCTGTACTAAGGGGGAGGTGCTGAGTTCTCTGGGCCTCTTGGTCCACTGAAATCATATACTCTTTGGAATTGTTCATCTCCATAGTGGGGCACCTATTAATCCTAAACCTTGCTTCCTAGGGCAAGCTCTGTTTCTCCTCTCTCCCTTCTTGGTGTATCTACTTCACCCAGGTTTCACTTGCACATTTAACATCAAGTACCCATGTGCATTTGTAGCACTCCACTGAGTGAACCTGATACCTAATTTTAAACTTGGGCAGTGGAAAGTACTGTCACTGAACATGTTTGGAGCAGGACAGAGTCTGGCTGGAGAAGTAGCTCTTGGGGATGTGGAAACTGAGATTTAGGGGCTGCCTCTTCTTTCACCTTCCTTTTAATCCTCATACCTCTGAGCATCACTGAAACCGGAGGCCATTCTAGATTGTTTCAGTGAGGGGTAGAGAAACAAGTGTGGGTTTGAACCAGGTCCTCTGGAGGGCTTTTGTGAAAAGAACCAAAGAATATTCTTAATTCCTTGTTTTTTTTTTTTTTCCCTAATGTTTCTGCTGCTTTCTAAGCAGATTTTTGTAGTAAAGTTATGCACATCATCATCAGCAGTTTGAGGACTGGCTTTCCAGTAATAAGTAGCTTTCAAAGTGTCCTTTTCCTTAACTTTCTTTTTCTCTTCCTAAATGCTAGCAGAGTTATTCTGTCCAGGTCTTTGCAATCTGGACATGTCTGCAGCTTGGTTTGTGAAGTTTACAGGTGTAGGTAGTAAACATTCTGTTCCCCGTCCTGTAATACTGGCTGGTCATGTTCATCTAGCCATGTGTCACTAAGGCCCATTTGTACTTGGGAACAAAGCAGGGCACCCAGGTGAGTTCTGGAAGTTAAGGTATGCAGAGCTTGGAGCCAGTGAGGCTTATCTTACCTCTGAGCTTAGTGGCAAGAACCTTGGGCTTAGTGTAGTTCTGAGTGCTGAACCCTGGCTGTGAGTCTAGGCAGGCCTCTCAGCCCTCTGGGGTGTCAGTGTCCTCACCTGGTAAAGGAGGATTGGTGAACATTAATGGTATTTAGGTTATGCCCTTAGGAACCTTGGAGTTGAATAGGGTGCCTGAGGGCTGCTGTCCTGGACAGCTCGGGTCAAGAACATTTTCAACATCATGGTTCTTTCTGACAGCACTGGTCTAGTATGTTCTTTTTAAAAACAATTTTAAAAGCTTAATTGCTAGCCAGGCATGGTAGTGCACACTATAATCCCAGCAACTGGGAAGATTGAGGCAGGAGAATTGCAAGTTCCTGGCCAGTCTTGAACCTTGTCTCAAAAAGTAAATGACTGGACATGTAAGTTAGCAGTAGAGTATTCTGGATTTAGTTGTCAGTACTTCAAAATTAAAACAGCAAAACAAATTGCTTCAACTTATAAATCTCTAAATCATCATGTGTTTGGGTTTAGGCTTCCATAGTCCATAAACCCATCAACTTTATTTCTATCCATGATAAGCAACTTCTGGTACTAAGTACTTAGGAGAGGAGTGATCATTTATGAAACAGTTTGAGAGAGGAGCTTAGTAAGGGGCTAGGGACATGCACATGAAGCAGAAGGGACAGGTCCTTAGAGCTCTGTGTTGCTTCAAGAGCCTGTTTATTATCATAAAGGTCCTTTGTTCTTAATTCCCTGGTCTCTGAAAGGCAGATGTCATCAGATCTGCTAGTTAACCTGATGACTTCCTATAGGACCCTAGTATAGGCCCTCAGCTAAACCAGGTTGGATTTTTATTCTGTTCCCTTCAGTTCATCTAAATGTTATGGAATGTTTTTCTGTATTTACAGAAGACATTGGAGAGAGTGGGCCATTGAAGAGAGTGCTGATCCTGAAGCATGGAGGGGGGGCGGTTGGGGGAGTTAGGGGGGGCCTTTTTTCAGGTGCCCTCCTGATCCAGCCTTGGGTGTGCTTTGTTTGAACCTTGCTAGACTGGCCTTTGACATATAGCGTGAGATCTTTTTTTTTTTTTTTTCCTGGAGCCAGATGCAACAGATGCATAACAGACACCTGTGGCACTTTAGGAAGGTTATTTTTATTAATTTTGATTCAAGGTTGCTTTGGCTATTCTTGAACTCCTAGGCTCAAGCAATCCTGCCTCCACCTCCTGAGTATCTGGGACTACAGTTGTGTGCCACCATAACTGGCTAGGATGGAATCTTTTTCTTTCTTTTTTGAACAGTGCTGTTTTTATATTCTCAACTCTATGAGGTTAGGCATCTCAAGTTTGTAAATGAGGAGTGAGTCCCTGAGGAGGGCAAGCTGATCCCAGGATACAGGGAGGGCTGGACTGGTTATTTTTTGTTTCGTTTGTTTTGGCCCAGGCTGGCCTCTAACTTATGATTCTCCTGCCTCAGCCTCCCCAGTAGGTGGTGTGCACCACTCTGCAGGCCTAGGCTAGCTTTTGACCTATGTCAAGATAGTCTCTCCTTCCCCACGCTATCTGCCCTCTCTCCCTCTTTCCCCTCTCCTTTTACCCCATGCTCAAAGGCTGTTTCTTATTTACTGCTCCATTATCACTCACCCAGAAAGTAAAAATGGGTTTTTAAAGGATTGAAATAATTTATCTCACAAACTGAGTTTGAGTTGTTTAAGCCTCACGGCAGAAAATCCAAGGCAGTTTCTCAGACCTTAAGGCACAGCTACCTAGTCTGAGGCTTTTTTATTATAGACATTACTTGCCCATTTCAAAAGTGTATGGCAAGGGGCTGGGGATGTGGCTCAAGCGGTAGCACGCTCGCCTGGCATGCATGCGGCCCGGATTCGATCCTCAGCACCACATACAAAGATGTGTCCGCTGAAAACTTAAAAAATATTAAAATAAAATTCTCTCTCTTTCTCTCTCTCTCTTTAAAAAAAAAAGTGCATGGCAAAATAAGACTTTGGAAAGATAAGAATTAAAGATCATGAACTTTGGTTTCCTGTAAAATGGGATAAGAACTCCTCCAAGACTGAGCGGGTTGAAAAGACATTTTGAAGACACTCATTCTTTAGCTAATAATAACACGCCTGTCAGACCTCACATGGAGGTCATGAGACCATCCCCTGGCCCTCAACAGGCTGTCACCCAGGAGTATCCCAGTCCTGGTTGGAGGAGGCAGCAAGTTCTGTCCCAGCCCCCCACCCCTTCTCTCTGCCCTTGACCTGGGTGTGCCTTTGTGAGTACCAGGGACAGCAACCCTTGTGAAGGCGGCTCCATCTTCTGTGATTCTTCTTTGCCCCTCTGACAAAATAGTGACTTCCACTTCTTGAGCTTCCTTGGAGAGAACAGCACTTGTATATGTGCCTGGAGCTGTCTGTAGGAGGAAAGGCAGGGCTGAGGATAATCTCGCTGCTTTGTCCTTTGACTTTGGTGTGGCCCACTCGGCCAAGCATGTGCTGGTGCTATTTTTAGCAGGTGGCATCCTTTAGGAGAGCCAAGTGCTTGTGGTTGCAGTGTCCAAGACAGGTCCTGCTGCTGCGGCTGCCTAATCAGGAGAGGGAGAGAATAAGCCACCCTAGAAGCTGCCATGGCCTTTGTGGATGCAGGTTGGCTGCTTAAGAGGCCTCTGGGGCTGCCTTTTCTATTCTGGGTCTGTGGCAGAGGCCCAGTGCTTCCTCCTGGGCCAGGCAGGCATGTGACTGAGGCCATCCAGTGAGCTGGGGAACTAGGGGTCAGGACCTCTGTCCTGGGGAGCGAGGACCCCTTTTTGCTCCAGTTGCTGGTTTTTCAGGAAACCTGGTAACCCTGTTTCATCTGAAGTGTTCAACCTAAGGGCCAGCGACTAAGTGGACAAAACACTCTTAAAACTGTGGCTTGGTTGGCAGTCTGATTACTGGTGTCTCCTGGCTTAAACTAACATACATAGGAGAAGGCAAAACCGTGGCTCCCAGTAGGAACTCTTTGCTGGGAAACTACTAAGGCTGAAGAGGGATGAAAAACTGTTTAACAAGTTTGTTCCCCATGCTATTCTCCACCCTTCTTCTCTGTCTCTTTCCCCTCCCTCCCTCTCTCCCCCCTCTCCCTTTCTCCCTCTACATATTTGTGTGTGTGTGTGTGTGTGTGTGTGTGTCCGTGTGTCCTCCCCTTCCCTCCTTCTGCCAATTCTAGCCCATCTATCTGTTTCTGATTAAGAAAGCTTAGTGCCATATAAGGCCCTCAGTTGCCTATGGTTTATGTTGGCTGGAGAGCAAGGTTGTTTTTGTAAAGTCTGATTCAAAGAAGTGGCAAGAGCTCATGCTGTGCTGTGTGTGTGTTCACCCGCCCCTGGGGGTTAGGGCACCTTACTGGAACCGACTGATTTGATGAGTGGGGGCTGAGGGTAGGGTTTCAGTGGTTCCCTAAGCTAATGTGCAGTATGGCTGCAGGACTTCCCAGTCACACATTTTCTGAGAACTCCAAGTAAAAAGTGAGCCTCTGTTTTTCACACAGAATACCTGTCATGGTCCCAGCCAAGGGCATCTTGTTTCTGGAATAGATTTCCTTTTTTTTTTTTTTTTTTTTTTTGTGGTGCTTGGGATCATACATGCTAGGCAATTGTCTACCACTGAGCTACATCCCTCTCTCTGGGATAAATTCTGAAAGCAACTTGTATTTATGAATTAAGAATGAAAGCCCTTTGGGTCCGGGAGTTCCCCCTCAGGAGGAAGTCTGTGACCCCAGTTCCTCTGGGTGCTTGTGAGCTCGTATCTTCAGCACTGCTTCTGCAGGGGGTGCCAGGAACCTGTTCTCTGGCAGCAGCAGAGCTCAGACCCCATCTTGCCGTCTCCAGTCAGCTACGCTTGTTCCTGCCTTAGGACTTTGGCACATGTTCACCCTGCCTGGAACTTTCTGCCCCTCCCTCCCTCTCTCCTTTCCCCAGGTGCTGGCATGGCTCCTCACTATTCTAGCTCTAGTGCCACTGCTTCCAAGAGATATTCCCTTGATTCCCTCTGCATTCTCCCCTGACATTCTTCCCTCCTAAACACCCTCCCTTTCTCATCTAAACCAGGGTGCACAGAAAAGGACTGAGAGGACATTTCTCAACCTTGCCGTTACCCTGCTACACACAGGACTGTGTACTTAATTTACTACATTACATGTCCAAGGGGTGCCTTAGCACCCCATTCTTTCTCACCAGCTGCCAGAGGCTGCAGGTGTATTACATACATTAGGTTCTGAATCTCTCTGTAGTATCTTTCCTGAAATTTGAGTCCCTACCCCTCCCTCCAACCTTTCTTTATGTCACTCATAGAACCCTTACAATGGGTATTAAAATCTTTCTTAAGTGACCAATCCCAGGGAGGAACCTGCCACCTGGTGCTGACTAGCCTTCAGTGGGGTGGGGAGACTGTTGCCTTAGTTCTGAAAAGGTCCATCAGTAGGCATATTCTCTTTTGGATTATTATTGTTATGTCTGTGGGCAATTTGAGGGTATCTAAAGTAAAATTGGCATCAGTTATCATGGAAAAAGAAAACATCATAAGTTTGTATATATAAATGAGTTGACACTAGAGTGTACTATTGTGGTTAACAAGAATCCATTGCTACTTGTTTATAGCTTTAGAGTGCATTTTCAATCGCAGTGTTGCTTGTAGAAAGATACAACTTTTTGACTATGGAAAGGATACTCCTTTGCTAGGGATGTAGCTCAGTGGTGGAGTGCTTGCCTAGCCCTGTTCAAGTCCTAGCACTGCAGCAGCAGCAGCAACAACAAAAGAAATTAGGCCTACCTCCTGTGCTCTTCCAGTGATAGCTGCTTTCAGTTCTTTGGGCTACTTACCTCTGTTTCTAAATAGTATACTTTAAAAAAAATTGATTTTTCTAATGTGAGAAGTAAGAACTTAGCTGATTCCTACACTTTTTTTCTTTCCTTTTTCTCTCAGTATAGAGGTAGCACAATCATTGGTCAAGTTACTATTCTGGGTATATATTATAATATAAACATCGCTTATGACTGTGTAGTTCATTGCCAATTTTGTTTTCTTGTCCCTCCTTCCTCCTCTTCTAGTTAATTCCCTTACTTTTGCTTACTCTTTATCTCTCCAGTCAGTTCCTTGACTCTCCTCTGAGCCCCTGACAATGCCGTGGAACCTGTGCCACTAGTGGAAAGCTGTTCTCATTGTGTTAACACCCCAGTTCTGCTGAACAGTTCTATGTTGCTCTTGGGAAGTATCCTTTTCCCCTGGCTCTGATTCCCCTTCTTCCTGGGAATTTCCTCTTCCTTTCTTTTGTGTTCCTTCTTGGATCTGATGCAACCTCCCCTCTTGGTTTACTTCCTTGTCTTGGTGGAGTGCATTCTTCAGAGTATGCACAGAGGTTTGTGACCAGTAACAAGCCAGCTAATGCATGCAGAAGGACAGGTACCTCTGAAGGCATGCACGAGAGTGTGAGTGGCTGAACACAGGAGGTCAGTGGAAAGTAGGCAAAGACAACTGGGCTGGTAGTTCCCTTCTACTAGGTCAGCAGAAGAGCTCACTTTACTTTGAGGCCTGGATTTGGGAACCAGGTAGTTAAAATGGGTATTGAATGAAAGTCTGCTTATGGAATGGGGCAATCCAAGCCCTTGGGTGCCCATAATGCTACATAATGCTACATAGGCTACTGTCTTCTCATCCCCCACCCCAGGACCGTAGAACATCCTAGTCTAGATAAATAGTTTGTTGGTTCCCCTGTGCTGACAGCACACTCAGCTGTCTCTTGGACCAAACTTTGAGTTGGTCTATGGTAGAAGGTGGCATAACCAGGTGGAGAAGAGGTGATTGTTTTTGCTCCCAAGAGACTGTAAAAGATTGAAAATGCCTTAAGGTCAGCGCCTCGTCTTACTCATTTCTGTGTCATGTGCTTGGTACCCTTTAGGTGCCAATAAATATTTGTTGAATAGAAATTGCCCTCTTAAGCCTTTATTTGACTTCTGGGTTGGTATTGTAGTCTGCTGCTTGGAAATCATGGTCTTATCTCTGACCACTGGAGGTAGTGGCGTGAAGGGGCCTTTGTACCATCTTTTCTGATTTCCCCTGAAGGCACATGCCATCTTCATTGGCTTTCTCTTGCTGTCAGATCCCTGCTTGTACTTTTGGTTCCAGCCCTCTGTGGTTATGGGCTGGAACTTGTGTACCCAAGAGGACATTCCTGTGTCTATTTTGTCACCAGCCTCAGAGGCCTGATAGAATTCACTTGTAAAGTCAGATGGTTGCTAAGAGCCTGAAATGAGGGGCAGGGTGAACAGGACATGGTCTTCAGAGTTTTCTAAAACCACACCCGTATCACCAATGAAGCAATTGGGAAGACCTTGGCAGGAGGTGCTGATGCTCTTTCCCCTGTCACTCAAGAGGAAGAGGCGTGATCAGCAGAGACAGGCGATGGCTGTCCATCCTTGTGTGGCTTTTCTTATTACCAAGTTTTCCAGACCAGAAGTTAGTTTAATTTCTAACTGGACTGGAGGAAGAAGAGTCCATGTCCAGAAAGGATTTGGAGCTTCTAGCTTTTCTTACCTGGTACTCGCCTTTGGTATCAGACTCTGGTTTTCCATTTTGGCTAGAGAAGGCTTCGCTGAGCAGGTTCTCCCACCCAGATGTTGGTTAAGCCTCAGGCCTCCTGCACAGAGGGCTGGCAGCATGTTCCATGACATCCTGACAGCTGGTCCACCTGGGAGGACTGGAGCTGCCCCCAGTGTATCTGGATGGCTACACCAGCTTGTCTGTGCTCTGCGGGGTCATCACAGTGGAGGGTGTGGGGACGTCCTGGGCAGGCCCTCACAGCCCCACTGTGAGCTAACATGGAACCTTGAGAGTGCCCTCATGAGTCACAGCTCACTCAGGCCCCGAGGATGAAAGGATTGACACCGGGGCTGGGCCAAGACCAGCACACCTGAGGCATGGCTCCAGCGCTCTGATTCTTGGGCCCAGCCATGCTGCCGCAGGAGAGTGACCCTGGCTCACCCCTCCCACCCTCAGTGGTAGGACTGCACACTGCCAGCAAGGTAGGTGATGGCCTTGCAGCCTTTGTCCAGTCCAGCAGCACCCACTAGAACCTGCTGTGCAGTCGGTAGCCACCAACTGCGTGTGGCTTTTAAAATTAACTTTGAATAAAATTAGAAATTCAGTTCTTCAGTCACACTTGTCACATTTCAAGTGCTCAGTAAACTTCCTGTGGCTATCAGTATTGCATAGCAGTTGTTGCAGGGGGGATTGCCCGGACCGTTGCCTCTGGTGACCTGCTCCACTTTTTTTTTTTTTAAATAAATATTTTTTTGAGAGAGAGAGAGAGAACTTTTTTTTTTTAATATTTATTTTTTAGTTTTCGGTGGACACAACATCTTTGTTTGTACGTGGTGCTGAGGATCGAACCCGGACCACACGCATGCCAGGCGAGCGCGCTACCGCTTGAGCCACATCCCCAGCCCCCGACCTGCTCCACTTTGACCATGTTGCAACTATGCAGATCCTATGGTTCCCGTTGCCTTGACCAGAAAGGTCAGACTCCTTAAGTCTGGCCCTTTACCAGCTCTTTAGTTTCCGCTCCTAGGACTTGTTCTGGCCCAGCTCTGGGACTGGCTGCCCTCTCAAGGTATCTCCCTTCCCCCTCATTGAGGCCTGGGAAAATCCTAGCCTTTGAAAGCACCTCCTTGGGTTCTCTTGGTTTACTTCTTGCTGCCCAAGGTGTGGGATGCCAGTGTGAGACAGTGTCTGTGAGAGAGATCGAGTCTTCCATCTGGAATGGGGCTTCTGTGTGGCAGCTTACACATACTCAGGTATGTGAGTAAGGTGAACACCCGTGACCTGATGAGAACACTTAGGATATAGCAAGAGGTACTCTTGTGGACAGGGGAAAGATCTCTGAGCGTGTGAGTTTCCTCTGCTTGGCTCACAGCCTGCTGGTTCTCTGAATGCTGGAGCAGAGCACTGGGCTTTCAGTTATGATTCCCTGCAGGGAAAGACCCCCTTCCAGGGGACCTGCCTTCAGCAAGAGTGTGCTGTGCCGGGCGTTCTGTTGGAGGGATATCTTGGGTAGGCGCCTTCCTGGTGGGGTTAACACCCTGGAATAGCCATTGGCAAAATGGACATTGGGATGGTGACAGAAATGTTCAAATTCCGGTTGAGAGGATGTGTAAGTGTTCATTCAGAACACAAGTGGATGTGGGTCCATTGACCAGGTCCAAACCCAGAATAAACTTGGGCTTTTGGCTCCTACACTGTTATGTTTGACTTTCCTGTCAGTTATGTGCAACTCTTTTTTTCACAGTAACTGTAGCCAAATTGGCTTAGTCACTGGGACCCACACTTTTTTTGTCCCATTCCCAGGGATTTGTTTTCTTGTTTAGCCAGAAGGATCTAGACTGTGGTTACTGGGTTGGGAATGAGGCCATTACTTCTCCAAAGGCTGTTCTGAGAAGCTGCAGGTACCTCTTTGGAGAAAGGAGGGGTTCTTTTAGAACCTGGAGTGAGGAGAATGTGAAGGCCTTGTGGTGTAGCTCGTGCCTGCCTTTAGCTCTGTGTGACCGTTTGGCAGTGAGCCAGCGTGCATCTATTTCTTGGCAAATGGACCTGCTAAAAATAAGCAGGCAGCTATTTAATTCCAACAGATTCAAAATAGCCAGGAGTTCTCCCCACCAACCCTAGGGCAGGGTTCTGTAGCATCCTGTGGGCGGCTTTCCCTGGCTGCAGAAAAAGATGTCCTGGGAGGCAGCTTCCAGATAGATTGTGAACATGAAGGCTTTGGGACCTGTGGTGTTCAAATCACTTAAGCCCTGAGAAATTCAAGTTTAAAAAACACCCACGACAAAGATGGCAACTCAGTCTACCAGAGAAGGAAGGCCTCGTGAGGCTGAAGGGGTGCATGTGTGTGCAGGCAGCCCAGTATGGACCTTTGGGAAAGGTTGGTGCATCTTATGCCACCTCCAGTAGGCCTATCAGACCATGTCAGCTGGGGAATATGGCAGAGAGTCTGTTTAGCTGACCTGAGATGCCTTCAGTGAGGAAGTGAAGGGCCAGCCATTTTCTGACTGGTGGGAAGTGGGGGCTGGGGGAGGGGCATCAGATGCCTCCTGGCAGTGGGCACCCTTAGTGAGATCCCACAAGGCTTGGTGGGCTGCAACTAAGGCCTTTGGGCAGGTGGCTGCTGATCCTAGGGGAGCTGTTCTTGGTGGAGGATGCCTTCTATCTCTAATCACAATGCTCAGGTAGCTAAGAAAAAATAAACCCTGTCCATGTTTAGACTCTCTGGAGATCTCCTGCCTCTGGTCTTGAGTGTGATAAGGTACCAGGAGAAGGACTTGGTCCAGAGCCATGCCCTGCACAGATGAGGTGACTCTTGGTTCCTCACCAGTGGATCTCTGGCTCTAGCCTCTAAGGGATGGAGGCTGGAGAGTGGTGGGCACTGGGAATCCCGGTGGATCATTCTGGATTTTATTGGTTGGGTGGTCCCAGGTTAATAGTATTTAAGGCCTTCTAGGAAACCTTCCTGTCATAACAGGGGCTCTCTGGCATGGAAATGCCACAGCAACCATGTTTCTTGGGCTGTAGTCTCAGCTGAGTAGCTACAGCTAACTCTCTGTTGGAGTGACAGAGCTAGGGGCTTAGGGCCCCAATTTCCAGGGAGCAGACTGGGCTGGGACTTGGGTGGGTGAGTGGCAGTGGTGGTCTGATATGCTAGAGTGGCAGGCAGGACCTGTGTTGTGACCCTGGTGTTCTGAGTGAGGACTGGGAACAGAGAGGATGATTGGGGAGAAGACAGTGATGTGGTGGGTTGAGGACTGAATCACAGTGTGGATCACCCAGGGTGAAGGACCCAGGCCCACTTTGGAGTGCATGTTTGAATGTGGAGTCTCTCCTTATAGAAGTGTAGCCAGCTCCCCCATAGGCGGAGTGATGTCACTAGCAACTGCTGGAGAAGCAGGACTCTGGGGATCAGCTTTTAGCTTGGAAGGGGCAGGGCTTTCCCAGCTGGTTTAGGAGATAGTTTGGAGAACAGCCCCTTCCTCACATACTCCAATTTGAATCTGCAGCCTTGGGCTTTGGTGTGTTAACCACTGCCTTCTATGGCGGTGGTTGCTAGGATTTGTTTTCTTGATCCCATTCCACAAACCCTGCTAAAAAGGAATTGCCTGCTGGGCATGGTGGCACATGCCTGTGATGCCAGCTACTCAGGAGGCTGAGGAAGGGGGAGCATGAATTTGAGGCCTACCTGGGTAACTTTGTGAGACCCTGCTTCAAAATAAAATTTTAAAAGGGCTGGGCATGTAGTTCAGTGGTAGAGTGCTTCCCTAATATGTGCAAGTCCCCTAAGTTCAATCCCTAGCACTGTTTAAAATAAAAGGGGTGCGGGAGGATTGCCTAATTAATAAGCATTCAGAATCTAAATGTACTGGCCTGGGATCAACCCCAGCTTCACTTCCTGTTAGCATGCCCTTTTGGGTAGGACTTGCTCTCTGCCAACAGACTGGACACATCCTAGTGTACCAGTCCCCCTCTTTCCTGTCTCAGATTATTTACTCTTTTGTATGAAAGACACTGAACATGAAGCAACTACATAGCAGATCTCCTGTAATCTGCTTTCTTTGGGGAGGGGGAGGTTACAGAACAATGATTCTCAAACTTGACTACATTTGAAAGTATCTGTGTTTAAAACAGAAACAAAAGAACTGGTATTGATTCTTATCCCTCAGAGATTGATTTGGCCTTGAACTTTTTCTTTCTTTTTTTTTTTTTTTTTTGGAGGTACTGGGGTATTGAAACCAGGACCTCACATTGTACTCTACCACTGAGCTATATCCCCCTCTTGGCCTTGGCTTTTAAAAGCTCCTCCAGTAATGCTTCAAGTTGGAGAACCACTATGAAATATTTGTAGATAAGAAATCTACCCCAAAATAAAACTATTCCAGCTAACAAATGAACTCATCAAGGTCGCAGGATATGAAATGAAAAGTGCAAAAACTTTTCCTTTCCCCCAGCTGAATGGCCATGTGTATGTCCTTCCTGGTTTTTCCACGGGATTGTATACACAGTAGTAGACATTGCATACACAGTAGTCTTTAACTTCTGTTTTCTGCTTTTTTCCATGCATGAAACCAACATTTTTTTTTTTTTTTGGTACTGGAGATTGAATCCCCTGGGGTGCTTAACCACTGAGCCACATCTCTAGCCCTCTTTTATATTTTATTTAGAGATAAGGTCTCACTGAGTTGCTTAGGGCCTTGCTAAATTACTGAGGCTGACCTTGAACTCATGATCTTTCTGCCTCAGCCTTCTGAGCCCATGGGATTACAGGCATGTGCCACAACGCTTGGCAAAACCAGCTTCTTTTTCTAACCCTAATATATCTACTCATGAATTCTAGCAGTGATTTTTCCCTGAAAAAGTAATTCCACTTTTGTTTCAAATGATACCCTAATGGGCATTCTTAGGTAGACCTCAGCCTACAGAGTTTTTTGTTTTAAGCTTGCAGGTGTGGGATTTTGGGGTTGTTAGGGTATGGCTCATAAGGTTTTATGAACTGTTACTAAAGCTTTCCCAAAAGGTAGAACAGAATTCTCCTTTTCTTTGCCCATACAATATGTCTTTCCCAGGAGTCCACTAACTAGTGAGTTCCAGATTTGATGTGGAATAGAAGCTGTGTTTCTATTCCTTGGTTGTATGACCTTGAGTGTATTTTAGCCTTCAAGGTAATACATTCCTTGTATTACCAAGTGGCCCGAGGATTAAGTGATACAAAGGAAAGCATCTATCAAGGTTATTCATTTGTGAAGTGATAAGGTAGCATCATTGAAGCTTTCCATCTGGGGGTGGGTTATAAAGTCATCTGAGCCTTGGCCACTGCTTAGCCTTGCTCTGTACTTTCCAGTCTCATTGCTTTATCTTCAGATATTAGCAAGGAAGCTCATTTTTAAACATAGAGGGACTTCCTAGAGATGACCTCACTGCACTCCCTCACCCCAGCACTCCAGGGGTAGATCCCATCTCCTAGCATTCCTTCTAATTGTAATGTGCTCATGCTCTTCTGGGCATCTTAAAATGCAGCCCTGATTCAGTAGTTCTAGGGTGGGGCCAAGGTGCTGCATTTCTGGCAGGTTCCTTGGTGCTGCACAGGGTTCTGGTCCCTGGACTATACTTTGAAAAGAAAGGTCCTAGAGCATTGGTTCCCAACCTTCAGCTGAATGTCAGAACCACCCAGAGAATGCTGAAGCACTGATGTTTCTTATCTCTGCAACAAAACACCCAAATGAAGGTCTAATTCAGCATGTTCACGTGCAGTGCCTGTGCTCTCATAACCCCATGTCTCTCCCTGTCTTCCTGCTTTTCCTAGGCATAACTACTTCAGGCCTCCAGGATGGCAATCCATTTCCGTTCACTCTTTCCCTTGGCATTGCCTGGAATGTTGGCGCTCCTCGGCTGGTGGTGGTTTTTCTCTCGTAAAAAAGAGCAGGTCAGCAGCAATGATAAAAAGGTGGATGCTGGTGGTGTGGTGCTGAGGGCCAGCCCTGACATCAAGAAATCGCTCCCCATACAAGAGGCCTGTCCTGGAATTGCGTCCACACCCCGCAATGTCACACAGCCACTAGAAAAGGAACAGTCCACTGCAAGCAAGCCTTCTGTGGAGCCCCCAGCCTCGCTGCACACACACCCAACCTGTCGCAGATCAGAGTCCTCAGGCTGCCTCCCTAACCCCACGGACACAAGATCTCAACCAGGAACACACAAAGATGACAGTGCAAAGGTGGAACTCGCCCTGATGGGTGACAAAACCAGATCTGTTCCTCTTGAGTGTCCCCTCCCATCTCCCAAGGATGTGGTGTTCCCCCACGAAGCCATAGAGGTGTGTAAGCAAGAGGTGGTGTTCAGTAAGGCACCAGGGAGGGGCTGGCCCAGCCAGTCTGTGTGTGCTGCAGAGAAGCATAGCCCTGGGGAGAAGGCAAGAGAGACGCGTGGAGCCGAGGGGACCGGTGACACAATGTTGGGGGGAAACGTGCTTGAAGAAGGCTTGTTGTCCCAGGAGCGTGTCTCAGAATTGGAGAATAGCAAGGCCCTTAGCCTGGCCCCCTTGGGAGGCGGAGGAGAGAAGGAGAGCGGTGGCCCCTTCTCCCCCCTGAGAGAAGAGTCCGCAGTTGGAAAATTGTTAAGTAGCTCTGGCAAGTTGGCTCACGCAGAGCTGGCAAAGGATGAGGAGATGCAGGCATCTAAGGTCCAAGATGACAGAACCTGGGACAGAGACATGGCGGCAGAACTAGGCAAAAAGGAGAGCTTGGATAAGAATGAGAGGATTGAGCAGGCTGCCTTCCAGATAATCTCCCAGGTGATCTTGGAAGCAACCGAAGAGGTGCTGGCCAGCACCAGGGATAAGATGGCAGATCAGTTATATCAGGCCTCAGGCAGTCCGACTGTAGGGCAGGTGGAGAGCAGTGCCCCAGCCAGCCAGAAAACTGTCCTGGGGCAAGACACTGCACAGGCTGCTCCAGTCGTAGTGGGGGCAGCCGCTGGTCCAGTGGATTCTGCCCTTCCCTTGCCAGGCCCACCAGCAGAGAACCTGCCTTCACCAAAGACCTATGTGAGCTGCCTGAGCAGCCCACTGTCCAGCCCCACCAAGGACAGTAAGCCAAAGAACTCCGCACACCACATCTCCCTGGCTCCCTGCCCACCTCCAGCGAGCCCCCTCAGAGAGTCAGTGGACGAGGCAAGCATCCTGGCGGAAGATGCCACCTGTGCTACCTGTGTGTCAGCCAGCCAGAGTGTTCCTTCTATGGCCTCCGGGCAGTGCTCGGATTTCGTCAGCACTTCAGGGCTCGAAGACTCTTGCACAGAGACCAACTCAAGCCCCAGGGACAAGGCCATCACCCCGCCTCTGCCGGACAGTACTGTGCCCTTCAGTAATGGGGTGCTGAAAGGGGAGTTGTCAGACTTGGGGACTGAGGACGGATGGACCGCGGATGCAGAAGCAGATCACTCGGGAGGTAGGTGGGTCTCGGGGGCTCACTGGAGGATCAGGGGAGGGGTTCCCTTATTTGTTAGGGAAAAGCTGCTAGGCTGTCCCTCCCTCTGGCCACTTCTGCAGCAAAGTGAAGGCACTCTTCAACTCTGTGTCCCAGGGGGCCTGCAGAGAGGTGGGCGTGGCAGAGAGCTGGCGGGGACCTGATGAGAAGGCACACTGTCCTGAGACCCCAAAGCCACAGGAGCTGTGGCTTGGCTCACCAGCCAGGGAGCCTCCTTAGCCTTTTAGAAGGAACCAGTTCAAAGTGGGGTCCACCGGTTAGCCTTGGTGTGCCTCTTTTCCTCAGAGCCTGAACTCTTAGTGGGTCTTTAATCGAGAGGCCTCTTAGCTATCTCTCCCAGTGCCAGGTCTGGGGAGTGTTGCTCGGTGGTTGACCTCCATTTAATCCTGTGCTTGTTCCATGTCTTCACCGGCTTTCCTTCTCCAGAAGCTCTTTCAGGGTAAGTGTCCCATGAACGGCTACAGCCTTGAGTCCCTGGGGAGGCTCAAGCACTCCTCGGTTGTCGCTGTCACCTATTCCTTCACAGTCTCAGCCATTTTTTTTCTGTGCAGCTGCAGTTCCACCCTGGGAAAGAGGGGCACTTTGGTAACGAAGTGCTACTGGGTTTTTCGAGTGCTGACCCCAGCGTAGACAGTTCAGACCGCTAACTTACAGGTCAGCAGCTCCTGGTCCTGCTTCTACGGCTCCCCCCTGGGATATTTTCATGTATTTTAGAGAATGTCATGACTTCCCAAGTGGCTCTCTGACTTGCTTGTCCTGGAGCCCTTCCCTACCATTTCAGCTCCGTCCAGGAAGCTTGGGACTCTCTCTAAGGTGTTCGACTGTTTTCAGCAGCATCTGGTGTAGGTGTACACAGCGCTGTTCTATCACCCCAAGTGCTGTTGACTGAGACCACTATTGTTTACCTCTAGAAGAAAATGCTGCCCACCAATAGTCTAATGTTAAAATGCTTTTTAAAAAATTGTATCTTAAAATGGGTAAAAAAAGGTTATTTTTTTGTTTGTTTTCTTTTTTTAAGAATTTCCCTTTGCCTGTTGCCCTTCAGCTTAATTAATGAGTCCCCCAGTCTTGTGTCAGCTCTGGGTTGATCATCCTACCTGTTCTGATGGGTTGAGGGCTTCTGAGTGTAACTTTGCAGACAAGGAGGCTCTGAGTCTCCTGTGATAGGTGGAGAAGTTTAGGGGTAGCTGATCAGTCAGAGCATGTGACACCGACCATCGCTGCTCAGAGGGTGTCGAGCACCAGGCAAAGGGTTCCCTGCTTGGAGCGTGAGGAAGCTGAAGCTTAGGGAGCTGGCAGCTGGCCTTTGAATGCAGCTTGCTAAATGCCTGGTGTGATTCTGAGCCACTCCTGGGTGCCACTGGGGTACAGGTGTTGGTCGTTCCAGTTCTGTTGGACAATGGCTGAAAATGAGCAGAGCCTCCATCACCCTGTCCTGCTTCCAGCAAACTGGTCAAGCAGCTCCCTCAGGAGGGTTTTTCCCTGTTAGAAGCCTATTCCAAGCCACTGGTGTTGAGAGAGAAATGGTCACTTTGAAGGTGACTTTGCTGGAAGTAGACTCTTTAGCCTTAGTCCTTTGCATCTAGGCAGTGCACGGATTGGTTGGCAGAGGCTTATGTCTAGGGTCCAGGAAACCTACACGAAAAATAACCTAAATAGTAGACTCACAGGAGTGATCTGTTTTTAGGTATTGAGTTGTCTATATTTAAGCCAGAGCTATTTCTCTTAAACTATCTGGACCCCTGTTTTTCTGCAGTGTTTCCTTTGCTGTGGCCTGGGCTCAAGTTGGTGTCAGGGTCTCCCTTCCCATTGTACTCTTGGGAATGAGCTTAGCTCCATCTTTTGAACAGGGGATATTTGAGCCCCCAAAAGAATTCAGAGTTGCACAAGCCAGGCCTAAGTCAGGGAAAGAAGGCTGTCCTTCCTTTGTCCACATCTGCCAGAGAAACAAGTGAGGTCCCTATCAGGGATGAGAGTGGGGCCACTAGACAAGCCAAAGAGACTCTGTCTTATTCTGTTTGATGGAGGCCAGGCCTGAGGCCTTGGGACTAGACACTTTTGGTCTGAAGGGGGGATGGGACACTTGGAAGGGTGGCAAGATGGTTATGAGATGGCAGTCCAGATCAGCTCCTGGGACCATGTGGACCAGTGGATTGTCCCCTCCCCCATCATGGACTCCCCTCCCTGGGCGTGAAGTCAGTTTCTTCCCAGTTGACCACTTGTGTCTCTGTTCCAGCAGCTGTGGCTGGGCGTGGCTGCCAAATAAGCAAGTGGGACTGTAAGTGACAGGCTAAAATTAGGAGTATTGATACCCCTAGGCCTCCTTTCATTGGGGTTTCTCTGAACCTTCTAGAATGAGTTAACAGTAACCTGCCAACTTGGGGGGTGGAGGGAACTCCCAGTAATGTGGATTTTGGAAGTCGTGGGTATCGATAGCTCTGAGCTGGGTCTGTGTGTGCATGCTGCTTCCTTCCTGCAGGTTCCGACGGGAACAGCATGGATTCTGTGGATAGCTGTTGTGGCCTCAAGAAGACCGACAGTTTCCAGAATGCCCAGGCAGGCTCCAACCCTAAAAAGGTTGACCTCATCATCTGGGAGATTGAAGTGCCAAAGGTAAGGAAGGCTGCATCCCCCAGGGCCAAGTTCTGTGGCAAGCTTAAGTTCTCTGTCCCCCAGGGTAGGGGAGGCCAGTGAATCAGAAGGGGTCCCTAGTGAGCCGAAGTCCTGAAGCTTGCCAAGGTTCAGACTGTGCTATGGATGGGATTCTTCCAGTGACCTCTTACTCTTGTCCTCTAAGTCTGCCCTCTCCCTGTCTCTTCTCGTATGTGCTGGGGCTGGATTCTGTCTGCAGATTTGCTAGTGCAAATCAGACTGAGGACTGGGGCAGCAGTCCCCCTTCCCTGAGCCCCTACTCCAGCTCTCCCGTGTAAAGAGCATTTTATAATCAAGCAAAGCATAAAACCGTGTTTCATAGACACTTGAATGGTATAGAAATGTATGAAGAAAATAAAAACCAGCTCTAATCCTACCCTTGAGAGTGACTGCAAAGACTTAATTCCTTCTCGTCTCACACCCTGTGGTTTTTAAACAAAACTGAGATTATGTTGCTTTAATTAATACTTTTAAATATTTAACAATTTACTTGTTATTCTTTGAAAATGTAATTTTGACTGCATTATTCATTGTGTGAACGGCAGTTTGCCTCGCTCGTCCCCAGTTCCTGGGTTGCTTCAGCAGTCTAACCTTGCTATTATAACTTAACAACTTATTAGCTTGATCTTTAGGTTTATCTCTGGGGCTCAGAAATAACTGGCAGTCTGCTTAGACTGCTGTCCCAGGGCATTTGGCTCCGTGCAGAGGTAGAGACCTGGCTTGCCCTGAACCCGAGTCAGGACGGCTGTATTGACCCCAGGCTGTTGGCTCCCGTGGTGGTTTCCTCCCCTGGTCTCCTTGTTGCCATGTCCTCTGTAAACACTGATTGCTGAGGCAGGCCCTGGGTGAGGAGGGAAATGTCCCTGCTGGGGAGGGGTCGTTTGGGATTGTTCCGGAGCTTGTCTTACATCATGGCTAAGTTTGGCTTCTGCCTGCCTGCCTTGAACTCTGGCGCACTGGGCACTTCTGCATGCCTTGTGCTCTGAAGGTTCCAGGCTGCCGTCCCTTGAGTAAGAGCCCAAGTGTCCTTAGGCATTTACTTGGAAACAGAGCTCTTTTCCTTTGGTCCTGAGCAGACTTGGAAAAGCAGGAATCCTAGTCAGCCCTTCTGCTGCTGAAACTGCTCAGGCGTGAGCTGGAGGAAGCAAGGCTGCCCCCAAGGCTTCTCAGTTTGGGCCATTTGTTGGGATGAGATGGGAGCTGTTGGGTCCTGCAGCCAGACTGCCTTGTTCAACTGCTTAGCAGCTATGTGATCCGGGGTGGGTTCCTTGGCCTCTGGGTTTGTTTTTTCCTCTGTAAAATGGTGATAAAGTTGTTATCTGTTTCATAGGTAGTGTGAGTGAATATGAGTGCCCGGAAGAGTCTGGGCAAAAAAAAGGCTGACATAGTAACAGCTAAACAGTAAAACAGAAGTAGGTCTTTGGGGGGCTGGGGCTGGGGCTCAGTGGCAGAGCACTTGCCTAGCATGTGTGAGGCACTGGGTTCTATCCTCAGCACCACACACAAATAAATGCATAAAATAAAGGTCCATCAACATCTAAAAAAAAATAATAATGATAATTTTTTAAAAAGTAGGTCTTTGGGATGTAGGGAATTGGTTTCCTGCTAACCTCCCCTCTCCCTCTCTCTCCTGGGAAGCACTTAGTTGGTCGGCTAATCGGCAAGCAGGGGCGGTATGTGAGTTTCCTGAAGCAAACATCTGGTGCCAAGATCTACATCTCAACCCTGCCTTACACCCAGAACATCCAGATCTGCCACATAGAAGGTCAGTGGCACCTGTTGCCCAGTGCTTATTTTTCTTACCTGCAGTGTGAGTACATGGAAGCATTTGAGTCCCAGTTGCTAGAAACGGCTTCTTGCCTGAGGTGGGAGAAGCACTGGGTGCCTTCCCTCCGGCTTTCTTCTTCAGTTTAGGGGTTTGAAGGAGATATGTGGGTCCTTCCTCACCAGATCTCTGGCCATGAGAAGCATGGGGTGGGAGAGCAGGGCCAGGGTCCTGGGTTCATGGTGCCCATCATCCCCACAGGCTCCCTCACAGAGCACAAGAGGGCCAGGCCTTTCCCATCTTTCTACCTCCCTCTGCATTCACAGCCTGGGTCAAAACGACAGAGATCTCACTTGAAAGGCTAATGGGCTTAGATGACCTTCTTCCTAAATCAAAGCTTGGCATTTTGACAACTTAAAAATGCCCTTGAGGGCTGGGGTTGAGGCTCAGCGGTAGAGTGCTCACCTAGCACGTGTGAGGCCCTGGGTTCAATCCTCAGCACCACATAAAAATAAAATAAAGATATTGTGTCCAACTACAACTAAAAAATAAATATTAAAAAAAGAAAAAGATGCCCTTCAACTCTAGAAGGTCCTATGCAAAGGGGTGTGTAGGTGAGTCTGTTTCTGCTATGACTTTTCTCTTTCCCACAGTGATTGTCTTGTCCCCACCCCACTTTAGGCTCTCAGCATCATGTAGACAAAGCTCTGAATCTGATTGGAAAGAAGTTCAAGGAACTGAACCTCACCAATATTTACGCTCCTCCGCTGCCTTCACTGGCACTGCCTTCTCTACCAATGACATCCTGGGTAAGCTTGCTCCCGGGTCAGTGGACTCCTGGTGCCCTTTCCCCAAGTCTTCCTCAAATGAGAGACTCCCCGGACTATGGGCCAAGAAGGCTGCAGGCACATTACTGCCCATGCCCTCTCAACTCTGGCTTCCACTGGTCAGTTCTGCTGCCAGCTTGTATTCTCTGGGGATGAGGCAAAATGCCAGCAAGAAGCCAAGGCCTCTCAGTCCCACGTGGGAGGACTGCACTCCCCTGGCTCTGCCATCTGGGTGTGTTTTGTGTTTTTCAGGCATTTGCCTATAAAGAATAGTTCAGCCAGGAGGTGGGGTGTGCTGGACCAGTGTGGGGGCTCCTTAGAGCCGTTGCTGTGTCTAGGATTACTACCTAGCACCAGAGGCCTGTGTGGGATTTGGAGGGGGCTTGTGATGGGTCATTCTGTCCCTTCCATCCTTTCTTCTCGTTGAGCCAGGCTAAGTAGTAGCCCTGGTGAAGGATCCTTTCTTTCCTCTCTCCAGGAACTATCCAGGTTATATCCTGTAAATCCAGAGTTTCTCCCACCAGGAAGCCCCAGTGGGTTGGCAGGAGGAGAAGCTGACGTCTCCAGGGCTTGTGTGCTGGTTGCTCAAGGTCTTTTGGGGCCTGTCACTCATATTCTGCAGCACCCATGCCTTTGGCCCCAGCCAGGCTTCTTCTCATGGGAGTAGGCATGCCAAGTTCTATGGGCCAAGGGCTGTTGACTGCCTTTCACATGGATGGGCTAAACGTGCTGCTTCATGGAAATTGTCCCCTGGGTTGAGACCCTTATGCTGTGGAGGAAGGAATGGGCTTTTGGAAGTGGGCTGAACCACGTTCCCTACTTTGCTCCTGAATTGTGGAGTTTTTTCCTCAGGAGCCTTGGCCTTAGACGCTCCTTAAATGATGGAGTGAGTGGTTTGTGTGGATGGTTTCCTTCCCTTGTACTCTGCTGGGCTCAGTGGGACTGGGGAGGAGTACCTCTGGGTTTGCAGGGCTGGCATGTGCCCATGCCAGGCTGGATTCTTAGCCCTGTTCCCCCTGGGCCTCCAGGCCTTAAGGCGGAATAGGCACCTGTCTAGAGCCCTATCTGCTGCCTGTAGCCTAGCATTAGGAAAACCAGTTCTTGAAGATGAAGGCTTTCAGAGACCATAGTGGCCTCTGCTGGGCCCTTTACCATAAGACCTGGCTTCCGAGCACCTATGGACCAAGGCCCAAAGTGAGGATGAACCAGGACACTGGGAGGGTAGAGAAGAGTAGGACTTGGGGAACAAGAGGAAGTCATAGGGGAAAAACTAGGATGCAGACTCTGGCTGACCTTGACAATGGGTCTGGCTCAAGGCTTGCTGCTCCCTGCTCAGAAGGCAGGGCAGACTGTATCAGGCAGTAAGCTGGGGTCAGCTACAGACCCAGGGGAGTTTGCTGAGAGGCCTGAGGGCTGCCTACCTCCTATCAGGCACCTCATTCTCAGTGGCCACTCAGAGTTCCCTTGTTTGCCTTCCCTGGGTCTTATAGACTCATCAAGAAGGAGGAGGGAGGGGAAATTCCAGAGGATGGAGCCTGCCCAGGTCTGTGGGAGGCCCACACTACATCCAGTTAGCTCCTGGCTCCCCAGGCTCTGCTGGGGTTCCCCTGCCTGGCCCTGAGGTTAGGCTGCCCCTGATGGCTGTTCAAGGTATTGCAGGATAGCAGCTGCAGTGGCTGAAGTGGTTCTTGAACTCTGCTGCCTGGGTGCTGTTGTTGGAGTTGCTGTGCTTTTTCAAAGATGTGCCAGTTGAGAGACATATCCTGGGGCCTCAGGGCTTATCCCAAAGATGAGGAGAGGAGGACTGATGCTGTGCCTGCTGCCCCTTCCTCTCTCTAGCTCATGCTGCCTGATGGCATCACTGTGGAGGTAATCGTGGTCAACCAGGTCAATGCCGGGCACCTGTTTGTGCAGCAGCACACGCACCCCACCTTCCATGCACTGCGCAGCCTGGACCAGCAGATGTACCTCTGCTACTCTCAGCCTGGAATCCCCACCTTGCCCACCCCTGTGGAAAGTAAGTGCTCTCCTGGGGGCCAGGGAGGGAGGTTCTGGGCTCTGTCTAGGCCATAGAAAGAACTTCTGGGGGTTGCCTGTGCTGTCCTTTGTCTTGACCAGGAGAGAGCTGTACTGGGATCCTTCATGGGACAGCATCCCTGAGTCTCTTAGCTAGCTCAGCTAGTGTTTCCATTGGCTGACAGAGCAGCGGGACTGGAGTGGAGTTTGGACACATGGACTCAGAATCCCAGTTCTGCCACTTTATGTCTGTTAGTGGGGTGATACCACTTGTTCCAGGAAGTCAGGTTGGATACTCTGTCAATATGTGAAATGTGCATAACTGGTTATGATAAACGAGCCAGAGCCCAGCAAACCCAGGCAGTGGGTTGGCCATCCCACGTGACAAGTGAGGGAACTGAGCCTCTGACTTTAAGTGATTTGCTCGGGTAGCCCCTGAGCAGGAGCTGGATCCAAACCAACCTTCCTCACTGTTACTTCTGTTGAGTTTATTGATGGGGATCAAATGTCAGAACCATTCCCACCCTTCACCCCCCCACCCCCATCAAAGACTCCTAACCTGGGGGTCCCCTGATGGGCTTTGAGGCATCCAAGAAAGCTCTCAAGTTATCTGCAGTATTTTGTGTCCATCCTTTTCTTTCTCCTCCCCTGCCCCCACTGCTTTCTTTCTATTGGTGATCAAACCCAGAGGTGCTTTACCACTGAGCCACATCCCCAGACCTTTGTATTTTTTATTTTGAAATGGGGTCTCACTAAGTTGCTTAGGATCTCACTAAGTTGCTGAGGCTGACCTCAAACTTGCGAGACTCTTGCCTCAGCCTCCTGAGTTGCTGGGATTGTAGGCCTGAATTACCATGCCTGGCCTTTTTTTTCTTTTGGAGGAATACAGGTTTAGTTTTCATCAGATTCTCTAAAGTTGTGTGCCAACCCAGCAATAAAGACTGTAGTCCAAGAAGTGGCTGCACCAGGGACCAAGGGTCAGGACCCAGAGTGGTCGGCCCCATGTGGGCCTGGGGCACAGCTAGGGGTTTAGCTGGGTGACCCTTACCCCATAGTTACATCTTCCTCTGCTGCCTTGGTGATCTTGGAGCACAACCTTGGTAGCTACCCAGGTGCTCTGCACCACCTACTGAGGCAAAGGCTTAGTTATGGGGCATAGGCCTAGGAGTGCCCTTCTTGATATGAGTTGCCATGGGCCAGAGCAAACTGTGTAGATACTATGCCACTGAGATCTGCTGCATTTAGAAGTTCTTTCCCTTAGGAATGCGAGGCAGGCCCTGGCCCACATTCCCTGATATTGTATCATACTTGGTTTATTCTGGTTAATGTGTCCATCTTAGGCCTCCGTAAGTTTCAAAGTAATGGATCTTGATTGAATTTTTTTGTTTTTTTTTGGTCTGGATAGCTTTGGGGTATCACATATGTTAGACTGAATTTTTGATGTCCAGCAGCCTCCCTCAGCTCTTCTTGGGCTCAGGGGGAGGCTTTATTGGGGACCCATGCCATTTCTGTCCCCTAATCATGAGAGATAGGCCTCTGAGAAGTAATGCTGAGAGGCATGTAGGAGTGATCAGAATGGCCCTTGGAGCCCTGCCCTGGGTCAGGTATGTCCACACACTCTTCTTCCTGCTCTTGCAGTCACCGTTATCTGTGCTGCCCCTGGTGCGGACGGGGCCTGGTGGCGTGCCCAAGTGGTTGCCTCCTACGAGGAGACCAACGAGGTGGAGATTCGCTATGTGGACTACGGTGGATACAAGAGGGTGAAAGTAGACGTGCTCCGGCAGATCCGGTGAGTGGAGACCCCCCTGGGCTTGCGCCCTGCTTGGTGTGAGGGTGTGGTTCAATTCTGCCCAGCCTCCGACCAGGGTTCCTTCTTCCCTCCTGCTGCTACTGAGATTAACAAAGTTGGTGAGTCACCTGAGTCAAACCGGGTTAGAAGTCTGTCTAGTGGAAGAGACCCCCAAGTATCAGATGTGGAGGGGGAGGAGACAGGCTCCTTTTGGAGTTTGATGCAGGAGTCCTTGTGACATCGGGCTGCTGAAGGGCTGTCTACCTGCTTTCAGGTATGCTCTGTGCTGTGGCCTACAGTGCCATCCTGGAGTATGGATGTCACTGTGCTAAGCAAAAGGTAAATTGACTGGCAGTGGAGTTGGCCTTCAAGTCCATATTAACTTGCCCTTTTCTTGGCTTTCCAGGTCTGACTTTGTGACCTTGCCGTTCCAGGGAGCAGAAGTCCTTCTGGATAGTGTGATGCCTCTGTCAGGTAATGGGGGGCCTCTGGCCAAGGGGCAGGTAGTGGCTGAGCAGAGGTCTTCTTAGAGCCTTGGTCTCACCTGGAGGGTTTATACAGACAGTTGCCACTGCCATCAGAGTTCCTGGTTGAATAGGTTGGGGCCGGGGCCTGAGAACTCGCATTTCTGTCGAGTTCCCAGGTGAGTTGCTAGTGCTGCTGTGCCATAGACTGTCCTTTGGGGTCCACTTTTCTGGACTTATGGTGCCAGCATTAAAAGGCTTTCAGCAAAGGCAACTTCCTGAGCATAGTCCAGACTCGAGGGGGCAGGTGCTAGGTCAGCAGCAGTGCTCAGCTGTTTCACAGGTGCTTAGGGGCACCCTGGGGGCTTAGCTCACACTCATGGCTGTCTGGTGTCTAAGGCTGTGAAAGTATTGCCAGGAGGAAGAAGGCTGGCATTACTTAGTTTCCATTCTCTTCTCTGGAAAATGAGGGTGGCACCTATCTTTCAAGGTGGCTGTGCAGATTATAAAAACCCAGGAACTGGTGTGTGGAAGGTGGGCAGATAGTAGCTAATATGCCTGTGATACGTGTGTTCGCCCATCACACTCTCTTCCAGGGTTGGCCCCTTTGGATCTTGTTCTGGCTTGTCTACAGCAATCTAAGTGCATCAGAAACACTATACTCTAGCTGGAGTCACACCAGGCAAAACACTGGGCAAGGTCTTGGAGTTTTTCCTTCCTTGCTCTTGCCCAACCTTCCTCTCCATTTCTATCCAACTGAATGATCTGTCTAGACTCGCTGAAATGCTCCCTCCTTCGTGAGACTTTCCCACACCTTCAGAAACACCTGCTCCCATCCCTCCCACTCCCTACCTTGGGCCTGTTCTTGTTGCTTCTTGAACAAACAGAGCAGAATGCTGCCTCAGTGCCGCCTCCACTAGAGAGCGGCTGCCTAGATTTGAATTCCAGCTGCACACTCTGGGAGCCGGATGGCCTCTGGTGATTAGCCTGTGCCTCAGTGTTCTCACCTGTAAAACGGGCATAAAACCTGTCTTCTAGGGTATTGCTGATTTGGTGGAAGAGCTAGCACTGTTGGTCCCCAGATTTGTGGGGATGGTATTTCCACTGAAGGCAGAAGTTTCCTCCTTTATCCTCTGTCATTCTGAGGGTGACATACATCTGGGATCCTGGAGTCCTGTGGAGATCTAGTCTCTACCTGACGGGTGGTTCCCGAGAGCAGTCTCAAGTCCCTGCAGCGTCTGAAGCTTCCTGCTCAGAATACAATGATGGTCAGGTCACTTGGGTGACAGGAGTGCTTTTCCTCGATAAGAGTCTAAATGCTGCTTTTCCTTCTCCCTGTAAAGATGACGACCACTTTTCGCCTGAAGCAGATGCAGCTATGAGTGAGATGACAGGAAACACAGCGCTTCTGGCACAGGTGTGTGCTCTGGTTTGGAGGTGGGGCCAGCTGGACAGGGTCACTGGGGAGCCGTCTGCCTCGCTCAGTTAAGAATTGACCTTTAAACTCCTTCCTTTCCATGGTAGGGAACTTTGGTCAATCAGCAGGCTTTTAAAAGAAGTGTTTGGCTGGATGTGGTGGCGCACACCTGTGATCCCAGCTATTCGGGAGGGATTGAGGCCAGCCTGGGTCATTTAGTGAGACCTTGTCTCAAAATAAAATTAAAAAGGGGCTGGGGATGTAGCTCAGTGGTAGAGCACTTGCTGAGCATGTGTGAGGCCCTGGATTCCATCTCCATCGCTTCAAAAAAATTGAAATAAAAAGAGGTGCATGGAGCAGCTTTATGTATTTCTTCCCCCCACTCCTCTAGGTGACAAGTTACAGTCCAACTGGCCTTCCCCTGATTCAGCTGTGGAGTGTGGTTGGAGATGAAGTAAGTCCTGCCCTTCTGTCGGAATTGTTGCCCAGCAGCAGCGTGTTGGCTGGAGCTGGTTCTGGCCCTGCTTCTTCCTCGCTAATCGGAGGATAAACTATAAGCCAGTGCCACCCGGGGAATACTTTGGGTGCCATGACTGGGGTGGTTGTGTTAATGTCATCTGGTGGGTACAGGCCAGGGTTGCTGCTTAGCATCCTGTAGCACCCAGAACAGTCCCTCTTGGAATTACCCAAATTGTCGAGGTGGAGAAACCCTTCCCTGGGCCTTCTGGAAGCTTAGGTAGCCGCAGAACATTAAAAAGGGAGCCCCTGTTGGTGTCAGGCCCTGCGTGAGCACCTGTCGCCTCATTGGCAACTGGACACGTAGAAGGGAGAATGTGTTGGCTTGAGAATGGCTCCAGGCAAAGCTCTCAACAGAACTTTGTTTTCTAGGTGGTGCTGATAAACCGGTCACTGGTGGAGCGAGGCCTCGCACAGTGGGTGGACAGCTACTACTCAAGCCTTTGACCCTGGCTCCCGGAGCCACCACTGGAGTCTTTTTTTTGCACTGTTGAAATTAGGCTTGGCACTGCAGGCAAAGAGTTAACATCAGAGTAATAAACGTCATCCTCTCGAGTCCTCTTTCTCCCCATTCTGTAGGTCCTATGGAGAAGACGTTCCTCTCCGAGGAAAAAGGATGAACAGCGGGTTCTTTTCAAAGCCATTGGATGGTGTTAACCTGAGCTATTTAAAAAGAGATATTGAAGGGAGGCAGTCTCAACCAGGTTGTCCTGTTCCCCTTCCCTTCTGCTTCCTTCCCACCCTCTCCACCAAAACCCCACAGACTCTAGTGGGCTGGCCACAGGACATGTGTGGCTTGCCGCTAAGGGTTTCTTTTACTTCAAAGTTTTTCTTCAGGGAGCCAGCCATGAACTGACTGACTGGTATCAATTTCCTGTACGGCTCAACATAAATGAATTTGGTGGTGTTTGATCAGTTTTTATACACTTCCTCTAGGTCTATAGGAACCCAGACTTTTTTAATGCAGATGTAAATACGGAGCAATTGTCACACCTCTGGCCCTTGTTATTGGGAAGGGGAACTGTTACCTTGCCAAGCCTGGTTGTAATTTATAACCATTTTCTATTTGTGCAAACTCTGTAAATAATGTTTAAAAATGTATTATTTTGTACAAGATACACTGGAGAACAAAGGGAACTCAAGGTTTTTCCACACACTTCACCTGTAAGTAGAAGTTAATCCTGTAGAGGGCAGCTGCCAATCCTGGCTCCTCTTCCAGGAGTTTCAGGGATTCCTGCATATTGGACAGGTGGCTGTATGGGATAGATTGTCATTTGGGGATTTTTTGCTGTACACACTTGTTTAAAAAAAAAAAAAAAAGTAATTCGGTGAATACCTTGCAGTGGTGTGTTTGATTCTTTTTTAGACTGGCTTCAGCATTGTGCAATTTAAGAATAAATGACATAAATAACTTGAGCATATATAAATTTTGAATTGTATAAACTATACCTTTGAGTCCTTTCTTTTCCTAGTGGTGAAAAATATTGGGGGCAGGTGTGGGAAGTGAAGAGGTGGAGGGTCCCGGTGTGCCCCCTAGGGCTGTAACTAAAGGAGACCCCCAGTTCTTTGAAGACAGTTTAGCCAGAATTGTCTGTATGGCCTTTTCCTGTCTCCTTGCCCCACCAGGTGGCAGCCAAGCTTTGACTTCTACCCTTGAATTCTGGAGGAGCCTGATATCTGTGTAAAGCACTGGTTTCTGAAACCAGTTAGTTGTGCTTTAGTAGATCAATGATGTCATTTAGTCTGCTGTATTGAGAAGGCTATAAAAATGCATGAAGGGGCTGGGGTTGTGGCCCAGTGGCAGAGCACTCACCTAGCGTGTGAGGCACTGGTTTCGATTCTCAACACCAGGTATAAAGATCCATTGACAACTAAAAATTTTTTTTAAAAATAGTAAAATGAAACACTAAACAACCCTCTTGCTTTCTTTGAAGACAGGAGAGTAGGTACCTAGCCTTGATTTATTCCCACTGCCTTGGGTAAACTATCCACCCTGTGTCCTCCTTAGTTTTGGCCCATGTTCTCTGTGCTGTGTGCCCACACTGCAGGGCAGTGGGCCTTAGCACCAGACTGGAGAGCAGAGGCAGCCTGAGGGTTTTTAGGCAGAAGGTATGTCCTGTGGGTATTCTCTCTGGTGACTAAGCACCCCACCTCTTGCCCCCTCCTGGAACTTCCAGGCCCAACACAACAGGCTCAGCTATTCTCTAGTTCCGCTGGACCCAAAGGCAGCAGCTGCTCTGGACCCTGATTTGGAGTTGTCATCGTTGAGGTGGCCCGTCTTTCCATCAGTTTCCCTCATCTGTAAGATCAGATAATGCTACTAATTTCATAAGAAATAAATCTCAGGATTGTCCCCTGTTTATCCAGAGCTGGGCCCCAGCAAGTTCTTCCGTGGTCTTTGCTGTTGCCCGAGACCTAGTGGTCGTTGGGTGTGACTTTGGCCCAGCCACGCTACACCTGGGTTTAACCTTCGTGTGTGTGATCTAGTCTGGCTGCTGCGCAAGGGTGTCCACGGGGCCTTCAGACACATTTGAGGAGAGCTGGCGAAGCCTGGTGTACAGATTGGACTTTGAGGGGTCTCCAGCTGAAGAGAGCAGGGTTCTGGCACAGGGAGCAGGTGTGGGAGGGCAGGACTGAAGCCCAGGCAGTCCTGACAAGACAGAAGAACCTCCTGTGGGATGGACAAGAGGCGATGAAAGCAGGATCCTCAGGTAAGACCCGCGGGGCTTGGTGACGGGAGTGGAGGTGAGGGCAGGGGCTGTGCTCTCATGGTCGTGAGGTCATATTTTTTTGAGGATGGCTTCAAGAAACATGGCTCAGTATTTGGGGGGGGAAAGCAAGTTGGAAGATGGTGAAGGGCGTGTATTCTTTGAATAAATTCTTCTTACATTGCTTTTGATTAATTTACAGAGTTCTGAAAATTAATTTGTTTTTGGCCATTTTGCCAGAAATTCTGTTGCTCTCTTAATGGAAGAGCTGGTTTGTGGAGTCCTCTGGGCAAGTACCTTTAAAATTTTTTTTTTAATTTTATTTTTATTTATTTATTTTTTTAGAGAGAATTTTAATATTTGTTGTTTAGTTTTTTTTTTTTTTTTCGGCGGACACAACATCTTTGTTTGTGTGTGGTGCTGAGGATCGAACCCAGGCCGCACGCATGCCAGGCGAGCGCGCTACCGCTTGAGCCACATCCCCAGCCCTGGGCAAGTACCTTTAGACACCTGTTGAATGAGCTGTGGGCCATCCAGGGGATCTTAGTAAGAATTGCAAACTTGTGGAAGAAGCTGGCAAAGGAGAGAGATTTGGCCGTCTACTAGGGGTGAGTGGAAGAAATGTGGAAGGCTAGAGCTTCCTCCTGTTCTCATTCAGGTGTTTGTGTCCTTGGGCCCCCAAGGAGTATAGGAGGAATGGACAGTTCTCATAGAGACTGAGTTCTGAGGTTCCTGCTAGACCTTGTACAACTTTGGTTATATCGCTCACTGAGATCAGCATCTGTCAGATGACAGCTGATTTTTGAGTGAGGAAGGTCATTTCTAACCTTCACAAGCTTAAGATTGAAACAAGTTATGGAGTGCTTACTGTGTGTCAGGTGCTATGCTCTGTGACAGGTGATACTTGGTCCTCTGGACAACCCAGCAAGGCAGGAACCTCCTTCACAGATGATCAGACTGACCTCAGTGGTAAAAGTGACTCAGAAAGTAGCCTGCAGTTGGACAATGCTGAGACTCCAGGTGACCAGTGTGCCACTAACCCAATGTGGATTCATCTTGCCTTGGTCCGTGTCCCCCAGTAAGTGCCCTGGTGGTTAAACGGCCAACCCAAACGAAAGTTTTGAAGCTTAAAGTAGAAAAAATTGCCATGATAGGGGAGAGAAATGATTTTGCCTCTGTGAAAGTTAAAAAGTTAACTCATATGAATAAAGCCGGGGAAAACTTGCAACATCTGGGCCAAAGGTGAATGTTTTTAATGTGTAATGTTTTAGAAGGAAAAATTGAATCTCCACTGAAAAATGACATAAAAGAGATGGACAGAAAATAGAAAATGTGGATCTATTTCTAGACCAGCGCTCTCAAAACAATGGGAGTCACAAATAAAAGATCTTCCGAGAGCCTCGATTAAAAAAAAAATGGTGGGCTGAGGTTGTGGCTCAGCAGTAGAGTGTTTGCCTAGCACGTGCGAGGCCCTGGGTTCGATCCTCAGCACCACATAAAAATAAATAAAAATATTGAGTCCAACTACAATTAAAAAATAAATATTTTTTAAAAAAGGTTAATTTTTTAAAGTATATTTTTTAGTTATAGATGGACAACAATATTCATTTTATTTATCTTTATGTGATGCTGAGGATCGAACCCAGGGCCTTGCACATGCCAGGTGAGCACTCTACCACTGAGCCACAACCCCAGCCCCCCCAAAAATGGTTAATTATTATTATTATTATTTTTTGTTGGTGCTGGGGATTGAACCCAGGGCCTTGTGCATGTGACACAAACACTCTACCAACTGAGCTATATCCCCAGCCAAAAATGGTTAATTTTAATGATAGTTTAACACATTATTTCAGCGTGTGATGGGCATACAACTATTAATGAGAAGGCTTATGGTATTTTTCATACTGTGTTTGAAATCTGGGGTGTACTTTCCACTTCTGTGCCTGTTCAGACTATCCACATTTCAGGGACTCCATAATCACAACGGGGCTGAGGCTACCAAACTAGACAATGTAAGACTAGACTATTCCATCACACCACTGCAACAGACTTCTATATGTTCTTCCTCACTCAAAAAGCTCTAGGTTCTTTTGCTCATTTATTATTTTTAAAATCCATTTTAATTTTTTTTAAGGGGTCTCATTATGTTGCCCAGGCTGGCCTTGAACTCCTGGACTCCTCTTCCCAAATATCTGGGACTCTTAGCACATACCACTGTGCCTGGATTGCACATTTTGTCCGAAGGTTATCTTTAGGATAAATTTCAGGGGAAGAGAAGGATGGTAAATGTTCTAAGTAACAGTTGGAAATAATACATAATGTCAGTTTGGTATAAAGTTTTATATCATCTATTAAGTTGAGCTTGTAAATTATTGAAATCAGTTAGTTTTCTTTCCTTCCCCCTCCTTCCCTTTCCCGTCTTGGTCTATACTATATCTACCCATTTATATTAAGTGATTCTGTCAGTGTTGTTTTGTCTAGTTTGTCTAAACAGTTATTTCTTTAAGTTTCAGTTATGCTTCTTCATTCAAAAAGGCCCTTGAATGGAATTTTCTCATCACTGTTAAATATCTTTGGTGATATAGTTTAGTGCTTTTTGTTTTGAAGTTGATATCATTTTTCTCTGTCACTTAACTTTAGGTGGGTGGCTTCTAAATGGAACATTGCCAACTTTTTTATTTTTTATTTTTTAAAGGGAAATGTCTTACGCACCACCCCCCTTCTGTTCGGGAAATTGAAACTGGGTCTCACGCATGTGAAGCAAGTGTTATACTACTGAGCTACATCCCTAGTCTTATTTATTTATTTTTATAATTTTGAGACTGGGTCTTGCTAAGTTGCACAGGCTGGCCTTAAATCCTCCTGCCTCACTGAGTAGCTGGGGTTATAAGTATGCACTACCGAACCTGGCTGGAAAATCTAATAGATGAACCCATTTATTATGATCACTGATACAATGTTATTTGCTATTTCATTCATTTTCCTATTATATTTTCTTGCTTAATTTTTTTCTTATGGTAAATTTAGCCCTTAACATCTTAGTTCTTGTTACCAATAAACAGTTTTAAATATATTTGAATTTATGTTTGTTTCGTGTATCAAAGCCTTCCTTTCTCCCTATTCTGGGTACAGAAAAACTTGGTAGAAATTCTGATTTTTGCTGTGCTTCCTGTAAGAGCACTTTGCATGTATATATGTGCCCTCCTAGAATCATAGAATCATCTAGAATATGGTTCAGAATTTTCTGACATCTTTTAAATTTTTTTTTAGTTGTAGGACACAATATTTATTTTTGTGCTGCTGAGGATCGAACCCAGTGCAAACACGCTACCACTCATCTACAACCTCAGCCCTCTATAATCTTTTCTTATTAAACTTCTTTTCACAAATGGATCTATCTCAAGAATCTTTTAATGGTGACATTAAACTTCAGTCAATATTATGAAAAGCATTTTGGCCCAACTCTGCCTCACCGGTGTTCCCAAGTTCTTTATTTTGACTCACCTTTCCTCTGTTTGGAGTATATCCTTGAATATTTTTTATTGTTAGAACATAATGGGTCCTAGCTGGGCACAGTGTGTACCCCTGTATTCCCAGTGATGGGAAGCTGAGGCAGCAGAATCACAAGTTCAAGACCAGTCTCGGCAAATTACCAAGACCCTGTCCCAAACAAAGAGACACACAATGGGTCCTTGCACATCTGCATGTCTTAGAATTTTTGTAGTCAGAACATGTATGAAGTTTGCACATCTGAACATGCTTGTCTGTCTCTACTGACACTAGCAATCATTTGGCAAAATGACTGTCCTGATACCAGCAATCCTTGCCAAAAATTGTTTTATTCTTCCCCACAGCAAGAATCGTACATCTTGGTCCTGTTGGACTCAAGTGTGACCACAGGTCTCATTCTGGTCAGTGTAACGTAGCGGGTAGAGGTGACCTGCGTTACCTAGACTGATGGCTTCATAAGCCACAGTGCTCCACTTCTGCTGCCCTGGTGTCAGCCGTGTCCCAGGGAGCATCATCTACCGGGGTCCCTGTGTGAAGATGCCATGGAAAAGATCTATAGCCAGTCTTCAATGTAGGATGTGACAAAAGTCTGTCGTAAGCCACCAAGACTGGGGTTGTGTCACCCATGGCCTGTCCTGGCTCAGCCTTTTTGGTGGTATTGTTCTAGGTCCAAATCTTCCCTCTTCACTCAGAGCCCTGCCCGTAGGCTGTCTACACCAAGTTCTGCTTGACTTCCAGAAAGTTCCCTGCTCTTTCTGTTCCCATAAACTCCCGGCCTGTAAATCTGCAAATAAGGGCCTTCCTGAAGATTCCTCTTAATGAGGCTGACTTGTATTTTTACGAAGCAAATTATCTAAGAGAGATCTTGGCTGTTTCCTGCTAGAAATGGGCCCAGCTGACATCTGGTGGGGACAAACAGTGTTCCGATGCTCTGGGCAACGAAGGCAGATACCTCCTACCCAGAACTGGGATGGAGTTCTTGTTTTTCCCTGGCTTCACTGGCTTGGTGACAGGAAGGAGCCCTGACTACTCCCAGTGATGTCTTTCTCTTCACTGAGTGCCTGCTGGACGCCAAGCATCATGCTAGAGGGAATGCAAAGACAGAGAAACGCAGCGCCTGTAGGAGTCCCCTCCGTTGGGACTCCCACGGATGGTGCTCTCCTGGGTGGGGCGGTGGGGCAGGGCACAGGCTCACAGCCAGCAGAGCCAGGACCTGAACCTGGTCTTGTGTGCACCAGCCTCCGTGTCCTTCCTGCCCGTGGTGCCTCTGCTGCTCTTTAGGGTGGCTCAGATCCCAGTGGTGCCTTGTGGGTGAGGGTGAGTGAGGCAGGATCCTGTACCAGAGGGAAGCTTCCTCTTGGTGGCCTCTGAGAGGCCTTGAGGGGAGAAAAGTGGAAACTTTTCAGAAGCTGCACAGTGGGGCCGGTTGGGGTAGGCACCCCCTGCTGAGTTGGGGGCTGATCCTGTAGGACTGGCCACCAACACCTCAGACCTGCAGGCACATCTTCCCAGGAGACTGTCTGTAATTATCAGCATAATTTAAACCAACAGTCCCAAACTACACCTGTTTGCCATAATGTTTTATTGAAACGTAGCCACAGACATTTGCATACTGCCTGATGGCATGTGTTACCAACACTGGACAGCGTACCTGAGACAAAGACTGTAGGCCCTGCAGTCCAAAATATCTAGTTTTGTTTTTTTCCTGTTTGTTTATTTTCCCCATTGAGCTGCATCCCAGTTCTTATTTTTAATTTTGAAATAGGGTCTCACTATGTTGCCCAGACTGACTTTGAACGTGCTATCCTCCTGCCTCAGTCTCCCGAGTCAGGGGTGACAAGTGTGCTGCCCCACACATCCAGCTAAATGTCTACTCTCAGAGACAAGCATGCCAACCCCTGCTGTAAACACTTGTGTACATTTCTTGTCCCGCCCACCATTTAATCAAACTTGGATGTAACCTTACTTTCCCCTGCCTCTTTTCCAATCATGCATTCTTCAGACTTTGAAAACCGTAGACTCTGTTTCCATAAGGTTCTCTGGAGTGGGCAGCTGTGTCTTGTGACCTCCCTCCTGCCTCACTCTTAAAAGAATGATCAGGCACAGGACCCTCCGCCCCCAGGATAGACCAGGAAGATAGACCTCATAACCCAGGATAGACCAGGAAGACCCTCTTCGGGGTAGTAAAGTGTGGTCCTGGTGACCCACCCTTCTAAATCCTAACTTGAGACAGGGTCTCACTGTGTTGCCCAGACTGGCCTTGAACTCCTGATCTCAAGTGATCCTCAGCCTCCTGAGTAGCTGGGACTGCTTTGTGCCCCGTTCTTGATCTTCATTTTAAAGACTTGCAGGCAGTTTGTATGTCCATCTAAGTGAGGGCTGACCCAGGGCAGTGGCATTCAGCTCAGGCTGCATATTGAACTCATGTTGAAACCTACCGATGCGTGAGACCCACTCTGAGAGATGTAGATTTCATTGGCCTGGGCTGCAGCTGTGTGTTGAGAGGGGTTTAAAAATCACTGCCTTTGGAATATAACATGTGCACCAAGTGCATCAGTGCTCAGATCTTGAGAGAGAACGTGAAGCCTTCTTACTTATGCCTACCTCTGGATAACCTTCACCAGAGGACTACAGAGGGATATTTCTTAGGCTGAGTTTCTCTCATGACCTTATCTGGTCAATGTTTTCTACCCAGGGAACAATTTTCTTTTTATTGCAGAATTAGGGGATTGAACCCAGGGATGCTCTACCAGTGAGCAATATCCCCAGCCCATTTCTATTTTTGAATTTGGAGACAGGGTTTTGCTAAGTTGCCTACACTCATTAGAACTTGTGATCCTTCTGCCTCAATCTCCTGAGTCTCTGGGATTACAGGTGTGCGGCCTGCTCAATTCTCAATACAGTTCTTCCTCCTGAGCCCTCTGGGTCAGGCTGAACAGGGCCCTCTGCACATATGGACACAGTAGTGGTGGATGATTCGCACATTCTCTGTATCTTAAGACCCTTAACGTAGGCTGAACTGCCATATAGCACATAAGAATTTGGCAGAGGGCCTGTATAAAGAAAGTACTCAGTAAATGATGTCGACTCACAGAGTAGAATGTTTCCGTCCAGGGATCCTGCTGCATCTAGAACTGCGTATCTAGAACTGCGTCAAGCACTGGAAACGTGACTTGTCCAAACTGAGATGTGTTGTCAGTGTAAAACACTTTATGAGAAAAAGTGTGGGGGGGTGCTGGGGTAGCTCAGTGATAGTGGACCCTGGTTTAAACCTCAGTGCCAGAAAAACAAGAGTGGAACTATGAAGGTGTGTTGTAAGCACTGTTGTCTTAAATTTGGAAACTACTGCTCCTAGAACTTGTAGCATTTTTCCCCCTTTCAGTTCAGGGGTTGAACCCACTGAGGGACACTGTCAGCACCTTTTATTTTGAGACAGATATTGATAAACTGCCCAGGCTGGCCTCCCTTTGCCGCCATCCTGCCATAGCCTCCTGAATGGGTGGGACTTATAGGCCTGCACCCCTATGCCCAGCTGGAACTGTGGCAATTTGATTTTCCTCTTCAACAATTTGATTTTTCTCTTGTTTGGGGTTGAAAAAAGATGGAGCCCTTATTTCCTATGGAGTCTTGCTGCTAGGGGTTCAGGACTAAATTTAGGTTCAACTAGGATTTATTGTGTAATCTGGGTGGCTGTTTTGGTGTCTGCTAATGTGTTAGCTGAACCTTGTTAGAAGTAACTGGAGAACAAAATACAATGTCTATTTGCACAGATCAGAGTTTCTGGCCTCAAAACACCCATCCTCCAAGTTCAATCCTACCACTGCATGACTTCGGGCAGGACACACGGTCTGTAATGATCCTATTCTCCTATGGTTGTTCAGAAGAATGAAAAGAGATCATTTAACTTCAGTAAGAAGCTCACCCCAAAACAGAGATCATGAGGTGATGAGTTCAACGCAAGCCCTGAAGGTTTCAGATGTGTGGAGAGGGGTGATTTTCAGGCTCACCCAATACACTCCGCACAGGCTGCTGCCTCTGTGACCTTTGACCACTAGATGGCGCCACAGTACAAGCTACTGCAGATACCGGCTCCCTCCACTGGCTCACCACCTGCCCACAGTGGTTTTTCCAAGAAAGTCTCATTATTAGAACTTATCAAAAATGCAAACACTCAGATCCTACCCCAGACCTACTGAATCAGAAACTTGTAACACGATGCAGGTGGCTCTGATGCACACTTCAGTTTGAGAATTGCTGTCCTAGATTCAACCTTGGGGTAGCTTGGGAAGATGAGTGGTAAGCCTTGAGACAGAGGGCGCTCTGGGGACAAGGGGGTAGGCGAGGGGGTGGAAGGACAAGTTGGGGAGGGTGGGTGGAGGTCAGTGGTACAGGGTCATTAATTCCACAGAACTCATCCAAACAGGGAGCCATAAAGGAACAAGACACTGGGTGGAGATTTTGCATTTTTGCCCCCTAGCCAAAGCATATCAAATGGTATCAGCTGGATGGAGGAGAGGGGGTGTTACTAAAGGACCCCTGCTTTAGGTGACAGATCTTGGACTGGGAGCAGAAACCCAGAGGCTGGCTGAGTTCTTTGGGGGAGCCCTGGACCAGCCTGTGTTCCTGCTATCGCTGTTTATCTCTGCCTGTTCTGAAATTTCACCAACCCACCACTGTGTTAATGGACTGAAATCTTGCAACCCTCCCAAGACAATTCAGGAAAATGGATGCTCAGAAATCAAAAAAGAAGCTTGAGACCGGGTGGAAAAAAAATCACTAGTGAATTAAAATCGTATTTCTAGCTTTTCAATCCCATCTATATCCTAAGGGGAAGCCAGTCCCAGAATGAATTCATCTCCCTCCCTCTCTCTCTCCTTCTCCTCTCTCTCTCTCTCTCTCTCCTCTCATTATTTTGGACACTGACCAAAAAAAAAAAAAAAAAAAAAAAAATCCTTTTGCAGGTGGCTACTGAGGCTTCAAAGGGGCAACGTATCATGCAAATATTATTTTTCAGCTATGACGTGTGCAGTTTAGTTTGATTTATTTTTGATGTCAGAAACAAAATGGAAAGTTAGCTCTTTAAAAATGAGCGTGGCTGCCTGAATAAATAAATAATATGCTCTTGGCCAGAACCTGCCAGTGCCTCCTTAATTGCCCATTGATTCTTTAATTCTCTGCACTTTAACATCTATGGGAAATTAAGAGGCCACAGAGCTGGGAGATGTCTTTTGTTAAACAAATTAAGGAAGCTGGGTTTTAGAAGGTGTCGCCCTTCCTGGGGCTTGGACCTGGCATTTAAAGGCAAGAGGCAAAGTTACCGGAAGGACAAAAGCCAGGTGCCCTCCCATAGATTCTTCTGGAGCTCAGGCACCATTGTCTGGGTTTCCCAGCCGTGCATATGTATGGCACGTCCACTGGCATGAGGACATAGGATCCCAAGAAACAGGGCCTCCAAGGGTCCCTCCAGTTTTTTGGAGCCTTTTCCATTATGGCAGGGAGAGATTCCCCCCAAAGCTTTCTTTTATCCCATTTCTTGGATGGAGAACCAGCCACTCTCCCTCTCTCACCAGAGGCCCCTGATGCCATCCATGAGGCCCCCAGAATCCTTTGGCTCACCTCCCCTGGGTCTTCCCTTCTAGTCTTTCCAGCTACAGAAAGTTCCTGTTACACTCCAGGCCTCTGTCTCCTGCTGTCCCTCTGCCATCCCCCACTTTGCCCAACACACTTCTCTTGAAGATCCTGTTCCAAGCTTCCTGCCTTCAGGACCCACCCAGGGCATATATCTGAGCCCTCACCCCAGGTGTGGGTGGCAGTCCCCTGTGTCCCCAGAACATACCCAGTGTTCTTTTTCTACCACATTAGCTCCTAGTCTTGCAAACCTCTTGAGAACAGGGCCTGAGTGTTGTCCTCTGTGACTCCGGGTATTAAAGAACTAGTTCAACTTTCCCACCCTCAGCTGGCTTGGGAGATGAGTGGTAAGCCTTGAGAGAGAGAGGGCGCCCTGGGACCAGGAGGCAGGCGACGGGGTGGATGGACAGGTTGGGAGGGTGGGTGGAGGTCAGTGGTGCAGGGTCATTAATTCCACAGAGCTCATCCAAACAGGGAGCCATAAAGGAGCAAGACACTGGGTGGAGATTTTGCATTTTTGCCTCCTTGGAAAAGCATCTCAAATGGTATCAGCTGGATGGAGGAGAGGGGGCGTTACTAAAGGACCCCTGCTTTAGGTGACACATCTCCGACTGGTAGCAGAAACCCAAAGGCTGGCTGAGCTCTTCAGGGAGCTCCCAGACATCCATGGGGGCTCAAGAACCCTGTGTTGAAAGAATGAACAATTGAGTACGCTTGACCCCAAGCAGACAGAGACTCAAATGACGGAAGGTGAAATGCCCCAAGGGGAACTCCTTGACTCTGCTGGGTTTTGTAGTCCAGCACCTCACACCTCCTTGTCTGGAAGGTCCTCCACTTGGCCTTCAGGTTATGGCTGATGAGGGTAAAAGAAAATGTGTGCAGGGCACCTCCCACCAGTAGGGGGCCCCCTTTCTCCCTGGTGACTGGCGGAAGCTTTGGATAGGCGTTTACCTCTAGGTCTAGCAGGACAGGTGTGAGTGATAATGGAGGGAAGGCGGGATCCTGCTGGGTCCTTGAGTAGGACATCTCTGACCACATGTCCGTGTCAAGGCTGAAACCTCCCAACGTGGGCAGGCAAATCTATTTGGCTCTGCCCGTTCAGAGCTGTGTGATGTTGGGGAAGTCACGTCACTTGGGTGGGCGGGTGGAGGTCAGTGGTACAGGGTCATTAATTCCACAGAGCTCATCCAAACAAGGAGCCATAAAGGTCTCAGTTTGCTCATCTGTAAACTAGGGCCAATAACTGCCACCTCAAAGGACTTAAACGTGAATCCTTGGGCATCAAGGATACACTTGATAAATATTTTTGTCTATTCTTTGTGTCCTTCAGCTGCTGCGTGGAGTAGGCATGAGGACAAGATCCTCCTCTATAGAAGTCTCTCACCTGGGCTGTCAACGTCTGCTTCTGGGGTCCCACGGTGGGGGCTACCCACCTTTCTCTGGGTCCAGCAGGATCCATCATTTTGTCCATGTTGTCGACCTTCCTCCCAGAATCACCGTGGACTTCCCCCATGGCTTAGATTACGGCTCCAGAATGATATAACCATCCTAATACCTCTGCGGGGATGCACTCCTTCCCAGTGCAGCAACCTCAGCTGGCTACCTACGGGCCTCTCACCTGCTTCTCCTCTCTGCCCTCACTTCCCTTTCGTGTGTGTGTGTGTGTGTGTGTGTGTCACTGTTAATTGAACCCAGGGGCACTCTACCACGGAGCTACATTCCCAGTCCTTTCTAAAATTTTTTTAAAATTTTGAGACAGTGTCTCACTGAGTTACCTCAGCTGGCCTCCACCTTGCGATTCTCCTGCCTCAGCCTCCAGAGTCTCTGAGTCCCGGCGCGTGGGTCCCATTCCCCTTTCCATCAGCATCTTCGTTACATTAGAATTCTCACCCTTCTACTTATCAAATCAGCATCGCGACTGCCTGTCTCCGCCACTGTCAACATCCCTGCTTCTGTGTCTCTTGCAACTGAGCGTCTGG
>NW_025999880.1:5782547-5890325 GCF_001458135.2 Marmota marmota marmota | reverse complement strand
CCCCCCCCGCCCCACCCATGGGGATCAGGATCACTGAGGAGCAGCGTGGGGAGGGAGGAGGGAACTGCAGACTCTGGGCTCTGCTTCCTGGGTTAGCTGGTTGCGCAGTTCATGCAGGGGCGTGTGTGCAAGAAGCCCATGGACACAGATGCACGCGTGGTTCCAAACCTGTGTGTAGAGGAGGCAGAAAAAAACAGCTGTTTGTGGCCAGGCTCCTTCCCTGTGTTGGCCTTTTGTTCTGCCAAACATTTGAGGGTTTGGGGAGGAGGTTCTGGCCAAGCAAAATTGCCCTGCTCTGAAAAGAGAGGAATTTGAGGCAGAGGTGGTGATCCAACAGGGAGGAGCGAAGAGAAAGGGGACAGGAAGGGGGAGCTGGGGAGGGAGGGAGGGCCCAGAGCACCTGTGGGTGGGTTAGGAGGTCCTAGACCACGGAGTCCCCACCACACAGCTGTAAGCCTCCTAGTCATCCCCCAAATTCGATTTTTAAGTATCAAACTTGTTGTCCTGGTTGTTGCTTGGGTTGGGGGCGGAAGAAGAGGTATTATGTCATTTGTCAGCTAATACCAGGGTGGAGATAGAGCCACCCCCAGGACACTCAGTGCCAAGCTGGAGATTTAGAACGTCAGGCCCCTGGGAATCTAGAGAAATCTTGGAGAGAGCTTTGGACATGGAGTGTGGGTGGAATCAGTGTCACTTACCAAGGGTCCAGGAGACCCCAGCTGGCATCTGTACTTTTCTATACATAAACACACACACAAATATACAGTACTTATGATATTTAAAATGTATCAGAGCAAAATAATATATGGATATAAAATATGAGAAGTGTACAAAGATCCAAAATCCTAGGAAAGATAAAACAAAATATAACAAATATGTTTATATGATACAAGTACATAATATATAATCATGCATATAAAGAACATAAAATTAGAATGTGTATCTTGTTTCTAATATACATATAACATAAAATATCTTTCTCATCCTGACAATCTCTTTTATTTCAAGTGTTTAGCTCATTTACATTTTTGAACTTTCTCCATGTGTGATTTGCATAGAATGAATGACACATATTTAAAGTACACAACACCATAAATTGTTTGGCTTTGGGGGTTTTATTTGCAGGGCTGGGAAGTGAACCCAGGCCTTGCCCCTGCTAAGCAAGCACCCTACCACTGGGATGCATGACCAGCCTGATAAGTTTTAAAATCTGTGCACACCCACGAACTCATTGCCACAGTCAAGGGGATAATGAACATGGCCCTCACCCCGCCACACAGGTTCACCACACCCTTTGTAATCTCCCTGGCTCCCCCACCCCGCCCTCCCGTCCGCCAGCCAACCCACGATCTGCCTTCTGTCGATATGGATTAGTTTGCCTTCCCTGGAATCACCCTGCATGGATTTCTGTCTGGCTTCTTTCATTCAGCAGAACTTTCCCGAGACCCAGCCCTGCCGTATCAAGAGTTCTTTCTTTTTTACTGCTGGGTTCTACAGAATAGATGTGCCACACTCTGTTCATCCAGTGGCCTGCTGAAGGACATCGGGGTTTAACATTCATATGAAGCACCTCCCATGTCCACGCCACAAATTGTATGCCATTTCTCTCTCTTCTGTTTCTCAGCATTTCCCCAGAGCAGCAGGGGTCACTCTCCCCAGCCAGCAGAGGCAGACTTGCCAGGCCCCTCTAGTGGGGCACCTGGGGACACAGCGTGGGTCAAAGACGTGCAGGCAAAGACGTGCTTGTGGCCCTCGATCCTCAGGGAGCTGGGTCAGGAGGGGCCCCAGCAGACAAAGAGCAAGCGCAGAGCCCGGGCCAGCCCCACTCTGCCAGGTTGCTCTGCAAGGGACACAGCTGTGACACTCCACCATCATGGCTCTTCCAGCCTCCCTAGGGGTGCACCCTCGGGCACACTCATGTGAAAGCTCTTTTCCCAGACCACTATGGTTCAATTCCTTTAGGCCTTTACTCAGAAGCCACCCTGTGGGGGAGCCTGCTCTGGCCACCGTATCTGAAACTCCACCCTCCACTGCCCTTTCGTTTCTGGCTTCTGGAGTGTTCTCCTTGGCAGGCATCACTGTCTAGCACATCCTGTAGCTTCTCTGCTCCGCCAGACCAGCGGTCAGTCTGCCCTGTTCCTCACCTCTCCCCTTTCCTAGAGCGCCTGGCACATTAGGAGGTGCCCAAGGATTTTTTGAAAGAGCGAATGGATAGAAGAAAACCCAGCTTATGGTCATTCAGTTGGAAAAGAGCATCACAGTCCCTCCAGGTTGAAAGGCCAAAGGCAAACTCAACCTGAAAAGGCCCTGTAACTTCCCCCGGAGAGCTGGGTGTCTTCAGCTCCCTTTAGTAAGTCCTGACGGAAAGTAGCTCTGTGCTGAAGCTGTGGTGTCGTAGCCTGTCAGGGACCTACTAAGGGACAGCTCCTCCAATTGTTTGCAATCTCAACACAGTGGAACTAGGCGTGGTGGTGCACTCCTGTGATCCCAGTGACTTGGGAGGCCAAGGCAGGAGGATTGCAAATTTAAGCTCAGCCTGAGCAATTCAAGAGCCCTTGTCTCAAAATTAAAATAATAATAATAATAAAACAGGGCTGGAGATGTAGCTCAGTATTAGGGCACCACTGGGTTCAATCCCAGCAACTCACACACACACACACACAAAAAAACATGACCAGTAGACCCCCCTCCCCCAAAGAGATCTTCCTGGAACTTCATTGTGCAAAATAGAAAAATTAATATATTATTTGTATGAATTTGCATGCTTGGGCTGGGGCTATAGTTTAGTGGTGAAGTGCTTTGCCTAGCATGCATGATGCCCTGGGTTCAATGCGTAGCACCACAAAAAGTAATAAATAAATAATAAATTTCTATGCTTACACTGATAGGATTACTTATATGAAAACATTAAGATTGATGAAAATATGGATTTCACTAAATGCAATGTGATATTCTGGATAGGATCCTGGGAGAGAAAAAAGACATTAGTGGGAAAACTGATGAAATAGAATAAAATCTGGAATTTAGTTGGTAGTAATAGACCCCTGTTGGTTTCTTAGGGGTTTTTTTTTTTTTTTTTTGGTATCAGGGATTGAACTCAGGGGCACTCAACCACTGAGTCACATCCCCGGCCCAATTTTGTATTCTATTTAGAGACAGGGTCTCACCAAGTTACTTAGCACCTCGCAGTTGCTAAGGCTGGCTTTGAATTCACAATCCTCCTGCCTCAGCCTCCCGAGTCTGGGAGGGATTACAGGCTGGGATTACAGGCATGCACCACCGTGCCAGACTGGTTTCTTAGTTTTGACAAATGTACTGTGGTTGTGTCTGATGATAATATTAGGAGAAATGAACACCAGCACAGGGCTATTTAGAAACTGTTGGCACCGGCTGGATGCAATGGCCCACATCTGTAATTCCTGTGATTCTGGAGACTGAGGCAGGAGGATTGCAAGTTCAAAGTCAGCTTCAGCAACTTGATGAGAATTTGTCTCAAAATAAAAAACAGATTTATTTTTATAAAAATATATGAATATAAAATATAAAAATATTTATTTTTTAATTTAAATTTTAAATTTATAAAGGGCTGGGAATGTAGCTCAGTACTCCTGGATTCAACCCCCACAAGATATAGGAACAGTTGTTACTACCTGTATAAGTTTTCTGTGATTTTAAAATTATCCCCAAAGAAAAAAAATTTATTTAAAACTTTTATTGCATTAGTGAATAGTGTTTAAATAATGACGAAGTACAATTTTGAAATTATGGTGATGGATGACAGTGATCATCTTCCACCCCATACAAATTATTGCTGTTTTGGTTTTGTTACACAATATTGAAAAAAAAAAATCTTGACTCTTCCCACTAAACAGTGGGAAAAGGCAACAGATTTTAACAGCTGCTCTCCTCGCGGTCTCAGGATATGATTCAATTAAACCCAGAAGGCAGGAGAGGCTAATTCGGGTTTTCTAGAAGAATAGGCAAAGTGGACGTTATGTATTATCACTGTGTTGATCTGTGCAGGGCTGACATTTGGTACAAAGCACAGGGAAGTGTGCATGGTGATTTCCAGGTTCTATTTTTTTTTTTTTGGTGTGTTGGGCGGGGTACCAGGGGTTGAACTCAGGAGCACTCCACCACTGAGCCCCCTCCCCAGCCCTAGTTTGGATTTTATTAGAGACAGGGTCTCAATGAGTTGCTTAGTGCCTCACTGTTGCTGAGTCTGGGTTTGCAAGCACAATCCTCCCATCTCAGCCTCTCCAACTGCTGGGATTACAGGCATGTGCCACTGTGCCCAGCTAGGTTTCGAGTATTTTTTTGAAAGATGACATTTGAATCAAACATTCATGGAACCAGTGAGGCCTCCCTGGGGCTTCCACCAAACACAGTTGGAAAACCATTGATCTGATCGCAAGGCCCCATATTATAGATGAGGAAACTGAGGCCCAGCCAGGGGAAGGGACTAAGCTCTCTCACAAGAAGTCAAGGACAATGGGCTGGGGACATAGCTTGGTGGTAGAGCAGTTGCCTGGCATGCACAGAGGCCTTGGGTTTGGTCCCCAGCCCAGCAAAAAATAAATAAATAAATAACGGTCAAGGACCAGGCAAGGTTGTTGTATTTCCCACTGTGAGGTTTATTCCTGTGGAGGGACGTGACTCTGGATTATTCTTTCCAATTTCTGGATAGAAAGCACTTCTATGTGCTCTTCGCTGGATGGTCATTTACCTATTTCCATTTTTTAAAGTGCCAGTTCAGAGTCTTGAGCATGTCTCCTAGTTGGCATGCCCAGGACATAATCCTAAAAATGCAGTTGCTGGTCGGCTTCACTAGAAAGTGCCAAATTGTGCTCCAAGGGCCGGCCAGAGTGGAGCGCCCCCTCCTGGCTGCCAGGCGGTTGGCACCCTCTCTGGTTCTCGATGCTGCCAGAGTGGAAGAGATCTCCCCGTCCCTCTGGAAATCCTGTGGGTCCTGGGACATGGGTCCTAGCCCTGAGTCCACCCCTGCTTATGGTGTGGCCTTGGAGGACCTTGACTCTCATCTGTCACACGAGGAGGTTGGCCTAACGCAGAGGTTCTTTATGTGGGTGTTTCTACCAAAATTAACATTTCACAAATCTCCCCCATAATAGCAGATATGCTTGTAGTATTCGATGACTGAGAAAATAGAACAGTGATGATCAACACTCTCGATTTGTATCTCACCAAAGACTATCACAAGTGTCTGTGGTCAGCACATTTGTGCGGTTTAAGATCAGGACATTTTATACATGTGAACGCAGACTCCATCCCCCACATTTATTCTCACCCTTCTCCGGATCCCCAAACTCACGGAGGGCACCGTCATAGTTGAGAAAGCCCTAGATCCAAGTCCTGATTTTGCTGTTCACTAGCTCTGGAGCTTGGACCAGCTGCTTAACTTCCCGGGATTTGAGTTTTGTCTTTGGTGTGTGTACGGGCACCGTGTGAAGTGTACCCGACACACGTTAATATTACATGTTTAGGATGATTCCTGGAACACAAGTGTTAGCTCTTTTTATTATCTCAATTAATCCTCCTAATAATTCTACAAGGGAGTTACCATCCATTTATTTATTTGGTGGATAGTTATTGAACACGATCCTGTATCCGGCATGGATTAGGCACTGGGGATCTATCAGTGAACAAAACAGTCAAACTCGCTGCCCTGATGGACCCTAGGCCAGTGTTTCACTTCAGTGTTTCCAAAACACAGAGAGGTCAAGGGCCTTTTTCAAGTCCATGAATAAAGAGGAAAAGCATCTCGGTGGCGCTGACTGGCTTCGGGGGAGGGCTCCTTCCCAGTCCCCATCCAAGCCCTGTGACACTCGCAGCAACTGCTGTGGTCCCTCAACACCCTTGTGTCAATCGGGGGACACGAGTTCCATCTCATGGGGATTTATTTTTTGTCCCCAGCACCAGTGAAAACACGAAGTCAGTTCTTGGAAGCTGCAGGAGCGGAAACCTGGGAACGGACGGCTGCATGTTTTCTCCGATCTGGAGAATGTCAGTCCTACAGGGAGCCAGAAAAGTGGGGCCAAGACTGGAAGAAGTAGAGGTGAGGGGCAGATTGCAAGGCTCGCCCAGCTCATCCCTGCCTTTGCAGCCATGGTGAGACCCGGCCCCGATCCGCTCCCTGAGTCCTCAGAGGTCACCAGCGTCCTTATGATAACTTCCTTTTCTTTTTTGCTGAAACTTGCAACCCAGAAGTCCTATTTCCCCGCACTGGGGAAGGGCAAGTGCCTGGGAAGTGGCTGTCCTAAGGTGCTGAGCTCCCTCCGGGCCCTAGACCTGCCTTTTTTTTGGCCTCTGGAGCCGAGAGCATCCTGCTCTTAGATAACTTTGCAATAGAATCTCCAGTTGAGAGCATGTGGCTGCAAGCTAACTCTTCATAAATCAGTCGGGAGCTTTCCGCCTGGAAAAGAGCCTCCGCCATACATCATTTTTGTTTTCCTCTTGGGGAGAGGAACTATGCTACAGCAATAACCTGCCACGTATATGTCTCAAAGCCCTATTTATATAGCCATATGGATAAATATATATAAATAGGGCTCTGGAATAATAGATTAAAGGATCTGCTCATCCATAGAAGACTTATGGGGCTTTCAGGACCTCATGGCGGCCTGATTCAGTAAGAAAAATGGGTCTCCAGGAGGATGTGGCCAAGAATTCGATGAGCCCATGACCTAGTAGGAAACCCATCTGGGAGACAGAGAAGTGGCAGGAGCCCGATGTTCGGAGAGAAAGAATGGGGTGTGGGCAGGAAGGAGCAGGGCAGGACTGTACATGGTCATAAGCCCTGAGCCGTCTTCCCAGCTCAGCCCCTGTTTTACTGTGTGGCAAAACGGGCAACTTGCCTTCTCTGAACCTCAGTTCTTCATCTATAAATGAAAAATGGGGACTCACTGACCTCTAAAGTCCTTTTCTGTTCTGACATTAAAATGACTTTCATTTCTACCGTCCGGTCCTTAGAGCAGGGGAGGTTGAGGAAATCTCAGACTGAAGTCATCCCTAGGTCCTGGCAATCTCTGGTGGTCCTCAGGGGTCTCTTATCTTTGGAAGCTTCCCTAGAAGGGGTCTGTATCCACCCGACCAAAGGTTCTGGGGCAGACTAAATAACAATAACAGTAGCTGCCACGACTGCTTTCCTGCAAAGTTGTGGCAGGGACTTGATGCTCAGGACTGAGCCACTACTAAGCTCCAAGCACTGTCCTCTGGACTTTGCATATATGATCTCACTTTGTCCTCAACAACCCTGGGAGGTGGGTACTGTTATGGTCCTTATTTACAGAAGAGATCGGCCCAGAGAGTGTCCCAGGCCACCAACTGGCAGGTGGTGGTGTCAAGATGGCCTGGTTCTGCTGTCAGTGGTTAGGCGCCCCTGGACCCAGAAAGAAAAAGGTAGTGACCCCAGAGTGTTCGCAAAGCCTTGGCCATGCATAGGACCCACCCCCAGGGAGCTGGCCTGGACTCCCGCTGTGGGTGGTTCCCTGACTGTGCAACTATCTCCAGATCCTCATTTCCAGGACGGTGTCCTCGTGGGTGGACAAAACCATCTTGGCCCAGGAAATGGACCCTACGACACCCTGACCACTATGAGAGGTCAGCCACAGCCTGGGCCTTGAAACCTTGGGCTCCTGCAATTTCCTTCCAGGTAGAAAACACAGAGGGCGCTCACGGGGACAGGACCTCTGAGCCTACGGTCCTGCCACGTCTGTGCTCCCAGGGCTGCACGTGGCCACACCCCACTCTTCTCCTTGCTGGGCCTCCAGAGTTCTGGGCACCCATCTGCCTGGGTCTGCGCTCATCCTGTGGCCATGGGTGTGTCAGAGCCCCCCAGGGGTTCAGAGGGGGCCAGAGCATCACCCTTTCTTTAAGCCTTGGTTTATTAAACAATGAAGAAATGTTAAAATAGACTACAAAAATCGTGGTCCACATTTTAAAAATTAAGACATTAGCGCATGTGCGTGCACACGTACACACACACACAAAACACACCAGTATATGTAATATAAGCATGTTTTTCCCAAGATAGTTACTGGGTTAATTTATTGATAGTTCACAGTAGGATCGGGTAAATGAATATAATTATTCTTCCATTTTTATTGAGGTACAACATATAAACAGTGAAGTATGTGTAAGGGGCACTAATCTTGGGGCTGAGGGAATAGCTCGGTGGTAGAGTGCTTGCCTGGCATATCCAAGGTCAGGGTTCAATCCTCAGCACTGAAAGAAAAGAAAAGAAAAAAATGAGCACTAATCTTAGGTGTTCCGTTGGTTGGATTTTTTGTTTGTTTGTTTGTTTTTGTATCAGGGATTGAACCCAAGGGTGCTTAAACACCAAGCCACAATTCCATCCCTTTTTATGTTTTATTTTGAGATAGGTCCTCGCTAAGTCGCTGAGGCTGGTCTTGAACTTGCAATCCTCTTGCCTTAGCCTCCCACACGGCCAGGATTACAGGCATCCCGCTCAATTGGATGGTTTTTATCATGCACCCCCGTCACCACCACTCAGAATATTTACAACATCAATGTCCCTTCAAAGTCAGTACCCTCCAAAAGGTAACCACCATGATGACTACCCTCGTGGGTTGGTTGGCAGGTTCTTGAGTTTTATATAAATGGAATAATACAGTGTCCATTCTTCTGTGTCTGGTTTCTTCCAGGGACCACATTATCTGCGAACCCCTCCACGTTTCTGCATGGAGCGGTGGTCTATTCGTTTTCTTTGTGTAGCTTCCCAGCATTATGAATATCTACGATTAATTTACTCATCCTCTTGTGACGGGCACCTGGGAGGTTTCTGGTTTGCAGCTTCTGAACTTAAGGTACTGTGAGCGTTCTTGAGTGCTTTTCTGGTGGACCTGCTTGCGCATCTCTCCTGGATACAGTACACGTGTGTTTGGCTTCAACACTCTGCCAAACAATTTTCCAAAAGGGTTTTACCAAGGATCCCTCCCATAGCGACACATGAGAGTGTGGACAGGCTTTGAAATCTGTAGTACGAAGGCCATCTTCTTTCGGTCCTTTTAGTGTCACACTGAATGCATCATTTTGGAGATATGTTGAAGTTTAGAGAGGAAGTCCTTGGACACTGAGCAGCTTCCTGGTGCCCACTGGGCTCATATCTGATAAGAAAACCAAATAGAGGCAGCATTGGGTCTCAGGAGCTGCCCACCCCAGCCCTTCTGCCCAATCCTCCAGCTGTCACTGGGGAACGGAGGGGAGGGGGCACTGACTGCCACCAATTTAACTAATATGTAATGTGGTGATAAAAAGGATGATTAGCTGGGTGTGGTGCTATGCGCCTGTAATCCCAGCAACTCGGGAGGCTGAGGAAGGAGGATCGTGAGTTCAAAGCCAGCCTCAACAATTTAGCAAGACCCTAAACAACTCAGCAAGACCCTGTCTCTAAATAAAATATAAAAAAGAGCTGGGGATGTGGCTCAGTGGTTAAGTACCCCTGGTTCAATCCCCCATACCAAAAACTAAACTAAACTAAAATAACTAAACCCCCAAAGAAAGAACCAGAGGGGTAGGAGGAGGGGGCAAGAGAATGTCCAATATGAAAACCCCTCCCTGGGGGACCCTGGGAAAGCTGTGTGGATATCTGACCCTGAGTTTCCTCAACTCCATTCAGAGGACAATTTTTGGGCAACTTGCACATGCCAGGTGCATTTGCTACTTTGTGACCAGTCCAACAACCTTGCAAATTTGCTATTATTAACTATTACTCTGCCTCGTTAATATTCATTCTCTCTCATCTTCCTGATTCCTCCATGGGCCAATGGGGAAAAAGTAGAGCAGAAAGACAACATGGCTCTGGTAGGTTTACATGATTAAAAGCGCCATCACAGGCCTTGGGCCAGACTCAGCTGGGAGCCCTGTGGTTTCCGGGAAGTGAAGCCTCTATTATGGGCAGGTATAGGCATGCGCGATACGCGCTTTAACCCAGGTGTATGCACGCGAAGCCACTTTGACCACTAGCATTGCTTACCTCAAAGACTAAGAAGAAGAACTGGGCACACGGGGGTGCATGCCTGTAATCCCAGCGACTGGGAAAGATTGCAAGTTCAAGGCCAGCTCCAGCATGTTCCAGAGACCCTAAGCAACTCAGCAAGACTCTTTCTCAAAATAGAAACTAAAAAGGACTGGGTAGGTAGCTCAGTGGTAAAGTGCCCCTGGGTTCAATTCCAAGTACCAAAAAAAAAAAAAAAAAAAAAAAAGATTATATTGACTCATGGTTTCCTNAAAAAAAAAAAAGACTGAGCACAAATGGATGTTTTGCAAATTGCAAACTGAATCACATTATTTACCAGGGGAGCTGAAAAAAAAAAAAAAAATCTAAAAGGAGACTTGGGTTGAGGCCATTGGAAACTGTGATCATATCTTCTGTGCGTAAGTCTATATATGGGTCTTTATAGCTAGAATTTGCTTAAAGCAGAAGCTACTAGGGCTCCCCAGTTGTATCTCTTTGCTTCAGCCAGGTTGGGGTTAGGAGGACTCCGTAGCCCACAGGATTCAGGATGTTTTTGAGGGGAGATTCTTGTTCTCTCCTTACCCCTCCTCTCCTCTCCCCTTCCCACCTCAATACCCGTGGAAGGGCCAATCATTCCCGCCAGGTCTGTTTATTTTGGAGTCTGAGAGGTAAGCTAACACACACAGTAAGGTGATGGGAAATGTTTTCCAGTGCCAAAAATAATCGCTCCTTCTGTTTGTACCCTTGGATGGGTGGAAGAAGCAGCCATGAGCTCTGGGTGGGACGGGCTCTCTCATCCTACAGACGGTCAAGGTGATCCCTATCCATCCAAGGGCAGCAGCTTCGGGCAGGCTGTGTGGGCTGGGGTCTCTCCTGCTGCCCAGCCTGCTGCTCCCAGTACCCCTCCCTCGGACTGCCCAGGCTTTGTGCTATTATCAGTGTGTCCTTGGCAGAGGGACATCCCCCTTTCTGCCCAGGAACAGCTGGCCAGGCCAAGTTGACAGTAGCAGAGGGCTTTTCTATGAGTCCCCAGCAGGACCAAGCTCAAGGGCAAGGACTATAGACACTGGAGCCCAGAAGCTCGTTGTGCTGAGAGGTGACAGATGGGTGGGAGAGGCGGGTAAGGTGTAAGGGACGCTCGTCCATGCCAGGAACTGTGTGCGCCATGTCCCTTGTCCTGTTTGGTCTTCACAACAAGGCCATGATGTGGATCCTATTTACACCATGCCTAGCCCAGCATCGTGGCCTGCAGCACACGGAGCCCTGGGCCCAGAGGCGGACGAAGCTCTGCTGTCACCACCTTGAAATTGTTAAGCATTTTTGAACAAGGGATTCTGCCTTTTCCTTTAGCCATGTCCCACCCCCCCAATTCAGTAGTGATTGTGATCACACTTACTTTACAAATGAGGAAACCGAGGCTCCAAAAGGTTACACCACCTGCCCAGGCTCACACCTAGGCACAGGGGATTTGGGCACTTGAACCAGAACTGTCTGACTCTCAAGGTCAAACTTCGAAACATTATCCTGCCTTTCACTCAAAACAGAAAATCCGGGGGGGGGGGGGGGGGGGGGGGGGGGGTACCGTGGCAACGCTGCCTGTAATCCCAGCAGCTCAGGGGGCTGAGGCAGGAAGAGCACAGGTTCAAAGTGACCGAGTGAGGCTCTAAGCAACTTAGAGCCCATTTCAAAATAGAAAAACAAATAAAAAGGGGTGGGGATGAGGCTCAGTGGTAAAAGTGCCCCTGGGTTCCATCCCCAGGGCCAATAAATAAATAAAGATAGAAAGATAGAAACAAAATGGTAACGTTACAAGTACCTACTCTGGGGCCATCTCTTTCCTGGGCTCCTGGGATGCACCAGAGAGCAAAACAAAGGCCCTCGTGGGCCCTCATGGGCTTCCATTGAGGCAGGGCTTGGGAAGAGCTGGCTTTGGGTTTCTGAGTGAGGTCTCTGGGTACACGGCCTCCCTGAGAACCTGTTGGAATCAGAACCTGGGGACAGTCCTGCAGGCTGCTTTCACAGTCCCTCAGGTGATGCTGATGAAGCTTACCTTTGAGAAGCCTTGAGCTAAAGGTGAGAAGTCACACAGGTGAACAGGAGCCCAGGGCGGGAGGGAGTAAATGTGTGGATTTTAATTGGGGTAGTACCACAGTAGGAATCTGGAATGTCCCACAGGTCCATGTGTTAAAGACTTGTCCCCGCAGAGTGGTGTTCCTGGGAGGTAGTGGATCTTTAAGAGGTGGAGTCTATGCGGGGTGGAGTGATACAGGCCTATACTCCCAGCGACTCTGGAGGCTGAGGCAGGAGGATGGTAAGTTTGAGGACAGCCTAGGCAAATGACTGAGTCTCTGTCTCTAAAAAAATAAAAACAAGCTGGAGATGTAGCTCAGTGATACAGCATCCCGGTTCCATCCCAAGTACCACCACAAAAACAATACCAAACAACAGGAAAGGCCTAGTGGAGGTCTTAGGACACTGGGGACATGTCCTTGAAGGGCTCATGGACCCTGATATCTTCCTCTCTCTCTTTCTCTCTCTCTCTCTCATCCTGTCCACAAGATGAATGGCTCTGCTGTTTTACATGCTCCCTGCTATGATACATTGCTTGCTCAAAGACCCCAAATCAATGGGTCCTCCTGGCTGTGGATGGAAACTTCTAAAACTGTGAGTCAAAAGGAACCTTTTCTTTTTATAAGTTATCTCAGGTGTTGTGTTACAGTACTGGGAAGCTAACACAATGGTCAAGGAGGGACTTCTGAAAAGATGGCCTTTGAGCCAAACTGTGGAGGAAAAAGGAGGCTGTCCACAGGCTCTTTGGGGGAAAGGGAAATCCAGGCAGAGGTGGCAGCTGGCACAGGGGCCCCACGACAAGAGGGTGCCTGGTGAGCGTGAGGAAGAGTAAGGAGCCATTGGGCTGGCAATGAAGCCACATCCCTGTGTCTCCAACCCTCTGGATCCCGATTCCCTTTCTTCCTGTTCTGACCACGTGACCATTGCCTGGGGAGACAAGTCGGGAATGGTCACTTAGGAAGGAGCAGGTCAACGAGAGGTCGCGTCTCCTGATGGGTAATCATGCTCTTCAAGGAGGGCTCTCGAGGACTAAGGTCCACTAATAGCCTTTCAGCCTTGGCTCATCTGTAAGTGCTGCTTCATGGTCCCACTAGAGAACTGAGGCTCTGTGGCCAAGGTCTTTGACATGCCACTTGCTTTCTGGGCAGTAGCCCCCAAGGACAGATCAGAGACATTGTCATTGGGTTTTGAGGATGCCTTCAGCTCCATCAAGTAACACAGGGAGCTGCAGGACTCCCTCCACTCCTGGGACAGCTAGTCCACCATCTGAAGGGTTTCCTCAACATTTTAGGACCATGCTATTGTCATCCAGCCTGACATCTCAAGAGAAAAAGAAATTGACCCAGTCCACCCACAGGGGCTCTGTGACTGTGGACACATGTCCTAGGGAGGAACCAGAGCCCCCCCGAGTGAGGTACGGGTTCCAATGTGCATATCTGTCCCTCACTCCAATGAGAGCTAGTGAAGACTCAGACTCTAAGGCAGCGGCAGGAGGGGGGGAGAAGCATGAAGGGCGGAGGATGGGTGGACAGGGTCAAGGAGTGATCTGGGGATGATGGGAAGTGAAATGTAAGATCAATTCCAGGTTGGGCACCTGGGTAAGATTAGCGAGCATTTTAATTGGGTGCTGATTCTGTGTCAGATTTAGGGTATCAAATGCACTGGATAACCAGGTGTGGTGGTGCACACCTGTAATCCCAGTGACTCGGGAGGCTGAGGTAGGAGGATTACAAGCTTGAGACCAGCCTCAGCAATTTAGTGAGGCTCTGAACAACTTAGTGAGACTCTTGTTTCAAAATAAAAAAGGGCTGGTGATGTGGGATGAATGCCCCTGGGTTCAATCCCCAGAACCAAAATTATACATAAATAAAAATAAGTGCAGTAGATGTACTGTTGTATTTAAATCCTCATTATCCCCAGATGTGAAAACTGAGTCTCAGCTAGACCAGCCCTTGCCTCAGGTCAGGGAGCTCATAAATGGTGGATTGGGATGGGAACACAAGCCTGAGTGAACCTATGATCTACATTTCACCTACATACCCAAATCACCTGGAATACTTATTAACATCCAAACTACTGCTTCCCCCCAGGGGTTCTGATTCAATAGGTCTGGATTGGGACCCAAAAATTTGCACTCCTAAGCAGCTGCCAGATGATGCTGATGCTGTTGATGTGAGGACCACGCTTTGAGAACCAGTGCCTTCAAATAAACCAGTGGTTCTATAACTGGCGTCACCCAAGCGCTTACCAGTTCAGATGCCAACTGGCTCCCCTCTCTCAAAGTCTGATTAGATTGGTCTGCAATGGTGTCCAATATTGGCATTTTTTTGCTTAAAAGCCATCTGAATGTCCTAATGCACACCGAGGGATGAAGACTGCTGCTCTAAGTTCTGTCAATAGGGAGTATAGGAGGAGTAGCAGGCTCCTGAAGGAAAATAATGGTCCCTTTTCCCTAACATTCAGGAACATAATGACTTCTGCTTTCAAACTCAAAATCCCCAGCATTAGGAGCCAATCTGCTCAGCCCCAGCTAGATGCTAATTGAGTTTCCTTTTTGGGCTGGGTGCACACATTCTGTGTGCCTTTTTTCAATGACCCGAGGGTGAACTGATTGGGGCCAGCTGGTTGGTGGGAAATGACAAGATGGAAATCCATTGAGAAGCTGATGACAGGTCTACCTTGCAAGTGGGCATTTTTCTTGCAAATAATAATCTGCGGTGATTTCACTTAAGTTTGCAGCAGCATGTTCTATGACCGAGGTCCTTGCGTAATTATGCAATGGAAATGTATTTGAAATTGCTTAAATGGTTATATATAGGTAGATTTGCTCAAGCATTTGATGTACTTTTAAAAAGTCCACATTCAGTTGGATTGCCTTTGAAATGTGCTTTTGAAATCGGAGTTTGCTGTGCCTGGTTCATTGCGGAGAAGCAGGGCAGGGGTGTGCGCTGTATAACCTAAAAGCAACGGTGCTTTTCAGAAAACTGGAATTAATTGTTTCTGAGGATGATTAAATCTTGTCTTGTGATCATTTGTTTAAGAAATTAATAGGGGAGCTGGGGTTGTGGCTCAGTGGTAGAGCGCTTGCCTAGCATGCGTGAGGTACTGGGTTCGATCCTCGGCACCACATACAAATAAACAAAATAAAATAAAGGTATTGTGTCCATCTACAAATAAAAAGATATTTAAAAAATGTATTAAATCACATTTAAAAAGAAAGAAAGAAATTAATAGGGAGACTGGTGGTTATTGCCTTAGAATACAAGGAAAGTAACAAAACCCTAAAAATGACCCCCCAAAATTGTACGCTGGCTATCCACTGGTCTTATGTAATTAAAAAAAAAAATGAGGATGATGTTGATGTTATCCAGTGCTGACTGGTTAAAAAGAGAGGGAAACTTGAACTCTGCATAGTCGGCCTCAGATGTGGAGATGTGGGCGTGGTCACATCCCACACCTACAGAAGATTGACAGAGTGGGGGAGTCGATGGCTCCACCCACCAACGTGAGCCCTGATGCTGTCAAATCATCTGAGATTTCAAGACAGAACTCAAGAAGAGTAGGGAGGAGGGTGGCCTCCCCCAGCCTGCAGATCAGGAAAGACCTCCTTCCAGAGAGGGAGTCTCTGCCGAGTCTTGCAGAGGACTGAGGCTCTAGGGGAGGTCGGGGAGGTGGGTGGTTAGCGACCTGCAAGAGGCTGCAAGATTGAACCCAGGTGCAGAACCGAGGCTCAGGGCAGGAGACCCAGCAACCGGGCGGTTCTGAGAGGGCTGGGTCGCCCACAGCCCTAGATGGACTTTCACAGTGGTGAGGGGAAAAGATGAGTTAAGTGTCTGAGAATCCGCAAGGGGGACTCTGGCCAAGCCCCGGGAAAAGGGCGACTGGTCAGCTGATGAAGGACGACTTTGGCTTGGGTTTTTTTCCTACTTGCTCTGAAATGAACGTTCCGAGTTCTGTCACCGTCAGTCCTTACTCCTACGTGGAAATGGCTCCCTGGGGCCACGTGGAGGGAGCTTTGCGTTTCCATGATCGGTGCCATTTCCTTTAGTGACCGTGGGGCTCGCTGCACCCCCTGACCAAGCGTGTTTTCTTTCTCTGTCCTGATGCCTTAGAATGTTGTAGGAAAGGAAGAAGAAGAGAAATTCAGATAGGGTTTCAGGCACTGTCATGTGTTAGTGGGGGGCCCATCTGGATATTTGGACGGAATAAAGTCCCATTTCCTCCCTGGACTCGCTGTCTCGGTGGCTTCTCAAAGTTTTGAAGCCTGTTTTCAGTATTTCCTTGGTGCTGTGACAGTCTTCTAGGATCCAGTCTCTGTCTCTGCCCTCACCGAGCTTGTGATCTTGGGAAGAGATAGTCCAAGTCACACCAGTAAAGACAAGAAGCTGCCAGGGGAGTCATGGTGCTCACCTCTCATCCCCAGCTACTAGGGAGGCTGAGGCAGGAGGATTGCAAGTTTGAGGCCAGCCTGGGTAACATAGTGCGACCCTGTTTCAAAATAAAAAATAAAATGACTGGGGATGTGGCTCAATGGCAGAGTGTCCTGGGTTCATTCCCCAAAACCACAAAACAAACAAAAAACCAAAAACACCCCCCCCAAAAACAAAGAAAAACAAAAAACAAATCCCAAGAGGCTAGTGTCAATACATGGCAGAGAGCCAAGAAGTAGACTCATGGTTAGGAAACTGATTCTGCCAGCAAATGAAACTTGAACTGCCATTTATCATTTCTTTCAAATGAACAACAACAAACTAGGCTGAGCTCAGTGGGGCGCTCTTGTGATCCCAGCAACTCTAGAGGCTGAGGCAGGAGGATTGGAAATTCAAAGCCAGCCTCTGCAACTTAGTGAGTCCCTAAGCAACTTAGTGAGACCCTGTCTCAAAACAAAAAAATAAAAAGGCCTGGGGAAGTAGCTCAGTGGTAAAGTGCTCCTGGGTTTAATCACTAGTACAAAAAGAAAGAAAGAAAAAAAAGTTGACGTAGAATTAGCACAACATAAAATTCACCATTTTACCCTCTTTCCAGTGTACAGGTCACTGACTTTTAGCATCAGTGCTGTGCAAACATGATCACTAATTTCAGAAACTGTTCACTATCCCAAAAGAAACCCCACTAAATCGTCACTCAGTTCCCCCTTCCTTAGTCCTTGGCAAACACCAATCTATTTTCTGTATTGTGGATTTGCCTGTTCTGGACATTTAGTAGCATGTGTGGTCTTTTCTGTTTGGCTATTGTCACCTAGAATAATATTTTTAAGGTTTATCCATGTTACATTATGAATCAGCCATTGCATTTTATGGCTGAATCATATTCCATTGTCTGAATGGACTTCCTTTTATTTGTCCATCAGTTCATGGACATATGGGTTGTTTTTGCCCTTTGGCTATTGTGAATAATGCTGCTATGAACATTTGTGTGCAAGTTTTTGTTTCAACACCCGTTTCACTTCTTTTTGGGTATATACCTAGGATTGACTTGCAGGGTCATTATATAGTAATACTGTGATTTTTTGATGCTATAAAGTAGCTAAACCATTTTACCTTCCCCGAACAATATCTGAGGGTTCTGATTTTCCACATTCCCACCAACGTTTGTTATTGTCTTTTATGCCTTAGCCATTCCTGTACTTGTGGATTGGTATGTCATTGTGGTTTGGTTTTTTCATTTTCCTAATTACTAGTGATACTGAGCATCTTTTTATGTGTTTGCTGGTGACCTGTATATATTCTTTGGAGGAATGTCGATTTAAGTCTTTTGTTTTTAAATCGGGGTTTTTTGTCTGTTTTTGTTTGTTTTGTTATTGTTGTTGAATTATTAAGAAGTCTTTATCTTTTCTGGACCTTTACCAGACACATGACTTGGAAATATTTTCTCTCATCTTATGGGTTTGTCTTTTCACGTTTTTCATAGTGTTCTTTTTTGAACAAAAATTTTTAATATGAATGAAGTTCAACTTATCTACTTTTATTTTTGGTTCTTATGCTTTGGGTGTAACATTTAAGATATGGCTGCCTAATCCAAGGTCACGAGGATTTACCTATGTGTTTCATTCTAAGAGTTTGGTAGTTCTTACATGTAGATCTTTGATTATTTTGTCCATATGGTGTGAGGTAGGGATCCAGTTTCCTTCTTTTGCTGGTGGATCTCTAGTTGTCTTGGCAACATTGGATGTCTTGGCACCCTAGCCTTCTGGACTCTAACTTCGATTCCCTTGATCTATATTTTTATCTTACTCTAGTGCCACACTATTTGAATTATTATACCTTTGTAAGAAGTTCTGACAGTAGGACGTGTGAGTCTCTCAAATTTGCTCTTCTTTTTCAAAATTATTTAGGCTTTGGGGGGGTCCCTTAAAATAATTCCATATATATTTTAGGAAAGGGTTGTCCATTTCTGCAAAGAAGTCAGCTGGAGTTTTGATAGAGATGCTATTGAAGTGGCAGCTCCATTTGGAGAGTGTTGCCATTTTGCCATCTTAACCATATTTCATCTTCCAGTGACTGGCCTCTGTTTATTTAAGTTGGGGATCAGAGCAGGACATTATGCATGCTAGGCAAATGCTCGCTCGACCACTGAGTGACATCCTTAGTTCTCTTTTATTTCTCTCAACCGCATTTTATAGTTTTCACCGTACAAACCTTGCACTTCCTTCCTTAAATTTATTTCTAAGTCTTTTTTTTCTTTTAGCAAAAAGAAGTGGAATTGTTTTCTTTTTTGGATTGTTCATTGCTGATGTATAGAAATACAAGTGGGGCTGAGGATATGGCTCAGTGGTAGAACACTTGTCTAGCATGTGCAAGATCTTGTTTGATCCCCAGCACCACACACACACACACACACACAAATACAAAACTAAATTTTTATATTGAAGTTGCAACTTAGCTGAACTCACATATTAACTCTAAAAGTGAGTGTTTTTTTTTTTTTTGGTACATATTTGTTGTCTTTAGGGTTTTCTATACTTAAGATCATGTTCCATAAATAGAGTTATATTTCATCCTCTTCCTTCTGGATGCTTCCTTTCCCCTCTTTGCTTAATTGCGCTGGCTAGAACTTCGAGGACAATGTTGAAAAGAAATGGCTGTCTGATGGCTGATCTTCAGGGGAGAGCGTTCATTCATCCGTCATTAAGTACCACATTAGTGAATGATTTTCACAGATGCCCTTATGAAGGCTGATAGGTCTTCCCTTCTCCTAGTTTGTTTAGTGCTCTTATTGTGAAAAAACTTGGATTCTTATCAATTAATTTTTCCATGTCTATTGAGAGGGTCATGCATTTTTCCCTTTTTCTATTAATATATGAGAGTTTTTTTTTCCCCCCTCTTCTTGACATCAAATATGTGATGTCTTTTCCAATACTATTTCTCCAGGGTTTGAGGGTAATATGATTATCTAGCATACACAAGGTCCTGGGTTCAATCCCCAGTACCAAAAAATAAGAAAAAGGAAAAAAAAATCAATTCCACTTCTACCATGATCTGATACCAACCAGGGGTCCGACAATTCAATTCAATTCTGATACTAACTATCCAAAGTCACCGAGGCCCTACAGGTTAAGGGCTCACTCGGTTTCATAAGACCTGCTTCAAACCAGTCACAACCAGGATGCCCAGGGCACCCTCATTTCTGCCAGGCCAATTACAAATTCAGGGGTTCCTCCTGTCCCACCCCCCAAGGAATAACTCACAGAACTCATGCGAGCATTTTACTTAACTATTTCCAGTGTATTATAAAGGATGCAACTCAGGAACAAATGGAAGAGAGGTGTTGGGCAAGGTACCTGATAGACATTCAGTGAATGTTTATGGAAATAATGCTATAAATGCCCATCCTGACATCCAGCCAGTGTTGTGTTTTAGTTGTGTATTGTGATTAGTTTCGTTGTTTCTGTTGTGACTAAGGTGAATTCTGGCCCGTCTCCTGTCCTCTCTGGCCTCTAGCTCAGGGTCCTTCCAACCTGTGACAATCTCTTAGAGTAGCTGTCCAGGGGGTCATAGAGTTGAACCTCCTCTGGACTCAAACCAGAGCTGACAAGTACACAGCAGTCCCGTGACCTTGACTGTGGTAACATTTGGACTAGCTAAGTCAGACAGGAGACCTTTATTTTCCAAATGTTCAGGTCTCCCAAATGTTAATGTCAGCTCCAGAGTTCATTGTGCTTCCCATGAAAGCTACAAAGAGTTAATTCCAGGAAGCCATGTCTATTAATCTTGACATCTGGATAAAAACTAAATTTGAGACCTCAATTACCTGATTGAGTCCCATGTAGACTTAGCCAGCAGTAATATTGATGAGGGCAGCAATCATTTCTCTCACTTGGAGACCCGATTGCAATCCCATCCTAAGCAATCTGTCCTTCAAGTGCATCCGGAAGTGGGCATTATTTTCTCCTTTGTTCTGTTTTTTTGGTTCCTGAACCTTTAACCCTCTGTGCTCCATAGTCTTTTACAGTCAGGAAGCCATTCATGTTCTCTCAGTCAGTCCTCAGCCACTGCCACGCAGGTTTAGCCACGCCCACTCATCAGGTGAAGGAAAAAAAATCAATTCCACTTGAAGAGGTGAAGTCACCTGAGGCTTGAAGAGGTGAAGTCACCTCTCTGTATGATCCAGATGGGAAGGGGCAGCGAGAGATGGGACTCAGAACTTGACTTTCCGGCTCTAGCTGCACTGCTTTGTCTAGGCTGATGGGCTACAGAGGACTTCATTAAACAGATCCAGACATTTTCAAAAGACCACAGACAGAAAGACCAAAACTTCTCCTTGGTTTATGGGTATGATGAAGGGCAAAGGCTGGCTGAATGGCCCCAGGGGAGGAGAGAAAGGACAGGAGTGGGTGCTTTCAGCAGGTCGGGTGATTCTGCCATCAGAACCTAGCATCCTGAACTCTCAAGTCACCATTTATGTCACTAGCCTCCATTTGTAGGTCCCCTCGGCTCACCCTTGTCAATTATTCCCCGGTGAAATATTAGTGGCACAGTTTTTTATCCCAAAGTACCTGGCGTACTCCTGGCCAGCCGTGTGGACAGTGGGCGTGTGTGAATACCTCTGAGGAGGTGTCTGAGCCAAATGAGTCGTGGAAACAAATCCTCATCCACAAAAGTCAAGCAGTGGTGGCCAAGGCCATGTCCCTAAGAAAAGATTAGGAGCCTTCTCCAAGCCTTCTCCCGTCCTGAGCACTAGTGGGTGACAGTTGCTCTGCTAGAGGGAGAGAGAGCACAGCTCTGTGAGTAGGGCAGGGCTGTTTCTTTTTCTCTTCTGCACTTTACCACTGCACAAAAGGAGAAGCGAGAGCTGTTGAAATCCAACCCGTGTGCATTCCTCGCCTTGGATCCTCCCTCCAGCTCTCAGTCAGTGTGTATCCACATCTGTCACAGGAGGGGCCTGATGTGTGCTCTGGGGCTGCAACCACAGGTTCCTGCCTTCATGGAGGTTGGAGTCTAGTAGGGGGAGAACATCAAAATTAATTAACAAACCAATCATGAGAAGTCCTGAAAAATAAACCCACCCTCTTTGCTGGAGAGAAAGAAAGGGAGACTTAACTGGGATGGATGGTTAGAAAGACAACTTTTCAAGGACCTGACAGGTAAGTTCTATTTTCTTCCCCTTGGATCAGCAGAAGCAGTTAAGAAAGGAGTGTTCCAAGCAGAATGAACAGCACAGGCAAAGCCCTGGGGTGGCAGAGAGATAAAGACCTTTAAGAAAATGAAAGAAACCCCATGAAGCTCGTGTGTGAGAGCCAGGAGATGGTAGGAGGCAGAGGCAGGGGGGAGGCAGGGGCCGGCCAGGCCAAGCCTGTTCCCTCCTCCCTAGCCTCCTGCTCCCCTTGGCATGAAGAGACTTTGGAAGAGGGTGTCCAGTGGAGTTGGTCAAGGAAGTAGGACAAGGGCAGTAGACTCAGAGGGGGTTATTGGTTATTATATGTTTTATTCCTCCGTATTCTACATCCTTCTCCCACTGTGGCCTCTTGACTTTGGCTTGACCTTGTGACTTATATTAGGTGACGGTGACGACAGGTAGTGGTGCTGTGTCGTGGGGTCTACCCTCTGTGTGCTTGCCTTTTGTCATTGAAGGAACAAGGCTTGGGGAGTCCCAGGAAAGTGGAGAGACACCTGGAGCAGACTAGGACCCAACCTGAAGCCTGGACTCCAGCCCCATGGAGCCTGGCTGCAGGTGACATGCCCTGGAGGGCTTGAGTTTGCCGAGAGATTGCTACACAGCCTTATTCTGGCAGCAGCTGGCTCATGCTAGCAGGATGGTGAGGACTTTTCAGAGGAATAAGTGACAGCGACAGGCTATTTTGTCTGGAAGAAAGAAAAGCCAAGATAGAAATGGAAGTCAGGTCAGAAGAATGAGATTTGTTCTGTGTGATCCAAAAGTTAAGTGAGTGGCTACGCAGGAAGGCAGGTGTAGTTACACCCAGGGAAGAGATTTTATCAACTGAGAGACCAGGGCAATGGAATGAATCAGCTCAGAGACCATCTTCTACCACCAGACAGCATACAAATAGCAATGTAATGCCTACTGTGTGCAAGCACACACGTGCGTACACACACACACATATTTTAGGGGGGTACTGGGGATTGAACTCAGGGATGCTCAACCACTGAGCCACATCTCCAGTCCTATTTTTTTTTTAATTTTATTAGAGACAGGGTCACCCTGAATTGCTTAGTGCCTGCTGTTGCTGAGGCTGGCTTTGAACCCACGAACCTCCTGTCTCAGCCTCTCAAGCTGCTGGGATTACAGGCATGTGCCACTGTGCCCGGCTACCCACATATTTTAAATTTTTATTTTGTGAAGTTTCTCATACACAAACACACACAAAAAAATCTCAGAGATAAGAATCCTTTTAAAGATAAGAGAATTGAGATTCAGAGAGAAGGTAGGAAACAGGCAGAAGTTCATAGCCATGAGTCAGTCACAGAGGCAGGGTTTCAACACAGGTGTGTGTCTGCCATGAGAATCCTCCCAGGCCAGAAGCTGGTTTCCAGAGGATTCGAATGCAAAACCGGGAGTGTTGCCCAAAGCCTCCTGGGCCCCAGGATGAAGTTGTCACTCATATTTGTCACGTTTCACTACTTGGGAGATAAGAGCTGGTAGGGAAAATAAGAAATGCAGTGAATTTTTTCTTGTAAAGCTAGATTTATTCAATTTAAATGGTTTTCCATTCCAATTTTATATCTTTAGTCTGATATTCTATCTTTTTGATTCTCTTTAAAAAAATCAAATAATGATGTTAGTTTTAAAAGTTGTCTTAGCTTAGCAAAATAAAAAGTTGTCCATCTTGGCAAATATTTTTGAAATGATATGAGCTGTGAAATGGAAAAGTCTAGAAGCCACTCTTTGGATGACCTCCAAGGGATGCCTCCAGGCTGAACTTTTATAGCTTCTTGTTTTTTTAAACTATAAAGGTCAAGTAACAGGCTGGAGACCTCAGGATTCTGCTTGGGCCTGCAGTTACGGCCAGGCAGAGGGAGGGCTGCAGGGTTGGCTGCTTCCTCACACTCCAAAAGGAGACTCATAAATCCAACTCCACATCAAGGCAGACCATCCACAATTCTCTCCTGTCACCATTGTGCTAACTCAAGGGGAGTAGGTCAGCTGTGTCCCACCTGTAATGGTCTTGGTCACAGTGTCATGATGGAGAGTGGCTTGTCTAGGTGCCTACCCCAGGTGACCTGCCAGGCAGCTATGCTGATGAGACCTCGGCAGAAACCTCACCCCACCCCATCACTCATGGCACAGAGCCTAAAGTGTTCATTTAGGGAAAGGCCTGTCTGGGTGGGGGAGGCGTCTCTGAGCCACAGGTGAAGGTCATTAGCAGGGACTTCTTCGAGGCTACTCCCATCTGCCCTTTCCTTTTAAAATAGCTTTATTGAGATACAATGTATATATGTTATAATTTACCCATCTAAAGTGCATGATTCAGGCGGGTGTGGTGGCGCACACCTGTAATCCCAGCTACTTAGGAGATCAAGGCCGGAGGCTCGCAAGTTCCAGGCCAGCCTCAGCAAGTTGGCAAGACCTCGTCTCAAATAAAAAGGGCTGGGGGTGTAGCTCAGTGGTAGGTACAGCACTTGCCCAATATGTGGGAGGCCGTAAGTTTGATCCCCAGTAATCCCATAAATAAAGTACGTGGTTCCCTTTTGTAATATTTTCGTCACCTCAAAAAGAAATACCCTGCCCATTAGCCATTCCTCTCCCATTCCCTTCACCCCACGTCTTGTAACCCTGGGCAACCACTAATCTAGTGTCTGTCTCTATGGATTGCCCTATTCCAGCATTTCATGTAAATGGAACGGTACCATATGTGTGGCCTTTTGTGATTGGCTTGATGGTTTCAGAATTTGTGTTGTAGCATGCGTGGATTCTTCATTCCCTTCTTTTAGACTTTATTGAGCAGAAAGGACAGAGAATCCCCACCCCACACCAGGCCTTTCTATGCATAGCCTCCCCCACCAGAGGGGTACACTTGTTAGGCACCAGAGGGGTACACTTGGTAGACTCAGTGAAGCTCCAGGGGCACCTCGCTGTCACTCAAAGTCTATAGCTTACATTAGGGTTCCCTCTTGCTGTTGAACACTGTGTGGATTTTGACAAACACACAACATGTATCCACCATTATAGTATCGAACAGAATATTTCACCTTCTTGAAAATCCTTTGTGCTCTGCTTTTTCAACCCCGCCCTGGACAACCATAGATGTTTTTATTGTCTCCATAGTCTCCCCTTTTCCAGATGTGAGAGAGTTGGATTCACACAGTATGGAGTCTCTCAGATAGGTTTCTTTCACTTAGAACAACTCTCTCTTTTTTTTCCCCCCAGTACTGGGAATTGAGCCCAGGGGTGCTCTACCACTGAGCCACATCCCCAGCCATTTTTATTTTTTTTTTATTTTGAGACAAGGTCTCACTAAGTAGCTTAGGGCCTCACTAAGTTGTTGAGGCTGACCTTGAACTTGCAATCCTCCTGCCTCTGCATCCTGAGTCGCAGGGATTACAGGTATAAGCCACTGTACCCAAGTGGCTTCTTTTGCTTAGCACCATGTCTTTTCATGTGTTAACACCTCATTTCCTTTAAGAACTGAATAGTACTTGATTATATGGTAGTACCACTGTTTATTATGCATTCTTCCACTGAGGGACTTGTTGGTTACTTCCAGTTCTGGCAATTATTAATAAGGCTGCTATACATCATTCCTATTCATGGTTGAATAATATTCCATCATATGCCTATGCCACCTTTATTTATGTACTTATCACTTGATAGGCCTTCAGGTTATTTCTACCTGTTAGTTATTTTTAATAGTGCTGCTAGGAATATTCCTATACAGGTTTTTGTTTGATTGGGATTTGAACTGTTTTCAGTTTTGGGGGGTCTATGCCTAGGAGTGCAATTTCCAAATCACATGGTAACTTCATGTTGAACCATGTGATGAACTGTCAGACTGTTTTCTTTTTCAGATTATTTCATTTTATTGCATTGTAGTAAATTAAATTTTGCATTGGGTAAACCCCATCTTATAAAATTAAGGTGCGATTAGAGAAAAAAAAAAGTCAAATTCCAACCAAACTACCATCTTGAGAGAGAATCTATAGATAATTTTTTATCAATTTTAAAGTTACATATATCTAATTTTTGGTTTAAAAACCTCATGTTGTTCTGTGTTCTTTCTCGGCGTCCCGCGGTACTTAGAGTGAGACTCGCAATGGACGAGCCTCAGAGGCTTCAGAGGGAAGGCGTGATCACTCCGTGAAAATCTCCTTGCAGTTCTATTTTCATCAAAACCAAACTGCCTTAAAATGAGAGCCGTTTAAAACAAGCTCTTCCGTGAACATTTGAACGTTTGTAAGGAAACCCACAGAAGCCCAATTATCAATCTCAAAAACTGTATCCAAGAAGATGCCCCATCAGTCTGTTTTTGAAAGTATCACGGTATCATCTCACGTCCCACCAGCACTCTGCCAGGGTTCCAGTTCTCCCCATTGGTGACCACACCTGTCATTACCTGCTTTATTCTGGCCATCGGAGTGGGGGTGAGGTGGTTTCTTGCTGTGTTTTGGCCTTGCATTTCCCCCTGACTACAACACAGCACCTTTTCAAGTGCCCATTGGCCATTTGCATATTTTCTTTGGGGAGATGTCTATCTAGACCCTTTGCTCATTTTAAAAATTGGATTATTAGGCCGAGTGCAGTGGAGCATGCCTGTAATCCCAGTGTCTCGGATTACAGGCATGCTACTCTGAGACAGGAGGATCATGGGTTCAAAGCCAGCCTCAACAAGAGTAAGGTGCTAAGCAACTTAGTGAGACCCTGTCTCTAAATAAAATACAAAATAGGACTGGGGATGTGGCTCAGTGGTTGAGTGACCCTGAGTTCTATCCCTAGTATCCCCCCTCCCCCGCAAAAAAAATGGATTATTTTCTTTTTATTGTTGAGTTGTGGAAATATATTTTTTAAAATACATCCTTGCTACAAACAATCCCTTTAACAGATGCTTTTCAAGCATTTTCTCTCACCCGTGCACTCTTACATAGTACACCCCTTCTCTTCCCTGCTCCCTGAAAAACTGGAAACAGGAGTTGGGTTTTTTTTTTTTTTTGTTGTTGTTGTTGTTTGGTTGGTTGGTTTGGTTTTGTGCTAGGAATTGAACCTAGGGGTGCTTAACCACTGAGCCACATTCCCAGCCCTTTTTATTTTTTTATTTTGAGACAGGGTCTTGCTAAGTTACTTAGGGCCTCACTAAGTTGCTGAGGCTGGCCTCGAATTTTCTATTCTCCTGCCTCAGCCTCCTGAGTTGCTGGGATTATAGGTGTGCACCACCACACCCAGCCAGGAGAAGATTTTTAAAACTCACCCACTTCTGGGTTTATACCCCAAAGAATTGGTGGTAGACACTGAAGCAGGTATCACCAACTGAAGCAGGTAACATCAACAACTAAAAATATATATATAAACATCAATATTCACAGCAGCATTATTTACAATAACTGAAAATGAAAACAACCCAAATGGTCATTAATAGACGTTATGGTTTAGATATGCGGTGTCCCCCAAGAGCTCTGTCTGAGGCAATACAAGAAAGTGTAGAGGTGAAATGAAAGGGTTATGAGAGCCTTATCCTGACCAGTATGCTCATACTGACAGGGATGAACAGGGTGGGAACTGTAGACAGGGAGGGTGTGGCTGGAGGAGGGGGTCACTGGCAACGTGACTTTGGGGTTTATATTTTGTCCATGGTGAGGGGAGGTCTCTCTGTGTCCTGGTGACCATATCCTGAGCTGTTTTCCTCTCCCACCATGATGTTCTGCCTCACCAAGGGCCAGAGGAATGGAGCCAGCTGTCTATGGACTGAGATCTCTGAAGTCGTGAATGCCAAATAAACTTTTCCTCCTGTAAAATTGTTTTTTGTCCGGATGTTTGGTTGCAGCAATGAAAAAACTGACTTAATAGATCCATGGAGGGCTTGGGCTGGGGCTCCGTGGCAGAGCACTTGCGTAGCATGCATGAGCCACTGAGTTCGATTCTCAGCACTGCATATAAATAAATGAATAAAATAAAGGCCCATCAACAACTAAAAATATATAAAAAAATTAAAAAAAAAAAAACAGGTATCAGAGTGAAATCTCTGATACCTGCTACAACATAGATAAACCTTGAGAACTTCCACTAAGGAAAATAAACCAGACGTAAAAAGGACCAATAGAGTAGGAGTCTACTTATATGAGATACTGAATCAAATTCATAGAGATGGAAAATAGATGGTGGGTGTCAGGGAGGGATAGGAGGGAAGAGGGGATGGGGAGTCCTGGTTTGACAGGTAGAGTTTTTATTGGGGGAAGATGAAAACAGTTTTGGAGCCGGAGGGTGGTGATGGCTGTCCATTGGGGTGACTATACTCAACCCCACTGCGCTGTACACCTACAGTGTAGTTAAGATAGTGAATTTAGGTTATGAATATATAACCATCCCTAAATACCAATTAACCAAATGGGAGAAAACGGAACAGAAAAACACTTTCCCATTGAAAGAAAGGCAGCTTGCCAAGTGGGCCTGCCCTGTGGCTGGCTCCAGGGTTCCCAGAGAGCGAATGTGAGCCCCTTGCCAAGGTATGAGAAGGAGAAGTGGGACGGGACAAGGTGGGGCGGCCACCTGCTCAGGCAGGGAGTTTCCAGAGGGGTTCACTCTGAGTCAGGGACCTGGGGAGGATGGGTAGATACTGGACAAAGATCTGGCTTAGGAGTCTATTTGCCTTCTGGCTGGGCCACGTTACCTTGAGCAAGTTACTCTACCTCTCAGGGTCCCCACTTCCTCAACTGTAAAATAGGGAGGTGATCATTCCTTCCTGGTTCTGTAACTGTGCCATGGGTCTCCCCACCTCCACCATGGAGACCACAGTCCTCGGCCGTTTCTGCTCGGCTCCTTTGCTTGCTTTCTGCGTGATGCCTGATGGCTCTGGACCTCAGTTTCCCCACGTGTAAGGGGAAACCTACCTTCGTAAGGTGGGGGTGAGCACACCTGCCCCTCGTGCTGTGAGGTTGTGAGGTCGGTGAGAAAGCGTTCTGTAAATGGAACAGCCTCGAGCAGGAAAGTAAAATGCAGATTAAAAAATAAAGAAGTACTTAGCATAATAATGAACTGTGAACCCAGGGTACTGTGATTAATTAAAAATGATCCTGCATAATATGCAGCCATTAAAATAGATAATTATGAAACAAGCAACACCATTTATGGGAGGTAAGTATGCTTACGAATGTGCACAATCGTCAGAACTATGTAAAATTATGTACAATGTAGACAAAGGCTAGAAAGGATCACAGAAAAACATCTAGGTAATTAAGCATGGGAGGATTATAGGTGATTTAAACACATTTTAAAACATTTTTTTTTGTGTGTGTGTGGTACTGGGAACCTAGGATTAAACCCAAGGGCACTCTACCACTGAGCCGTATCCCCAGTCCCTTTACTTTTTATTTTAAGACAGTGTCTCTCTATTGTCCAGGCTAGCCTTGAACTTGTGATCCTTCTATCTCAGTCTCCCAAGTCACTGGAATGTCAGGTGTGTGCCACTGTGCTGGGCTAAATATTTTTTTTTGCTTGGTACAGGGGTGTTTAACCACTCAGGAGATTTTTTTTCTTGGTACAGGAGTACTTAACCACTCAGCCACATCCCCAGCCCTTTTTATATTTTGTTTAGAAAGAGGGTCTTGCAAAATTGCTTAGGGCCTTGATAAGTAGCTGAGGCTGGCTTTACACTTGCAATCCTCCTGCCTCAGCCTCCTGACTCGCTGGGATGACAGGTGTGTGCCACTGTGCCTGGCTAAACATATTTCCTTAAAGACAACATTATATTGTTTTGCTTTGTTTTATTTTGTGGCAGGGTCTCATTGTGTTCTCACTCTGGTCTTGAACTCCTGGGTTGAAGCCATCCTCCTGCCTCAGCCTCCCAAGTAGCTGGGGATACAGGTATGCACCATCATTTCTGGCTGTCATTATATTGCTTTGATAACACCCACATACAATTGAAAAACAGATGTGGTGGGGGAATCAGGTTAGATTGGCCTGCATTTGAATTCTGGCTTGTTTGGAGCTCTATGGAATGAAACCTCAGTAAGAGTCACAGGAGCTGTTCCTGCAGATCCCCCGGGGGGCCTTCCCTGCCTGCCCTTCCTGGCTTAGTCCACCACTTACAAGCCCTGGGGGCCCCAGCACCCCTCCTAGCAACTCCAGAAGCTGGGTGTGTCACATTCTCCCCACTCCATCACCCTCCTGAGCCTGGGTCCACTCTGTCAAGTAGGGAGAGAATCCCCAGGGCAGCTAGAGGATGGAAGGGGCTGTTGGATGTGGAAGTACTGACTCCACTGGACCCACCGGACAAATATGGGGGTCCCTACACCCACCTCAACCACAGAAGGGAGAGGACTCCACATCAGGGCAGCTCACCATCTCCAAAGCCTGCTTAGTTCTCAGGTTGACCACTAACTGTGTTTTGGAAATCTCCAATTTGTTCAGTACACACTCACATTCCTTCAAAAGCGGAACACGGGAGATATGACTGTGCTTTCATTTAAAATGATTTTTTTTTTTTTTTTAGTCAAAGGCATAGCTGTTCTTCCAGCCCTAGCCCCAGAGGGATCATCTCTCATCCTCTGGCTGTGTCTTCCGCAGGTTGTCTACCTATTCCTGAGACTATGTCCTTATTCGACATCTTAAACACACACACATTGGCTTTCTGCAATGTTAGAAAGAAAGCTCCCTTGCCTCCTCTTCCATCTCCCTTCCTCTCATTCTCCCAACACAGTGGTATCAACATTTTGGCTACAGTTGTCACTTTTAGAAATGTGCTCCCACTCCTCCTGTCCATCCACCCGTGTCTCCCAAGACCGCTCATCTGGGGCTTCTTAAGAAGAGGCAGCTACTGCCCCAGCCTTCTCCCTTCTCTCCTTCCTTCTCTCCCTGAGTTTCTATGGTATACAGCAGGCCCTCCGTATCTAGGTGTTCAGCATCCAATAATTCAACCAAATGTGGATCAAAAAATATTCCCCCAAAATGCATCTGTACTAAACACCTACAGGCTTTTTTCTTGACATTATTCCCTAAACAATATATCATAACAGCCATTTATATAGCACTTATATCGTAAAAGGTATTATACATAATCTAGAGATGGTTTCCAGCCTGTGGAGGCTGTGCATAGGTTATGGACAGATACTATGTCATTTTATATAAGGGACTTTCATATCCTGAATTCTTGCTACCTGCAGGGGATCCTGGAACCAATCCCTTGAAGATACCTAGAGACACACTCTACCATTTTTGCTTTTATATTGTCTTGATTGGCAGCCTCCTCATTTTTTTCCATAACTCTAATGAAGTCTTCCAGGCTTTGTTTATAAGTTGCATGTAAAAATCAGGCAGATGATGCTTATATTATTGAGACCATACACATGATTGCGTCCAGCCAGTAGTACATCTGCTTATGCTTGCTTTCTTTCGATACTTTCTGTTGATCTGGAATTTCAAATAGCATTCATTCTTTATTTTTTTCTTGAATCGTTTGACTTCATTATATTCTCAAGTCCTGCCGTCCCCCCTCCCCCGCCCAACTTTCCCTTCCAATAGAGGTTGTATTGAGTTTCCTCCCCTGCCCCAGATCTACCTCCAACCTTCCGATGTTCCTCCATCTGGGGACTTCCCTGGGTTCAACCAGTTTCTGAGATTAAGGTCATCATCTTTTCTTTCTCTTACTTATTTTACCACTGCATACCATTGGTGCCCTCAACGAAGGAGTGTGGTGGTCAAATTTTCTGAACCCTGGGTGGTTGTAAATCTATTCCGCCTTTTTGCTTGACTGATAATTGGGGTTAGCATTGACTCCTGGGTTATAAATCAAATTTCCCTTCAAACTTTGAAGGCACTAATCTATTGCCCTCTATATTGATTTTCCTATTTAAAGCTCTGACTCATTCTCATTCTTATTGCTTTATAAGGCAACTGGTCTTCAGTGGAAGCTTTTGGGGGTATTCCCTTTATCCTGGGTGACCTGTGATTTCAGTGTTAACATGAGGTGTGGGCCTTGTTCCAAGGCCTTGTGTCCGAACACAAGGACCTCTCAGAAAATCTCCTGTATTATCTGTCTAATTTCCTCTCTCTTTTTTTTTTTCCAGAAACTCTTATCCATTAGACCCCCTAACGCCCCTTACCTATTAGATCATCTGTTTTTTTTCATCTCTTTGTCTTCATATTTTTCAAGTTCAAATACATTTAAGTCCAAGAACAATTTATCTTTCCCGGTTGCAACGTAGATAGACTCTTATATGAAAGTGCATTTCTCGTTATATTGTTTCTGTAATAACAGAGTGACAGCTATTTCAAACAAGTTTCACTTAAGAGTTTAAAAATTACCATAAAAACAGAAACCAAAATTGCCTCTAATGAGCAAGGCTCTGAAAACATAACTACAAAATGAGAGGAAGGGCTTTTAGAGGCACGGAATGAGGATTGTGGTAACGGCACTGGGTGAGGCAGGAGTCAGCAAGGAGGGAAAAAACCCCCATGATCTCAGCAAGCCCCTGCACGTGCTGCCCTGGTCAACTGACTCTTGGTTCATGCAGCCCCCCACCCCTGCTGAGAAGTGGGTCGGGTCTGCCTTTAGGCAGAGGAGCCTGTAAGGGGATCTTCTCTGGACAAGGCATTTGGACTGAGGATGACAGGGGGTCTTCCTACCCAGGACACAAGCCAATCAAAGCACTAGACCAGGGGATGCAGGAGCTGGCAGACAACTGAAGAATCAGAGCCTGGGGTAGTTGAGTGGATGTCGGGATTGACTGATAAAGCGACAGAGGCTAATGCTGCTCATGGGGCACCTGCCGGGTAGGTCAAGAGAAGCAGCATTCGCCTGGTCCATTGCCAGTCTAAGCCTTTCACCACCAAACTGCAGCCACTTCCTCCAGTGAAGACCACACAACAAAATAAGAAGATACAGTAGAAGTTCAAGGGCCTTTGGATGTTGTGGGATCCTGTGTGCATCCTTTGTGCACACTGTGATATTGCCAAAGCTTTGTAATAAGCCCCCCAAGACTTCACCCTAGTTGTGGCTGGACATCAGAGTGAGACAGCGTAAGGGACAGTGCACAGGGTTCTGTGCACAAAAATGCACAGACATGAATGTGTGAGCACATACACACACACCACCAGCACCACCACCAGCACCCCAAGTGGTTTTCTTTTCTTTTCCTTTGCTTTCTTTCTAGTGCTAGATTTTGAACCCAGGGCCTCACTCATGGTAGGCAAGAGCTCTACCCCTGAGCTACATCCCAGCCCTGATTCTTTCCTTCATGCACAGACGTGTGGAGAATCAGATCATGGACACGCTGTGCTTGAATTAGATGCCCTTCTTGTTTCTGTGTCCCTCAGGGAGCAGACATGTGAACAGAAGACGGCTGGCAATTCTTTCTGGTTCAGCAGCGCCCCCGACATGAGATGTTTGGCAGGAGAGGAAGATCGGAACCTGTTATCCCTCTGTTGATTTTTTATTTGCTAAAAGAATAATTTAGGCAATTAGTTATTCATGCAAATGTTTACTTATTCAACAAATGCTTATTGAGTTCCAATAATAATAATAATAATAATAATAATAATAATAATTAGCACTCTTTGAGTGCTTACTATGCGTCCGGCACAGCGCTAAGCCCTCTATGTGCCAGATGTTAAGAAGATAGAACTAAAGACACCGAAACCACTCTCCAGAAATAAAAGACCAGTAATCAGCCCCATGACCATTTTGTAAAACCTTCACAATAACATTATTATTCTTGGGAGGGGATGTAACATAATAGGGCCTTTTGTATCAAGGACCTGGGTGGAAACCTGTTTACACCACCTTTGAGCTGTGCAACCTTGGATAAGTTACTCAAGTGGTCTAAGCTTCAGTTTTTACCTTTGTAAAATGGGCATGGAATTACAGTCCCCCACCCCCCACCCCCCGTCTGTGGTTTCAGCTTTCTGTGTTTTCAGTTACTCGTGGTCAACGGTAGCCTGAGAATATTAAATGGAAAATCCCAGAAACAAACAATCCATAAGTTACCAGCGATGAGCCATCTGAGTGGAGTGATGAAATCTCACTCTGCTCTACTCCATCCCACTCAGGACGTGAATCATCTCCTTGTCCAGCACATGCACGCTGTACACAATACCTGCCCATTAGTCACTGAGCCGTCATCCTGGTTCTCAGAACCATCGTCCACATGTCACCATGCTGGTTCGAGTAGGCTCGGTGGTGGCCCGACGCTACCTCACGATGCCTGAGTGTTGAGGTTTGTGCATGAAGTGTCCCCCACAGACTCCTGTGTTAAAGGCTTGGCCTCCATACAGCGATGTTCAGAGGTGGGGCTACGGGGAAGGGATTGGATCATGAGGACTCTCACCCTCCAGTGGATTGACCCATTAACCGCTGAATGGACCACTTGGAGGTGACAGAGGCTGTGGGAGGTGGGTCCTCGTTAGAGGAAGTAGGACACTGGGGGTGTGCCCTGGCAGGGTATTTCTTGTCCCTGGTCATTTCCCCCACCTTCTCTTTCTCCTTCCCTGTCTGTGGCCAGGAGCTGAGCAGCTTTCCTGAGCCACACCCTTCCGCCATGATGTTCTGCCTTATCTCAGGCCCAGAGCAATGCGACAAGCCAACCGTGGACGGAAACTTCTGAAATCACGAGCCAAAATAAATCTTCTCTCCTCTCAGTGGTTCATGTCAGATATTTTGGCCCCAGCGACCAACAACTGACTAACACACTAAGCCAGAGAACCCGTGAGCAAGTAAGTTGTGCAGAGAGAGACGCCACATGGATAAAACTTTTATTTCAGTAGATTGTTATAATTGTTCAATTTATTATGAGATATTGTTAATCTCTTACCATGCCTAATTTATACATTAAGCCTTGTTATATGTGTATATGTATAAGAAAAAAACAGTATATGTAGGGTTTGGTATTAGGCAGTTTCATGTGTCTCGGAACATCCCCCCATGGATAAGTGGGAGAGGCTACAAGAATAATAGCTATGCCCTGGGAGGTCATAAGGGTTAATGAGATAATGCATATAAAGTGCTATCACGCTGCCAAGCACATAGTGAGTTGTTAAACACAGGTTACTCTGGGATCCTATGTGAATAGCATGATGTTAAATTAAGGCAGCCACAGAGCCTTTATGCTCACAGAATGAATAAGAGTTAAGACAAAGAAGGAAGTGAGATTATTAATTCCAGCTAGAAGTCTAGTATCTTCCCTTATCAGGTTTTTTTTTTTTTTTTTTGGTACCGGGGATTGAACTCAGGGACACTCAACCACATCTCCAGCCCTATTTTATATTTTATTTAGAGACAGGGTCTCACTGAGTTGTTTAGTTCCTCATTGTTGCTGAGGCTGGCTTTGAACTTGCCATCCTCCTGCCTCAGCCTCCCATGCAGCTGAGATTACAGGCATGCGCCACCACGCCTGGCTCCCCTTACCAGTATTTCTCCATAATAATGCAAATCTCTTCAGCGCCAGATTCTACCATCACGACTCACAGTGCATAATTATAGTAAGCCTTGGGAAATTTCTTCTTCCTTCTGGGCTTCAGACTCTTTACCTTTACAGAGAAATATCTGTAACAACCCCACTTAGAAATCTATCCGTCAAGGTTGTTCACGATGGCATTGCTTATAATAGCAAAATCTTGGAGGGATTCTAAAGTCCATCCATGGGGAAATAAACAGTTTGATAAATTATGATACATTCATACCATGGAAGATGACATAGCTGCTAAAAAGAGAGAGATAATTTCATATATACTGATAGAGAAAAAGATACTTTATTGAGCTATAACTTATATGCAGTAAATGCACCAATTCTGAGGCTAAGGTTCTATGTATTTTGACCAATGTCTTCACCTGCGTCAGTGTTACCCTGATCAAGATGAAAAAATGTTTGCACCATTCCCTCATCCTTTCCCATCAATTCCTCCCCCCACACCAAAGCAACCACTACACTGCCTTTTAACATCACAGACTCAATTTGTCTACTCTTAAACTTCATATTTTTGAAATTATAGGGTCTTTTTTATGTTTTTGCATCGAGCCATGCAAGTAATGGCAGTTTCCTTTTTTGTCGCTATTATGGATTGAATACTTGTGTTCCCTCCAAATTCATGATAAAACACTAACCCCAGTGTGGCTGTACTTGGAGATAGGGCACCTACGGAAATAATTAAGATTACATGAGGACCTAAGGGCAGGTTCTGATCAAATAGAATTGGGGTCCTGATAAGAAGAGACATTGAAGAGTTTGCCTCCCCCGCACCTTGATCTTGGACTTCCTGTCTCCAGAACTGTGTGGTATTTTGTCATGGCGGCCTGAGCAGACTAACACAGTTGCTAAGTGTATAGACGGTTTGTTTATCTAGTTCTAGTCCCTGTGATGGACATTTGGGCTGTTCCAGTTTTTATCCATTAAATGTTTGTGTTCACGTGTGTGTGTATGTGTGTGTGTGTGTGTGTGTGTGTGCGCGTGTCTTGGATATGCACCTAGGAATTGAATTGCTATGACATATTATGAGTACATGCTTAACTTTATTAAAGACTGCCAAACAGTTGTCAAGATGGTACTTGAACACTGGTATGATTTCACACTCACAGTGGAAATATAAGAGTACCAGTTGTTCTAGATTCTTGCCAACACTGGTTATATTCCATCTTTATTAGTTTTAGCCACTTAGTGTGCATAATGGTATATTTTTGGGTTTTAATTTGTATTTCCTTGATGATAAATAACAGAGCACCTTTTCTCATGATTATTTTATATTTTATTTCTTTTTTCCCAGAGGTTCAGATATCTTTTTTTTGGGGGGGGGTTCATTCACTTTACTATTATTTTTGTATAAAAACCCTATGTGGTAGCCACAGCTGGAGCCTGGGTCCTCTGTACAGAGACTCTGGTATAGGTTTTCACAAGATGGTCAGTGAATTCCTGATAAGGAGACTTGGTGAACACAGTCTCTTTCCAGAGATCAGGGGTCAAATAGCTGTATGTCTTGGAGATGGCATCAAAGGTGGCCTTGGCAAAATTGCCCAAGGTGGCAGTGCAGCCCCTGGCAGAAGTGTAGCAGTCATCAATACCAGCCATCATCAGTAGCTTCTTGGGTACAGGAGCTGAGACAATGCCAGTACCTCTGGGGGCAGGGATGAGCCGTACCAGCACAGAACCACAACGTCCTGTCACCTTGCAAGGGACAGTGTGAGGCTTGCCAATCTTGTTCCCCCAATAGCCTCTCCGCACAGGAACGATGGAGAGCTTGGCCAGGATGATGGCTCCTCGGATACCAGTTGCTACCTCCTTGGAGCATTTTACTCCCAGTCCACCGTGACCATTGTAGTCCCCAATAGCTACAAATGCCTGGGAAAAAACTATGTTAGGTGGCTGGTGATCCTCCACAACATCCATACACACTACCTAGTTCCTGTTGTGCCCCTCAAGGAAGAAAAGGCTACTGTGAGGCCAATCCAAGGTCCAGAGGGGCTCTTTCCTCTCTCTCTCCCCTGTACGAAAGTCACATGGGCAAAACTTAGTGTGACCATGCAGAGTGGGGAGAGTCAGATATCTTTTTTAAAAATACTTTTTGTAGTCTTTTGTTTTTTATTTTTGCATTGTTTTTTCTTCTTATTTTTTTTAGGAGTTTTTATGTATTCAGGATGGGAATCATTTGTCAAACATATGCACTAAAAGCATTTTCCTTGCTGGGCATGGTGGTACATGCCTGTAATCCCAACTACCCTGGGGGCTAAGGCAGGAATATCACAAGTTCCAAGCCAGCTTAGGTAACCTAATGTTACCCTTCTCAAATTAAAAAAAAAAAAAATCAAATAAAAAGGGCCTGGGATGTAGCTCAGTGGTAGAGCACCCCTGGGTTCAATCTCTAGAAGGGATAGATAGATAGATGATAGATAGATAGATAGATAGATAGATAGATAGATAGATAGATAGACAGATAGATTGATTTTCTTGTAGACTGTGATTATCTTTTCATTTTCTCAGTCATGCATTTTGAAAATCAGAAGTCTTTATTTTGATGACATACTATTTATTTATTTTCTTTTCTCGCGTTAGTAATTTTTGTGTTTAAAGAAATCCTTGCCAGTTTACCCCAAGGTCATATTTGCCTGTTTTATTCTAGCAGCTTTGTAGTTTTAGTTTTTGTGTTTAGGCTTATACTCCATTTAGTTAGTTCTTATATATGTACTAAAGTATAGGTTGAAATGTGTGTGTGTGTGTGTGTGTGTGTGTGTTTTACTGGTAATTGAACCTAGGGGTGCTCTACCACTGAGCTACATCCCCATCCCTTTTTCATTTTGATTTTGAAACAGGGTCTCACTAAGTAGCCATACTAAGTAGACGTATGAATATCATGTTGAAAAGATTATCTTTTCCCCATGAAATTACCTTTGAGGACAGAGGATATACTTCAGTGATAGAGCGTTTGTCTGGCAAGCTCAAGGTCCTGGGTTTTGAACCCTGATACCACATTAAAAAAAAAATAAGAAAAATTACCTTTGAAACTTTGTTCATATCTAGTTGAGGCTATATGGTGCATTCATCTATTTCTAGATTATTCCTTTTCTATTGATTCTTATGTGTATCCTTACGTCAATGCCCTAGTAAGAAATGAAGGCAGGTAATGTAAATTTTCTGTTTGTTGTTTTTCAAAATCATTTTGACTATTTTAGGTCATTTCCATGTCCATTTAAACATTAGAATGGGCATGCCAACTTTTACAACACAAAAAATCTGCTAGCATAATCAGTGTGTATTACACTGAATCTATAGATCAATTTGCAAAAAAAAAATTTGATGTCTTGGGGCTGGGATTATAGCTCAGTGGTAGAGTGCTGGGTTCAATCCTCAGAACTGGGGGCTGGGGATGTGGCTCAAGCTGTAGCGTGCTTGCCTGGCATGCGTGCAGCCAGGGTTCGATCCTCAGCACCACATACAAACAAAGATGTTGTCTCCGCCGAAAACTAAAAAATAAATATTAAAATTCTCTCTCTCTCTCTCTCTCTCTTAAAAAAAAAAATCCTCAGAACTGGGTTCAATCCTCAGAACCACATAAAAATAAATAAATAAATAAAATAAGGATATTACATCTATCTTTTAAAAAATCTTAAAAAAATAAATTTAAAAAATTGACATCTTAACAATACTGAGTCTTCCAGTCAATGGACATGGTATATATTTCCATTTATTTACATTTTAAAAATTCCTGCCAGCAATTCTCCCTCAAAAGTTAATTTTTGTAAATGTTATTTTAAAATTTTATTTTTAGTTATTCATTGCTAATATGTAGAAAAAGTTTATTTTTGTATGTTGACTTTACCTAGCAAGTTCTTTCATTAGCTAGTAGTGCTTTGTAGATTCCTTTTGATTTTCTATGTATTAAATTATATTATCTGCAAATAAAGACAGTTTTATTCTTCCCTTTCAATATTTTTATATTTTATTCTTTTTTTGTATTATTCTGTCTAGGAGCTCCAGAATGATGTTGAACAGATGTATTAAGAATGCACTGGGCTGTAGCCCAGTGGTAGAGTACCTGCCTCACGAGACGTGTGGGGCACTTGGTTCGATCCTCAGCACCACATAAAAATAAATAAATAAAATAAAGGTATTTAGATTAAAAAAAATGTATATCTTGGGGCTGTGATTGTGGCTCAGTAGTAGAGCATTTGCCTGGCACATGGTGAGGCACTGGGTTCAATCCTCAGCAGCACATAAAAATAAATACATAAAAAATTAAAATAAAGGACTCGTGTCCATCTACAACTAAAAAATTGTATATCTTTGCTTTATTCCCAGTCTTTAGGAAAAGTGTTTGGTCTTTTGCCAGTTGATATGATATTAACTGTAGATTTTTCATTAATGTCATTTGTTAGTATGAAAAAGTTGCATGTTACCCTTTGCTTGCTGAGAGTTTTTTCTTTTTATCATGAATCACTTTGAGTTTCAACATATAATTTTTCAACCTCTATTGAGAGGATCACAAGGCTACTCTCCTTCATTCTGTTAATATTATGAAATTACACTGATTGATTTTTTACTAAATCAGCATTCCTAGAATAAACCACATTCAGCGTGATGCATTTTTCGATACATTGATAGATTTAATTTTCTAACAATTCGTTTAGAATTTTTATGTCTGTGTCCACAAGTGATTTCGATTTAAATTTTTTTTCTTACATAATGATCTTATCAGATTTTGATATCAAGTCTCTGTTGAATTGGGAATCCTTTTATCTTCCTCTGCTCTCTGAAAACATTTGTGTGAAGTTGGTATGATTTGTCCTTTAAGCTTTTAATAGAATTCACCAGTTGAAGAAATACAAACCTGTAGCTTTCTTTGAAGGAAAGTTTGAAGGTATAAATTCAATTTGTGTGTGTGTGGTGCTGGGGATCAAACCCAGGGCCTCATGCCTGCTAGGCAAGAGCTACCCCACTGAGCTGCACCCCCAGCCCTGGATTTAATTTTTTTTTATGATTCCTATTTCTACTTCTTCTTGGATCAATTTCAGAAAATCTTGTTGTTCTTTAAGGATTTTTTGTTTTTCATTTCCTCTACATTTTTGAAGTTATCATTGTATATCAGAGCGAAGACAGAATAACAGGACCCAAGTGGAGGGCATTGGACCACAATGTCTGGTAACAACAAGATGAGCCTCCCCCAGTGGCCCCAGCCTTGCCCCTGTAGAGATTCCAGACCTCAGAACCCAGAGGGGAACTCAGGAGGAGCTCAGCAGTTTCCCTGGTTGTCTGGGGAGGCCAACGTGGTCAGAGTTCACATACACAGAGAAGGAGAGAGAACTCTGGAGCTTTGGGGAGAATCTTCTTGCGTCTTCAGCTACATCCTAGGAGATGCCTGCAAACTTATCCAAGTCTCAAGAAAGAACTAACCCCAAACATGAGGGGAGCAATCTTGGAAGCTTCCCTAGGACTGAGAACCGTCTCTCTTTCTGCAATTCAGCCAGAGTATTCAACGTGCCCAGAAAAGTGTTGTCTCAAATAGTGGGGCAAAGGGCTGGGGATGTGGCTCAAGCAGTAGCACGCTCGCCTGGCATGCGTGCGGCCCGGGTTCCATCCTCAGCACCACGTACAAACAAAGATGTTGTGTCTGCCGAAAACTAAAAAATAAATATTAAAATTCTCTCTCTCTCTCTCTCTCTTAAAAAAAAAAATAGCGGGGCAAAGTTAGTCCTAGACTAAATGCTGCCTTGGTCCTTCTGACAAAGCTTTAAAAACAAAACCCGAAAGAACTGCACTGTTTCCAAGTAACTTAATCACATCTCAGAACAAAGGCCAAAAGTAAAAGAACAGGAAAAAAAAATTGGGTAGTATTTTTTATTACATTCTTGGTATTATGATTGATACATCACAGAGACTCTGGATGTTTTAATCTTTTTCTAAAGAATGTTGAATTTTAATTTGGTAGGCAGTTGCATTTTTGACGGGTCACCTTGCGCTTGGTGAGGGTTGGTGGTAGTCTTTGTTAAAGACTTCAGTTTTGTTTGTTTTTTTTTTTTTTTTGGTACCAGGGATTGAATTCAGGGGCACTCAACCTAAGCGTCATCCCCAGGCCTTTATTTGTATTTTATTTAGAGACAGGATCTCACTGAGTTAACTGCTTAGGGCCTCCCTAAATTGCTGAGGCTGGCTTTGATCCTCCTATCTCAGCCTCTGGGATTACAGGCATGAAGCACCGTGCCCCGCTTTATCCTTATTCTTAGGACACAGCATTTACTCCTAGGACATGGTGGGTCCTTATTCCTAAAGAGAGGCCTTTCTAGGGTCTCCAGTACCTGACTGGTGTTTCTCAGCTCTGTCTAACTCCAAGTTCTAACTCTAAGCTCTTCCGTTACTCTTCAGCTTCTGAAGTCTTGGTTCAACAGTGGGCCCTTCGACAGCTCTTTCCACTTGAACCTGTGAACATGGGCAGCTCAGGATGTGGCCAGGGACCCAAGGGGAATGCCTTCACAGAGTTCTGGGGTCCCTTTCCTGCAATGACCTCTGCTCCATACCCTACAGGTTCCTGCCACCTCAGGAGTCCCTCTCTTTGCTCTGTGTCCTCCCTCAGGTCCCTGGGTTTTCTGACATTGCAACCCTGTGCCTGGGCTGTGTACCTGCCCCAGAGCTGGCGGCCTTTCAGGCAGGAAGCTGGCTGCGTGTGGGGCTCCTCCCGTGCTACCCTTTTCTCAGGGATCCTGGTGCAGCACTTGCTCCATGTCAGAATCATTGGCTTCACAGCTGTTGTTCATTTCTATAGTTACTTACAATGGGAAGTTAAGGATAAAACCAGGCTGGGCGTGGGGGCGCACACCTGTAATCGCAGCGGCTCAGGAGGCTGGGATAGGAGGATCATGAGTTCAAAGCCAGCCTCAGCAACTTAACGAGGCCCTAAGCAACTCAGAGAGACCCTGTCTTTAAATAAAAAATACAAAAAGGTTTGGGGATGCGGCCTAGTGGTTAAGTGTCCCAGGTTCAATCTCTGGTATTAAAAAAAAGTGAAACCAGACGCCAAGTCATGGCTGGAACTGGAAAATCCATGATTTTTGACCCTTGGTACTAGGTGGGGATTGAACCCAGGGACTCTCGCTGAGAGCTGTACCCCAGCCCTCTGTATTTTATTTTGGAAACAGAGGGTCTATAAGTTGTCCAGGCTGGTTTCAAACTTGTGATTCTTCTGTCTCAACCTCCTGAGTAGCTAGGATCACAAGCCCACAATCTGTTTATTCATTTGTTTTCATTGAGATAAAATTCACCCAACGTAAAATAACCAGGGGCATCTGTACACTCACAGTGTTGTTTAATCATTATTTCTATCCAGTTCCAAAATATTTTTATCATTCCAAAATGAATTTTGTACCAATTGAACAGCCCTTGGCTACTGACGATCTTCTTCTGCTTCTGTGCATTTAACTGTGCTGTGTAATTCATACAAATGGGGTCATTTAATATGTGGCCTTTTGTGTCCAGATTCTTTCACTGAGCATGTTTTTGAGGTTCATCCATATTGTAGTGTGCCTTAGCACTCTTCCTTTTTTGTGACTGAATAATATTCCAGTATGTGTGTGTATCACAATTTGTTTATCCTTTTATCAGTTGACTGGATAAACGTTCAATTTGGGTTATTGCTGCCTTTTGACTATTGTGAACTGTGCTGCTACACATATGAGTGTATAAATATCTGAGTACCTATTTTCAATTGACCTAGGACAGAAATTGCTGGATCAGATAGTAATTTTATACCAAACTTTTCAATGAACTGCCAAATCGTGTTCCACAGTGGCTGAACCATTTTACATTCCCACAGTGTACAAGGGTTCAAATTTCTCTACATCCTGGTCACCAGTTAGTATTTTCCATTTTTTAAACTACAGCCAACCTAGTTAGTATGAAGTGGTATCTCCTTGTGGTTTTGATTTGAATTTACTAAATCACCAATGATGTTGAATATCTTTTCATGTGTTTTTTGGCCATTTACGTATCTTCCTTGGAGAAACATCTATTCAAATTCTTTGTCTTTTAAAATTATGATTTATTTTAACTGAAAATAATATGTGTCTGCAGTCCCATTTTGGTCACATACACCAGCCTGGGGTATATGTGCACAGAGATGCATGGAGCTTCGGTGGATAGTGGTTAAACACATAAAATTACTTTTTCCATATTTTGTTGTTGTATTGTAATTGTACTTAGTATTGGGATTGGTTGTTATATAGTCATACGTGCACATGGTATAACAATACGATTTGGTCAGTATTCTTCCTCATTCCTTCCCTTCCTCCCTTCCCCTGGTCTCTTTTGTCAACTGTTCACCCTTTGATTTTTGTGAGATCCCTGCCCTGCCCCCCCTTTCTTTTCCTTCTTCCTCTCTTGCTTCCACATAGGAGAGAAAACACCCAACCCTTGACCTTCTGAGTTTGGCTTATTGCACTTAACATGATGCTCTCAAATTCCATCCATTTTCCTGCAAATGACAGAATTTCATTCTTCTTTGTAGGCCAATGAAACTCTGTTGTGTACATAGACCTATTTTATTTATCCATTCATCCTTTGACAGGCACCTAGGCTGGTTCCATCGTTTGGCCTTGCACACTGTAAATACACAAACTGGTTTGCATCCTGGCTCTGCTACTTGCCACTTGTGAAAGTCCCCTCACATCTCTGTCTTGGCTTTCTCAAGTGTAAGATGGGGGTAATAAGTGTAGGAGGTGTGTAACGAGAACACTTTAGTGTTCCAGAGTCTGGTAGGTGCTTGTTAAATATCTGTTATTGCTTTTACAATATTAACATCGATGAGCCAGGTGCAGTGGCACACACCTGTAATCCCAGTAACTTGGGAGCCTGAGGCAGGAGGGTTCCGAGTGAGAGACGGTTTCAGCAATGTAGCAAAGCCCTGTCTCAAAATAAATAATAAAAAGGACCAAGGAGGTAGCTCAGTGGTAGAGCATCCCTAGGTTTAATCCCCAGTACCAGCAAGGAGGGAGAGAGAGAGAAAGAGAGAGAGAGAGAGACAGACAGACAGACAAATAACATTTGGTACAGGCATAGAAACAAATTGTGTAAGGGAAAATAATTAATTTTTAATAGGAATTAGTAGTGGAGAGTAGAAATGGAGAGGAATGGGTACACTTTTTTAAAAAAAAATTGATGTAGTTTTGTATTGCTTGAATTTTTAAAAATGTACGTATTAAAAGAATAATGTATGTGTGTGTGTGTGTTTAAACCTAATGATGTAAAAATAAGGGAAATACTTTGCAATGACCATTACCTACCTCTCTGGTGGAGCCTCTGCCCCTCTGAGCCTCTGTCATCCGCTGCTCAGAACATCCAGCTTCCTGGCAGCTTTGCTTTCTCTTGTTTGAGCTGCTTTTCACACCCTGTCCACTCTTGCTGCAGGAGCGCAGCCTCAGACTCCACCCTGACCCCCATTCCTTCCTTCCCTGTCCCTCTTCCAAGCTGAGTTGGGCGTCCCTCCCTCTCCTGTATTTGTCGAGTGCTCTGTGAGGTCCCAAGTTTGCCCCTTGTCCCACTACGCTGGGAATTCCCTGCGTGACCTCTAGGAGTGCACCAGAAGGACAGGGGCCATGCTTAGGTGCATCATAGCTTCCTTCCTGGTTCCACCTCCAAAGGCTCCGTGCTGCCCAGAACACGGGACCGCGCTCCTGTTCGTTGCATGAAAGAACAGACACGTGGGTTTCTGGTCAGTAGCACAGGCTTCAGCCTCGAGCTGCACATCCTGGCTGATCTGGTCTATAACACCAGGGCTCATAGACATGGGCTTTAAGGATCTAAAGAAAATCCTCTGCAGGAAATTTCCCCAAATGGAAAGCTAAGTAGACCGCAGACCCTTGCCCCTCGCACAATGGAGCTGCCTACGATTCCAAACAAGCCGACCAACACCGCCCATCCAATTCTCTTGGAAGTTATTGAAGGATCATTTTCTCCTTTGAAATCAAGGATGACGATGATGTGTATGTTTTTCCAAGCCTGCACATCTCAAAACAACCACCTCCTCAAATTCCAGGAATGGTGCAGCTGTTCTTTCAAAAAAAAAAAAAAAAAAAAAAAGAAAGAAAGAAAAAGAAAATAGCGCTGGGTGCAGTGGCACTCGCCTGTAATCCCAGCAACCCCGGAGGCTGAGATGGAGGATTGCTCCGTCAAGGTCAGCCTCAGCAACGTGGCCAGGCCTTCAGCCACTGAGCAAGACCATGTCTCAAAATAAAAAATAAAAAGGGCTGGAGGATGTGGCTCCTTGGTAAAGAAAGCATCCCTGGGTTCAATCCCCAGCACCAAAAAAAGAAAGAAAGAAATTAAAAAAAAAATACTTTTATATCCCTGAGAAATAAAAACTCCAAGTTAAAAAAAAAAAGGAAAATGCTTTATCCAGCATGTTCTAGGTATTGGAACACTAGAATTGCAGAGCTAGCATTGAGGCAGGAGGTCAAGCAGTGTTAGAGGGATTTTGCACAAGTGAGGCACCATCTCAGTGCATTAGTAGGACATCTGAGCCACCCTGATGCAGGACTCAGGAAGGGGCCCAGCCAGCCCAGCACTCCATGAGCCAGTGTCCAGAGTATTATTGTAAAACTTGAAAAAAAAAAAACATGATTGTTGCTGTTTTATCAATGTGAGTTATAACTCTTTTATCTTTGGCTTGTATGTTTTATGGAAGATGTGTTTTGGCGGTTGTCACAGTGATGGAGGTGTTGCATATGTATTTTACTTGCTTTATTTTTGGTACCGGGAACTGAACCCAGGGGTGCTTAACCACTGAGCCATGATTTTTTGAAAAAATCATGTTTTTCCAAGCCTGCACATCTGAAAACAACCACCTCCTCAAATTCAGAGCCATATCCCTACCCTTTTTTATGTTTTCTTTAGAGACGGGGTCTCACTGAGTTACCTGGGGCCTCTCTCAGTTGCTGAGGCTGGCTTTGAACTCTTGATCCTCCTGCCTCAGCCTCCCAAGCCGCTGGGATTACAGGTGTGTGCCATTGTGCCTGGCCTTATTTTTTTTTAAATATTTTTTTAGTTGTAAATGGACACAATAGCTTTATTTTATTTTTAGGTGGTGCTAAGGATTGAACCCAGTGCCTCACATGGGCTAGGCAGGTGATCTACCACTGAGTGACAACCCTGGCCCCTTGCTTGCTATTTTTAAAAATTCTTCTCATGGGATTCATGGGATTTGGGTGCTAAGAAACACTGACTCTTGTTATTCTGGGTGAACAGTTGATAGAGCTGTAGATGTGGAATGTAGGAGTTAGGACAAAGAAGAGCTTTCTGTAGGTGAGGCACCAATCAGAGCCAAACTGGGTCAGATGCTCAACTGGGCTTCTCCTGCTTGCACAAGTGAGGCCACTCAATGAGCTTAGGGGCTCCAGAGCTCACAATAGATGAGCAGAGCATCTTGCTGAAGCACCCTGGTGTTCTCTGAGCATGCTCATCACTTAACATGTTTCTGGTGGCTGAGAGGTTGGCCTTATTGCCTGACTCCCGTGACGCCTTAGGTCCAGCCCAGGTGGATTTGATCTCCTTCCAGGGTTTTGGAGCAGCTAATGATGTGGATCTGGGCTTCCCAGAGGGTTTCATAGCCAGGGTTTCATACCTACAGTCTGTCACTTCTCTTCTTCCTCTTCTTCTCTGTCTCCTCCTTCTTCTTCAAGGGTTTCTATAGATTGAACCCAGGGGTGCTTTACCACTAAGCTACATCTCCAGCCTTTTATATTTTTTATTTTGAGACAGAGTCTAAATAACTTAGGGCCTCACTAAGTTTCTGAGGCTGAACTTGAACTTGTCATCTGATCCTCCTGTCTCAGCCTCCCAAGTATCTCTGCTTTTTTAAACATCCCAAGTCAGACCTGAGAGTCTCCCAATGCCAGAATTAATATTAATCACCACCATCATCACAGTTAACATTTATTGAGTGTTTTTACTATGTGTTAAGGCACTTTGCTGAATAGTTGAAGCAGAATATTTTATTTCATCTTCCCAAGAATCCTGTGGGCTGCAACCCAGGGGCTGAGAGGCTAAACAACATCCCTGAGGTCACCTGACTCACACGGGGCAGAGACAAGATGGGAACCCAGGAAGTAGTTTGGGGGTGGTGCTAGACACTCCACAGGGCGCCCTCCAGTGAGTCAAGTTCATGAAGGATCCTGTCCCCTGGAGTGTGGGCAGAAGCTGTGGCTATTTGATAGAACATGGCAACAGTGGGATTCTGTCAACATGTCACTCCCAGGATTATGCTACCTTAATAAAAACTGTTTTAAACAAGTGCAGCAAGCAAGGGTCTCCTGATTCCCTTAAGGAAGCAAGCAGCCCTTGTGGAAGGGCCACATGACAAGAATTGAGGGTGTGAGAGCCATCTCCAGCCGTGGCCAGCAGGAAGCTGGGACCCTTACAGAATCACGAGGCAGCAGACAACCTGCTTGAACTGGGATGGAATTATATCCTAGTCGGGTCTCTAGATGAGAACACAGCCTGGCCAAGGCTTTGCAGCCTGTGAGACCCAGGCAGAGGACCTAGCAAAGCCATGGCCAGCCTCAGGACCATAGAAGCAGATGATGTGTGTGTGTTGTTTCAATCCATTCAGTTTGTGGTGATTTGTTATGTGGCCTAGAAAACTAGTTCACAAGCCTTGCACTTAACCTTGCCTCATCCACCTTTGTAGATGGTTCTACATCACTGGTTCTTGTTCTCTGTGTCTGGGTCCTTCTTTCTCTCCCCAGGAAGGTCCTGCCCAATCTCTTAGAAAAAAAGATGGGAGCAGGGAATCCTGAGCGCCTTTCTGACCAGAAGGCAGAGAAGCAAGGGACCAAGGCACAATCAGCTCTTTATATAAAATAAAGATCAGCCAGAAGCACACGGAGCCCTGCTGCCTTTGGCGATCCTAGGCAAGCGGACACTTTGGATTGGGATGGAAGCGGTCCCCCAAGAATCAGTCCTAGCACAATTGGTGCCATATCATGATATCATGCAGTAGGAAAGGGACCTGAATCTATACTTATATAATTATGGTGTTTAATTGAGTTAGTGCTGGGCTTCCAGGGCACATTTCACCTTGACTTTGAATGCTGGAATTTAAACTATGGCCCGCAGGCCACACGCAGTTGGAATGGCACCGTATCTGTTAGATATTTTCAATCTATCTACTTCATTGGGCATGGCAGTCAAACGTCAATACCGCAGGACAGGGCTGCCTGCATAATTCTTCCCAAAATAAAAGGCAGCTCTATGCTTGGAGACCAATAAAAATGAAAGGTTCCCCTCCTTGTTGACTGTGCGTGCGTTCAGGCAGGCCTGTGGAGAGCCGGGCCTCACAAGGACCACTGTGTGAGGCCATCTAAAAGGGCGTATCCAGGCTCTGCCCTGATCCCCTGGGACACTGGGCTCCTTCACCAGCTGCCACGGGAAGCTGAAAGCCATGCAGGGGCCCCATGGGGGCAGGCCTCCCCTCTGGGGGTGGGGCAGAGCTGGCACCATCCTGTTGGGCCAGGGGGTCACCTTTCCTGATCATGCTTTCTAAAGGAGAGCATGAAGGCTGAGGCCCGGCTCCTGGCTGGGGTCCAGGGAGTGCCCACCCAGCCTCAAGGTGGCAGTGTGTTTCTCAGCAAGCTGCCTCAGAAAGGGAACAGTCACTGATTCATCTCCTCCGAGGGGCCTGAAGGCACTTGAGCCTTGCTTCTACATGCAACTGGAAGCCCAGAGCACTCACCTGTTCAAAAATATCACTGGAGAACCCAACTTTGGGCTTCCCTGCATTCCTGAGCCAGGATGTTGTGGGAGAGGGAGAGCCAGCCAGAGGTGAGGTTTGGGGCCTTGGAAGAAGTAGAAGAGGACTTTCTCCCATGAGGGGTGGGTGAGACGGGATGGGCTCAGCTTCAGACAGCTCAAGAGGGGGAGCCACCTCAGGGTCCAGAGAGAAGATTGGCCTCAGAAGCCAGAGGAATCCTTGACAGCTAGGTGGCCAGACAGGAGCCGGCCGGGTGGGCTGGGGCCTTGACTCCTGCGCAGAGTTCCCATCAGGACCAATGGAATTGGGGCCGAGTGAATAGAGACTAGCATCCGCATTAGCCCAAAATTAATGAACCCACGGGAAGACTCGGAGAAGCACAGAACAAAAAGGTACGTGCAGATGTGCAGAAATTCAGAGTGTATCACTCACGTCCCCATCTGTGGAAAGCACTTGAGAAAGGCTGAGAGAACAACAGATGAATCCACGAGAGACCTCAGGAAACGGGAAGACAAGGGGCTCCCCTCTCTCGCTGGCTGTGACAAGAAAGGTGCGATCTCACTCATGTTCCGTGTCCCTCGTGCCCGCCGCGGCTCCATTCCACGGTCTCACTTGGGACCCATTTGGTGTCAAAGCCCATAAATGTGCTTTTATTGCTTCCGTTTTATGCTGATTATTTTTTACATTGTTGTTTCCTCTTTTTCAGTTCCGTTATCTGAACGGGTGGGATGAAGCTTCGATTCATTTTCTGCTCTCTCCCCTGCTCAGCTGAGGGGTGCTACTGAACTTCCCATTTAATTGCGACTCCCTGTTTCCTTCCATTCATAAAAGGACATGCAATTCTCTACTATCGTTTAAAAATAACATGCTAACTAGGGATGACAGAACAGACAGGTGGGGACCGCTGCCCAGAACTGGCACACTTTCATGTGAGCCCAAGCGCATAGCTTTCAGGGTTTTTTTTTTTTTTTTCTATTTTATAAGAGAAAAGAAGGGCTTCCATATTTGCCTCTGGTATCTCTGACTTTGGGTTCCATGCAGTCACAACAGAGGATGTGGCTCAAAATATTTCCTGGCTTTTCCTGTGTGGGAAGATTTATACATTCCTACTTTATAGGGTGCAGACCTGTGTATGAATGGCTCGGACCAATTAGCAGAGGTGACCTGGGCTGCTTCTAAGTAGAAGCTTTGAGAGCCACTGTGTCATTTCTTATGCCCGGAGCCCAGCAATTCCCCAGGTCAAGAGACACTCTGACAGCCCAGGTCTCAAAGTGAAAGGGCATATGGGGCAGAATGGGGTCTGCCCCCTGTCATGGTTTGAATCTGAAATGTTCCTCAGAGCCTCCTTTTGAAGGCATGGTCCCCAGTGCAGCAATGTTCCTAGGTGGGACTTTGGGGAGTGATTGGCTCATGAGGGCTCTGACCTCAGCAATGAAGTCCACTGAGGATTCATATCTAAATGGATGATTGGGAGGTAGTGGAAACTGTAGGAGTGGGACCTAATTGGAGGGAGTGGGTCCTTGGGGACTTGCTGTTGAGAGCTGTATCTTATCCCAGGGAGGCCCCTCCCTTCCTCCACCTCTCTGCTCCCTGCTGCCATGGTCTGAGGAGATTTCCTCTGTCACACCTTTCTCCCACGATGTTCTGCCTCACCTCAGGTCCAAAACGATGGGAGCCAGCCAATCACCGACTGAAACCTTTGAAACTGTGAGCCAAAATGCATCTTTTCTCCTCTAGGTTATCTTTCTCGAGTATTTTTGTCCCAGTGACAAAAAGCTGCCTAACAAAATCCAAAATGGACCAGTTACTGGAGCAAGAACTAGATCTCACAAGCTCCTTGGGACCTTAGGGGCCGTTTGTTAGCACCCATCACCCTGATTCAATAGTCAGACTGATAACAAGAGTCAAACACGGCCCTAACAACTGTTCTAGTGCCTAAAATGTATTTCATGTAACAATGCGTCATGCCATCTGATATGTCGTCATTCACCACTCTGGCCTTATCGTTAACCCCGTTTTCTGAGAAAGCGAAGGCGACATGAATTAGGTCACCTTCCCAGAATTGCCCAGCCAGGAAGGAGGGGAAGAGACGGATTTCAAACTCAGAAGAATAAATGCTTTGCTCATTTTACTGCAAGAGGCTTCTGCGGGAGACCCAGGTAGAAGCCTTGCTGCCCGTCACAAGGGAAGTGTGTGGGGGACTGGCTGCTGCTTGGGGTTTTCTCATTTGGTTCCATTTTTACCTAGAGTGCCACATGTCACTAGGTTTCTGACTGTTATCCTTGGAGTCTGACGGACTTATCACATAATAAGGCTTCTGCAGCCCCAAAGCTTCCCAGGCTTTTTTAAAAAAGAAGAAACCCTTCACTGACAATGTCTGACGCCCAATGCCAAATTGGCCTAAAAGCTGAAATTCAGTGTAAAAGTTCCATACCCTCCAGAGGAAAGGCCTCCTAAAGAGAGGGCTTCCTGAACTTGGGAGAAGGTGATTCTCAGTCTCACCTTTGTGTGGGATTTCTAGACTTGTAGCTAGATTCACATCTCAGGGCCGTGTGTTTAGCAGAACAGGGTCTCCATTATCTGCAAGCCTGGGGACTCAATGACTGTCTGCCTCACATTTTCGAGTTTGGCAGAATGGTCACCTTCCTCAGGAAACTCCGGCGATCCCACCTTCTCTCTGGGAGACAGCGAAACTTTCAAGGGCCCCTTTCAGGAGGGGAAAAAAAAAGTTCAGAATCCTCCCACTAGCATGAACGCTACCTATTCAGAGCTCTCTTGCAAATTTTGAAACAGGGCCTTAAGGGGGAAAGAGAGAGATGGAAAAGAAATGCAGGAGAGAGAAGAGGCGGATTCCTTGAATTCAATTCAAGAAATCTGAACACGAACAAGAAAATAGCACATCTATCGGTGACGGTGGGGGCTGGGGGAGCAGGGAAAAACATTGAAAGTTCCATGGGCCGAACCTTTCATTTTTGTCTTGACGTTTTTCCTACCTGAGCTTTTACATAAATGGACTCCTAGATCTCCAGGCTATAATTTGTGTAACATTTAATGACGAGGAAAAAAAAATGGTTTGGTCCATAACAACTGGTTCACTTCACTTCTTAGAAAGCTGATTCATTGGGGCTGGGGATGTGGCTCAAGTGGTAGCACGCTTGCCTGGCATGCGTGCGGCCCGGGTTCGATCCTCAGCACCACATACAAAACAAGGATGTTGTGTCCGCTGATAACTAAAAAATAAATATTGAAATTCTAAAAAAAAAAAAAAAAGCTGATTCATTGCTTCCTGCTCTTCTTGGAAGTTCACTTTATTTTTAAAATCTTTATCAATGTATTGTAGTTTTTATTATTTTTTAAATTTGATTAACATGTACTAATTGAACGTACCAATGGGTTCAGTGTGATATTTCCACATAAGCTATCCTGGTGAAACCCAATTTCCCCTTCTGCACCCTCCCCCTGGAAGTTTAATTCATTTTTATTTTATTGGTATTGGAGATGGAACTCAGGGGTGTGCTTTACCACTGAGTCACATCCCCAGTCCTTTTTGTTATTAGTTTGAGACAGTGGCTGGGGTTGGCTTTGAACTTGCCATTCTCCTGCCTCAGCCTCTTGAGTGGCTGGGATTATAGGTGTGCTCCACCACACCCAGCTGGGGGTTCATTATAAACGGACGACTGTGTAGTTTTCTGATCAAGCTCTTCCCAGCCTCTGTGCCTATTCTGGGCTGTACAGGAAGGGACCACCATCCTCCCTCGCCCCAGGAAAAGGCCTGGCATAGGGAATACAGAAAAAAAACTTGGGGAGCTAAAGGGGTGAAATGAGAGTCTACAAATATGGGCTGGTGATAGGAGTGATGGATAGGTATTTGAGTCTGGGCTGCGGCTTGCATAGAGGAGGGAGCCTTACTAGATCCCTCATGTGGGGGTGGTGGATGCCACAGACTGGTAGGGTGTCATATGTTGGTTTGGACTGGGATCAAGGCTTCTGAGATCACTCGAAAAGTCTGATGCTAGGACATGCCTTATTCTCAACACCAAGATGAGCCCCAGTGTCCTAGAGGAGTAGGACTATTTCCCCTGAGAAGCACCTGGCCTTGAACGCAAGGATTTGTGTCTTCCTGTTACACTGTTGATCCTGATTAGGTCGCCAAGGACAGATTTAACAGAATGGTGTTCAGTGGCACTAAGAAGCGAATTCAGGTTGGATTTCCTTAGGACTTGTGGATTCCATAAAGCTGAAGGAAACCCAAACATCACCCTTGAGATTTCGAGAGGATTCATCACGACATGTCTTGAAATAGAGATGATTTCCAGTATCTAAAGCACTCTCTCTCAAAGCGAAGATGGGTTGGGAAGAGGCCCAGGTCATCTCTGTAACTGGTGGCCTATCCGTTAGCTATGGTTGCTAACAAACCATCCCTAAAGTCAATGGCTCATAGAAGCAACCTTTTAGTATTCTTCACAAGTCCGTGGACCACTGTAGTTCTTCTGATCTGGCCACACCAGGCTGTTCATGGCTTGGCTTGCTCAGGCCTCACCTGCCTGCTGATGGATGGGCTGGGGCCTGGCTGGTCTTAGATGGCCTCACTTGTATGTTTGGTGATGGGTAGGCTTTGGCTGCAGCAATGGGAGTGACTGAGTCACGAGTCTCTGGTCACACAGCAGGCAAACCCAGGCTTGTTCTCTCAGTGGTGCCAGGGCTCCAAGGGAATGAGAGGAAGTGGGAGGGTTGGGCTTGGAATAACTCAGTAACACCTTTGCTACCGTCTGTGAGCTGAAGCAAGCCATGAGGTCATCAGCACCCTGGATTCCAAGCCGAGAACATGGGCTCCACCTCTTGATGGGAAGGGTTGCAAACTCACATTATCCATGGCACAGGGAAAAGCAGGTACAGAGCCTTAGGGCCGTATTTGTAATCTGTGTACATAAATGGGCTGACTGTACTTGCAAGACAACTGACCCAGGCTATGGGTTCCATATGTGACCTAGGACAGAGCCCAACTGAGTATGAAATGAATAGACCCATAGAGGAGTCAGACTCAGCCAGCCCTGACCACAAAACAAGGCTGAGTCCCTAAGCTGGCAGTTGTAGGGCCAAAGGGTTTCCCACATTGAAAATATTGCCTAGAGCCAGGCACAAGGGTGCACACCTATAATCCCAGCTACTCAGGAGGCTAAGGCAAGAGGATTGCATGTTTGAGGCTAGCTTGGGCATTTATTTATCTATCTATTTATTTATTTGGGTTTGAACCCAAGGGCATTTTTACAACTGAGCTATATCCTAAGCACCCCCCATTTTTTAAAAACAAAAATTTTATTTGAGACAGGGTCTTGCTAAATTGCTGAGTCTGGCCTTGAACTTGGACTCCTCCTGCCTTAGACTCCAGAGTTGCCGAAATTACGGGTATGTGCTGTTATTTCTAGCCAGCCTGGGCAATTTAGTGAGAACCTGTCTGAAAATTAAGAGCTGAGGGATAGAGCTTAGTGGTAGAGCACTTGTCTAACAGGTGCTAGACCCTGGATTCAGTCCCCAGTACTGCAAAACAAAACAAAACAACCCATTACTTGGGATTTCTTCTCTTGGTGCTTTTGTATTTCCTGCATTTGACAGAAAGGGAGACCACAATAGGAAGGTTTTGTTTTGCTTTGTTCTGTTCCCTGCCCCCCCATGGATATTTCTCCTTGAAACAGGGGTTAAAGTTGCCAAATGTTCTTTTTTGGAAACACCTGTTGACCTGGCCTGCTCTGTGGTTTCCTGGGTCCCTGCTGACTTCCTCAAGTGCTGCCCACATGAAGGCAATAAGAGGAATGGCCTCCGCTTTGGTGGCATTAAGGGCTATAAATCAAACTTTGTGAATCTAGGGCACAAGGTGACCCACGAAGGGCAGTAGTGAACCATGGTGCCCTGTTCACAGTTTCTGAGATCGGTGCTTTCAAGCATTGAACTTGGATGTATGAGCTGATTTTGAATCATGGCCTTGAAGATCTGCAGAGCCACAAGCACAGGATCGCTTTGCCTCTGTCGCTGAGAGAAAAAGAGCAGCATTGGTGGGTGGTCAGTTTTGCTGATCCCCTCCCACCCCTTGGTGTAAAATTGAAAATGGCTTTTCTTACTGAAAGGTCAACGTGGTAGACATTGCTGGCTGCCTACCCAGTAGCTCTTTCTCACCGTCGCTTGATTTCTGTTTTCCTCCATGCTCACAGAACCTAATTGGGTTCCAGAACAGATACCAGTATATTTTGGGAAGGTAGGACCGGCTGCAGTCCCAGAGAATGAACCATGATTGATCTAAGCTAATCACTATTTTCCCAAAAATTGACATGTGGGGTCTGGGGGTGTAGTTCATTGGTAGAGCGCTTGGCTAACATGTACAAGGCCTTGGGTTCCATCCCCAGCACTGCAAGAAAGAAAGAAAGAAAGAAAGAAAACAAAGATGGACATGTGACCTGATCTGGCAACTAATACTAAAAGGGAGTCTTCCGGGGGCTTCTGGAAAAGAGTTCCCTCTGATGAAAAGAGAGGCTCACTTTCATCCCTTCCTTCCTGTTTTTAGACTCTATTGTTAGATGAGGAAGTGATGTTCGGAGGTGTGGCAGCCATGCTGTCACCACAAAGGGAAGGCCAGGAGAATCTCTCAGAAGCTGCCCCAAGTGCTGACATCATTGAGCAAGTCAACCTGGAACTGGGGGTGGAATGTAGCCAGAGGTCTGATGCAGCAGCCATGGTTGTTTATAGCTAGAGTTTGTTCTGACTGGCCAGGCATCTGATTGGTCCAAGCCTATGCCATACAAGTTCAGTATTTTGCATACCATTCCTGCTCCTTGTTGGAATCCAGTGTCTCTGGATTTATTATTCTGTAATGAAAACAAACCCCTATGGTTTAGGCACTTTAATTGGATATTCAGTTACTTGCAACCAGAAGCGTTCTAGCTTTGCAGTTGGCAGTCAGAGAGGGTAGCCAGGACTGAACTGGGCATATGGGAACCTTGCTTGCAGGGCGTCCAGGGCTGTGGTCCCATCAGCCTCTGTTCTGTTTCTTCCCTGTCCCTTGCAATTGTTTGGTGGCAATAACCTCTTTTCCTGCTTCTTGGCTCCCTGATACATTTTTTTTTTAAGTGGTGGTAGTGTAAAAGGCGAACTAACGTCGGCAGCCTGGAAAGGGAAGCGATCGCAGCCCCTATCAGTGTGTTGTATCTGTTCTTCATGGAAGAGCTGAGATAGAAATTCATCCTCTTTGGCAGAAAGCAAGCGCTTCAGCTAACTTCTACCTAATCTGTCCATTGGCTCTTTTGCTATGCCATTTGATGAGCCATGTTGATAGTGTTCCTGTAAGAAATGAGGCTTGGGGACCCATCAGTCACCTAGTCAACCAATCAATCTTGTTGACACACACCATGGGAAACAAGAGGAGACTCAGGGAGAGGGTCTGTGGGCACATTTGCTGCCCTGTATTGTAATTTTTTCCTGTATCCATCTTCCCTGTTGGACTATGAGCAGTTTAATGGCAAGAAACCTCTTTAATCTCTGTACCCCTGAGTTTAGCATAGGATCTGGCCCACAGAGGAGGCTGGAGGATGATTTGTAAAGGAAAAAAGTAATGAATTATATATAATTTATATATATAATTATATATATTATATAATATATGATTATATATATTATAATTGCATATAATATAATCATATATAATTATACATATAATTCATTATGTATATAATATATACATAATGAATTATATATAAAATTCTTTTAAAATGCATGTTCTACCAAGACTGCCTTCTATGTTCTACCTTCTACGTAGCTGGCCACAAAAAAAAATTTCTAATTAGGGACATCAGAATATATTATTTACTTATTTATTGTAGTACTTGTGATTGAACTCAGGGACCCTCTACCACTGAGCTACTCATTAGCATTTTTTTATATTTTATTTTCAGGCAATGTCTCAGTATGTTGTGGAGGCCAGTCTCCAACTTGTGTTCCTCCTCCCTCAGCCTCCCGAGTAGCTGGGATTACAGGCGTGCACCACTCTGCCTCGTCTTATTCCATCTGAAACCCCACCACATTCAGAAACACAATTAAGGGGAATCTGGCCATCTTTCCATGTGCTTTTTTTTTTTTTTTTTTTTTTTTTTTTTTNAAGTCAAAATAAACCTTTCTCTCTATACCTTGATTATTTTTTTAAAATTTTTTTAATATTTATTTTTCAGTTATGGGCGGACACAGCATCTTTATTTGTATGTGGTGTTGAGGATCGAACCCAGTGCTGCGTGCCTGCCAGGCGAGCGCGCTACCGCTTGAGCCACATCCCCAGCCCCTCCATGTGCTTTTTGTAACACAACGTGTGCCTAGAAAGTCTTTAAGGGGAAAGGAAAAAAAAAAAAGGAAAGATGATGCTTCTGAAAGCATCTCTCCTGCCAAATGTGATGACGAGAAGTAGAAATATCATTCTGGAGGTTAAAAAAAGATTTTTCCTGAATTTCACTTAGTAGTGTGTTGGAACTAGCTTTAAAAGCTGACTTAGAGAAACGAGATAAAATGTATTTATATCTCTGCTAACCATCTCTCAATGCGCCGGGCTCATCTGAAAACCTCCCTGAGATCCAGGAGAGACAGCATGTAAGCTGCTCTTTAAACGCCCATCTGAAAACTCATCAAATAGCGAGGTATGAAAAACAAAAAAAATCACCTCCAAAACTTTCGAATCGCATTGATCTGTGGCATAAAACCCTCGCCACAGGAAGGGAAGGGATGGATTTGAGACTCACAGGAGGATTTGTTTAAAGGGCTTTGTGTAGTGTGCATGTGTGTGTGTTTTAATTTATGTATGGAATTGCCCGGGAGTAGTAAATAGACTTTATTTGCTATATTTCGAGGAAGATAAAATTATCAGGACTGTCTCCATATTTCAAAGCTGGGGAAAACAAAAACAGCTTTGAAGCTTCTCCTCCTGGATTTTTTTTTTTTTTGGTCCTAATCTTCTAAGAGATGGTCTTGATAATGTTTATTCTTTTCTTCTTTGGAAAACAGTCAAAAGTACCATTTTTCTCCGCTGTTTCAAGCGATCTCACTTTTTAATTAGGTCAGGTAGAGGACCCATCGAGCGCTGCAGATGATTTAAGTGGTTGTAAAAGGGCAAGCAGGACTTTCTGCCTGCTTCCCCGCCCCCCCAGACAGCTCCCCTCCCCGCCTCCCTGACCCCGGGTGGCTCCCACCAGGAACACACCTAGACTCTGTGGGGTGAGTTTTCATTGGAATCCATGCACACTGTTTGGGCAGGGTTTTTTTTTTTTTTCTGCATTTCTCTAATAACCCAAAGAGATAAGCCATTTCCCACATGCTTGAGGATAATTTGCACAGTTTCTCTTTTGATCAGGGTGCGTGGGGAAGGAGAGACACAGACCAGACCAGATAAGGCCAGGGATGACTAAGGGGTGGGGATTTGCTTTAAATTTCACACACAGAAACATCACAAAAGCTCATCCCATGAGTCTCCCCGACAGCCTAGGAAGAAGGGGTGGCAAACTTTGTTTCTGAAAAAGGTCGGATAGTGAATATTTTAGGCTTTGTGGGCTATTTGCTCTCTGTTGCAACTGCTCAACTCTTCACAAAAGTAGCCCTAAACAATATGGAACCAAGTAGGCATGCCTGTGTTCAATAAAACTTTATTTATAAACCCAGACAGTGGGCCCAAGAGCCCTAGCTTGAATCATCTGTCCATGCCCTGCCTGTTTTTTGTGAGAAAGGGCAAGCCCATCAGTGACCCACTTGGGTAAGTCCATTACACCACACCACCCTACCTGTGTATAGACCATGCCTTTGCATGATGGAAAGGGGGTGAGCATAACAAGAGTGTAGCCCCTCAGTTATGAGCGCACCAGCTGCCCTAATGAAGGCCTGCAACCCCATCTCAATCATGGTGACCACCTTCTTCTGGTCTAAGAGTCTATTCTTTATCATCTTCTTCACACTCTCAGCCACGGTTGGTTTTCTGAAATACAGTCTGATCATGGACTCTGGCTTGAACAATGATTGAGGAAGAAAGCATAATCATGTTTGACGGCAGCATTCATGGCTCTTTACAAAATGGCACCAGGGCTGACTTGTCCACTGGAACAGTAGGTGTTATGGATTGGATCTTAAATATTCCCAGAGGGCCCCTAGGTTAAAGGCTTGGTCCTCAGTGTGGTTCTGTTGGGCAGTGACAGAACCTTAAGAGGTAGCCTAATGGAAGGTCTTTAGGTCACTGGGAGAATGCCCAGGAAGGGGATGGTGTGCCCCTTCCTCTGCCTATCTTTTTCCTTCCTGGTCATGAGGTGAGTGGTTTTCTCTGTCATGTTTCCACCATGATGTGCTCTCTTAATCACAGGCCCCAAAGTAATAAGGCCAGTTGATCTTGGGCTGGACCCTCCAAAACTTCAAGTCAAAATAAACCTTTCTCTCTATACCTTGATTATTTTTTTAAAATTTTTTTAATATTTATTTTTCAGTTATGGGCGGACACAGCATCTTTGTTTGTATGTGGTGCTGAGGATCGAACCCGGGCCGCACGCATGCCAGGCGAGCGCGCTACCGCTTGAGCCACATCCCCAGCCCCTATACCTTGATTATTACCCTCAGGTACTTTATGATAACGGAAAGTTGATGGACACCGTATTTATAATAGTTGAGGCCCAGGATGCTTTTAGAGGCCAATGAACATGATTTGATTTTAATGTCTTTTAAAGTAGAAGGAAAATGAATAGAACAATAATGAATGTATAATGCCAATTACAGTGTGAGTTATAGTTGTCTTCTTAACAGTGTTGTAAGTATAGTTTTGTTTTAAGTGAAAAGAAGCCCACGAAGGCAAAAATATCCAGGGGCCTTTCTAAGAATTGCCATATAAAATACAGAATAGTCAGTCAAATTTGAATGCCAGATTAACACTGAATACTTTGGTATAAATATATTCAGAATATTACATGAGGCATATTCATTCTAAAAAAAAAATCATTAACCAGGTGTGGTGGCACATGCCTGTAATCTCAGCTAGGTGGAAGGTGGAGGCAGGAGGATCACAAGTTAGAGACCAGTCTGGGTCTTGGCAAGACCTTGTCTCAAAATAAAATAAAAAGGGCTGGGGATGTAGCTCAGTAGTAGACCACTTGCCTAGCGTGCACAGGTTCAATCCCTAGCACAGACAAAAAAAAAAAAAGTTTTGCCATTTTTCTGGAATTCAGATTAAGGGGGTGTCCCGTATTTTTGTTTGATAAACCTGGCAGTGCTACAGGAAAGCCATAAGGTGGCCCTGGCAGGTACCCACCCCAGCTGCAGCCTTTCCTCCCATCTTTCTTAACTAAGTGTCTTATGCCAGGTTCCCCCAAAGCAGACCTTAGAAATGAGCCTCACTATACAAGTAACTTATTGTACTCCCAGCAGAGACCCGGCAAAGGTGAGGCTCAGGCAAAGCCCCACCCCACCCTGGTCACCATATGGGTTGAGCCTTGAAGGTTTTGTCTCTCCTGGGTCAGAACCAGAGTCCTGTTCGAATTCAAGGTTGGGAAGGAATAATCGCTCTGCACCTGTTAGCTGGCTTGTCTTTGGTTTTACTCCCTAAAGTGTCCATGAGGAATAGAAAGGAGAAGGAAGAGTTATCAAGCCTATGTCCTGGGCTGTGCCCTCAGGCCTGCCTGTCCCTCTCACTGGGGACCTGAACCTCACAGAGGGACCTATCAGAGGCACATGGCAAAGGTCATGAGGGCCTTATTACCAGAAAATAACTTCTTAGTTCCACCCACGTATTTAACTCCTCACTGCACCATCAGGGAGGGGTATTCTCTGGGCTGAACGTGGCGGAGCGTTGTCACAAGCCCACCCTGTCCCACTCACCAAGCCTCCATTGTTCTCTAAACCTGTCAAGCACTTTCTTACTTCTGCTCTTTTCCTTCTGTCTTTTGTTTTTTTTTTTTTTTTAATATTTATTTCTTAGTTATCGGCGGACACACATCTTTGTTTGTATGTGGTGCTGAGTATCGAACCCGGGCCGCACGCATGCCAGGCGAGCGCGCTACCGCTTGAGCCACATCCCCAGCCCCTCCTTCTGTCTTTTGAACCTCACCATTCCCCCCTCTGCTGGGGACTCCCGGCATCCTCAGCCCTAAAACTTACAGACCAATGGGCCGTAGCCTGATGTGAAGAGCACCAAGAAATCCCATAACCAGATTGGACCCCTGTGGCCTTAATCACACTCCCACTCCCTGGCCCCTTTGGACACCCGCAGGGTCTCCTGCCTCTCTGTCCCAGCAGCCCTCTCCCACAGCCAGAGGAGGTGGAGGGTGGGGAAGAAGGCAAGAGCGCGATGCTGGAGCGGACAGATCTGGCCTTGGATCTTGACCCTGGAACTCAACAGCTGAGTAGCCTTGGGGAATCTGCCCCCATTTCCTCACCCGGCAATGAGAATAATAGCGTCTCACAGGACGGAGGGAATCAAGTGAGATCACTGAGCAGGTGCACAGAACCGTATCAGTGTCTTCACTTCTGTGCTTGGGCCCTGCCTGATCCTGGGTTTCTCCCTCCCCTGCTCATCCTTGGGATCCAGGGCTCTGAGCGGTGCTGTCTGGGAAAGAGCCTGAACAGAAGTGCTGTCCTTGAGTGCGGAGCTTCCCAGTGGCTGCTGTCCTGTGTGTGGGGGAAGGGAAGGTGACATTCACCAAAAGCACCTGGCAGCAGTCACGGAGAGCAACAAAACAGGAAGATGCAGCCCGGGAGCCCAGGTTGCTGGACAGGAAATGGACCTCAGAGCGTGTGACCAAACAGGGAGGACCAACACTGTGAGGAGGAGGCATCGTGGAACGTGCTCCTGACCCCAGAGGACAAAAGTTATGAAGTGACAAAGGGAAAATGATGTGAAGGAAAATCAGAATCTCATTTTCACCATTGTCCTCAATTTCCCAGGCTCAGCGGGAAGCGACACCTGTACCCAATGGAGCACTCCTGGGGACATGGCTGCACCTCTCTTGCCATTCATAGAGTGAGGGGCAGAACTCCCCTCTGAGGGGTGCAGTAAGTACCCCCCAGCACCCCCAGGAAGAGAGGCACCCCATGGATGCTCCCTTAGCACCTTCCTCTCGCCTTTCTCCTCAGCCACGTGGAGAGAATGGGCTGAAGCGTCTGTGACAGCTGCCCTCCATCTCCAGTGTGACTCACGTGTGTGACGTGCCATTGGTCCATGCCACCCCAGCTTGACCCTTAAAGACATATTATTTAGTTACTCATGTGTTTATTTTATCAGCATCGCTAAGATGACAAGCACAGAGGGGACGCAGAAGGGGTTAAGATGGGCTCTCAGGACCCTCGGTCCAGCAGGTGTTGGGGGAGATTGGAAAGTCGATTGACGGAGGACCCTGGGCTCCATGCTCCACAGAGGGATGTGAAGGTGCTAAGGAAGCACCCAGGCACAAATGGCTGATGATCACAAAAAGAGCACACTCGAACCGTCTTGAAGGTGAATCAGGGTCTGCTTAGATTTCCAGATGGTCCCAAAACATTGAAATGGAGAGACCAATCCAACAAAGGCTCAGGTGCATGGATTGGCCCGGCTTGTTGAAGAACTTGGTTTGGCAAGAATACAGGGTATTGGAGAGTTGCATCTGGACAGGTAAGATAAAGTCTGATTAATTTATTGGACAAATATTTACCTAGTACCTACTGTGCACCAGGGGCCATTTTACATTCAGGGAACAGAATGATCCCTGAGACCACCATGTGCCTGTCCTTTCAAGGCATATTCTCTGGGAGGGACACATAGAGAAAGAAGCCATTGAGGTCATACCATGAAGTACCTTCCAAAGCTGTGTGAAAGAATGAAGCCTGGGGCTGGGGTGTGGCTCAGGGGTAGAGCCCTTGCCTAGCATGTGTGAGGCACTGGGTTCGATCCTCAGCAGCACGTTAAAAAAATGAATGAGTGAATAAAATAAAGTTATATATATATATATAAAAAGAATGGAGCCCTTCATCAGTAGGAGATTAGGAGACATTAACAATTTAGCACCATAGAAACTTTCCAAAGATGGTATACAAATGAGTTGAATGGGGGACAGGGGACCTGTTAATAATCCAGATGGCATATGACAGAGGACTGAACTAGACAAGGGAGGTTTTTCAGGAAATGGTCTGGCTAGTCAACCTCAACCACACCCTGACTCCATAGCAAAGACCCATTTTTTGTATTTATTATGGAAAAATAATAGCATGTAATTTACAATTTTGACCACTTTTCAGTCACATGCAGTATACTTACAGAGTTGACCAACTGTCAGCCACAATCTAGTTCCAGAACATTTTCATCGTTACAAGAGGAAACCCCAAACTCATTAAGCAGTCACGGCCCACCCCCTCACCCTTGTCTCCTGGCAACCATTTATCTGCTTTCAGTTTCTATAGCTTTGCTATTCTGGATATTTCATATATAGACTCATAAATATGTGGCCTTTTGCATCTGGATCCTTTCTCTTAGTATAGTGTTTTCAGCCCTTCATTCCTTTTTATGGCTGAATAATATTCCATTTTATAGATATACCACATTTTATTTATCCATTCATCAGTTGATGGACATTTACATTATTTCTACTTTTTGATTTTTGTGAATGGTGCATCTGTGAATGATTGTGTACATTTTTTTTTTCGCTCAAACACTTGTTCTCCATGCATTTGGATATTTACTCAGGAATGGAATTGCTGATATCCCTCTTTTTTATTTAAAATTTTTTAGTTCCTGGAAGAATTCATTTTTTGGAAAACTTAAATTTCTTCATCTCCTTTAGAGATCAGGAATGACAGTGATTTTAATGGAATCAGTTTCAATTCTTTAGCTTTTGCTTGGGGTCTGCCTCCTGTTCATCAAGAAGTGATTTCCAGGTGGGCCTGGATTTCCTAAAGTGGTCACGGAAGCAAACTGGGCTTGGACTCCTTGACCTAGAGACATATGGACAAATTTCTTGACTGAAATTGGCAGTTCAGTTTTCCTGTCTGGATTATTCAAATAAGCCTGGGGAGAACTGGTGCTGATAATTAGAGACTCTTGGCTTTTGACCTCAGCACCTGCTTCAGGATTTAGGATGATTATTATTCCATGACCATTTGGAGGACAAATGCAGCACTATTTATTCCATCAGCCATAGTGTAGTCTTCTAGAATGGCTAAATTAAACTTTAGAATACTTTAGCCCTCTTGGTTTTGTATATGAGTCTGTGGCATGATAATCACCATCTGAATTTTCCTAGCTATCCTGGTTTGGGCCAGTGGGAAGAACACTTTCTCTGATCTTGACAGATCTGAGTTTGAATCATGCTACTTCCTAGCTCTATGACCTTGAGCAAGTCACTTTAAATTTGCTGAGACTAACTTTCCACATTTGTAAAATAAAAGTAAGAATACCATCTATAAAGGAATGTCTGAAGTTGGGCTGAGATTTCCAAATACTGAGAAAACAGTAATACACGGCAAGTGTTCCCCTCATTACAAAAAAGGCAAGGTGCTAAAACACACACACACTAGACTTCTAAGAACCCCTAGCTTCTGCCTACTTAAAAGGTATAAATGAGTCTAAAGTTGTAAAGGCCAGAAATTGAAATCAGATTTCTTTGGAAAGTTGCCAGTGAGACAAGATCTTATCCTTCCCCTGGGGGAGAGCTAAGGAATGTTTACCTCTTGGTGAAAGTTTAGTGAGAAAGCTCCAAGGAAAGCCCAAGTCCTAAAATTGGGAATTCAATGAGGTTGTATGCTATCACCCCTCCTATCCAACATCTTATTGAGGTCCTAGATAGTGTAATAAGGCAAGAAAAAGAAAAGATATATGGACTAGAAAAGGAGAAATCAAACTATTCAAAAATGACATAATTATATAGAAAAAAATCTCAAAGAATCTGCAAAAATAAGATACTAGAGCTAATAAGCAAATTTAGTAAGAACCCAAGATACCAGGTCAAAAAGCAAAAATCAATTGTATTTTCATATCATGGTAAGGAACACTTGGGAAATAATTTTTATAAAGTATTATCAGGCTGGGAGCAGCAGTAGATTTCTGTAATCCCAATGACTTGGGAGGCTGAGGCAGGAGGATGGGCCAGCTTCTTGGTGAGACTCTGTCTCAAATGAAATAAAAAGGGCTGGAATGTAGCTTAGTGACAGAACCCACCGTACACACACACACACACACACACACACACACACGCACGCACAAAGGAAAGCAATGTCAAGTGGACAGCTGCTATGGAAAACAGTTGGTGGTTTCTTATGACTCAGCAATCCCCAGTTCTTCTCCTAGGTATTTAGCCAAGTGAAATAAAAATTGATGTTCACACAAAATTACTAATTCCCACAACATGGAAAGAAGTGAAGCTCAAAAGTCAAGCTCAAAAGCTACTTGCTGAATTAATCCATTTATATGACATTTTGAAAAAGGCTAAACTTTAGGGACAAATAAGAGATCAGTGGTTCCTGGAGTGTTGGGGTGACGGAAGAAACTGATTATGAAGAGGGAAGGAAATACTGGGGTTATGTCACTGTTCACATTCATCAGAACACAGAACTCGGTCTGGGGACACGGCTCAGTTGGTAGAGCATTTCCCTCGCAGGCACAAAGCCCTGGGTTCAATCCCCAGCACCACAAAAACAAAAAACCAAAAAACTCCACAATGAATCCCATCATTATGTACAACTACAATGCATCAATTTTAAAAATATAGGGAAAATAATCCCACTGAACTCTAGACTAAAAAGGTGAATTTTAGGCAAGTACTGTGGCACACACCTGTGCTCAGGAAGCTGAGGCAGGAAGATGGCAAGTTCAAAGCCAGCCTCAGCAACTTAGTGAGGCCCTAAGCAATGTCTCTGAATAAAATATAAAAAAGAGCTGGGGATGTGGCTCAGTGGTTAGGGGTCCCGGGGTTCAATTCCAAGCAGACCATCCACTAAGAGTTTGTGAGTTGTGAGCATGCAGAGATTAGGGCCTATTGGGTGGTGCTGGGGATTCAACTCAGTATCCTGCATGTGCTTTGGCTCTGAGCCAGATCCCAGCCCTCCTTCCTCTTCCCAGTGGCACTTTAACTCAAACTTTTTTAAAAAATATTTTTTTAAGTTGTAGCTGGACACAATATCTTTATTTATTTTTATGTGGTGCTGAGGATTGAACCCAGCGGGTGCTCTACCACTGAGCTACAGCCCCAGCCCTTAACTCAAACTTGAGAGAGGAGTCTAGCGGAAGGTCTGGCTGAAGCAGCCCGTGGCAGCAGAGGAATCGCTGTGTTGGAGGAATCCTTGCACTGCACAGAGGTCTAATATATGCAGTTCCAAATAAGTCTAGGAAGGCAGGAATCGCTTTGAAAGGATCCTGCCCACCCAACTCTCTGCATAGGAGGAGCCCTCTGCGGAGGGAGGTGCAGGGGATACTGTCAGTGCCCAACTGAGACTAAGAGACTTGTTACCTAGGTCAAAGGATGCCATCGTGGGGCCCAGGAGGGGAACTTGGAGGACGCCACAGAAGCCAGCACGCAGGTCAGCCCAGACTTCCTGTCCTTGGCCTTTCGTCCCTTCCCCCCTAAACCTGGGGAAGCCAAAGGCGGCTCCGTGAAGGGGGTGGCGGCAACCAGAGGAATTCTCAAGGGACACTCATCAGGCAAACCCGCTATGTAGATTTCTGGAAGCTCCAGTCTAGGCATCAGTTTCTAGAACTCCATAAGAGGGAGATGAAATAGAATGAAAGTCATTTTTTTTTTCTTTTAGATAAACATGAATTATTCACCAAAGGTCTAAATTCTGATTTATTACAGTTTCAAATTTATCAAGGAGACAAAAATTCTTTTTTCCTTTCCTTCTCTGCCTCTGGAGAGGCAGCATGGCCTCACCTTGTACAGTGCTACAGAATGTAGGGGTCACCTTTCAGTGGAGAGGGGGTGACCTGCCCACAGGCCGGGGTGCTGAGCAGTGTGGGTATTCACATACTTCTCACACCTGTCGTGAATGATGATGCTAGAGTGCTTTTGCTCTGCTGCTGGAACAGGGCAAGTCGGCCTCTCCAGTGGGGAGAGAATATGCCACCTTCTGTGATGACCTTAATGTCAGCTTATACATTCCTTTGAAAGGATGTCAGTAGCCAGGCACAACACACCCCTGTGTTCCCAGCAACAGTGAGGTGGCGGGCAAGTCAGGAGGATGGCAAGTTGGAGGTCAGCCTGGGCATTTTAGCAAGATGCTTTCTCAAAATAAAATAATAACTTTTAAAAAGGGCTGGGGAATATAGCTCAGTGGTAGGGCACCCTGGGTTCAATCCTGGGTGTGTGTGTGTGTGTGTGTGTGTGTGTGTGTGTGTGTTGGTGGGGGTGTGCTCGTGGTCTATCAACTTACATGCTGACTGAAGTTTGACCTTCACCTGACAGTGAAGGTGATATAAAGTTCTTTCTGAGTCTGGTGGGAAGTGTCTGAAAATCAGATTGCCACGGCCAAGGAGTTCAACTCAAGGTTGAGTTTAAGTCTCTGAGATGGAAAAGAAGAAATTAAAAATAGAAAGAAAGGAGACATTAAAAAAAAGAATGATTTTAACTTAAAGTTTTGCGTACATTTCCAGGCCTGTCACCCTCCAAGCCAGTCTCTCTCCCAGGGCTGTCACTCCTGAGTTTCTGGGAAATCTGTAGATCTTAGAATTCCCATTAATTCACCCACTTATGAAAATAACCCTGTTCACTGTTAGCCTACCAACAAATAGATTAAGCCAAGAAATATGTGACGTTTGGAGAAAACTATAATTTAGGGAACTTTCCAGTGTTATCTATTAATCAAATAATGGAGACCACATCAGCCTAGGAATCCTCAGAAGGATCAGACCACCATAAAACATCTTGTGATCGCTAGCATGTCACCGTATTGAGATGGTCTGCATTCTCCCTTGAATGTGTGTCTGCTGTGCTGACACCTCTCTGTCTGTGTCTCTGACTGGAGTGTGCTGAAATTCTTTTCCATCTCATACACCAAGGGCCCCACTTATCCTGGGTCGAGCTCCCCACTCTCCGGGAACTCCTTGGATCTCTTCCAGGGACAGCTCACCTGGGCTCCTGAGTAAGTTGCTCCATTTTCTCCATGGGTTGCATCAGTCCCTCATGACAAGGATCTTCTAGAGGCTCGGTCACCATTCGCCAAGCTGTAGCAGGTGACATCCAACCCTTGGGAAGAGAGGGCCCTTGGGTCTGAGCTCATTCTACTGGAAAGGCTGTCATAGTGCTTTGTCACCTGGAGCCGGGGTGTCAGATTTAATTTTGCTGCCAAGGGCTTCATAAACCTGGATGAAATGTATTCTAGGACCTAAATAACTCTTGTTATTGTCATCTCTGCAATCGGCTCTTTTGCAATAATGGTCCATGACCTTGGTCACATTGCCCATCCCCCAGTCAAGGATGACTTGTCGGTCTGCGTGGGCACCAGGGTAATCCGGGGCTCTTTCTCTCTTACTGTGAAAGCATGCTGCCTGGGACAGAGCTTCAGACCTAGGATGGGAAGAGGGAAGAAAGTGAAAAACAGCTCACTTTATATGTCCCCTGAGTACAACTAAGTGTACCCTTAATGCCCACATTTATTTTAGCCCTTGTCACTTAGCTGGTACAATAATTATGGGCTTGGGTACCTGCATCTCTATATTAGATAAAACTTTTGTTTTGCGAGTATAAAAAGTCCCAACTTGAAGTCATCTAACTGAAAAGACCAGATGAGGTTCAGATCATGGTGCTAAGGATTCGGTCTCTGATTTTGTTTCTCTGCTTCTGGTTGACTTCTTACTCCATAATAGAAGATCTTCCCAAATCTCCAGAATTATTTTATAGCCAGCAATGTGCAAAGGCAGCGCATTTTTCTGAAGTGACAACAAAGCCTTCAGAGTCAAATCCTGTTGGGTTTTCATGGGTCACAAGCTCATACCTAAAGCCATCACTGCAACTAGGAAGTTGAGTGGCCAGGCCTAGATCACTCAGTTGTTGGATCAGGACTGGGCAGTGAGTTCCCACTGAACTACAGGGATCAAACATGAAGGGATGGTTTCCCAAAGGAAAATCAGGGTATCGTTCTGCAAAAGATGCTGGACAAAAGCCCAGTTATTTGGTTTGCAGTACTCGGGTTTGAACCCAAGGCCTCATGCATGCTATGCAAAAGCTGTACCATTGAGCTACACTCCCAGCCCTGAAACCCCATATTTATTAAGAAAAAAATCTTGGTTCTGCCTTTCTGAGCTAAGCTTGGGCAAGTTATTAACAACAACTGTGCCCAATTTCCTCGTTTTTAAAATCAAGGAAATAGCCTGTAGGAGTAAATGAGGTGATTTATGTAAAGTGTAGAGTGCACGTACTAAACACTCAGTTAACACATTTGTTACAAATAGCATCAATTATTGTTTTTCTTTTAAAGCTCCCTGATAAATAATAAATTAACCTCTAAGTGTCTGGTGTCTACTGTATATAACATACAGGAAATATGCTGGAAATGCTTGAGGAATAAATAAATCAAGAATTAAGGATGCAAAACATTCAAATGATGACATTACCTCTGACTATAAAGAAAATTATATAGAGAGGACTGGGGATGTGGCTCAGTGGAAGGGTACTTGCCTAGCATGCCAGATTCGACCCCCAGCATGGCAAAAAAAAAAAAAAAAGTTAAATTAAATAGAGAATTTAGGTTAATTTTATTTTATTATTTTGAAATATGCCTATAGATGAATGATAAATATGTAACTACATCTTAAAGAATAATAATAAAGTGAGACCCAAGAGACCACCAAGCAGGTCAGACATGAAAATCTGTCTGCCCCTTTCTAGTTGTGCTCACCTCTCCCCCAACTCCCCCTCTCTCCTTCCTCTCCCCTCCCCCCAGTGTTAATGGGTACTTGGCGACTGTGAACCAACAGTGTGACTCTGAACCTTCCTTACATTTCTCCTGATACATGTGTTGAAGAGCTTCACCGGGATTTCCACCTAAGCGTGTAATCACTGGGTTGTAAGGTACGTAGACATTCAAGTTGACTTGATGATGAACTTTTTCCTGAGTGTTCCACATCCTTCACAGTTGTTATGAGAATTAATTTTTCCAGTCATAGCGTATGTGATTGAATCTCACTATGACTTTAATCAGAGATGGAGCCTCTTCTCATTGGTCTTTCAGGGTTTTTCTTCTGTAAAGTGCTCATCCAAGTCTTTTGTTCATTTTAAATTTGGATTTTTTTTCATGTCTTTCTTTCTTTCTTTTTATTTTTTGTAGTTGTAGATGGACAACATACCTTTTTTTAATTTGTTTATTTTTATGTGGTGCTGAGGATCAAACCCAGTGCCTCACATGTGCTGAGCAAGCGCTCTGCCACTGACCTATAGCCCCAGCCCTTGTCTCTTTCTTAAAAATTCATAACAGTCATTTATATATAAGATATATACAGTTATAGATGGGTAGATGGATATATAGATATATACATGAATATATATATGTATTTACACGCACGCACGCGCGTGCGCACACACACACACATATACATACAGATAGATAGAATAGATGTATATCCTGGATACTTTCCCTTTAACAGTTATGTATGTTGAAAACATGTTCTCCCAATTACAGCCTTTTAATTCTCTTCATGGTGACTTTTTGATTTTTTAATTATAACAAAGACTAATGTAACATTATTTTCACTTATGTTTGGTGTCTTCTTTGGTCCTATTTAAGAACACTTCCCTACCCCTAAAGACATTTATGTATTTTCTTGTTATCTCCCAAGGGCTTTAGGGTTCTGCCTTTCACAGTAGTTGTTGATCCAACTGGAGTGGGTGTCTGTATTTGGTGTGAGGTAGGGGCAAAGTGTTATGAATGACAGAGACCCAATTCTCCCAGCACATTATTCAAAAATTCAGTGTTTCCTTGCTGTTCCTGGATCACATCCCTGACATACATTAAGTGTTCACAACTGTGTGGGGTTTCTTTGGGAAATCTCTCTATTTTTTCTAGTCTGTTTTTCTAACTGTGTGTTGTTATCATGGTCTCTTAACTAAAATAGCTTTATAATAAGTGTTGCTATCTGATAAGTCAAGTACCCCAAACATGCTTTACTTTTTCATTTATGCTTTCATATAAATTTATTTTATTTTTTAAATTATGTTTTATTAAATGTATATACATAAAAAATGCACACATCTGAAGAGCAAAGTTCAATGAATGATCACAAACTGAACAAATTTATAAAACTACCAACCTGGCCAAGAAAGAGTAGGCAGAAGCCCATGAAACTGATGATATTTTTAAGACAAAAAAAAAATGGTTCCATAAATGCCCATGAAGGATGAAAGACTTTAGCAATAATCTCCCATTCTACACAACTAAAAAACTTGATGAAATATATTAAACAACACTTTTCAGGCACTGAACCACCACAGGCCACATAGGACAGATCCCCGAGAGAAAAGAAACCCATGGGGTGACCCTAGCATCATGCCAGCTTCCACACCACGGACAGTTTCCAGCTGAAGCTCAGGGATGGCAAACACAGAGCCCAGCATTTTTACCAAATTTATGGAAGAGATATATAGTTTGGGGAAACTGAGACACCCAGAATTTGCAAGGCAAAGAACTGGAGAAGAGGAGGGAGAGAGAGAGAGATCCAGAGGTTTCCAGAGGTCTTCACAAGGCCGAGTGAAGTAGATCATCACTGAATGGGGTAGAGTTCCACGAGGCTGGGGAAAGCAATAAACCAAGCAATTCTGGAAATTCATGTAGAGCTGGAAATAATTCACGTTTACACCAACCAGAGTGGAGATGCGCAAAATACATTGTATAAAATATATATAGCTAAAGATATGGATGAATAGATAGTAGACAGACAGGTAGGTGGATAGATAATGATTCCATTGATTTTTATTTCTCTGGAGGACTCAGACATGTTCTCTGGAGAGCCCCTACACACATGGAGCTCTACGAAACTCATCGTCTTAGTAGCAGGAATCAATCAACTTCCTACTGAAGGCTGTTCAGGAGGCACCTTAACAAAGCTTGAAATCAAAATTCAAAAGGATTCTACTAGGGCTGGGGTTGTGGCCTAGCCTGTGTGAGGCACTGGGTTCGATTCTCAGCACCGCATATGAATAAATGAATAAAATAAAGGTCCCTTAACAATTGAAAAAATTTTAAGAAAAAGGATTTTGCTAGAACAAGGAACAAGGGCAACAAATAGAAAACAGTAACAAATATGAGAGATACTAATTAATGCAACTGAATCAATTATAATATTAAATATCAATGGTCTAAATATGCCAATGAAAAGACAGCTATTATCAGAATGGATTTTTTTTAAAAAAAGATCCAAGTAAACATTGTCTACAAGAAACCTACTTTAAATATAGTCAACTTATCAATTAAAAGTAAGGAGCCAGGCATGGTGGCACATGCATATAATCCCAGCAGCTCAGGAGGCTGAGGCAGGAAGATCACGAGTTCAAAGTCAGCCTCAGCAATGGCGAGGCACTAAACAACTCAGTGAGACCCTGTCCCTAAATAAAATGCAAAATAGGGCTGGGGACGTGACTCAGTGGTTGAGTGCCCCTAAGTTCAATCCCCAATATCATAAATAAATAAATAAATGGATGGTGGGGACTGGGATGTGTAGCTCAGTGACAGAGCATGTGCTTAGCATGCATGAAGCTTTGGATTTGATCCCCAATGCAAAAAAAAAAAAAAAAGAATGGAAAAAGATATACCGTGCTAATGCAATCAAAAGAAAGTGGGAGTAAGCTATATTAATTCTACACAGAGCAGACTTCAGAGCAAGAAAATTTATTGGGGCAAAAAAGGAACATTACATAACAATAAAGGGGTAAATACTTTAAGAAGATATAACAGTCCTTAATGTGTATGTGCCAAAACACAGAATGTCAAAATAAAAAAGGCAAAAACTGATAGAACCGGAGGAAAAAATAAATCAATCTACTATTGCAGTCAGAGAGAATTTAACACCCCCTCTATCAGAAATAACAAATCCAATAGGCAGAAAATTCATATAGGAAAAAAAATGGACTAAAGAGCACCATCCATCAACTGGATATATTTGACACCTATTGACTACTTCATCCAACAACAGCAGGTTGCACATTATTCTCAAACTCACTTGAAACACTCATCAAAATATACTACATTTCAGTTCATAAGATGAACACACCTTAGCCAGTCAGGTGGTACATGCTTGTAATTCTAGCTACTCAGGAGGCTGTAGCAGGAGGATCACAAATTTGAAGTCAACCTGGGGAACTTAGCAAGACTCTGCCTCAAAATAAAATGAAAAGGTCTGGGGACATAGCTCAGTGGTAGAGCACTAGCCTAGCATGTGCTAGGTCATTGATTCAATCCCCAGTACTGCCAGGACACACAGGCACATGCACATGTACACACATGTATACACATTCACATACATTTCTTTGCTGTTTTAAAAGAGCTGAAATCAGAGCAGGTGTCGTGGTTCATACCTGTAATCCCACAAACTTGAAAGACTGAGGTTGGAGCATCACAAGTTTGAGTTCAACCTTCGCAACTTAGCAAGACCCTCAGCAACTTAGCAAGACCCAGTATCAAAATAAAAATTAAAAAGGACTGGGAATGTACCTCAGAGGTAAAGAAGCCCTAAGTTCAATCCTCCATACCCAAAAATAAAAAGAATAATAAAAAAGAATAGAAACCATACAGCATCTGTCAGAACAAAATGGAATTGAACTAGATATAAATAACAGAATGAGAGCCATTATTTGCTTGCATAATTAATAACACATCTCTTAATAATACATGGGTCAAAGAAGAAATCTTAAGAGAAAAATTAAAATACTTTCAATTATAGGAAAGGAGAATACAACTTATCAAAATATGTGAGATGCAGCAAAAGCAATGCTAGAGGGAAATTTATAATATTTTATGCCTATATTAGAAAGGAAATAGGACTAAAGTAATAAGCTGAGCTTCCACTTTGGAAGCTGGAAAACATGAGTAAATTAGATCCAATGTAAGCAGAAAAAAAGAAATAGTAAAAATTATAGAAGCCAATGAAGTTGGGCTGGGGTTGTGGCTCAGTGGCAGAGTGCTTGCCTAGCATGTGTGAGGCACTGGGTTCAATTCTCAGCACCACATATAAATAAATAAAATAAAGGCCTGTTGACAACTAAAAAAGTATTTTTTTTAAAAAAAGAGAAGTCAATGAAATTAAAAATCAGGAAACTAAAGAGGAAAAATCAATAAAACCAAAAGCAAGATCAATAAAATCAATTGAGCTCTAACCAGAGAAGATATAAATTTTACTAACATCAGAAAAGAAAGATATCACTACAGATCCCATGGACCTTAAAAAATTGAAAAGGAATATTATGAACAACTCATTATCTACAAATTTGATAACCTTGATGAAATGAACCAGCTACCTGAAACACAATCTGCCAAAACTCACACAAGAAGAAATGGAAAATGTAAATAGGCATATTCAGATTTTTTTAAGCCCCAAACAAAACAAACCCCAAAATCCTCAAAATGGATCATAGACCTTGATGTAAAATGATAAACTTTCTACAGAATAAGATAGGAAAAAACTAAGATGACTTTGGGTGTAGCAATTTCTTATATAAAACACCAAGGGCACAATTCATGAAAGAATGAATAAGCTGAGTATCACTAAAACTACAAACTTGTGCTCTGCCAAAGGGAATTTCTAAGAGCTGGGCCTGGTGGCACATGCCTATAATCCCAGCAAATCAGTAGGCTGAGGCAGGAGGATTTTAAGTACCAAGCTAGCCCCAGCAAATTAGGAAGACCCTCAACAATTTATCAAGACCCTCAAAAACTCAGTAAGACCCTGTCTCAAAAATTATAGAAGCCAATGAAAAGGACTGGGGATGTATCTCAGTGGTAAAGCACCCCAGGTTCAATCCCTAATACCAAGTGGTGGTGGGATAAGGAGAGTGGTGGAGGGGGAGGGGGAGGGTATCAAGAATGAAAAGACAAGCCACAGAGTGGGAGAAATATTTGCAAAAGAACATCTGATAAAGGGTTATTATTAAAAATATAAGAGGCACTTTTAAAACTAAACAATAGGAAAATGAAAACCCAATTAAAAATGGGCCAATAACCTTTACAGATACCTCACTGAAGAAGATGTATAGATGATAAGTAAGCACAGGGAAAAAGGTTCAGCGTCATATGTCATTAGGACATTGAAAATGAAAACAGCATTGAAGTACCACTACACACCTATTAGAATGGCCCAAATCCAAAACTTAAAAATGTTGACAAGGATGTGGATCAATTGGAACTCTCATTCATTAATGGTGGGAATAAAAAGTGGTACAGCCTGATCAGAGGATGGTTTGGCAGTTCCTTAACAAAAACTAAGCATACTCTTCCCATGTGATCTAGCAACCACACTCCTCAGGATACACTCAAACAAAATGAAAATGTATGTCCACTCAAAAATCTGCCCAAGGATGTTTATAGCAGTTCTGGTCATAATAGCCCAAACTTAGAAGCAACCAAGATGTCCTCCTGGCAGGTTCGTGGATCAATAAACTGTGAGACATCATGAAATATTACTCAGCACTAAGAAGAAATGAGCTATCAAGCCATGAAAGGGCATGCAACAACATCTATAAATCTGAATATGCCTATTTACATTTTCCATTTCTTCTTGTGTGAGTTTTGGCAGATTGTGTTTCAGGTAACTGGTGCATTTCATCAAGGTTATCAAATTTGTAGATAATGAGTTAAATGCTTATTACCAAGTGAAAGGAGACAATCTGAAAAGTTTACAAACGATTCCAACTAATATGATATTCTAGAAAAAGAGATGATAAAAAGATTAGTGGTTGCCAAGACAGAAGGAGTGGTGAATAGGCAGAGCACAGAGATTTTTAGAGCATTTAAACTATTCTATATGCTAGTTCACAGAATAAACACTAAAAATGAACCATCATGTAACTTATAGATGCTAATGATGGGTCAATATAGTTCATTAATTGTAACCAATGTACCTCTTTGTTATGGAATGTTGATAGGGAGGTCCTTCATGTGTAGAGGCAGAAAACTCTGTACTTTCTCCTCAGTTTTGCTGCAAATCTAAACCTGCTCTAAATATGTATTAATTAAAAAGTATACTGATAAAATTTATTACAGATTAAAGTCTTCAGAATGAAACATCAATAAACTTGAAGACATAATAATGGAAAGATTCAAAATAAAGCATGCAGAGAAAAAAAATTGGGAAAAAATGAACAAATTACCAGAGACCCATGGAACAATATCATAGCATACATGCAACTGAAGTCCCTGAAAGAGAAATAAGTGGAGGAAAATATTTGAATAAATGGTGAATGAATTTCTTTCCAGATTTGAAGAAAACTATAAATCGAGGGGTTCAATAAGGTCCACAAACTCCATACAGAATAAACAACCAAATCTTGGTACACTGTATACTAATCAGTGAAAGTAGTGATAAAGAGAAGAATCTTAAAAACAGCTGGTGGGATAGAGAGGATGCTTTATTCGCAGAGGAACTAAGATAAGAAGGTCAAAAGACTTCTTTCCTGGAGCTATGCTTGCCAGAAGTCAATGGAACAACATCTATAAATTTTGAAGGAAAAAAAAACTGTCAACCTAAAATCCTATAACCAACAGAAATGTCTTTCAAAAAGGAATTAAAAAAAAAAAACTTTCTTTAGAGATATCAGAGAGATGGCAATCCAAGCAAACCTGTACTATAAGAACTATTAAGAGGAATTCTTCAGACAGAAGAAAATGATACTAGATGAAAATTAGGATCTACAAAAGGAATAAAGAGTGTCAGAAATGGTGAATACATAGAAAATATAACAGACTTTTTCTTATTTTTGTAATCCCTTGAAGAAGTAATTGATTGCTTAAAGCAAAAAAAGAAAAAAAAGTGGGATTTATAGCACATGTAGAAGTAAATGGTACGACAAAAATAAAAAACACAGAATGAAAATGATATTAAAAATAGATTACACTCCCTTCAGAGGTATCATAAAAACTCAAGAGCCACCACCTGAAGCTATCAGTTAATTAACAGGTCTGGCTAAGAAGATGATAGTGAAGATTAAATGGAATCATAAAAATATTTAAACAATTAAAAAGAAAGCAGAAGGGAATCAAAAGGACAAATATCAAGATAAGCATGATATGATCCTATGTATTTAGATCTTCTTTAATATTTATCAGTAATTTTTATAATTCTGTGTAGAAATCTTCCACATCTAATGAAGATTTCTTCTTAGGTTTTTATGTGTTTGATGCAGTTGTAAATTATATATTTTTAAAATTCTGTTTTCTTTCTTTCTTTCTTTCTTTCTTTCTTTTTCATACTGAGGATGAAACCTAGGGTCTCTCACATGCGAGGCAAGTGCTCTACCCTGTGCCTTTTTTTTTTTTTTAATACTAGGGATTGAAACCAGAGGCACTTTACTACTGAGCTACATCCCCAGTCCTTTTTATTTTTTATTTTGAGACAGGGTCTCACAGAGGCTGGCCTTGAATTTGTAATCCTCCTGCCTCAGCCTCCTAAGTCTCTGGGTTACAGCTATGTACCACCATGCCTGACTAAAATTTAATTTCAATTTGTTCACACGTTATAGAAATTCAATTGGTTTTTGTAATATTTGCTTTGTGTCTATTAACTTTGTTACATTCATTTCTAAAAATTCTAACAGTGTGTTCATGTTTCTTTGTATTTTCTTTGTATATAATGCTGTTACCTGCAAGTATTGACTGTTTCTTCCTTTATAATCCTTATTTATCTCTTTTTCTTGCCTTTTTTGTATTGAGTAGGACCTCCAGTATAAGGTTTTTGGTAGTTAACTTTTGTCATATTAGAGAAATTTCTTTCTATTCCTCATTTTCTCACATTTTTTAAAAAATCAAGAATGGATGTTGACTTTTTTCAAATCCTTTTTATAGCTAAAGATCATATGACTTTTTTCCTTTATTATTAAAGTGAAAAGTTTACATTGACTGATTTTCAAATATTGAGCTAATTTTTCTTTGCTCAAATTTATTATACTTTTCCTATATGTTGATTAAAAATGCAAAAATTAGGGTCGGGCGTGGTGGTGCATACCTATACTCCCAGCAGCTCAGGAGGCTGAGGCAGGAGGATCTCAAGTTCAAAGCCAGTCTCAACAATCACTAGGCACTAAGCAACTCAGTGAGACCCTGTCTCTAAATAAAATACAAAATAAGGCAGGGGATGTGGCTCAGTGGTTAAGTGTCCCTGAGTTCAATTCCTGGTACCAAAAGAAAAAAAATCAGCAATAAGCTCATTATTTTATTTCAGAGTCTGTAATGTTGGATTTAGTCAGTATTTTAATCTTCACTTTTTGATCAGTCTGACCAGAGATTTATCATTTTTACTAGTCTTTTCAAAGGGCCAGCATTTGGCTTTGTTAATCTTCTCTGACTGTGTTTATTTTCTACTCCATTAATTTCTACTCCTATCTTGATTATTTCCTTTGCTGCCTTTCTTGAGTTTATATTGCTGATGTGTTTCCAAATTCATAAAATGGACGTTTAGCTCACTAGTGTTCATTTTTTTTCTGTTTCCTTTAACATAGCATTTCAGCCACAGATTTTTCTCAGCATTGTTTAACCCTATCCCCATTTTTTTGCTGTGCATTTTTATTAGAATTCCATTCTTAAGATTTTATAACTTCTACTATGTTTCCTTTGACTTCCTGGTTATTTAAACATGAATTTCTTAATTTCTAAAGTTCTGATAGGAGTTTTCTATTCACCATTTGATATTGATTTCCAGCTTCATTTCATTGTTGTCAGAGAATATATTCTGTACGATTTCAGTCCTTAAGAAATGCATTGAGGGCTGGAGATGTGGCTTGATTAACAGGTGCAAGGCATTGGGTTCAATGACCAGCACTCCAAAATAAATAAATAAATAAATAAAAATAAAGAGCATGGAAGTTTGCTTTGCTTTATGATCCTGTGTATAATCAGATTTTGTAAATATTGAATAGGTGCTTGAAAAGAAGGTGACTGCCGTTGTTGGCTAAGCTGTCCTAACTGTGTCTGGGGTGGCAATGAAAGTGTTGCACTCAGCGCTTCCAAGTGTGTGGCCAACAAGTGCAACTCAGCTCTCCCTGCTGCTCCTCTGGATCCACCCACACATTCCGAGGATCACTCTTCCCTGGGTTGCTCCCAGCCAATAAATGAGCTCATCTGGCACACGAGTTAAGGCCCATTTCTATGGGGTGTGAGACTCCTTTGAACCTTGGTTCCAAGGTGCCCCATCCTCCTAGCCATGCTATTTATGGCTCTGCACTGAGACAGAGACTCTTCCTATACAATGCTCCTTCCTTCTCCCACTCCCTTCAGATCAACACTGAGGTCATAAGGGCTCCCTCTGCCCACTCCTCCCTCCTCCAGAGGTGGTTTCCCCAATAAACCTCTGGCCTGTCTAGTCCTATCTTGGCATGTTTCCTGAATTGACATAATGACCATTTAGGTCAATTGTATTAAAGTTATTGTTTAAATCTTCTAAGTCATTACTGATGATTGTTTTCCCGGTTTGTTCTCCCAATGAATGGTAAAGGCGTGTTAAATGTCCCAATATGATTGCTGATTTTTTTTTTAATTCTCAGTGTCTTGATCCATTTTTTTATGCTATTAACAGAATGCCCAGAGGCTGGATATTTATAATTAACAGAAATGTATTGGCACAAGTTGGGCACAGTGGCACGTGACTATAATCCCAGTAACTCTGCAGGTTGAGGCAGGAGGATCGCAAGTTCAAAGCCAGCCTTAGCAACTTAGGAGGCCCTGTCTCAAAATTTCAAAAAAAAAAAAAAAAAAAAAAANGAGAGAGAGAGAGAGAGAGAGAGAGAGAGAAGGAGAGAAAGAAAGAAATGAATTTATTGGCTTTACATTTTGGAGTCAGGGAAGTCTAAGATCTAGGGGCCAACATTTGGCAAGGGGTACCTTGTTGCATCATCCCATGGTGGAAGATGGAAGGGCAAAAGAGCACATACATGAGAAGGAAAAAGAGAGAGAGAAAAAAAGAAGGGGACTGAATCTGTCAGGAACCCACTGCTGTGATAAATCACCCACCCCAACAATAATGGCATAACTCCCTCGTGAACTAATCACCTCTTAAAGGTCCATTTTTGCATGGGGGCAAGTGAGGTGGTAAATGCCTGTGATCCCAGCTGTTTGAGAGTTTGAGACAGGAGGATTGAAAATTCAGAGCCAGCTTGGGCCACTGAGTGAGATCCTATCTCAAATTTTAAAAAATTTTTAAATGACTGAAGTGCAGTTTAGTGGTAAAATGTTTGCCTGGCATGAGTGAGGCCCTAGGTTCCATCCCCAGTACTGCAAGAGAAAAGAAAAAAAAAAAAAAGTAAAAAAAGTTGCATGAACAAATTTTAAGCTTCCAACACATGAACTTTGAGGGATACATTCAAACTATAGCACTTGGTAATTTCTTTTAAGAATTTTTTTTTAAATTTTTTTGTAGCTGTAGATGGACAGAATACCTTTTATTTTATTTGTTTATTGTTATGTGGTGCTGAGGATTGAACCCAGTGCCTCACAGATGCTAAGCAAGCTCTCTAACTCTGAGCTATAGCCCCAGCCCCAATTTTTTGTTTAATATATTTTGAAAGCTATTGAATGTATAAGTTTATAATCAGCTGCCCTGTTGAATTAACATTTCAAATGACCCTCTATGTCTCTAGCATTGCTTCTTGCCTTAAGGCTATTTTGCTTAATATTAGCATAGCTAAACCCAGTACCCCTTTTCTTATTACAACTTTTTCCATCCCCCACTTTCAGACTCTATATATTCTTATTTTCTACGTGTTTCTTGCTGGCCAGGGTGGCACATGCCTGTAATCCTAGCAACTCTGGAAGCTGAGGCAGGAGCATTACAAGTTCAAGGACAGCCTTAGCAATTTATGGAGACCCTGTCACAAAATAAAAATAAAAAGGGCGGGGGCTGGAAGAGAGTCCCTGGGTTCAATCCCCAGTACTGCAAAAATAAAATTTTTGTGTGTGTGTGTGAAATAGTGCCTGATGGGATTTTTTAAAATTTCATTCTTGCTGGGAGCCATTAGCCAAGTAGGTATGACAATTTCCTTGCCAGCGTACCCCATGTTGCTTAGTGGAAGGACTCGTGGAAATAGGACATTTTGCAGTGACATTGCATGTAGTGACCTTGCTCAAGGACCAGGGCGGTTCCAGGTTTAGGGTGTTCCCAGTTTAGGATAATCGGGTTTAGGGTGTTCCTGGTTTAGGATAATCGGGTTTAGGGCATTCCCAGTTTAGGGCGTTCCAGGTTTAAGATTATTCCTGCTGGGAATAGGGTGTATCCTGCTGCCTGAGTTCCCCTTGAGTTCTCACGGGATTCAGACAGTATTTTTTGGGAGACAGAAGCCCAGTGGAGGTGGATTTGGGCAGAGAACGTGGATTTGGGCAGAGAATGTGGATTTCCCCAGAACGTGATTGTAGACGGCTGGTGTGAGTTCGGGAATAAAGAGTTGCTGTTTGAATCTACAAGCTGTGTGGTGGCTCGTGATTGTGTGCCCAGCCAGACTGCGGCACATTCTGACCAGCTTTGTATTTTAGCTAGAACATTTAGTTGATTTATATTTGTCATGATTATTAATATTTCTGGGCTTATAACTTTCACGTTTTTGTTTGACTTTCCCAAAAGTTCCGTTCTGTTTCTATACTTCTTCCCTCTTCTAATTTGATTTGTTATTTTCCTCATTTCCATTATTTTTCCTCCACTGGCTTAAGAACTGGTTCTATCCTATAAGTGATTTTTCTAGAAACAGCAAATAACTAACCAAAATCAGTTACTTAATAATTTTACCCTTCTTTTGAAAAATATAATAACCTTACAACTTCCATTTATACCTTCTTTACGTACATGCTAGAGTTGTGCATTTCAGTCTCTCATTTTTCTTTTCAACCTCACGAGTCTATTATTATAGTTGCTTTGTACAATCAATATTTCACCAACTTTTCACTATTTCCTCTCTCTCCTCGCGTCTTCCATCTGGATTAACTTTTCTTCTACCCAAATTGAAGGTTTGTTAGTATTAACCTCTCTCTCAATTTTTGTGTGTTTGAAAATGACTCCCCCACCTTCATTATGAATATAGAACTGAAAATTACAATCATTTTCTCTCTGCATATTGAAGATATCATATTGTCTTTTGATTTCAGTTATTGCTAAGGAGTAGTGAGTTGTCTGTCTTCTCTCTCTCACCGTTCTTAACATATTCTCTTTGTCTTTGGTGTTGTGCAGTCTTCGTTATGATGGAGATGAATAGGTAGATGACAGAGATATCTCTTTTTATCTTCACTTGCTGTTATTCTAGTACATCTGTTCTCTGTGTTCTTTTCTTCCCCTGAGTCTTTTGGTTCTTTTAAAAAATCACTCAATTATGTTTTACAGTTTCTTTTGCTTTCTTGTATTTCCACGAATGGGTTTTATTCTTATTAAACATACTAAACATGGTTACTTTGTTAGGGTCTCATCTTCTTGCTGCAGGGTCTGCAGTCTTACAGGTTTGTTCTGCTCTCTGCTGCTTCTCCTTAGTAGCTCCACTTTGTGGTTAGTTCATTTCATTGTCTCTTGCACTGCCATTTAACTTTAGGCTGATCATTTTCCTTGATATTTTATATGTGGGATATTTTGAGATCTGGGATAAATTTGGCTTCCTATAAAGAGGATACACTTGCTACTTGCTCTTGCCAGGTCCTGGAGGCATTGCTATTCCTGGGATCACTCCAGTCACATTTGCCATTTGGGGTATCCCGACCACCCAGAGGGCAGCTTTTTTTTTTTTTTTCCATAAACCATGTCATGGACAGCTTGTGGTTTGAACATTTTATGGTAATTTCTGGCACATATGCCTACACACACACACACACACACACACACACACACCTTCTGCTCTTTAGTGCAAATTTGAGGGAGATTTTCTTTGTAGTCTCTAGGTGAGGATGGGCCATCCTTCTAAATTCACCCTTACACTGAGGATACAGACCTTGGAGATGTTCCATTTCTGTGCTGGAGGGTCACTTATTTGAGCAGAACTTGGGCTTTGTCTCCTCTTTTACAAGTTCCATGATGCCAAGATAACCACAGGGTCAGTTTGCCAGGTTCAGCAGCTGCCCTTGGACCACAGAGCTCCACGTGTCTCTGTACCACCCCTGAGAATGCTTACCTCACACATCCCCGCCATTTTTATTTTTTATTTTGAGACAGGGTCTGACCAAGTTGCTTAGGGCCTCACTAAGTTGCTAAGACTGGCTTTGAACCTGTGATCCTCTTGCCTTAGCCTCTTGAGTCACTGGGATTATAGGCATGTGCCACCATGCCCAGCAAGAAATTATTCTTTCTTTCTTCCTTTTTTTTAAGTGGTAGATGGACACAATATCTTTATTTCTAAAATTTTTTTTATATTTATTTTTTAGTTGTAGCTGGACATAATACCTTTATTTTATTTATCTTTATGTGGTACTGAGGATCGAACCCAGGGCCTTGCACGCGCTAGGTGAGCACTCTACCGTTGAGTCACAACCCCAGCTCTTAAATTTATTTTATGTGGTGCTGAGGATCCAAACCAGTGCCTTGCACATGCTACGCAGGCACACTACTACTGAGCCACAACCCCAGCCCCAAGAAATTATTCTTAATACAGGATTTTTAGTTACTTTCAATAACTATATTGATTTGTTTGCCATTTTCCCAGAAACTGAATTGGTTTTATAAAAAATTTAAAAATACAGGGGCTGGGATTGTGGCTCAGTGGAAGAGCACTTACCTAGCATGTGTGAGGCACTGGGTTCAATTCTCAGCACCGCATATAAATAAATAAAATAAAAAGTCCATTGAAACTTAAAAAAAAAATAAAAACTGTCATGTTTCATAATTTAATAGTCTTCATTTAAATAATACCAATACACAGTATTCTCTGAAAATAACTGGAGTTTTTGTAGATTAATTGCACTGTATATTTGAAGAGTGCTTTTAACTTTTCAAATTGCTTTCACATGTATCTGTGGTTCTGCGCGGGGCAGGGGCGGGGGGACTGCCCTTCAGGGTGTTTTGAAAACTCAAAAGAATTGTTTGGGTTGTCATTCTGGAAGGGGCCATTATTGGTGACCACTGGAGATGCCAGGGGCGCTGGACTCCCACTCCGCTAGGAAATTCCCACCCAAAGAATAGTTGTCCTGTCTCATATGACTTTCAAATGTCCCTTGGGACATTCAGAGACTGGACAGCATGCCTTGTCTTGTGTCATAGCATAGGGGCTGCTTTAGTGCCTCACTTTTTAGTAAGGCCTGGTTTACTTGTGAGAATATTTCCTTCAGTTTCTCCACTTTCATTGTCTTTAATTCATCTTGGTACATTATTCTTACTTCAGTTATACCTATCCCTCTACCTGCCCCGCCTTTTTTGGTGATGCTGGGGATCGAACCCAGGGCCTTGTGCATGCGAAACAAGCACTCTACCAACTGAGCTATATCCCCAGCCCCCCTCTCATTCTTTCTTTTCTTCTTTTCTGCGCCTTCCTTCCTTCCTTTCCTACTGGAGAGGAGACCCAGGGGGGCTCTACCATTGAGCCATATCCCCAGCCTTGATTTTTTACTTTGAGACAGAATCTCACTAACTTATAGAGAACGGCCTCAAACTTGTGATCCCCCTGGCTCAGCCTCCCAAGTAGCTGATTCCAGGCATGCTCATTGCTCATCACACATGACATACACATATGGGTCCTGTTTGTTATAATTTGTCCTGACATTATTCTCATTGTAGTGAACACCTGTATCTCTGCTCCCTGGTTTTCCTTACACCCTGAACCTAACTAATACATTCTTACACCTCATTCTGTACACCTTATCGTTTCACTTCTTTCTTATGTCTTCTAGTGGAATTATGATAGGGCATCCACAGATTGAAATCCATATTTGTATATATTTATTTGTCCTTTATGTCATAATTTGGGCATCATTTTTTTTTCAAGGAATTATGTTTGTAAGTGTATTATCCATGAATTTCATTTTAGTAGAGTAAAAGAGGCCCATTATGAAATGTTCATTCAGAAATTAGGTCTCACAGAGTTTGGTAGAGACACAGACCTATGTTTTGTTTTAGTATCCTAAAACTATTAGGTAGACGGGTTTTATTGTTGTTGTTGTTTTGGGGGCATTAGTAGGGATCAAACCCAGGGCTTCATGCTTTTGCTAGGCAGTCACTCTACCACTGAGCCATATTTCCAACACCAATATTTGTGGGTTTTTTTCTGTCTTTTTTTTTTTTTTTAATAGAGGAGGAGACTGAGCCTCAGAAAGGTACAGTGACTTCCCCAAGGTCACCCAGCTCTTTGGATAGGCTTGATCACTAGGTAGCTTGACATACCTCCCCACACTACTGATTCTCATAAAATGTCCACTTAAGCCAGGTGTGGCCATACCATAATCCCAGCTACTCCAGAGGAGGCAGGAGGATCCAAAGTTCAAGTCCAGCCTGGGCAATTTCATGAGAACCTGTCTCAAAATAAATTTTAAAAAAAGGTCTGGGGGTGTAGCTATTGGTGAGAGCTTATGTCGCTGTGACAAGATCCGATCGATACTCAGCACTGAAAGGAAAACAGCGTTGTTTATATGAGGGAAGCATTAAAATTCACAGAAGCATCCAGAAATAAGGAAATAGGTGCACAAGTATGAATCATTCAGCTATATAATATACTGTTTATCCAGGCTGGTCTCCTTAACAAGTCATGGTTAAAGAAAATGGGGGTGGGAGTGGTAGACGGGGGCTGGGGTACATCCTGCTATAATCTCTAAGGGACAGAAGAGACACAGAAATGCAATGCATGGCTCTCGACTGGATCCTGGTTTGAAGAAATCCTCTGTAAAAGACACCTGGGCTGGGAGTGGTGGTGCATGCCTGTATTCCCAGCAACTTGGACACTAAGGCTGGAGGATTGAAAGTTCAAGGCCAACTTGGGAAATTTAGCAAGATCCTGCCTCAAAGTAAAATATAAAAGGTGCTGGAAAGCCGGGTGTGGTGGCACATGCCTGTCATTCCAGTGACTTGGGAGACTGAGGCAGGAGGATAGCCAGTTCAGGGCCAGCTTGGGTGATTGAGCAAGACCCTTGGCAAGTTAGTGAATCCCTATTTCAAAATAAAATAATTAAAATGGGGCTGGGGATGTAGTGTAGTGGTACAGCACCCCTGGATTCAATCCCTCGTAACACAAAACAACAACAAACGATAGCTCAGATCTCACCAGGGCCCATAGCTTGCCCACTCCTGGCCCACACGATGCTATACTTCTGTGTCCAGACAGACCCAAGTCAACACAGAGACCAGGGGAAACCAAAAATCATGCTTCAATGGGATTTTTCCCCCTTCATTATTTTTGGTATCTCCCCAGTTCTCTGATGTGTACTGTTACTTTTATGTATTACTTTTATATGTGTGTATTTATTTTTACAACTCCTTTTATTTACTCTCTGGGGGAGGAATATTCCATTACACATGTACTCAGTCCAAATTGAGAGGCCACCACGACTGTACTGTGCAAAGTCTCCTTCTCACCTGTGTTCCAGGCCACCTACATGCCTTTCCCCACGGGCAACCAGTGTTATTTCATTCTCTGTATTCTTCCAAAAGATATGTTACCCTCATGCAGCCGTGTTAGCAGGGCGACCACACTGCACAACTCCCAGGGACACTGTTTGTATTGAGCTCCCGGGATGCCATTGACATAGAATACAATGGATTGTGCCCCCTGGAGTTGTTCAGTGCCACAGTCTGGCCACAGATGTTTAGAGTGCGTGTGAGAAAGGGCGGGGGGAGACTATACACTCTTGCAAATATAAGTAGCTATATATGCACATGTGAATTTTTTCCTGCGGTCCCTTTGTAAAATCAAGGATAGTATATTGTACACATCGCTCTTTTTTTTTTTTTTCACTTAGTTAGCATCTTGATACTTTTCCCACACCAGTCTGAACAACGTCCTCCTCTTTGATGGGGTGAGGGTGGTCTTGATTAGGTCATGGTCACTTGCTGAGTCCTTTGTGTGTGCCAGGCATTGTCCTCAGCCCTTGGCACATATAACTTCCTACCAGGCGTACCCCACCCCTGTGACACAGGCCCAGGGAAGGCAGAGGACTGACGTGATGTCACAGCTCAACGTACACCCTCTGAGGTTGCAAGGCCCCCACGGCTCCCTCCAGCCCTCACGGGGTTGTGTTTTGCACTGAAATCTTCTCTGCATTTGAGTTCTTCCTGCTGTAAGTATGAGATAAGAATCCAACATTGTTCTTTCTGGATGGCTCCTGTGATTCCCAGCGCCGGCTCCCAGATGCCACTGTTCTCAAGTAGGAAAGTCTCCGATGGTTGGAGCCTGCTTCTGGGCTGTTCTGTCTCAATGCTCTGGCTGTGTCACCAGGCGCCAGGGCCACACTATCTTAATTCTTGAGTTTTTATTATCGATGTTAATGTCTGGAAGTGTTTAATCTCTTCTTTCCTTTTTTAGAAGTATCTTGGATATTCTTGGCTTGTTTATTTTTCCATGTAAACTTCTTTTATTGTGGCAAAATACACATTGCAAAAAATTTAATGTTATTTATATATCTATATCTATCTATCTATATATATATATAGATAGATAGATAGATAGATAGATATATCAATCATACTGGATCAAGCCCAGAGGCACTTTACCACTGAGTGAAATCTGGTCTTTTTTTTTTTTTTTTTTAATTAGAATCTCACCAAGTTGCTTAGGGCCTTGCTAAATTGCTGAGTCTGGTGTTGAACTTGTGATCCTCTTGCCTCAGCCTCCTGAGTTGCTGGGGTTAGAGATGTGTGCCACTGCGCCTAGCAATAGTTACCCTTTTAACCACGTTCAAGAGTACCATGCAGTGATAATAAGAATATTCACATTGTTATACTACCATTACTACTATCTATTTCCACAACTTTTGAATCTATTTTAAAAAAAAAAAAAGCTTTATTTATCTCAAACTCAACCCCATACCCATGAAATAGTAATTCCTGTCTCCTCCTCCAAGTCCTGGTATCGGCCATTCCACTGTCTGTCCATTTGAATTTGAATACTCCAGGTACCTAGGATTTACTAGGGGAATTGTCTCATGTGATCACCAAGGCTGAGTAGTCCCATCTGCAGGCTGCAGACCCTAGGGTGCTGGTAGTGTGGCTTAGTCCAAGTCTGGAGGCTTCAAACCAGGGAAGTCACTAGTGTGTCTCTTGGTCTGAGGCCCCCGCCTGAGAGCTCAAAGGAGCAATGGGGTTCTGATGAGAGAGGTGGAGTCCAAAAGCGGGATGGCTGGAGTACTGACGTCCAAAGGAGTAAAAAAAAGGTCTATCCCATCTCTCAGAGAAAAGATGGATTTGCCTCTGTGTTATCCTCTCCAGGCCCCTGGCTGGTGGTGTGGCACCCATCCACATTGAAGGTAGGTCCTCCCACCCCATCCACTCAGACGCACAGGCTGACATCCTCTGGAAGCCCCCTTGAAGACAGAATAATGCTCCTCCAGGTTTCTAGGGATTCCTTAATCCGGTCAAGTTGACGTCTACAATTAACTACCACAAGGAAATTTAAAAAAAAATCCTTCTACTTGCAACCCCCCCCATACACACACACCTATCAAGGATCATTTATGATTTTGTTCCATTTCGACCCACCCAAATCCCTTTCTGGACTTCTTTTCCATTTCCGTGGTGCTGCCTTGGCCCTGTCTGCCAAATTTTCCTCCCCTTTTAGTACAGCTGCGACAATGCTCTCCAGCCATACTCTTGGAAAGCCACCTCATTTATGACTCCAGCTGCTGGCTTCAGGTATCTGTTCTGAGGGATTTTACTGGAACTTTTAGTAATAAATTGCTCTTCTTGCATCCACCCTTAGACCCCACCCGCCTCCAGAACAACAGAGCTCCCTGGGGTCCCCAAGCCACCCTGGCTGGCCTTCTTCCACAAGGATACCTCCAGCACGGGCTCTCTGCTTCCCTGTCTGTCACTTCAGAGTGCTGTCTCCCTGTCCCTTGCCATCTGGCTCCTCCATCCTGTTTGAGAGCCATCTTTGCTCTCCCCTAATCCACCCACAGCAGTCTGAAGCTTGGAGACAGGTGACATACCTGTGGCCTCTCTACCACCTACTGCAGCTAGCACAATGTTTTCCCCAGAACGGGTGCTGGTTGGAACAGGGTTAAGTCAAGATCATCTCAGGAGCAAGAAAAACAACCAAGGCCCTCCCATGCCAGACGCAGGGCGATCCTGGCTGCTCCTGGCAGCTCCTGGTAGACCTCAGGGAATTGCTGATGGCCTGAGACATCTGGGCACAGCCTGCTGCCCCCTCAGATCCGGCCTTGTGTGCTGATCCAGGGAAGTGGGTCCTGTGTGCCCCACTTCCCTGTCCACTCTGGGATGACCCTGACAGTGGGAGGGAATAGGTTGCAAATAGATGGAATTCACGCTTGGCTCCCTGTGTGGCAGCTGGCTCTTCACCCTTCCGGTCACAGCCCTCTCGCTCAAGAGTTCTCTGCAGCCCGCGTTTCCGTGAACAGGTTCATGTTTTGGTATTTTATTGCATCACATGCTCATCCTGCCTGGTTTCTTTACATCTAAGTGCTTGACACTCACTTATCCAACAACTGTTGTCCGCACACCTACTTTGAGCCAGGCACATGCAGGTCTGTGCCCTGTGAATGGGGGCAGGCAGCAGGCAATTCACAAGGAAACATAAATTAACACAATAACTTCAGAGAGTGAGAAGTGCTAGGGAGAAGAAAAAAATAGGATAATGTGATAGGAAATGATGCGGGGTGGGCAGAGAATATTCTAGGTTCCGGTGTTACCTTGCCCTTCTTCCTAGCCTTTATAGACAGTTGTTAAAAAGAGAGGAAGAAACTTTCCTACGTCAAGGAGTCCACCTTGTAATTTAAATAATCACCTCTTTAGTGTGTCCCTTTTCTCAGTTGATATTTTAATGTTGGGTTTTCTTAAAATAGAGCTGCCCTTTGGAAGAGAATTATAGAAATTTAGGGTTCATTCATTCGACAAATACTTGTTGATCTCCTGCCCCGTGCACATTGTTCTAGGTGCCAGAGGCTCAGCGTGAACTGCACAGGCAAGGCTTGCCTCTAATGGAGCTTTTGGATAATTCTCTAGGAAAGAAATAAATAAGCAAGGTAACTTCAGATGGTGTTGAGTGCAGTGCGGGAAATAAAGGAGGAAATGAACTAGGAAGCCGTAGACGAAGAGGCAACTTTAGAGAAGTGGGTCAGAAAAGGCCTTGGGAGTCAGGTGCGGTGGCACACGCCTGTAAGGAGGATCGTGTCTTCAAAGCCAGCCTCAGCAAAAGTGAGGTGCTAAGCAACTCCATGAGACCCTGTCTCTAAATAAAACACAAAATAGGGCTGGGGAGGTGGCTCAGTGGCAAAAAAGTAAAATAAAAAATTACAAAATAATGGGCTGGGGTTGTGGCTCAGTGGTAGAGCACTTGCCTATCATGTGTGGGGCACTGGGTTCAATTCTCAGCACCACATATAAATAAATGAATAAAATAAAGGTCCATTAGCATAAAAAATACAAAATAAAAAAAAAAGAAAGAATGGGCTGGGGTGTGGCTCAGTGGTAGAGTGCTTGCCTAGCATGCATGAGGCACTGGGTTCGATCCTCAGCACCACATAAAGATAAAAAATAAAGATACTGTGCTCACCTAAAATTAAAAAAATAAAGTTACTTATTAAAAAAAAGAAAAGAAAGATAGATAGACAGGTTGTCGTTAAACTAAGAGTTTGGGAAGGAAAAGGAGATACCCTGGAGAAAGAATACATAATCCAAGAAAAGGACCAAGCCTGATGCAGTGGTGCACTCCTATAACCACAGCTATTTGGGAGGTTGAAGCAGGAGGGTGGGAAGTTTGAGGCCACCTGAGCAATTACCCCCCCCCCCAAAAAAAAGTTACAAAGGATGTAGCACGGTGGTAGAGCCCCACTGGGTTCAATCCTTAATACCGTGGGGAGAAAAAAAATTAAAAAGCAAGCATGTATGAAAAGAGTGCTTTTGGAAGGAGGACTTACTCATTTTGTTTGAGAAAGGAAAGGGGTCAACCCAGGGTTGGAAAAACAGACCAAGATCATGCAGAATTTTTCAGGTCACAGCAAAAAGGTGTTCCGCACAGTGCAAAGCCACCTGAGGGACCTTCTTGGTCTAAAGACCTCTTTGGCCGTGATGGAATCAGATATTCTGGGGAAGCTGAGAAGGCAAATGGGAAGAAGAGCTAGTCTAGAGGGTCAACCCCTCTTTGTGAAAATTCAACCCGTGAAAGAAACCAATGTCTAAAAGATGCGTTGGACCTGACATTGTTGGGGAAACTCAGGTGCTGCAGAGACTCAGGTCTAGGAGCCAGGGGAGGGGCCGCCATCCACAGCCGCTGTTTGAATCCCCCATTTTGCGTCAGCTACCAGCTCAGTGAGGGGAGAGTTTCAACCATCTGCAAGTAATCCAAATGCCTCCACTAACCTGCCTCCCACCCGCCGACACACAGGAAAAGAAGAAAAAAAGGAGCCACCCCAGAGCTTGTATGCCTGCCTTCGCCACAATCATTTCTCTGTATTACAGCTCTTGTCCTCTTACATTATACATGAATAACTAATCAACCAAACACAAACCCACTGATGAAAAAAACGCGCCTTGGATCCGGAATGTGAGCAGGGTGAAGAGTAATATTAATTTCACCGGTAAATAACAAAATGGGAGCAAACGCGAGAGGTGGTGTTAAGACAGGAATCGTGCTTGGAAACACTTCTCAGAAAGGAACCCACCCAAGAATCGAGGGAAACGGGGAAAAGAGGATGAGGCTCGCTGTATGTAGAGTGCACAAACACGTTTTTTTTTTTTTTGTTTTCTTCTGGCCCTCGAATGTGACCATAAGGAACATCATCGTAGGTCAGCCCAACTGGCCATTGAAGCCACCATTCTGTCTGCCTCCCTCAGCTGCGTCTGTCTTCCACTATTCCTTAGTGAACATAGAGGGTTACCATAAGTCACCACCAGGATTGAGACGGGCTTCAACAAAATCCTTTGCTTTTTGAATTTCTGTAACGTGTGACAACATGCGAAGTATGCAGCGGGTGCCCAATAAATGCATCCTTCTACCAACTTCCTAAACGAAGGCCACCTCTGACTTCATCATTTTCCTGAGAGATATTTCTTGATCACTAAGGATGGATTCCTAATCTCCACATCCACAAACTAGAGATATTCTAACCTCCTCCTTCCTCCTCCTTGACTTCTTGATGGCATCTGACCCTATCTAGACCCTTTGATTGTCTTTGGTGGCCCTGAGCTTTCCTGGCTCTACCCTTCTCTTGCTCACAGCCTCTCTTCCCTGATCTCTGATGATTTCTTTTCTCTCTGCACTTGGTAGTACAATGTCCACAGGGAACTCAGTTTTTCTCTTCTGTCACTCTTTCCTTATAAGAAATTAACTGCCTCTCATTTCAAAGCAATGCATGTGTCTATCATCATCTGTCACATTGTATGCAAAGTACCTGCTTATGGGCCTGTCTGTCCTACTAAACTTCTGGCTCTTCAAAGACACACATGCTGTGTTCCTCTTTGTGTCCCTTTGGCCTGGCACACAGCTGGGACCGCCACAGATGCTCAGTACACACTGGCCCAACTGAGCAGACTACCCTTCAAACGTTGCTTGGAAGCAGGCTAGGTAGGGTCTTATCCCCTTTCTATGGAGAGGGGACCCCAAAGCTCAAGGAGGTTAAGTAAACACTGAAACAGGATTCCTGGTGCTGGCTCCTGAGAGTCCGTGGCTTTACTGCAATAATCATTTCGATATTGCCAATTGTAAAAAGGATTGTAAAGCTCATCGCGATGCTGTCTAAATACCCACGTCCAATCCTTTTCATGCTCGTCCAAACAGGCTTGAATTTGCCAGTGTCTTTCTTAAAATATAGCCCGCAGGACTGAGCATAAAACTGCATGTGGCCTGACCCTCTGGCTCGCACTGGGATTATTGCTTCCCTCCTTCCACACTCTGCTGTGCTATTAATAGAGCCTAAGATTGCATTAGGGTTCTCAACAGCCTCCTCTCACTCTAGGTTCACATCAGGCTGGTGATCAGCTTCCCCCTCCCCTGGGTCTTCCTCATGAGCGCCTTCTCTCAGGCCAGGCCTCCCCATCAGACACGAGGGCAATTGATTTCTTTGAATGCTCATGATTTTCTGGGCCCCACACTACCAGATGTAAAACCAGGTCTTACCCTCCTTCCTCATGTGGCATTTGCTGAGTGGGTGCTGGGATCTGGGGCGCCTGTTCAGAACCCAGAGGCATGGCCAGTCACTGTGGAGGGGGCCCGGGGAGCACCAACACATGCACAGAAGTGAGAAGATGATGATGAAATTAATTTTGTTTCATTTTAAATTATTTTCGTGCTCATTCCTAACCTCAACCCCACCCCCACCCCCAGATGATGGTGCTGCCTTTATCTTGTTCTCATTCCGGGTGTTGCTACACAGAGCCCCTTGTTCCCCCCTACCTGTGGACACGGCCACCCTTATCTTTCTAATGCCCTCTCCAAGCAGTATTATTTTTAGCATGAACGTCTTGCTCAGCAGTTTGTGCTGGAGTCTATCCTTTGTTGTCCTTACATCTAGCGTTCCTTTTTCCTTCACTTTCCCCGGCTCTGTCCCTCTGTGTGTGTCAATACCAGACTTGGCTAAATAGATTGGATTCCGACCCATTTGAATTCCCTCTTCAGAGAGCACAGCGCTTTCTGCCTCTCCTTCCTTCCCCTAGTTTTTTTCAGCCTCTTGGAATTAGCTGATGAGTAACTGCAGAAAATGCGGCGTGGGCTATTGTGGTGGGTCTTAGCCTCAACTCCAGGAAACCTCTCCATATCTGAGCCTATGCTCTCAGAATTTGGTAGCAGGGCCCTGAACTCTGGAATTGGAGGCTGTGAAGCTAGACCCTGCTTCTCTGCTCTGCCTTTAGAGGGAACGCAAATGCTAGAAGGCGTTTCCTCTGCTCACCAGACGAGGGCGCTCATACCCACGATCCTCCAAAGTGGGATTTGGTCACACAAAAACAGATCTTGTGGGGTTGGCCTCCTGAAGACCCAAGTATGTGATGGGTTGACCCGATAACCATGGACTTAATGCTACTTTGGCCGCCTCAACTTTGTAAATGGTAAGAATCAAACAATTTTGTAAAACCAGGCCCAATGTTGGCCCCAAAGAACATGTCATTTGTGGGTCTGTGAACTAGTTGTGGGCAGATCCATAAGGGGATGGGGGCTCTGAGTCTGGGGGGCGGCGTGTGTGTGTGAAAATGACTATAGGGATGTTGGAAGGTCATGGGCATAATGTGTAGAGAGTGTGAAGGGCCCCGAGTGTGGAGGCCCTAGGTATTTCCAGCTGTGATATTTAGATTTCTATTTGGCAAGGTAGGTCTCAGAGGAGTCGGGGTAAGTTCCAAGGCTGGTACAGAGGCGTAAGGGAAGGTGACGGTGGCACCGTGTCAACCGTTTCCAGCTGGAGTTAAAAGGCACAGCTATTTTCTTCTGAGGGCCCGGCACCTTTCATCAAGACGAAGTTGGTGACTGATTTAAAAAAAGAAGAAATGGAAGATCAAACCTGAGAGGCCACCGAGAAAATAGTTTCCAGGTGGAGAGAACTGGACAGAATGGTGGGTCTAGTGCCATTACTCTGTCAGGACAGCCCACCGTTCTTGCACACTCCCGGGTAGTGCTGGGCCACAGCCAGGTCCAGGCGGCAAAGGGCTCCCTAACTGCCGGGCAGTGAGGATGTTTAATAAAATACTTACCTCCCTATATCAGGATAACAATGACAGAATGGCAAACAGCAGTTAAACCGCTTTAAAGGGACCTGGGAGAGCAGCCCTGGGATATTTTAATGAGAAAGGCAACTTCCTGTTTAATTCCTGAGGCTTGTCTTTGCACCTACCACACCAGCACAGATACCTTGAGAGACATGGGGAGGGGGCTCACCTGATGGGCAGGGCAGGTTCCCCCAGGAAGCCGCCCCTTGGAGGGGCTAGAGCCAGCCTCAACTCCCAGCCCACCTTTTGCAGCTCCTAAAGGTGAGAGCTTTCTGATCTGTACCCTCATTGCATCTCTGCTGTGGGTCCTCTGCTGTGGTCCGTCATTCACAGCAATATTCATTTGCAACCTCCACCCCCCCACTTCCCTACTCAGCCGCATGCATGCGCCTAGGTTGGGCAGGATGATTTGGAGTTTATAAGGAAGGAGGAAGGCCGAGGGGGATGAAGGGGAGGAAAGCTCTTTAGATTCCTAGCCATGCCCAATGGGAAACTGGAAAGGGGAAAAAAAGAAAAATGTTGGTTAAACACATTTTAGGTTTGTTTTCCCCCTCCATTAGGGAAAATTTTGCATTTTCCTCCCCGATTTGGAAAAAGAAATAAATATGAAACAACTTCTCTATTATATCAACAAAATAGACCTTTGTGTCCCTCAATACATCAAACAGTGTTTGGAGAAAATACATGATTCCTGAAGATATTTATATGTTAGATCAGTCAAGGGCATTTGAAAAATATAGTTTCACTTTCCCTCGGCCTCCCACCTTTCACTTTTTTTTTTTTTTAAGATTTTCCGGGTATTTTATACCTCCAGTTATTACTTTATTAGAAAGATAGCATCTTGACTCTCCATATTATACCAAACCAGAGGCAGGACCCACTTAGGATCTCTACGCACACGCTTATTTTCTATTTCTTCGAAGAAAACAAACCAGCCCTGAATTTAAGAGCATGCTCAGAAGTCATAATTCTTGAGGAAAGAAGCTATTTATTTATTTAAAGGAAATACAAAGGGCCCATTACTTTTTGACGTGGAATTTATACTTGGTGAAATTTTCATGAATAAAAACTCATCTTGCTAAATATTTTCTAGTAAAAATATGGCTTGCTTTTCTGGTGCAGAGTCTGGCGTGTCCATTTTTAAAAGTAAGGCTTGTGAGACTACGGGGCGAGGGATAAATGAACAGACTCTTTAATAAGAGAGGCGCCCGGCGTGGCAGTGAAATGCAATACCGAAAAGTAAACAAAGAGCATTGTGTGAAAAAGAGCAAGTTGAAATTAATCTTGCTTTTCCAATTTGAAAACACGCTCATGGTTGTTAGTAACTGAGTCAAGACATTTAAATCATATATATACTTTTATATCTTGACAGTGACCTTTTCTAAGTATGCAGTGGGGATAAGAAGATGAGCGAAGCCATGCTCCAGAAAGAGCATTTCAGCTAATTGAACATGAAATGTGTTGCAATCTGGTAACATTAATAATACACGATCGCTACTCTATATCGAATATGCAGTTCATTTAGTCCGAGTTAACTAAACTGTTCTACAAATGTTAGCATATGAATCCCAGTGCATTTAAAAGATCTGTGTATTAGTTACTTGGGCTGTGTAACAAATTACCCCCAAACTTAGTCATTTCAGACAAGTACATATTTTCTCATATCTGAGAATCAGGAATCAGAAATGGTTTAGCAGGGAGGTTCTGGTTCAAGGCCTGACATGAAGTTATAGTCAAGACATTGACGGGGGACTGGGAATGTACCTTAGTGGTAGAACATGTGCATGAGACTCGGGTTCAATTCCAGCACCCAACAACAACAACAACAAAAGACAATGGCAAGAGTAGCAATCATCTGAAGCCTGAATCAGGGCCAGCAGAGCCACTTGTAAAGTGTCTTGTCTAACTTGCAATTCCCGAAAGGCAATTTGAGTTGTTGACAGGAAACCTCAATTATTCCCCAGGTGGGCCTCTCTGTAGGGCTGCTTGAGCCTCATCCTGACATGGCAGCTGGCTTCTCTCAGATCAAGTGATTCAAGAGAGAAAGCAAAGAGGAAGCCACCTTGTATCTTGTGACCCAGCCTCAGAACCCACCCACCATCACCTCCTCCACATCCTGCTCATTAGAAGCTGGTTTCTAAGTATAGCCAACACTCAAGGAGAAAGAGATCTTCATCTCTTAGAGAATTAAAGAATTTGTGGACATGTTTTATGATCCTCTCTTACAGATGGGGCAGTTGACACTGATAGTAGCTTACCTGCTCAAGGTCATTGAGCCAGTCAGACCCACATGGAATGCAACAGACTTTTTTTTTTTTTTTCATATCTCCTCTGCTCTGCTGTCCACACACAAAGTCAAACAGAAAACTTCCCATTCCTGAAATCACTGCACACAAACGCAGTGTTTAAACTGTCTTTAAACTGTCCAATGTCTTTTCAAAACAGCAGCAAAGATCTTCTGTTTGGAAATGGATGAAAAGAACAGTGAGTGGAAGATAGGAGTTAACTTTCTTTTTTCCTTTCTTTTTTTTTTTTTTTTTTCAGTGCTGCATGGAACCCAGGCCCTTGTGCATGCTAGGCAGGTGCTCTATCACGGGAGCTACTTACCCAGCCCTCAGCTCTCTTCTTAATCAGCTCCAGGATCCTGAGAAAAATGCATTCAATCAGATATGGTTTCCTCCTTTGTAAAACAAGGTGGGTTAGCTGAAGGGTTTCCAAATTTGGTGGCCTTCACAGTTTGCTGGAGGAATTGAAGACTTTCCAGCCCTGCATTAAATCTATAAGATCACAATCTCCAGGAATCCGTGTCATTAAAAAGCGCTCCAGGTGCTGGTGGACTGTTTTGCAGACAGTAGAAACCACTGGACTCGATTCTTTTGCTTCCAGTTCTGAATTATTTTTACTCTTCTCCCCAAGCATGAGTGACTTCATACATCATTGACTCTTCACCTTGACTCTTCACAACAGGAAACTTTAAAAAAATGTGATGCCAGGAACACCCCCCCACACACACACACACATCCCAACAAAATACTTCAGACATTCTGGAGCCCAGGTGTTGTTATTGTTTTGCTGTTTTCATCAGTGTTTAAAACTAATCGTGTCCAACCTGGGTTGCACATTGAATTATTTGCGGAGTTTTTAAAAAGCCCTCTGTCCAGGCTGTTCCCCAGGGCAGAATTTAAGGTGTGGAACCAAGCATTAGTATTTTTAAAAATTTCCCCAGGTGATTGTAAGGGACACCCAGGCCATATTTGGTGGTGCACATCTGTAATCCCAGCAACTTGGGAGGCGGAAGCAGGAGGATTACAAGTTTGAGGCCAGCTTGGCCTATCTCAAAATAAACAATAAAAAGGACTGGGGATGTAGCTTAGTGGTTGAGCACCCCTGGGTTCAATCCCCAGTACTGTAATAAATTAATTGTATTAAATTGTGCAACCAAATTGACTTGTGTTTGCCTCATTTAGGACCACAGCAATGCTAATTCACCCAGGAGGGGATAATTCCAAAGAAAAGCCAAAATTTAGACATAGTAATTTAAGGGGGGGCGGAAGGTACAGTTATAATGAAAGTCATTAAAATTTTGAAATGGAATTAAAAAAAATTAAATGCAGGGTTGGGGTTGTGGCTCAGTGGTAAAATGCTTGCCTAGCAGGTGTGTGAGGCATTGGGTTTGATTCTCAGCACTGCTTGTAAATAAATAAAAAAAACGTCCATCAACAACTAATAAAAATATTTTTAAAAATTAAATGGAAATGAGTTTCCTTTTTGGCAATATGGTAGACTAAATAACTGGAAAGTCCTCCTATGAATACTTGTCAAAATGCAATAAATAGGGGCTGGGGATGTGGCTCAATCCGCAGGCGCTCACCTGGCATGCGCGGGGTGCTGGGTTTGATCCTCAGCACCACATAAAAATAAAATAAAGATGTTGTGTCCACCGAAAACTAAAAAATAAATATTAAAAAATTCTCATTCTCTCTCTCTCTCTCAAAAAAAATAATGCAATAAATATTCATTGAAGTGAACTCATGGGACAGTAGGAAAGGCTCCCTCTAGGGTCATGAGGAAGGGGGAGATGACACATGGTGTACAGGTGAGCTGAGGGGAGAGGGGTTGTTCTGGGGCAGGTTTGCTGGGCTCAGGTGCCTGAGAGCTAAGGATCCAAACAGGAAGGAGACTGAGGAGATAGAACTGAGAACCCCCAATAAAGCTAGCACCCTCAAAAGGCTGAATTATCAGAGAAAAAATTCACTAAAAAATGCATCTCTCCATGGCATAGGAAGATAAGAAAATGTGCCTGTCTTAGCGTGAGTTGAGGGTGGGAGAAAAAGGCTTCTCTGGGAATTTGGAACTTCCACTCAGCTCCTGATGTGAGTGTGGGGTTGGAATTTATAATACCTGTAAGGTCTAGGAATCTGAAAGTCTAGAATTAATAAAAAAAAAAAAAGTACAGAGCCAAAGCCAAGCTCCGCAATATACACAGATATGATCTTCTACAAGCAAGGTGCAACAGATACAAGAGTCCCAAGGGCCTCAGATAACAGAATTACCAGACAGACTATAAAATAAGTTTTAAAATTATTAAAGACATAAGGGAATATTTGAAACCAGGAGAAAAATAACCGAATGCTATTTTAAAGGGTAGATTTGAAATAAAATTTCTAGCAATGACACACGCAGTCATTGAAAGAAAACATTCAATGATAAGTTAAATATAGTGTGATTAGATACAACGCAAGAAAGAACTGTGAATGGATTTGAAGAAACTGCCCAGGAAGCCCCACAGAGATACAAAGCAAAGGAAAGTCTAAGTGACTGGAGTTTGCTAGATAGAAAGAGAAGATGCGTGGAACATCAAATACCAGGACAGGAGAGAAGAAGAGACTTCATTCACATAATGGCGGAACATTTTCCAGACCTGATGGAAAGCATGAATCCCAAGAGTGGGGATGTACAATGAGTCATGGATAAGGTCAATAAAAACAAGTTCAGACTTGAACAGAGCATAGTAAAAAATGGAGCAAACCAAAGACAAGGAGGAAAAAAATTAAAACCAGTGAGAAAAGGCAGATTACCTACAAAGGATTGACAGACTGATAGCAACTGTCTCAACAGTAGATAGAAACATAAGACGTGTAAAGTATACTAAAAAAAAGAAAAAAAAAATGCTGAAGTTAAGCAACTGTCAATCTGGAATACTGCCTTAAAGAAATCATCATTCAAGAATGACAGTGAAATATGACATTTTTTTATTAATGTAAAGAGCATATCACTTACATAACTTTCTGGAAAGAACTACTAAAGGGTATGTTTCGGGTTTTTTAAAAGAGCTGGTACCTAGAAAGAAGATGTTAGAAGAAAAGGTGAACAAGTTGGTAAATATGAATAAATCTTTTTATTTTATTTTATTGGTCAGGGATTGAACCCAGGGATGTTTTACCACTGAGCTATATCTCCAGCCCTTTTTATTTTGAGACAGGGTCTCACTAAGTTACTTAGGGCCTCACTAAGTTTCTAAGGCTGGCCTTAAACATGTGATCTTCTGGCTTCAGCCTCCCATCTCTGGGATTACAGGCATGCACCATTGTGCCCAGGTAAACATGGATAAATCTAAACAATGAATTGATGGTACATAAAATTACTGTAGGGATTAAAACTAGGGACATATAAACCAAGAGGATCTAATATAACAACAATGGGCTGGGGACACAGCTCGGTGGTAGAGCACTTGCTTAACATGTTCCAGGCTCTGGGTTCAATCTGCAGCAAAGAATTAATTAATCAACTAATTAATTAACAAAATAAAATAACAAGCAAAAATAGTATGTAAAGTGAGAGGTTTGTAATTGAAGTTGATTTGTTGTTAGATTATTGTAGGAAATTTGATTTACTTTTGATCACTCATATGTGTTAAAAATCGTCATCACTGAAAGAGTAGAAATAGAATTTACAACTTCTAGATTAGTTAAAAGAGAAAAGGGAAACAAAGAATTCGTGATCATTTCAAGAGAAGCATAGAAAGATGGAAAAAGAAAGTTTAGAAAAAGAAAAGTAATTAAAAGATGCCAAACAAGAATCAAGATGTAAATTTCAGAATGACAGAAATCAGTGGATTGACAGCTCTCTCACAGATTGTTAGTAGAAGTATGTTTTGGAATATCATTTTGGAAAATAGCTTCGCATTACTTGGTAAAGGTGTTACGTTGACATACCTGTCACCCAGCAATCACTCCAAAGAGCAATTCTGACCCATATATACTGCAAGGTGAAAATGCTCATCACAATAATATCTATAGAGCAAAACAATGGAAAGAACACAAAGAGCTACTCACAGAAGAATGGACAAAACAAAACTGTGGCACCATCCCATAATGCAATATCCTACAACTATAAGAAACATTCATTGAACTACAACCTGATGCAGCAATCTAGATGATTATTAAAAATTCCAAAGCAAGTAAAACAATCAGCCTCAGAATATTTTCATAAAGTTAGGAAAACTAAAATATTATACAACTCAGTCATTGATGATGTGTGATTTTTTTTATTTCCATTACTGGGGATAAAACCCAGGAGTGCTTTACCACTGAGTTACTTCCTGAGCCCTTTTTATTTTTTATTTTGAGACAGGGTCTCACTAAGTTGCCCAGACTGGTCTTGAACTTGTTTGTGACCCTTCTGCCTTGGCCTTCCAAGTTGCTGGGATTACAGGTATGTTGCACTGTGCTCAGCTGATAAAACTTTTTGGAAAAAGCAATAAATAAATACATAGATAGATAGATAGATAAATGTAAGATTCGGGTTTGGTGGGTACTTGGAGAAATGGGGTAGGGAGGAACACATAGGTAGGTACAGTCACTGTTTCTTTTTTAGTTCTCTGTTTGAATAGTAGGTTTACAGGTATTCATAATACCAACATATAAAAAAAAGGAGCCACAAGCATACTCAATGATAAAAGTTTGTTATAAAAGAGACTGTGACTAGTATATTTTTGTGCTCTTGAGATCTATTTAAAAATATTAATAACCACAATAAATATAAATGAACTTTTTTTAAGAAAAAAAATAAATGCATAAAAACCAGCTATATGTTGTTTACAAGAAGTTTAACTAAAACATAAGGGCATTGAAAGGCAGAAAGTAAAAGGATGGAAAAATGTATACCAGGCAAGGCTAACTAACAGAGTAATTATATTTACCATAAATTAGACTGTAAAGCAGAAAGGAAGGATAGCCAGACATGGAAGTGCACACCTATAATCTCAGCTACAGTGGAGGCTGAAGCAGGAGAATCATTCAAGGCCAGCCTTGGCAACTTACTGACACTCTGTCTCAAAATGAAAAATAAAATGTATTGGGGTTGCTGGGCATGGTGGAGCACTCCTGTAATCCCAGTTACCTAGGGCCTCACTAAGTAACTTCGGCTTAGGAGGCTGAAGCAAGAGGATCTTGAGTTCAAAGCAAGCCTCAGCGATTTAGTGAGACTCTGTCTCAAAATAAAAACTAAAAAGAGCTGGGGATGTGGCTCAGTGGTTAAGTGCCTCTGGATCAATCCCCAGTACTGAAGGGAATAAAAAAAAAGCAAAGATGAAGATCAACTATGTCAATATTAAAGGAATAATTCACAAGGAAAATAGTAAACCGAAATGTATATGCACCCAATAATATTGTCTCAAAATATAGAAAGCAAAAAGAGGAAAAAATAAGTTGAAAAATGCAGTTATATTGGAAGATTTTAACAGTTCTTTTTGATGCACCTGATAACATACTTTAAAAATAAAGACAGTAAAACTGAGAAATTTTTAAGAGAAACTGACAAGTCTAGTCATATAAAAATTTTAATGTATATATATAAAAAGTGACAGATCGGAAATATTGATAAGGACATAGGAATTCAAGATAACATAATTAATAAGCTTGATTTATTTAGATCCATATAGAATGTCACACTTAAAAATTAAGTCATATATATATATATATATATATATATACTTTTCAAGATCACAGGAAATTATTTATAAAATTGAACATGTACCATAGCAAGTTTAAATACATCACAAGTATCTGTTTCATATAGACTATGTTCTCTGACCCTGATTCAGTTAAATTAGAAACAGTTAATAGCAAAAAAACTTCAAGTACCTTTCACGTTTAGAAATTCTGATATACACCTGTACTAAGCCATGGGTCAAAGAAAAAATCATACTGAAAATCTAAACCTTTTTAAAAACTAGATTTAAGGAAAAGTCTATATATTTTGTGAAATGTAGTTTGAGTGGTACCCAGAGTGAAATCTGTAGACTTTAAATGTTAAGATTAGAAAAGAGAAAATCAAAACTAATTGCCTATGCCACTAAGTCAAAATTTTTAAAAAGAGCAACAGGTCAATTGCAGAGGTGCACACCTGTAATCCCAGCTACTCAGAAGGCTGAGGCAAGAGGATTGCAAGTTTAAGGCCAGGCTCAGGAACTTAGTGAGGCTCTGTCTTGAAATAAAAAATAAAAGGGCTGGGGATATAGCTCAGTGGTAGAATAACCTTGGGTTCAATTCTCAGTACCAAACAAACAAACAAACAAAACCCCCAAAACTCAAACAACCACAACAACAAAACCAACAGAAAAAACTTGAGAAGAATAGAATGAAAGGAATAATACCATATATATGATATGGTATATATGAATATTATATGATATACACTTATTTTCATGTAGTAAAGATTTAAGATATGTAACATATAATAATATAAGAACCAAAATTAATAAACTAGGGCTGGGGATGCGGCTCAAGCAGTAGCGCACTCGCCTGGCATGCGTGCGGCCTGGGTTCGATCCTCAGCACCACATACAAATAAAGATGTTGTGTCCGCCGAAAACTAAAAAATAAATATTAAAAAATTCTCTCTCTCTCTCTCTCTCTCTAAAAAAAAAAATTAATAAACTAGGGACTAGGAACGTGGCTCAGTGGTTGAGCACTTGTCTTGCATGCGTGAAGCCCTGGGTTCAATTCCCAGTATGGCCAAAAAACCAAAATTAAAAAAAAAAGAAAAGAAAAAGAAAAAAAATTAATGAACCAGACAAAGAGTGTTAGCAAAACTAAAATCTGATTCTTCAAAAACACTAGTAGAAAAGTGGAAAGAAAACACTACTAAAGAAGTAGGTCCCTGGAAAAATTAATCCAGATAAGGGAAGATACATATAATATCTGGAATGAAAAAAATGGATATTATGGATAGATACAGCAGGTCAAAAGATACTAAGTGAAAACTATGTATTGCATTTTGTCAGGTACATTTGAAAACCTAGATGGTATGGATAATTTCCTTGAAAAACATAGTGTGCAAAAATGGATTCAAAAAGAAAACAGAAAACTTCAACAGATCTATAACCATTAAGGAAATGAAATCAGTAGTTAAAAATCAACCTAGGAAATGGCTCTCCCGGACCCATTTTTACTGGCAAGTTTAGGAAACATTCAAGGAACACATAATTCCAATCTTAAACACACTGTTCCAGAAAATGGAAAAAGAAGGAACATTAACCAGTTCCTTTTAGGAGGCCAGTATAACTAGAGAAAGGGACTATGAAAAGGGGGAAATTGCAGCCAATTTGACTTCTGAACATGGATACAAATTAGATGTTGACTTTCATTCATTCTTTCATCCCTTCACTCATTTACTTACTTAATAATGATTTATTGTCAGCCATGTACCAGTAGGCACTGTTCTGGTACAAGGAGAGTAAAAATGGGATGGGAGCTTGTGGCTTGGTGGAGGAGATGGGCAATAAAGCAAATGATCACACAGGTACACAGAGGACGTTCTGGCAGGTTAACAGTGTACCTCCAAGGGCATGACTGGTCAAAGAGGTCTGGGAAAGCTTTCAGATACATAAGTGCACTAAGAGTGGTTGTGAGACAACTGTTTTTTTGGGTTTTTTTTTGTAAATATTTATTTTTTTAGATGTGATGGACACAACACAATGCCTTTATTTATTTATTTATTATTATTATTATTTTTTATGTAGTGCTGATGATCCAACCCGGGGCCCGCCCATGCGAGGGGAGCGCTCTACCGCTGAGCCACAATCCCAGCCCCAGACAACTCTTTTGAAAGCTGTTGCAGGGCCTCGGGTGGTGGTGGGGATCGAGGATGAAGTAGTGAGAAAAACAGATTTGAGAGATATTTAGGAGGTGAAACCCCGGACCCTCTTGATAGGTTGCATGAGGAAGGGGTGTTGTTTTCAAATGGCTGGGATCTGTTTTAGGGAACCCTAAAAGAGGGTCAGAGGTAGGGGAAAAGAGCATGCAAGTGGTTTTTGACACGTTCAGTGGGAATGTTGAATAAGAAATTGACCAGAACCTGGAAATCTTTGGGAAGGTCATGGCTGGAGATTTTGAGTGACATCAGCATGTAGGTGACATTTAAACCCATCCCACTGAGAAGTCATCCAGGGAGGGTGTGTAACTAGAGGTGAGACTAGAATGAACCCGCAAATATAAAGGAAAGGCAGAGAGGGGAGAGTCTGAACAGAGTTGGAGAAGGGCTGGTAAGCGATGAGGGAAAGCAGAAGAAAGTGGGTATTAGGAGAGCTAGCAAAGATGGAGTCTCAAGCAGGGCTACCCAACAGTGTTAAGACTTTTAAGAGGGGTGAGATCTAACATTTCACTAGTGGAATTTTCCTGATGCAGGGGCTACCTTGAGTGAGATGGAGAAGAAATACATAATAATCATAAATAATGTAGTGCAGAGGCACAGCAAGAAGGTGTTCCTTGGGACAATGAAACTCTTCCACATCTTGATTCTGGCGTTGGTTACAGGATTCTGTGCATTTGTCAAGACTGAGAATTACAAAGCAAGAAGAGGTAGCCACAATGTTACTGCAGCAGCAGGAGAATCAGGAGTTCACAGCCAGTCTCAGCAACTTAGTGAGGCCCTAAGCAACTCAGTGAGATACTGCCCCTAATAAAATACAAAAAGGGGCTGGGGATGTGGCTCACTGGTTAAATGCCCTTGGGTGTAATTCCTGGTACCAAAAAAAAAAAAAAAAAAAATTCACTATAGTGATGGAGACTTAAAGTCTAGTCCTTTCTCAGCCACTGAGTTGGTCCCTTTAGGGCAGGCCCCTCTCAGGGTTTTCTTCCAGTTCACTAAGTGTCAGCTTGTGTAGGTCTACACCAGTAAGAACAGCACCCATTCTCACCTTGCAAAGGAGAGAATAAATATTGAGGCAGCAGAGCCAAGGGCATGAACTGATGACTAGGCCCCTTCTTGGTAACTCACTGGTAGAGGTAAGGATGGGGCCTGACAGTGTAGCATCTCTGACATCTTGGGTAAAATGAGGGGGTTGGATTAGGAAAGGCCTTTCAAGCTCAGAGTATGGTAGTTGTAAAAACCCAAAACACAATCCAATTAGCTCTATTGTCCTCATTTTGTTATTGGGAATAATAATAAACAATTATCATCAAAACTGGCTCTTCAATGCATGAGACCCCCAGATGATTTGAGAATCGGCTTGGAGCAATGGCAAATGATTTAAAGCTTCAAAGTGCCATCTAAAATGGGATTAAGTAATGATTGGTTATGAACATGACCCCACATAGGTTTGCAAGGAGAAAGAGTTCTATAACTTTTGTTCATGTCAAACACTTCACCCCCACCCCATCAATCTTGTCAAGGGGGAATTATCCCAATTCAGAGGACAGGGAGATTGAGAGTCTGGACACCCAAGGATTTGGCTGGTGTTGAGTTTTTCCAAATGTTCCATGTTTAAAGACCCACAGTAGATTTGGTGCAGTTTTGGTGTTGAGTGTATTCCATTGTCTTCTAATCCTAATGAAAATTAACAGAAAAGTGTTAATTGGGCATCAATTCATACTTAACCTTAATCTGAATATTTGATGAACTGCAACTTTATGTTGCCCCTCATGCCATATTAACTTAGTTTACTGTAATAATATAAAATAATAAGTATAATTGTATCCTTATTGTTTTAAATACCCCATAAATTGAATCCAGCCTGAATTTGGCCAGCTTTAAGTGGAATCTGCTGGAGAAATGTGCGATGCCTTTGGGAAGCTACAAATATCATGTTTTGAGGTTTTTCATTGAGCAAGGGGGGGGGATTATCAAGCATTTATTAGGCACCTACTGTGTGCCTGGATCTATGCTGTGCCATAATGCTTCTGTGATGGTGATGGTGGTGGTGTGTGTGTCTGAAGCCTTCTGCTACCCCAATGACCTCCCCAGGTCTTGAGGTCTTGGGCTATTTCAATCTCATGCATTTTACTATCTCAGCATATAAAGCCTGGGTAACTTGAGAAAGAATAAAATATATTATAACGGACGGGTTGGAGAGGGGTTTCCTGAAATAACTACCTTCCCAGCCATCCCAGAGACGCTTCAAAACTACTTCTCACTATGTACAAACATTGGCTCTGAATCCCGATCATTTGACCTTGACCCCTATAAAACCGATTTTATTATATTTTTAAAACGCTGTACGATTAACGCGGAAACTCTTTCCTGGGCACTTTCTCGCCATTGGAATCGCGTCAGTTTCTCAAAGTTCCAAAATAACCTTTCCCCAGTACAGATCCGTACCTCCGCCGGGGAAGGGCGGGGAGCCGCACAAGACGTGCTGGTGTGGAGAGCGAGCGAGCGAGCCAGCGAACTTGCAGCGCAAAGGGAAAATAAAACTTGTGGCTGGTGTTTGTGCCGGAGGGTCTCCGCCATACCGGAGTCCCCAGATCCTGGGGGGGGGGGTGTCTCGGGAGCCGCCAGAGGAGCGCCAGGGTGTGGGCTTGCTCCCTACGTCCTTGACCTAAATTTTTGCGCGGTGGCTTGAAACTGGGCGCAGACCAGGGCGGGCAGCTAGTGCCATCCCCAGGTCCCGGCGGCGGCAGGGGACCGCGAGCGAACTTGAATGGAGAGGCCGAACAGGGGGAGG
>NW_025999880.1:5765064-5782522 GCF_001458135.2 Marmota marmota marmota | reverse complement strand
CCACACTTCTCTCCTTCCCCCCCCCCCCATCTCTCTCTTTTCTCTCTCTACAGATAGCCTTAGAGACTATTTTTAGCAAATTTGGAGAAATTAGAGAATGTATGGTCATGAGAGATTTCCCACTACGAAACGCTTCCAGGTAAACCATTCCCTCTGGGATTTTTTTTTTTTTTGCCTTTATTTTAGAACAAAGTTTTTTAAGTTTTTACTTTTTGGAGGTGTCTTCGGCAAGTAGCTAAGCGGATTTAGAATGGGGCTCAGGCTCGTGGCTGGTCCGGAACGTCACTCCCCCCCACCCCACCCCACCATAACCCCAAAGGTTATGGTTAATTAGGGCTGAACTCTGAATACAGAGATGCCCATCTTGTTCGCTTGAAGTCATTTCCCGTTGCTTCTTTTTCTCTTGTTTAAAATGACATTCAGCTTCATTCACTTTCCACATAGTTTTTTTTTTTTTTTCCCCAATGTGTGCCTTCCTTATACTCCCAGCTCCCCAAACTCTGAAGTCCCCTCTTGGAAAGGTGGGTGAATCTCTCTGGGTTGCCGGACCCCCTCCGGAATACAACAAAGCCTTAAGAAAGGGAGGAGGAGAGGAAACTGAGGCGGCCAGGGTGGAGGCACCAGCCTCTTCCAAGTTACCTCCAGCCGCCCTGCCCCCCCGTCCCCCCCCCCCCCCCGTTCCACTTCCCCCATTAACCTTGATATTTTTTTTTCCTTCCTGCGAGGTAGAGGGCTGTAGGCAGGAGAATAGACTTAGGGGAGGGACGTCGGGATGGGGGTGTGTGTGGGGCAACTTTTGCTCCCCTTCTGCATTAGGTCTTACTCCTTGTTGCTTTCAATGGTGTCACATTTTCTTGTTTGTTTTTCTCCCTCTTTGTCTCCTTTCAGAGGCTTCGGTTTCGTCACGTTCGCAGACCCAGCAAGTGTAGATAAAGTATTAGGTCAGCCCCACCATGAGTTAGATTCCAAGACGGTAGGTTGCTTTTTGTTTGTTTGTTGTTGTTGTGGTTGTTGTTGCTCGCCCCTTTTCAGGAACGATCTGGGCATTGACAGCCCTATTTAAAGGGACAGCACCGTCTTTTGCTTCTGTGCTAGAAATGGGTACTTTTAAACCGAGCTAGCTAGCGAGTTGGCTCAGAAGTTTGCTGCATTGGCTGGGTTTGGGGTTTTCTTTTAGAGCCTGTCCCATTGCAGCTTCGGGAGTCTGGGAGGAGGGGATTTGACTCCCCCGAGGGGCTATTCTCCCGGCCAGGGGGACCATACAGAGAAACTACCAGAGAGCAGAGGGAACTTTGTCAGCCAGCACTGCCTGCGTTACCAACTGTGGCTGTGGGAATGGCTTGTTGGAGGCACAGCCTGCTTCCCGGCTGAGGGAAGCCAGGGTGGCAGGGGAGGGAGGGGGTGCCCATCCTGGGTCCAGGCAACAGGTTTCTCTTGGTGCACTTGGGATTTGGAATGCGGTTTGAGAAGAAAAGGAGTCGCTAGCAGAGCCAAGCTGGGCATCCAGTGGGGTGACTCCAGATGTCGTGAAACCGAAGCCTGATAAGGCCTTGGGTTTCAAAGTGATTTTTTTTTTCTTTCTTTTTTTTCTTGGCTCCTTTCATATGAGTGTGGGTACTTTTATAGCATTAGAAGTTTTTAAAATCCAGAGTGGAGAGGGGGAAAAGTTGCTAGGGTGAGGTCAGAGAGGAAGGGAAGAAAGAATTGTCAGTCTGTAATAATAAATGTAATGTTAGGGGAGACTGGGGAGTTCTCAGTGTTTTATTTAAGCCCCTGTGTTGGCTTCCTGCCTCTCCTCCCTTCCCTGTACGTCTCGTCTACTGTAATTTCCCCACGATTTTTTTTTTTTTTATATCTGCTTAAACAGAGGCCTCGAGGTGATGTTGGGATGTAGTGGTGGGCAGCGTGGGGCTCCACTTCTCTATGGTGGGCTCCAGGGATGGAGCTAGAGATGGGGTTATCTTTCTAGTGGTCCATCATGGACTTGGGCAAGTTGTTCCCTGTCTCTGGCCTCAGTTTCCTCTTCTGTAAAACAAACAGAACGAGGCCATCTTCTAGGTTCTTTTGCCTTTAACATTGAAAGCCAATGGAATGGAACACTGAATGGAAGAGAAGAAAAGAAAAGAAAAAAAAAACTGACAACCTTTGATATGCACTCTTATTGATTTTGCAAATTCACCCTCTTTCTCTGATCAAAGAGGTCAGGGGCTGCCCTCTCTCTCCCCAGGAAAAGACCTCACATACTTAGTAGCTTTATTAATTGTCTTGGAAGTATTTTAGCTTATGGCTCAGACATTTTGTACTTTTAGAAAATTTAATTTGAGGAATAATCATTTGTAGGGTGATAACGGATGTCTGAGGATTTTTTTTTTCCTCCTTGACTTCTTGGCTAGATATTTCAAAAAACTCGTAAAATTAATGAGGAAAATCATCTCAAGGCAAATTCTTGAATTTCTGGTCCACTCCCCTCTCCCCACCTGGGTAGGAGAATTAGAATTTGGTTACTGTGGTGGCTGGTGGGTCGAATCCTTCAGCGTCAAGGGCATAGCCTACAGTTTCCCTCCCTAATTGTTTGTAGACGTGTTGTGGTAGCTATTATTTAGTATAACCTAGCTTTTGACTTTGTTTCAACGTTCAGTGCAGGAGGCAGAAGGCGGTTGGTTTATTGACATGGAAACGAGGATCTTGTTTACCCTTACCTTAAAAGCTTTGTTTAGGTAACGGCCATTCGCATCCAAATTAGTACCCTAGTGTTTCCTAGAGGACTGTAGATGCAGTAAGTAGAGTTGTACCTAACTAACTAATGTTTTAATTTTTGGTAGTTTTCTTTTTTTGTTGTTGTTGTTCATCTTTAAAAACTAGTTGACAGGGATGTACAAAAGGTTGGGATTTGCCATCTTGCCTTGACCCCTCCTCTCCTTTAGAGATCTCCGTGTGTAAACTTTGCACGCTGACCTCAGTGCCATGCGTGGATGTCACCACACACAGTATAGTTCCCAATTGGCTTTTGGTTTTGTCATTTTAGTTTTTTTATTAAAGCGTATCACATTTTTTCCTTGTGTCGTCTCCCCTCACCTCCTGAACTCTCCTTTGAGTGCCCTTTACCTTTTGTCCCGAAAACAAGGTGGACTTCTTTTACAATTGTGTGCTGGTCAGCTAAAAAAAAATAAATAAATAAAATCCTTTCGAAGAGTGTTTTTGAACAGATGCGTCTGTCCTATGTTTGGTCAACAGAATGGAAAATCCACACCTGTTGTATTTCTCTTGTAGATGAGCTCTAGTCAGTGCTGGGCACACCTGTAGATGCAGTAATGTTAATCTTTATGAAAGGGTAGTTTCTAGATCAGAGATTTTTGGGGTCTCTTTTAGCGTTTGAAAAGTAATCTCTCATTTCTCAGGTGATGCTTCAAGGTAGAAAACACGAAACAGACTTTTATTAGGTCTTTAAACTACCTTAATAAAAGCGATAAATCCTTGTGCGTCTTTACTGCCCGGGGTCCTAGGGCATGTTAAGTCAGAGAACAGAGAAGCTATCAGTGGTGAGCTTTTCATCCTTTGCTCTTTTTCCCAAAGCATTATTATTTTTTTTTCCCCTCCATGACAGAACTGAAAACAAATTCAGGTTTACTTTTTAGAAAGGAAAAAATTTAATGCAAAAGCCAAAAGCCTTTAAATAAATAACTTGCAGCAGTATTCATGCCCTGAGTTGGATTTTATCTAAAGATTTATGACATTTAGAATTTTGATGAAAATCTACAATGGAAAATATTTTTTTTTTCTTCTTTTTATCTACCCAGTAACTTTTTTTTTTCTCCTCACTTCAGCCTGTTGGATTCAAATGCTTCTGTGGGAATTGTTTTGAGTTGTAAAAACTAGTCTCTGATTGAGAATCATGTGCTCTGCAGGCTTTTGATTTGAAGTGGAGAAGTTTTTCCATTGAGGTGGAGGTGGAGGTGGGGATACCCTAATTCTCAGACTAGATTCTGAATTTTTTTTTTTTTTTTTTGCGGTGCTGCTGTGGATTGAACCCGAGCCACATCCCCAGCCCTTCTTATTTTTCATTTTGAGACAGGGGTATTGCTAAGTTGCTGAGCCTGGCCTCATACTTGTGATCCTCCTTCCTCAGCCTCCCAAGTTGGTGGGATCACAGGTGGGAACCACCACTGATTGTGACTTCGCCAGGCCGACCTTTTCTTTTTTAATTTGAACTCGGGTCACTCATAGATTTTTACCCTATATGTTTTTTTTGTGTGTGTGTTTTTTTATCCGGGTGTATTTAGTTCAGATGCATTTTTTCTCTTTCTTTTTAAATTATTTTAAGAACCAAGTCCAGCTCCGCAGTTTTGGACACCTGCTTTCTTTTGAGGTATAACTACGGAACAGATCTTTTTGATTAATCCTGGGTCACTTTATTTTGCTAAAATTCAAGCAGAGCATTGTGTTGGATCTGATTACTTGGTGCTAGAAGGGCTTATGTTGAATTTTCAGGTTATGATTTTTTTTCAGTGATGACTTTGCTCCCGTCTTTTCTCCTGGACTCACATTGCAGATTAGCTGTGAGTAGCTTTTACTGGGCAGTGTCTGTGGAAGAGAATCCCTTGTCTAAATAAGGGTACATGACACCCGGTTTATGAAGAGCGTCACACACTGAGATGCACCATGAGGCATTTCAGAAAGGCCAATTTTGGAGGGATGACGAAAGCTGAGCTCAGCATTGAAGGGACTTTGCAGTTGCCCAAGAAGTTAATAAATGCCAAGATATAAGCCTGAGAAATGAGTGATTAATAATTAGGTGATTGATCCTATTTTTTCCCCTTTCCTTAGCATTTCACTGACTCCTACTTTTCTATTTTTCCCCCCAGATTGACCCCAAAGTTGCATTTCCTCGCCGAGCGCAACCCAAGGTAAGTAGGAGAACCAGTGATAGGATTTTAGGATTTGCAAAGGATGTAAGGATTTCAAGTTCCCATGGAGCTTTGACCATGCAGTGTTGAAACCCAATGTCCGCTGTACTTTAGGGTGTTAGCACCGGTGGTGAGTGCAGACCAGCGGTTCAATGAGATAACCCCACGGCTAGTGCGCCTCTAAGTTTGCTGTCCCCAGGTGGGTTCTGAGCATTCAGCTGGGGAGAGGGACAAGTCTGATCCTCAACTGGAGGAGTTGGCTCCGTCTGTTGTAATATTTATGCAAGTGTTCTGTTTATTTTTTGAGCGTTGCTGAGATCCTATCGGGAAAAGTGGAACATTTCTCTGTGACTCTCACTCTGGAGGGTACTCTTGAGTTGGAGTTTTTGGAGAGGAATAGAATGAATTTAGCTTGGAAACAACTTCCTAGACCCCCTAAAGCCATAAGTCTGAGAGCAGAAGCAGGGGATATCGTGGCTTCAAGTTGGTTGGATAAATCAGGGCAAACTTGAAACCAACAGTGTTGCTTATTTTGTGCCTGGGCGGACAAGTTCGGGAAATGTTGTAACCCCGAAGGAGTGATACTCCAAGACTTGCTGAAAGGATTGAGACAGGGCTGCACTTTTTTAGAAGTGTGTAGTTAACATAGTTTTCACTAAGCCTGCCTGCTAGGTGGCCCCAAGGACACAGCTACGTGAAGTCCACGGTTAGGTCGGAAGGGCTTAGGGGGTATGTGGTCAGTTTGCACTTTTGAGGTATGCTTTCTGCTTCCTTGTGTAACCTTGGAAGAGATACTTTTCTGTATCTGTGGCCTTGACCCTGTCAGGTGAAAGGGGAAGAGTTGAAGGTTCTAGATTGAAAGACGTAAAGGAAAAGGATTATGTGGCTCTTTGCAAATTCAGTTTAATTCTTTAAGCATAGTCTCTTGGAGAGGAACCTTCTAACTATGAAGGGGAAAACAGTCTTGTACATTATCACAGAAAAAAGTGGGCTGTTTTGGATGATATTTTGAGAATTTCACGTCTGGATCCTGCTACGTGAGTGAGTGATTCTTTCTTTCTCTTCCTTTTTAAAGATGGAACCAGAATTCCTTAGGTAAATATACTGACATATTTTCTTAAGGTATTTTTTCCCCCCAATGCTTAAGTAGACGATAGGAATTAACGGACTGAAGAGGTTAGATTACTTCTGTACATAGCACAGCCTTTGGGATCATCTTAATGTGTGTAGTTGCTTTCCAAACTGTGTGATCCTTCACATTTAAGAAGGCTTCCCAGGCTTAGCGGTATTTCCTGGGTTTGGAAGAACTGCTGTTTCTTCCGTAAGTGTGAATCTTCAAATTTCCAGGTTAGTCATTTGATCACTCAGAAACTTGGATCAGATTACCCTAGAGGGAAGCTGGAAAAATCCCTGACTTGGTTAAAGCATGGGTTTGACCTGTTTTCTCTTCCCCTTTGTTATCCCTACCTCTCCCCTGCCCCCATTTTTTCTTTTTAAACTAGGAAGGCAATATTTCACTTTAATGTATTCTGTCATTTGTTTTTTTTCGGTGATACATTCAACTTGAAAACAAGATACACTATTTCTCAAACTTGTGGAATCATACATCTCCCAGTCCTCTGTGCTGTTGAGAGATGAATGGTCCAATGTGCATTAGTTGGTGGGGGGAACATGGAATTCTGGGGAATTTGTAATAATGACACTTGTCACCTAACAAAGGGCTTCTCTATCTCAGTTTCCTCATCTGTAAAATGGGAGTGATGACAGTAGCTTCCTCAGAGGGTTTTAGGGAAGAATAAAGGTCACGATGGTTCATGGCAAGAGCTTTGCAGCTCATCATTACCATTATGATTGTCAGTTTAATCATCCTGAGGGTAGTAATGTTTGCAAGCTCCCCAGCCTGGCTTCAGATGCCAGTTGTGCCACTCATTAGCTGTGTGAACTTAGAAAAATTGCTTAACTTCCCTGAACCTCAGTTTTGCTTTCTCACAGGATTTTTCTACAGATTAAATAAAATTAATGTGCTTTAAAAAAGGCCTGGAGCACAGTGATACCATATGTAGTACCTGCCATTTTAACTGTTATTTTTTGTTAGGTCCTCACCCCAGCCCTGTGAGAGCTCAAGTAATAATAATGATACTAAGTGAATGTACATGCCAGGAACCGTTGTCAGGACTTGCTGTGCATTAATCCACGTAGTTCCCACCATGGCTTTAAGGTGGGTCTTAGTATCATCTCCAGCATATAGATGAGGAAACTGAGCCACTGATGGCTTGAGAAGTGGTACAGGAGATTCACTACACAACTTTGCTCCAGAACTGGACCTTTTACCATGTACTTTCCTATGGGGGTACCACTCGGCCTCCCTGCTCTATCACGGAGGAGGAGGAGACAGGCTCTGTCAAGGCCAACTGGGTGCTAGGAGCAGAGCCACAGCCAGACACTTCACATTGTGAAGTTCTGCAGTTTGAAATTAGGGTCTTTCTCTTCTCCCTGTGATATCATCCTGCTCTGTGAGCCTGATATATGTACTCTTTTTTTTTTTTTTGTGGTGCTGGGGATTGAACCCAGGGCCTTGTGCATGCGGAGGCAAGCATTCCACCAACTGAGCAATATCCCCATTCTTCCAACTGAGCTATATTCCCAGCCTCTGTCATGTACTCTTGCTTCATCCAACCACTCAGTGGGGGGGATCCTTTTAGCCTGTTCTGGTTTGCTGCACCTGGTGAGGCACCCCGAGAACCATCGAGGTGTGTGGTGGTTGGGATTTGGAGCAGGGTGGAGAGAAAAGGCCATTACTGTCTGTCATTATTTTGAACAGAATTTGAGCTTGGCCACCAGCATTTCAGATTGAAGTCACTTTGGGGGACCATAGCCGGGCTGGCAGGAGTATAGAACTTTCAAAGAAAGCCTATGCATTGATTGTTTATCTACCTTCAGTGTAACTTCTACAAGTCTGCTTTAAAGGTCGCAGTGGCACAGTGAACTGGACCCCTCCTTGTGGACTGGCTGAGGACCTAGTAAAGGATAAGTCACTTTGCCTTTCAGTTAAAACTCATTTGTCTGCTTTCTAGCGGTCCCAGAGAAATATTCCATGGAGGTGTTAAAACAAGGCTAGTGGAAAGAAGCTGTAACTTAAGATGCAGGGAAATCTGTGGCAGTGAAGAACAGATTTTGTATTAGTACTGTCATAATATTCTTTAATGTATCATAAATAAAAATCTGTTTTGACCAGAATTTTAATGAGGGATGGAAGGAAGGGTTTGGAAGCCTGCAATTCAGTCATCACCCTTTGCGACGTCCATGTTCACATCTCAAGTGAGGTATAATGAGCTTTATTAACCAGTCCAGGGATAACTCTTTGGAGACCGGTGACCGTTAATTAGTGAAGTACATTTTGATCAGGAGAAGAAGAGGGTCCATTCAATATCTTTCTATTTTTTTTTTCCGGATGATTACTTCATTTTGTAAAATATGTAAGAGTCTACTCCTTCGTCTTTTTAAAAATTAAAATGGTCATGCTACTCTCAAAAGATGACTTAATTTGAAGCTGTTGGAGAAATGAGGATGATGGGGATCAATCATGCCATGTCCTTCCTTTGTCCCCTTTGGGCTAAAGTGTTGGCTGCCTGGAAGAGTTTCACTGGAGTCTGTGGCCGCTTTTTCTTCTCTGGAAGAACCAAGAGGCTCCTTAGCATCTATCGGCGAGAGTGGAGCCTGGTGTCACTCGCCATCTGTTCTAATTATCCTTGTGTATAAAAACACATTTCCCACTCCTCCCAATTGCCATTCCCCTCAAGTTCTATTTTTGTTTTTTAAATTTGAATTAATTTTTTTAAAAACTGATACATAAAAACATAAACATCGTCCATATTAACGGGGTGCCATGTGTCGCTTCAGTTCTTGCGCATCTTGAGCCTCCTTAAGGTTTTAGAGCCAAGAACCTTAGCTGATGACTTGGAGAGATCATTTCTTCAGCCTGTTGCCCCTCCAAGTCTCAGTTTCCATCTCTGTAAAAAAAAAAAAAATGTGAACATTTGTACCTATCACGTGGAACTGTTTAGAAGACGAATATAAAATTCTTTGCTGAGAGTCATGTACAAAGTGGCACCCAGCCAATGTCTGGTGATATTATCATTATAGAACCCTTATATTTTGTGGTACTAGGGATTGAACCGAGGCAGGGCTCTACCACTGAGCAGCATCCTCAGACCTATTTATTTATTTATTTATTAATGGAGATAGGGTTTTGCTAAACATTGCTGAGGCTGGCCTCCAATTTGCAATCTTCCCGCCTCAGCCTCCTGAGTAGCTGGGATTACAGGCCTGTTCCACTGTGTCCGGCTTGTTATAGAATTATTTTAATAGAACAACAACAACAATGAGAAAAATTACAATAGTGGGATGCCCTCAGGAAAAAAAAAATCTCATTTGGAGCGTAAGCTCCCTGGTGGCAGGGAGCTGTTGACGGTCAGTGCTCAATAATTAAATGAATGATGTGAGTCGAGCCTGCCCTTTTCCCAGGGGAGGCATCTATCACCTAGTCGTGTTATGTTGGTTGTTTCAGGGCCCCACCACGGTTAAGGTATGGAAGGGTTGAGCTAGTGGACAGGTTTTCCTGTTCCTTGTGTTGTCCTCTGATATGGCCTCAGGGCCCTGGAAGGTTCTCTCTGAAGCACGCATCCAGATGGGTGCTGTGGCAGCGCAGGCGATTTCACGCACACCTCCCATTCCGGGGGAATGGTTTCTTGGCAGCTTCTCAAGGGCGAAGGGTGAGCTTCTTGCATCTGGCTTTCCCTCGCTGTGCTGCGGCGGGTCGGGTCACTCTAGCATCTTGCCATCTTGGGTGATCTGCAGCCGTCATTTTGGCAGCCACTGTTAACCGACCTGTCGGTGGCTTTTCTCGTCCCCACGAGGATGTGGTGGCGTGTCTGCGGCCCTTTTCCACCCCAGTGAGGACCTCGGAGGGATTAGTGGCTTAGCTTCTTGCTTGTCGGGAGAGCGCACTGCTCCTTCCTGCCTTCCAAGTCGGGAGCAGGTGTCAGCTTGCGGAGGAGGGGCACCTTGTCCTACAAATGTCCTCTCCCAGGATTTGCCTTTCCTCCCGTGCTGGCGTTGCCTTGCTAAGGTCAGTCAGCAGAGATGACAGAGCTCCTGGGCCCCCTGTCAGGTGTTTCTTGACACACAGGTGAGCCTCCTTTTCCTCCCAGGAAAGCGGGGAGAGGAAGGTAGCCGCGGAGGCTCCAGCTGACCATCTTGTGTGCCCCTTTAGGTGGTGTGCATTCTCATGTCCTATTTTGGCTTTTTAAACGTGGACATTCTTTGCTGGAAAGCCCAGGGAACACACCAGGGGATATTGCTCCTCATCTCCCCCCCTCTTGTTGGATTCTTATTTAGCAGGAGCTTGGGTAATGGTTCCCTCTGTGTGTGAACTCCATTTGCAGGGATTCTGGAAGCCCTCCGATTTTCCTGGTGCCGACTGAACACAGCCTTAATGTCATAGCCTCATGCTTCAGGTCCTTCAAGATCTGTGTGAGGGACTCTTGCCTCCCACTGCCTTGAATCCATGGTGCCTTGTGGACCCCCATCTCCTCGTGCTGGTGTACACAACAGATCCCTTTTTGACAAAGCCTGGCTCAAGCCATCCCCACTCCCTCTTGGAAGCACAGCCCTGCATCCTTGCTTAAGGATGGGGGCCACATGCTGAGAAATGAGTCATGAGGTGATTTTTGTCATGCAAACCTCATAAAGGGTACTGCGCATACACGAACTAAAATGGCCAAGATGTCATCAGGCTGCATAATTGAACGGGACCACTGTTGTGTAGGTGGTGCCACCCCTGACCACAACATGACATGGTGCATGACTGTAATGCTTCTTTCCCTCGATTTCCACAGCACTTTACCTTTTCTTTGGTTGTGGCTTTTTGAACAATAATAAGGTAACAAAACTCACAAAGCACCTCTAATCTGTTAGGGGTTGTGTTAGGCATTTCACTCACTCATTCATTTTCCAATACCATTGAGCACTGGCTTTCAGTGCCAGACCAGTGTGAGGCTTTGGGGTAGGGTGCAGAGGACAAAGCCCCTGCCCTCATGGAGCTTTTCTTCTAGTGGAGCAGTAAGCTCAGAGCAAATTGGTAAGTGTAGTGCATGCTATCAGGTGTCAGCCCCAGAGCCAGTCAGCGTGATGGTGGGAATGGGAGGGACCTAGCTTTAATACTTCCTGTTGTCACTTTCGGTAGTTGAGTAATTATTTACCAGGTTCTGCTCAGCACCAGCGTTTGTGTTAGGCACATTGTTCTGAGTTTTATGGTATTTAGGCTCATGGATGGTTGCCTCCACTGGACACAAGCGTATCTTGCTAATTCTTAACTCTCTTACATCTGCACTTTTGTACGTCCTAGACTTCCATTTAGATAGGATGAGAGCAAAATGACAAAGGAGGCACAGTTGTTGGGCCCAGGGATGTTTGTTACAGATTGGGGGGTGGGGTACCCTGTGCTACAGGAAAGGATTCGCTGAGCTTGGGATAGCACTTAGAGGAAAGGAGATCTGAGTTTCTCAGAGGAGGTGGTCTTTTCCCCAGATCCTGAAAAGCAGGTAGAAAGCAAGAATGGCAGGAATTCAGTCCTTCCTTGCAGCAGGAACCAGAGGGTGTGTGCCGCAGGGCCACCTAGGGTAGGTTGTGGAAGGGTGTGCCAGGCAGAACACATGGGCTTGTGCTTTGTTTGGCAGGGGCTGGGAGCCTATTGTATGTGTTCAGGTTCTTGGGGATGCTGTGAGCCCTCTTGGATCCTTAGGAGAGCCGGGGTTCACTGATGGGACTGTGGCTGATGTAGTGTCACAGAGAGCTTCCCATCCTGGCCTTGGGACCTAAGCGTAATTCAGACTGGATCCTCTCAGGCAAGACTCTTCTTGAGGAGTGATGCTCTTACCTACCCTGATCTCTGTGGGTATGGCAGCTTGCAAAGAGTTTCTACCTCCCGTCTTCCCCTCCTCTTCCTCAACAAGGAACCCCGGGTAGACAACTTCCAAAGTTCTCGTTTGTCCTTGTCTAAGCTGCGATGGTAACCTCACCATATGTGAACTGTGAGATGCGTTTATCAACGAGGAGATCACAGATTCCTCGTGGGAATCTCATGTCCTGTTGTTCCAAGCAGCTTGACACGTGACTGCTTGGGAAGTGTGTGCTTGGGGTCTCCTGTGGCTGGTGGCTGCTTGATGTGGGGAACATGCATTTTAGGAATCAGATCTCGTTTTCTGTGAGAGGTGAGGAGGTGCCTTCTTGGGGCCAGGCACTGTGGCACGTTGGAGCAGCAGCCTAGGATGATTGGTCCCTCTGGGTCAGGTGTCCCTCTCCATCCTCAGTATAACAAAATATCCCCCATTCTCCCTTTCTTTTGAGGTTAAGTAGCCCAAGCTTTCAGCTCTTCAGAAAGTTATTCTTAGGATGGGTGCCTGGCTGCTGTGCTGCTTTTAGTTCTAAGACTTTGAATAATTAAAAAGAAAAGTTTCAATTCAAAATAGTATTAAGCCTCTGTATTCCCCCCGCCCCAGAACTGGAGATTTAACCCAGTGACACTTTTACCACTTAGCTACACCCTAGCCCTTTAAAACATTTTTTTTTTTTTTTTAAATCTGAGACATGGTCTTGCTAATAAGTTGCCTGAGTTTCCCTTGAACTTGTGATCTTCCTGCCTCAGCCTAGAATTACAAGAGTATGCTAGAGTACCAACTATGTATTCTTTTTTAAATTTTTTTTTTTGTATTTTTAAAAAGTTCTTTTAGTTGTAGATGAATACAGTACCTTTGTTATTCATTCATTTATTTTTTTAATGTGGTGCTGAGGATCAGACCCAGTGCCTCACACATGCTGGGCAAGCACTCTACTACTGAGCCACAACCCCAGCCCCAGCTGTGTATTAATCTCCTTTAGCTTAACCTTTACAATGACCTTTTGCAGTTCTTGGTATTATCTCCACTTGACAGATGGGTAAACTGAGGCCTGAGACAGTAAACAGCTTTCCTGGGGCCATTCTAAGAAAGGGGTTGGCCTTTGCACCAAAGTTTGTCTGGATCCCAGCCAGACAACTGGATCCCTGACAATTGGGTCCACTGCATCCAACACACATAGGTAGAGTTTCAGCTCTCCCACTTTGCCTGACCAATGTGAAATGCCCAGGCTAAGAAATAGAATTTGTTATAGTTTTCTAAGAGCCTGTTTAGCATAGGAAATGACATTTTATCCAAGAATATTGGACAGATCACTTACTGGCTTTGTGCCTCCATTTTTACCTGTTAATTGGGGGATCAGTAGTACCTACCTGGTAGAATTGATGGGGGTGAAATGAGACGGCATCTCTGAGTGGCCGCACATTGGTGCAGCGTAAGAATTAGTTATCTGTGACTGTCCTGTGATGGCACTGCTCAGATCATATGAGGACCTTACCTGGCAGCCTGTGGGTTGATGGGCACATTGCCCCTTTCTTTCGTGATGGATGAAATAGCACACAGCTTTCTGTGTCAGTGGCTTGGCCTGCTCATGGGGTCCTGGCTCTCCAGGCGAGATAGCATGCACCCTTTATCTCGGGCATGCTCCACGGGCATTAGGATTTCATTTCCTTTTCTGTATGGATGCCTGTGTTTTTGCTGCCTGTGAGAGTAAAGTCCTGGGAAGCAGCTAGGCAAGAGCTGAGACCCTGCTGTGTGAGAGGTCTCTCTCTCTCCCAGTCCTGGTCTTTATCTGCCTGGGGGTAGTTCCACCAATGACTGATCTGAAAGCATCACATTCATTTATTTGTCACTGGCTGTGACAAGCAAGTTAATGCTAATGGATTCTTTTTTTAGCCTGTTGTCTGGGATGAGTTTCTCCCAAATGTCCTGAAATCTAAGGCATTAGGGGAATGTGTAACTTTTATGGCAGGGGAGGATTTAAAAGATAAATAGGGTTTTGTGTAGAAGGGCCTTAAATTTAGGTTAGGGGCAAGAATGGCCAAGGGGGGGGGGAGGGATGCTGGGCCAGGACAGAGTCTTCTTTTTAAGAAATCCATTCAGAGCTCTAAATTGCTGTTTCTGTTTCAATTATGTGACAATTTCAAGGGTTTAGAAAAATCTAATAAAATGGTCTTGATGCTGCGTTCTAGGGAGAGTGCTTCAGAAGATCCAGGAGAATAAATTCCTTGGGGGTCAAGAGATTCTCGTTCCTGCCACCTCGGGGGGCCTTCTTTCCTCTGGGTTTTTACATTTTTATTGTTTTGAAGGGCAGGAAATGGTGTAGGAATGTATTCAGGGCTTCATCCATATCCTCCACTGAAATGAATTATTCTCTTTGGGCAATTGCAAATAGACGGGCCACTGCAATCTCTCTTTTTTTTTCTCCCCTTTTTTAAGCTGACATATTGTAAACGACTTTCAGAGCGTGATTTGTGTGAGTAGTGATGTTGAATAAAGCACCAAAGAGAAGCCACTGGAGGAGGGGGAGAGGGAGAAGAGAGGCCCTGGCAGAGGTTTTTTCCTTTTCGCCAATCAAAGCTTTTGATAGTTTCCCAAAGAACAGAAGTTTACAATGGAAGCCGGCTCTCAGGCTGCCCACGGGAACAGAGTGCAGAAAGACCTAGTGTAGCAAAATGTGATGCTGAGTGACATTAATGAGGTGACCGCTCTGGTGGGAGGGAGGCAAAGAACCAGCCAGTCGCAGTTCCCATGACACTCCCGGCAGCGTGTTCCCGCCTGCACGTCTGCGTGGGTGCCCGCGTGTGTTTGTGCATGCACACACACTTTGTTTCGTGTGTCTCCCAATGAAAGTTTTCATGCCCGACTCCGATGGGTGTACTGTAGTGTCCTCCACTTAGACTCCTGTGGGTGACATGTGGTGTCCTCTGTTTCCACTTGCTGTTTTTAACCCTGGAGGCACTTTGCTGCAGTCAGGGTGGGGGCCACAGGAGGCCAGCCTCCCCGGTGGGAACACCCAGGGGGGAGTGTGAAAAACCAGGAGTCTCGTTTCTAAAATGGATTCCAGGGAGAGGAGAAGAGAAAACCTGTTGGTGTACAGCTTTAAAAAAAAAAATCCTTTTTTATTTTATTTTTTTTCAAATCCCCCAAAGGCTCTAGACAGATAGTACTTCATGGAGATGGTATAAATGGATCTTTGCAACAACTTCTTCTTAAATATTTTAGTGTCTTGGAGAGGATTCTGTATTTCCATGTTGCCCTTGTGCAAGATTTTTCTAGTTACTCAAGAAAAACGGCAACATTCTGAGTCACTTACCTGGCTAAGGAGGTGAGAAACCCAGGCGTCCCTGGCTTCCTGGACAAGCCCTAGGGAGTCCCTGGCTTTGTTAGGAAGGCAGCTGTACCTTTGTCTCCTTCCCCATCATGGATTGGCTCAGCATGTGCCCTGCAATGGGCGAGTGTTTGCAAACCTGCCGGGAGCTCTTAGGACAAGAGCTAGCTGGGCCAGGCTGGGTGGAAACTGCGTGTGCTGCTGATACCGCCCCTTTTTGTAGCTCTCCACTTTGTTTCCTCTGGGACAGCTCCCGAATATGTCATTTTCATAGCTAGAGGCAAACACACAAGTGTCTCAACTTACATGTGCAGTGCTCTATGAACACCAGCCAGTAGGTTCCCTGTCTCATCCACCTGGGGAAGACGGATCAGATGAGGATGCTGGATCCTGGGAAGGGATGGGGATGCGAACTTCCACCGACTGCTCCATGTATATATGTTTCCTCTTCTGTTTTCAAAGCAGATAATTGGTTTTAGTGAGAACTTCTGACTTGATTAGGGGGCCCTTAGGAAATTAAAGTGTGTTTCAATTTCACAAGTATAATTTTAATTATACAAATTTTGCATTTTTCACTAGGGAGCCAGGTTCGGAACTTGTTTTCCTGTACTAATAGGGGTAGTAAAGCTGATTATGGCAGAGTGCCTTAACTCAAATCGCTTTGAAAATAAAAATCCTTGGATCCGATCATTGTTTTCCCCTGCAGTACACGATGTTCAGGTTAACGTTCGTTCGCGTCCCATGTCCTTGTTAAAAATGATTTTTTTTTTTTCGTGGATCTTCACAACTGTGGAGCAGACCGACCTGGTGGGGGTGGTGGTGGGGAACCTCATTATGAATTTTTCTGCTGCACTTGCTGAAAGAATTCAATTAAAGTTCTTGTGAGTACAAGTCCTGCCTGGGCAGCTTGGTTTGGCACGCTGCCACGTTTAGCCTGTCGTGATCGCCTTTATCGCCACGTCATCCTGTTTGCCCAGAGCCTGAGCGTTCCCAGCATCAGCTCTCCCGCTGTCCCTCTCCTGCGTGACCCTGGTGGATTAGAGTGGAAGAGACCGCGGAGCCGCCTGAGCCCTTCCAGGCCAAACTGTAAAGAGATGGTGGAGCGAGGATGTGCAGACCTCCTGGGCCTCCCAAGAGAAGGACTGATTGTGCTAATGGGAAATGACCGTGTGTTCAGGGCTGTGCAGACAAAACCCCCAAGTGTCAGGGAAGTGCTTTGTGGGTTGCAAGTCAAGCAACCCACAGACATCTCCCCCTATGCAGGGCTTTAAAGAGCTGCCTAGAGACGACTCCTTGGGCCTTCCAGGCTTCCTCTCCGATATCCACAGGAGAGACCGAAAGGAACAATTGTTCATGACAGAGAAATCCCGAAGCCAGCTTGGGAATGAATGACTTGGTTTCAGCCAGGTTGGGGCCTGAGAATATGGGAAAACAAAGCTCCACCCGCAGGCCCCCGTGCCACCCGGCCCCTCGCCCTGCATTTTAGTCATGGGCTTGGGCGTTGCATTCCTTTGTGTGGGGGTGGTACAGCTTGGTGGGACTCCTCAACAGGTCCCCAAGTGTGAGTCCCTGCTGTGCCCCTTACCAGCAGTGTGGGCTCCGGCAAGTCATCTTAAGGGTTCAGTCCCTTATTTTTATCATCTGTGAAATGGACAGAATGATAGTATCTCCTTCCCAGGATAAAGTGCTTAGAATGGCATCTGCCACACAGGATGGGCCGTCTGTGCGTGTGGTGGCTGAAGTCGTGAGTGCTGCAAGTCTACTGCCTTACCTGTTTTTCTTATGTAATATTTAAGGAATACAAATGACTTTATACTCAGGGGTGTGTGTGTGTTGTATGTAAATGCCTACCACTTGGGCAGAATTACAGTGCAGTTTGGATTCAGACAAGAGCGTTGCTGTGATGGATGAAGCATGTGGTTTTTTGGGAGCCCAGGCTTTGGGCTCAGAGGGACTTAGTTTGGAACTCAGTCCTGACACTCATTCTGTGACCTTAGGAAAGTCTGTAAATCTCTCTGGGCTTTGATTCTGCCCCTAAAAAAATGAGGATAATACAGTTGTGTGGGTCAGGTGAGACAATATAAATAAGGTACGCAGTGTAGAGTTGACACTTAGAAAATGTTCATTCCTTGCCCCAGAACCAGAAGGAAAAAAAAAATCAAAGCCATCTTGAAAATGGGAAAGATACAAAATGTTCTGTTCTTGTTGGTGATGAGACTATCTGAAATGAGTTGGTAAGTCCTCAGAAGACTGAGACTGTGGGAGAGTGC
>NW_025999880.1:5691289-5765039 GCF_001458135.2 Marmota marmota marmota | reverse complement strand
AGAGCTGCTGAAGTCCTCGTCTCCCCCCCTCCCCCCCCCCCCCCCCCCGTCCAGTACTGGGGATTGAACCCAAAGGGCACTCTACCACCGAGTTACAGTCCCAGTCTTTTTTAATTTTTTTTTATTTTGAGACAGGGTCTTGCTAAGTTGCCCAGGCTGCCCTCGACCTTGTGATCCTCCTGCCTTAGCCTCCCAAGTCGCTGGGATAGGCATATGTCACTGCACCCACCTGTGTTATTCTAATGTGCATGCAAAGGGGCCACCTGGTGGGGGGTTTCATTTCACCAAATCTGTGTTTTCTGAGTAGGAAAATAATTTAGTCCGGAACTGTAGATGGTGCACACAGCTTTGGAAGGTGTTTGACACTTGGTGGAAACTAGAAGCTCAGGGCTGGATGATGAGAGGTCAGGGATGCTGGGAAAGAAGGAGAAACTTGAGGGAAATAAAAGATTTTAGCCAATGGTCCAGGAGCTACTGAGTCTCAGACCACGGCGGGGATGGTCTCCCATGCCCTTGGGTGACCTGGGGCACCTTCAGGGTGTGTATGTACTTCTCCTTGCTCTTTTTCACATGAGGCCCCTCCTCTTGATAGCCACTGGCTGGAATTCATCAGGTTGCTGGGAATGGGGGTCAAGATTAGGGTTATAAGTGGACCCATGGCAGGGAGTGGGGCAAGTGTGGGTGCTCGCTTGTGGAGGGTGGGAAGGGAAGGAGAATAGGGGTGGTCAGGAGGAGGCAAATAGCAGCAGATTACATTGACTAATTATAGGGAAAAAGCCATATTTGCTGCTCCATTAAGTGGTCGCTAGGCTATGAAGCAGTTTATTGTAATTAATGCCGAAACAGCAAATAAGTGTTGGGCTTGGAGTGGAGGGTCTCTGGGAGCCCCTCCCTCTGGCTCTATGTGTTCCCTGCTCCCTTGATTGTCCTTTGAGGGAGTCTTGGGGGTGGGCATCCTTTTGGGAAGTCTGTGGCCAGTTTTCTCCCGGTTTATTTTGACAAATAAGGGAAGATCTCACGCCTGATCTCCTTCCCGGTCTTCTGTGGGGGCTTTTATGTTTTCTAAGGATGAAGGAGGAGAGACAAAAACCCAGGCCATCATTGCTATTCTTGCCACAGTCGTTTTAATTTCAGCGCATGGAAGTGGCAGGTTCCACGTCCAAGTCCGTGGAGTTCTGGGCCTTGTGGAGTTGTGATTGCTTTCCTTGATGATTTCTTGTTCAAATCAGCGGTGCTCTTAATTTTCCAGATGAAGTAAAAAGAAAATTGGAGACTCCCCTCCCGCCCTGTGTCTCTTCATCCAAGATTTTCTGAGCATGACTCTGATTTGGAGGGTTAATATTAATTAGGAGCCGGGTTAGACCTCGGTTGCTTGATGAGGTAGCTTCAACTGTGGTAACAAATGTGGTTCCTTTTTTTTTGTGTGTGTGTGTGTGTGTCCCTGTTTTTTTTTTGGTGAAAGTTTCTGGGTTTAGAAGCCAAAGGAATAAATATGCACAGAGAGGGGAGATGAGCGGCTAAAGGTACACAGCAGATCGCCTGGGTCTGGAGAGGACCGAGCCAGAGAGCAGGGGCTGGGCCCGGGTTCCCTGCTGTCCCCTTCCCCGGCTGGCCGCCGCCGCTGTTGCTCTTTGCCTCAGTTTCCTTTTCTGTAAATGGAGGTCACCTCTCTGGCTTCCTGAAAGAGTCATGACTCATTTCCGTAGTTTCCAAATCGGGTGATGCTTGAATTTCTCTGAGGCGAGTCCCCTGTGCGTGCCAGGTAACAGGGAGGTGCCTCATTTTGTGCTGAGGCTCAAGGTCCTTGCCTCCAAGCCTCCCAGTGCTGACTCGGTCTTTCAGGGGAGGGTGGCAGGAGGACAAGGGCGGAGGGAGCCAGCAGGCCCCACTGGACAGTGAGGGCAGGGGAGCCCCGGAGAGCAGGTCACTGGGTCTCCTCAGGTGGAGTCCTGTCAGGGATCGCTTTCTTGTGGCCTGTGGGTTTGGGGTGGTTTTTTTTTTTTTTTTTTTGGTGGAGGTGGTTTGTGGTGGGAGGAAGTGACCCTCTGCTGACCATGGGTGGCGGTTCCAGGCCTGCAGGAGGGACTGACTCCTAGTTCCTGGCTCCCTGTGAGTTAGCTGAACATGACCTCAGGCGAGCTGCCTGGCAGCTGATGCCTTGGTTTCCCTATCTAGACACCAAGGAAGGATAGGGACCTGTGGCGGGAAGTAGCTGTGTGTGGGGACTAGGGGAATAGGCTTAGGAGGCAGGCAGTTTTAGGGTTTCTTTTTGGCCTAAGAATTCCCTAGCTATGTGACCTTGGGAAGTTCAGTTACTTTTGCCAATTTTCCCAATCTGCAGAGCATAGTATGATATAGTCCTGGTATTTATGGTAGGCACAGGACTGTGGTAAGGAGTGCGTGGGACAGAGTCACTGAAGGGCTGACCACCGTCTTAGATGTGGGGCTGCTTTTGTTATTGACAGCAGTATAGCGACATGGCTGAAATTCTGAGACTTCAGCCAGTCCTTGGATGGGATGGGGACATATCAAGAAAATATTTGAGCTCTGCAGGCTGGCCATCTGATTTGGGCAGAGCCTCCTATATAGGCAGACTCATGGTCAAGGAGGTGAGGCCTGCCTTGAAACTGGGTCTGGAACTTTGGTGAGGAAGAGAGCTCTGGGCCAGGACTGGGGCTGCTGACGTCAGGCAGGATCTCTGTGTTTCATAGCCTGTCTACCTTGGTATAGGGAGGCTTGGGCTGGGCTGTCCTTGAGACTGCGGTTGCCCTGGTACCACATGGCTCCCAGGGGCGGGGGCAAGAGGTCCTCTTGCAGGACATCTTCTCCAGTCTACTGTGGGATAAGAGGAGGAGGCAGAAGAGGAAGCCCAATCTCCATGTGACCTGGAGACCCATGTTAGTTTCCGGAACCCACATCTGGCACTGTCTGACATTCAGAAGCCTTGCTTGACTGCGGCAGGGCTGATCAAAGGCCGATTGCTGTTTCATAGTGTTCCTCGGTATGCTTGGCGGATGGAGTTCTGCCGTGGCTTTTTTTTTTTTTTTTGGTACTAGGGATTGAACCCAGGGGCACTTTACCACTGAACCACATCCTTGGGCCTTTTCATTTTTTTTTATTTTGAGGTAGGGTCCTGCTGAAGCTGGCCTTGAACTTATAATCCTCATGCCTCAGCCTCCCGAGTGGCTGGAATTAAGGCATGCGCCACCTTTTTATTGCTTTCTCCCCAAGTCGTCCTCCCTGTTGGTGAGCTGGAAGTGAAGTGGCACCCGTGGGGCCATGGACAGTGTGGACAGTGGCTCACATCAGCTCTACTCAGCTTCTGGTTCAGGGACAGGCCTGAGTTGGTGTCTGGGGGGACAGGTGCCGAGCACTTATTGTCATAGTGTTATTGTCACTTCCTTGAAGGGACTGAAAGGAATGGGTTGTAAAAACTGCAGGGAGGGGAGGAAGGGCGGGAGGTAAATAAGTGAAGCATAGGCTGCGCAGAGTCAGCCCTCTGGATCCACAGCTAGTGTATCCAAGGGGTCAAACAAACGCAGGTAGAAAATGTTTTTAAAAAAATTGTGTCTGAGCTGGGCATGGTGGCGCACATCTGTCATCTCAGCAACTCAGGAGGCTGAAGCAGGAGGATCACAAGCCTCAGCAATTTAGTGAGGCCTTGATGACCCTGGGTTCAATTCCCAGGACCAAAAAAGAAAAAAAAAAAGTTGTATCTGTACTGAACATGTATAGACTTTTTGTTTCCTTGTCATTGTTTCCTGAAGGATATAGTGTAACAATTATTTACGTAGCACTTACATTGTACTAGGTAGTGTAAATGATCTAGAGATGACTTAAAGTACACAGGAGGTGGGCCATTTTATATAAGGAATTGAGCATCCTTGGGTTTTGACATCTTCTGGGTTCCTGGGACCAGTCCCCTCTGAGTACTGAGGGATGGCTGTATTGAACAAACATAAAGTTGCTTTGGGTACTCTTAGGCCCTGAAGGGACACAGAATGGACACGGGCTTGGCCTCTGGCTGCTCCCAGGCTAGCAGGGAGGCTGGTGTGTAAACCAGGAAGTGTGTACCACATGCAGAAGGGGTGCAGATGAGGGAGAGGGTAGAACAGGCCCTGTGAGCTGCATCTCAGAAGGGAGACTCCACGGTGTGGCAGGAGCAGGTAGGCACTGTGGCTTTAGGGGAGCATGGCACATTGTTCCTCATAGGCTGGAGCGTGGCATATAAAGGAGGGCAGGGGGAAGATTGAGTGGCTTATTATGCAGAAAATATGCAGCTTCTGTCTTGAGCCAGGCCCAAACCTCGGGCCTGATCGTGCAGCTGTGATAAGGAGGCACAGACTCTGCCCTTTGGAGTTTGCATCTTGGCAGGGGTGCGTTCATTAAACAACTTATTGCACGATTTGTTACTGAAGTACAACCGGCCAGAAATGCTACAAAGATGTGTGGGTGTCAAAGCCTTTACCACAGGGAAGCCAGGTCTCCCGTAGGGGTTTGGGAAGGCACCTGGAGAAAAATGTTGAGGCTGAGCTGAGAGGGTGCATGCAAGAGTCATCTTGGGGAGGGACAGATCAGGATGCATTCCATGTGCTAAGGGAAGCAAGGCTGTCTGGAATGTAGAGTGAGGAGGTGAGAGGTGAGGGTGAGGAGGGGCTGGGGATCCCATTTAAGGGTTTCAGAGGGGGCAAGAAATAATCAGTTTTGAGTTTTAAAAAGATAATGTGCATGGAAAATGGCATTTGGGAGCCCCAGACAGATGTGGGAGGGGGGGATCAGTAAGGAAGTCATCTGAATGAAGGAAGACGGAAGATGGTGACTGGCTGAGGTCTTTTTTTGGTACCGAGCACAACCCCAGCCCTTTTTATTAGAGGCAGGGTCTTGCTGAGGTGTTTAGTGCTTTGCTAAGTTGCTGAGGCTGACTTTGAACTCTCGATCCTCCTGCCTCAGCCTCCCCAGCCACTGAGATTACAGGCGTGTGCCGCTCTGCTCCTGGCTGAGTTCTTGGGGTGGGGTGGAGGTGGAGACCAGTAGATGGATGTGAGATGTGTTGAGAGTTGGAATAGGAGGCTGGTAGTTTGGTTAGCCGAGGAGTGGGAGGTGTAAATGGTACAGGGGAAATTTGACTTGTCTTTGCGGGTAGATACCCAGTCCCTATCTCCGGGAGATTGGGAACATTGGCATGCACTGGCTCATAGGGGTGATGTGACCCCTCAGCTGACCACATGCATCCTCTGGGTGCATTACTGATTGGTACCCTATTAGTAATCTTTTCAAACACAGACCATATACTTACATATTTATAAATGACATACATGTACTTCTGTACTAAAATAATATATGCCGAATAAATCAAATAATTAAAAATGAAATAGGATAAGGCAACAAGTAAACATAAGTAAACCCTATTTTGGGTACCATAGCTTTGGACCTTGGAGAAACACTAATGAGTTTTAGGATGGCAGTGGCCAGAGCAGATTGGTGTTTGGGGGAAGGTTCATTCTGCAATCCTTAGGGTCACTTCTCCTGGGTTAGGGGCCCAAAGGAGGTCTTCACTTGACCTGGTGGCCCTTGTGGTCTGACAAGTTGAGGCAGGGTGTGATATTGCTGTGTTGCTTCTATCCCCCAGAGAGGGTCTTGGCTGCACCACGCCAGGTGGTGAGGGCTCCTTGGAGCTTGATATCTGCTAGTCTGTGCGTGCTCGTCCGATGGGACTGTGTGGTCAAGCTCACCCGCTATGGTCTGCTGGCTGCCTGTCCAGTGGTGGAAGGCCGTAATTGTCCTTGACAAGCTTGGTCTTCATGTAAGGAATGTAGAATGTGCTCTTGGCACTGTTGCCATTTCCAGTGCCACTGTCACCCAGTTCTGATTCCTTCTGGGCCACAACTCTTCCCCTGGGTTGACAACACTTCTCTCCTACCCAACTCCTGATCGCCTCTGCTCAGAACAGGACGCAGAGTGAACTGTGTCCACCTTTGCAGCCCAACTGCTGCTCTCGGTTTGCTCTCCAGCAGAGCGGTACTGCCACCCCCCTCTCTCCCTGGGTTCTCAGAGGCCAGCTGCATTCCAGCCCTCTCCATTTATTTGAGCAGAAGCCGAGGAAGGATCTGGCCTTCTGGAGAGTGCTTTACAAAGCCCTGCTTCCCACGCACTCCCCCTCCGTCTTTCCACGGGTGAGTGGTGCTCGCTGGAGGCACACAGCCACTTTCACACGCGAGAGGTGAGGCGAGCACGTCAGAGGTGATGTCTTTAGCTCTGCGTTGTGTATGAAAAGGTCCTTCTGCAGTACAGTAGTCACGTTGACCAGCAAATGTTAGAGCTAGCTGGGGACAGTCCTGCTCTGTGGGATACCTTGGAGAAAAATTGGAGCCAAGCACAGGCAAAAGGTTGCCCAGAAACTGGAGGTGGAGAAGCTGGAGTGAGATCAACCTGGAAAGTGTCTGCCCTTTCTTTAGGACGCAGCGGAGTGGGGCGGAGTGGCTGACCCAGGGTACCGACACTTAAAACTTGGCTCTGCTTATATTTCCCTCATTGAGCTCCAAGCCGGGACACTAGGAGTTGTCATTCCTGGGTTCGATTTCTGACCCTATTGTTGTGCCCTGGCCTTATGACCTTGGGGTTCTGTGTCCTTGATTGGGGTGACGGGTTCACTTCACACAAAGTGAGCAGTGTGTTGTGGCCATGTCATCCGAGGGAGCACTTAGACAGAAACATCCAGAAAGAGCTTTGAAGGGCCTCTACAAGCATCCCGGAGGGCCAGAGCTGTATTTTCCAAGAATTGTGGGATATCAGGGGTCCAGAAGTTTCCACGTGTGGGTCTTGCTGCTGCTACTCTGAGCCATCAGGAAGGGGGGTTTAGTCCTCCATGTAGAGATGGGGGACAGGCCTGGAGAATTCCTGCCCCCCTGCTGCATAATAAATCTGATACTAAATCAAGTGCCCGCCTCCCAAGCCGTAATTCTTGCTGAGATGATAAAGAAGCGTGTGTGGCTGGCTTGTCTCTTAGGATTGTAGGATGTCGCTTTATGTCAGATGAGTGTCCCTGTCTCAAAATCGATTTTTTTAATGACAGCCTCTGGCCCGTTTTCCTACTTCCTCTTTCTCCTCTTCTGTTTTGTTGGGGCAGGAGTAGGTAGAGGGTGGATACAGGGGAAATATTTGAGTGTATCGTTGGGTTTGTGTCAGTCGCTGTCACCGTAGGTAGGTGTTCCTTGAGAATTTTCCGGGAGATTTTATAATTGAGCCTTTTACTCCAGTGACAAGACATTACTCACTGCCTCCAAAGCATTTACTGTGTGCTGGGGGTGGGGTGGGGTAGAGTGAGACTTTCCTGCACCAGGGGACCATGTCTATGTTCGGGGCAGTTGGGTGGCCAGCTAACAACTTTAATAATTAAGGAGGCATCTGGGTCCCTCAACGCATGGCAGCTCCTCTGGTGGGGATGATTCTGCTTTGAAAACATGTTCACCTTTAACTGCAAGCGGATGTGACGGGAGTTGTATTTAATTTTAAATTGCCCATGTCCAGCAATCCTCTGTTACTCTTTAAACAATAAAATGTTTTTAATCTTCCTGCAGCTGTGTTCTTGGTGTGAGGGCTTGCCGTTTTGCAGGGTTGGAGTGGGCTTGTGTGCCCCTTGCTCCCTTTCTTTTCTCTTTCAAACTCTCCGGGACTTCTAGAAAGCACTGCTTGGCTAGAGGTGGGATCCCCTCCTATAAACCCTCTGGAGTGGTTGGGAGTTTTATAAGCAGAGGCTGCCCAGGGTCAGTCAGTAATGTCAGCCCCTGGGGCTGCAGTGCTTCCTTTGACGGCAGAACTCAGAAGTCTCTTCGCATCCCAGGCCCTTTAAAGAGTCCATAACTTTTACTACCCCTTCCCCCTGCTCTCGACTCCAGGGGGGGCTTGATGTGTCTGCTATAATCAGAAACAGATTTGGGGCTTCTGATCCATTATAGATGTGTTTGAGACAAATACCAAGCCTGAAGCTTCTTTTTAAAGAGTTTGTGAAAATATATTTAAATACAAAGGAAGGAAGGGTGGGGGTGTGGTGGAGAGAAAGAGAAATAGCCTCTTCCCAATCCCCCAAGCCAGAAGTCCCCATCCAGCCTGCATGGGAAGGGGAGAAGGGGAGCATTTTCGGGGAGGAACTGCCCAGTGAGAGATGTCAAAAGGGCCAAGGACACAGTGCCCTTCCAGGAAGTGGCCTCTTGGGGTGGTGCCTCCCCGGAGTCCAGGGTCAGGCGGAGTCCAGGGTCAGGCGTGCCCTGGCTCCCAGGGGAGGGTGGCAGGATGGTGGTGATGCGTGGGGAGCGTCCCCATTGTGCCCGGCAGGACTGTGCTTCTCTTTGGGAGACCCTGAGTTAGGAACTATCAATTGCTTGGTATTTGTGTACAACCTTTAAAGCGACCCAGTGCCAACAAAAACAGCTGGCTTCAGGCAGATACTGTGTCAGGAGGACTAGGCTCAACAGGGACGTGCATTGCTCTGACTTTCTGGATCTGCCCAGTCCCCAGATTTATTTTCCTCCTTAATTCTCCAAAGGGGCCTGCTGAGTTGAGCTGTGGCCTGGTTTGGGTTTCGTTTCATCCCTGTTGAATTTTTCCTTCTTTAGCCAGAGTCCTTTGAATTGGCCTCCACCCTGAGGTTGTCCTGGTGACAGGGCCTGCAGTTTCCAAGGTGGCCCTCTGCTTAGCTGTCCTTGAGACTCATGCCTGTGTTTGTCCCCACCCCCTCCAAGGTTCGCAGTGCAGCTGCTGGCCCAGAACCCTTTCAAACTGATGTGTCTCTCACTCTAAACAAAAAATAAACCTGTGCGCCCCTGTGTGTGTATTTTGGAGGTGTGTGTGTGTGTGTGTGTGTTTCTCTTGACAAGTTTGTTCCCTACAGCTGTGCAGTCATAGCCCACTTTGAAATCTGGAAAATCTATATTTCAAGTGACTGGGGTAAGTAGGTGGAGATGAGGAGGTGTGGTTTAGCTGTAAATCAAATACAAAACACTCTTAACTCTGTTTTTTTTTTTTTGAAAAGCCTTTCATTGGAATATTGTTAAGAGTTATTGAGAAGAAGAAAGTTTTTACGTTGAAAAAATTCCCGTTTCTCCTCGTGTAGGATTTTATTTGGGTTGCCATGGAGATGAGAAGCTTGGGGTTTAATGATGTCATCATCTTCCTCATGGGGTGGGGGAGGCCTGTTGCCCTCCCTTGAATTGACCTCAGTCCAGTCTGTTGCTGGTGGGGAAATGAGAAGTGCAGGTTGGCCAAAAGGTTTGCCCTGTGCCCTCGGTCAGCTAGAATTAAGACTGACTATTTTTGCCGTGGGAAGGCAAGTTGGTGACGATTTATTGAGGCTACAGATTCCTTTTTGGATTTACTCTTTTTTCAACCCCTCCCCTTTCTGGAAACTTGTAAGAGGAAAGAGGAAAAGTTCTCTGTATATAGACTGGTTTCTTTCTAACTTGAATTTTTTTCTTTTTTTCAGATAAGGATTCCTCAGCCTGGTTGCTAGTACCTGGGGGGAAGTGGGTGTTCCTGGGCTGGCCGGGCAGGACTTTCAGGGTGAGATAGCACAGCACACATTCTGAGTAGCTGGAGTATCCACCAGGGAGAGAGTTCAAGGTTACCCATTCCCCCCTCCCTCCTGGGGGAAAAAAGTCTTCCTTTTTGTTTTCTTTTGCCATCGTCTTTCAACAGCTTAGTGCAAATAGATTAGCAGCCTGGCGAAAACCAAACCAACCGAACAAATGCAGAGGGCGTTCGCAGTGGGCATGGACAAGGTGCCCTTTAGGAGGCTGGTCTGCATTGTTACATTTTCACATTAAACCACATTATCTCCGCTTCTCCTGGTACTCATAGATTGGGGGTCGGGCGGTGGAAGGGGAGGTGGTGGTGGGGGTTCTGTTGAGGGAGACCAGGGGAAAGCATGCGGAGCTGTGTGTCATTAGCAGCCTGTGAATAAAGTTTATGGGAGCTCCGGGCACCCACTGTTGTGTCTGGGAAGCTTCTGTGTTTTTAGTAGCTGTTTTGAATTCTGTGGTCTAGAATTGGATGTTTAAAAGCAGTTACAGGAACATCTCCCCAAAGAGGTGTTCCTGTGAATTTCTGTGTCACTGGAACCCTGTTTTCCCAGCAAACATCATTGTATTTTTAGAAATGTTTTGATTTCTCACTGCCTGTCCGTTAGCAAAAGCATCCTCATGCTTTCTGTCGTGAAGTTCTGATTTCCTGAACAGGTGTTCAGATGGGTAAAGGGTCATATTAAAAAAAAAAAAAATCTGAAGGATGCCCCTTGTTATGTGAATCGACACCTTTTGGATACCTTTTGTTCCTGTGTGGACGGATCATATCCCCGCCTCTCTGAGGAGGGCAGGGAAGGGCCACGCTGTTGGGACTAGCTGTCTGCCCCCTCAGGCCTGCACTCTGGTCCTCTCTCCCCATCTCTTCTCCTCCCCTTTCTTTCTTTTCTTCTTCCTGATGCTGGATTCCTCATCCCATTTCTGGAACTGTGAGAGAATAATTTCCTCGGGGCCAACAGTTTCATGTGTGTGTGTGTGTGTGTGTGTGTGTGTGTGTTTTGTTAAGAAAACAACTTACAAATGAAATTTTTTATTTTCAGACTTAAGTACAAATTACAAGTGTTTTACTTAGAGGGGTACTCTGAAGGTGGTTTGCGAGAAGCTATATCTCTATCTCTCTATAGATCTCTCCATCTGTCTGTCTCTGTCTCTCTATGTACATACACATATTTGAGCTTTACTCTCCCCTGGAAGCTGCCTGTCCTTGCGTTTTTTTTCTTCCGGGGTCACTAATAAGAACTGCTGGTCTGAATCAGTGTCTCTGGGAATGGTTGATTCACTAATTGCTCATGAGTGAGTCCTGGCGGCTTCCCCCTCCTGCTGAGAGCACTTTGTTTTCTGCTCTTCTGCTAGGAATTGGACAGATTTCTGGAGTGTTTTAAGAGGTAACCAATAAAAGAGTCTGGCATGCCACTGTTGCTAATTGTGCTCCTTGGAGGTGACCACGTCATGGGTATCCTGGTGTTTTAAAGAAGTCATGCCTGTGACCCCCCCCCCCGCCCCCCCAAAAAGTGGAGAGCCCAAGGTCACAGATATGATGGAGAGCCCTGGGTGGGCCTCAACATAATTTGTTCCTTTCCCAAGGCAAAATGACCTCCCAGTAAACCTGCCCCCCACCTTTTTTAAAAAAGTGAACAGGCAGAAGGTGGAAAGGTGTGTTTTTCCGGTGGAGCAGGCGACCTGGAGAGGGGCACCCTCGGTGCTCATTAAAATGCCCACATAGGGTTGGGCTTGTTACAAAGCATGGACCTGCAGATTAGAACAGGAGGTCCAGAGAACAGCACCGGCCTGGGGACAAAGTGGGGGCCGCAGGAGGGGGCCAGCCTGCACAGAAGTGGCTCCTGCTGCAGAGGTGTTGGAAGCAACCTTTCTCTTGGTGTCAGACATTTTTAAAAAGCATCCCAAAGTATTTTTGAGAAAGGAAAAAAAAAATCCACTCTTGCTCCTTGTGCATGATCTCAGTCGTGCTCTACGTGTAAGTGGTTCTGTAAATCTCCTTTCCTTCTCTGCCCTGCCCCTCCCTTTCCTTTTCTTTCCTTTTTTCCACCAAACTTGCATTCATCAGGAGCCGAAGAACGCCTTGTTGCAGCATCAGTGTGGAAATTCTTGCAGCCAAAGAAAAGGAAGCCCAGAACTGCTTCCCCAGGGAGCACGCGGCCGGGCTGGGCCACCCTGTGTGTCCTGGCGCTGAGGCTGAGTTTGGGAACCAGGTGATCTGTTGGCCTGCTGGCCCTGGCCCAGGGCTGCTGGGGGCATGGGAGAGGGCGTGTTGGGTGCTCGGCAGATGACTGACAGCCAGGGTATGTGATCTTAACTCCGTCTCTCAGCCCTAGAGTCTGGTTATGGGTCTGGGTTGGGGTTTGTGGCCCTGCTTTGCTTCTGGTGTCCAGACAGGTGGGAGCTGGGGCTGGTGCCCAGATAGGAGGCTCATGGTGCTTTTCCACCATTCTGCTCTTCCCTTGGGCAGTGAGAAGCCCTTGCCTGGCCTTGATAAAGCCTTTGCGAGAGCTGGCCTGTTCGTAGCCTGCCTTGTGAGGTTGATAAGCAGTCAGGTGGGTCCTGCCTTGAGGGAGCAGGTTATGAATAGAGTCAGCGCTTTGCACTCACACCTGGGCATGAGGGGTACAGGTCAGAGAAACTTGGGGCAGCTCCGTGGAAGGTGCTGGAACATCTTCCTGAAGGGACCCTGTGGGTGACACAGGGGTGGTCAGGTTTTTCTTTAGAGTGGAATGTGGGAGAGCAGGCCAGGCTGCTGATACGAGAAGTAGCCGAGGAGCTCTGGGTGGATTTCGGGCTTCTTCCTTTTTTATTTCCTCTTCCTGTCTACAATGTGATGTTCGGGAAAAGAGAGAGAGCGTTGCGTGTGTGGTCTATAAAACGAGGATAATGAGACTTGCCTGGTGGCTGTGAGACGTGAAGTGACTTCTGTAGTGTGCCGAGCACAGTGCCTGGTGTCCAGTGGGTACTCAGCCAGCTCTGCTTGTTCGGCCTGTCTGGATCTGCTGTGGTTGGTGCCGGGAAGAGGTTGTGTTACCGGACCTTATACCTTATACCCGGACGCCACAGTGTGCTATTTAGGCTTCTAGGCCTGAAAGGTTGGTGTGCCCTCTCTTCTCTGTAGAATCCCTCCCTGCCACCTCCATCTCTGCTGAATTGAGGGCTGACCTCACAGAACCCCAGCTTCTCCTGGGTAACCCTCCTTTTCTGGGACCCCAGAAACTTTTCTAAGTAAAAAATAGAAAGAGCTGGAGATGCAGTTCAGTGGTAGAGTGCTCCTGGGTTTCATCCCCAGTTCTGGAAGAAAATCATTTTTGCCGCACATGGTGGCTCATGTGTGTAATCCCAGGGACTCAGGAGACTGAGGCAGGAAGGATCCCAAGTTCAATTCAAGGACAGCCTCAGCAACTTAGTAAGGCCCTAACAACTTAGTGAGAACTCATCTTAAGTGAAAAATCGAAAGGGCCAGGGATGTGGCTCAGTAGTTAAGTGCCCCTGCGATCAATCCCTGGTACCAGAAAAAAAAAAACCAAAACAAAACTTTTTTTAGTGCTCTAGCCTAGGATTTCTCAACCTTGGTGCTGTTGACACTTTGGCCCAGATGGTTCTGTGTGTGTGCGTGCTGTGTAGGGTGGAGGTAAGGTTACGTTGGGGTTCATCATACTGTAGGCAGTTTAGCAGCACCCTGGCCTCTACCCACTAGATGCCGGTAGCTGTGTGTCCCTTGCGTTGTGACAACTAGTGGTGTCTCCTTGGGGGCAGAATCGCCCCTGGTTGAGAATCATTGGTTTAGCCCCAGAAGTGGTTCTGTTGAAGGGGAGAGGTTTGTGTGTGTTTGGAGGGTCTGTTCTGGGTGGATTGGCACCTGGAACAATGAAACATTCATGGAATTCAGGAGCAGGAAGGTGCCTGGAAAAGTCTCCTGGTCCGGGTCCAGGCTCCCTTGGGCGACTAGCTGAATGCTCTGGGTGTGACGTTGCTGGCCCTGACAGTCCTCTCTGTTGGTTTAAGCGAAAGGGCAGGGAGCGGGACAGTTCCACCTGGGCCACCATCTCCGTGGATCCTCTCCAAGCAGGAACTTCTTTTAGCAGAGGGACGAGGTGCTCAGGCGCCCAGGCCAGTTTGGTTATAAGATCCTCAGTCTGATCAGCCCTCTCATCCTTGGCACACACAAATTCGTCACTCAGGGGAACTGGCTCTTTTACATGCACTGAATGGACTTTTATTTGAAATGAATTCATTTAAAAAAAATAAAAGTTGCACTTGCCAAGACTCTGCTGGGTCCGTCTTTTCCCTCTTCTTCCCCTCGGTTGTCTGTCGGATGGGCCTTGAAGGCGCAGCCTGGCGGGGTTGGTTGGCCAGGGTTTTTCCTAGGTCCTGATTAAAGGTAAATTATCCAGTGAAAGTTGAATGTTGCTGCTGTGCTTGTAAAAAAAGTCAGTTGTGTGCCATGAAATCCATCCCAGCTCCCGCGGCTTGAAGGAGGAGGGCCATGAAATACCCAGTGATGTAGTTTCGTTCCCAGAGATTTGGCTCCGCTGCTGCAGGAATGTAGCCCGTCAGCCCAGAGGACCAGGCTCTTGTTCTCTGACTTTTTGGTAAGCGGGTGAGCAAGAAGCTCGCGAGTAGGCTCGGTGGGAAGCTCAGAGAGAGGACTGGGGTGCGCCAGCTGATTGCCACGCAGCAGCCTTAGGTGTTGTACTTGGTGTAACTGGATGGTTGTAAGGGATGAAAGTGTGATCACGAAGTCCTGGTGATTGTGCCTCCCTTTTATTTAGATAAAAGACCTGTCCTGCTGGAGCAGGTGTGAGTAGTCTGGCCTGGGAAAGGCAGGAGAGGCTAGTGGTTGACAGCCCAGATGTCCCATTAGTTATAGAGCTGGGATGCTGGAGCAGTTCTTCAGTCCTTCTGTGCCTCAGTTTTCTGGCCTGTAAAATGGGGATGAGAGTAACAGCACCTATTAGGATTGGTGGTTGTGGGGAGTTAATGCAAGTTAAGGGCTCAGCCTAGATTGGCAGGGGGAGGGAAGTCACTTTCAGTTACATCATCGTTAGTATTATTATTCTGTAGTGCATGGTTAGCTTGGCTTCCAAGGTTTTATGATAGTGACTCTCAGACTTTGCCATGCAGAAAATTCACATGAGCTCTTCCCTGGACATGTTGAAATTGGAGTCTCTGTGGCATGACCCAGGAATCTGTGTTTAACATCTCCGGTGGCACTGATCCTGGGGGGTGGGGTGTCAGCAGATGACTTGGTGACTTTTTCTTTTTTTTTTTAAAATTTTTTATTGTTGGTTGTTCAAAACATTACATAGTTCTTGATATATCATATTTCACACTTTGATTCAAGTGGGTTATGAACTCCCATTTTTACCCCGTGTACAGATTGCAGAATCACATCAGTTACACATCCATTGATTTACATACTGCCATACTAGTGTCTGTTGTATTCTGCTGCCTTTCCTATCCTCTACTATCCCCCCTCCCCCCCCCCCTTTCTCTCTCTTCCCTGACTTTTTCTTTTGGTGCAGTGCTGCAGCCTCGCACATGCTAGGCCAGTGCTCTGCCATTGAGCTGCGTCCCCAGCCCTTCTCCGAATGTCTAAGAATGAGGCATTCCCATGTCATCACAAGAAGAGGAATCCTTCCCCACCTTTGATTACCTGGGAGACAATTCAGCCCGTTCGGAGGGTTCCCATTTGGGCCTGGGGTCACGTGCTGGGTGTGGACTAGCTGCCAGCTGCTCATCACTACCCCCTGGGTCAGATCCTGACTGCATCCTGTCGGGGTGCAGCTCTGGGCCAGGAAAGAATCGTCTCCTCTGGTCTGTGGAGTGTGCCTGCTTTCTGGCTAAGCTGGTGTTCGACGCCCAGTTCACGAGCTCTCACTCCTCGGGCAGGAGCTGTGGGCCTGTTTTACAGGTTGTGTCGTTTCAGCGGGTAACTGGTATGTGTGTGCATGCATGCGTGCAAAAGAAAACATCAAAATGTTTGGGGAGTGTTTTAGGAAAATAGCAAGGAGCAGATTGCCAAGATCGCTTATATGTTTCTTTCTTCTTCTTTTTCCCCTTTTTTCTGCGTACATGTGTGATCAGCATCCTGGAGTGCTCTGAAATCCGGCTCTGGCTTTTCTTACCCCAACTATTCTTCCTTACAGTGGAGAGGATACAATTCAGCACCAATAATACCGAGCAATAAATAACTCAGAGAAGATGAATAGCCTTGTGTGGTGGTAAATTAAAGTTGATTTATTGCACATAATATATACAGGTGCTCCTAATGTAATTAAGCAGCGAGGCTTTTAATGCTGCAGAATCTGAAAGAAGACCCAAGAAAATTGGGTCTTAATAAGGCTTATTGAAATAACAGCTAAACATGCTGCTTAGTACTATTAGGGGATACTGAAAGATGGATCTGCTCCGCTGCTTTTTCTTCTGTGTGGAGTGACACACCTGCCCCTTGTCAGCGGGGCTGCACTTGAATTGTTTTCCCTACAGGGGAACTGGATTGTGTTGAGCTGTCTGTGCACTCTGGCCTTGTCCCTCCTGTGATCAGCCGTCAGTTGAGTGGCTGGTGGTTGAACAGGCTCTTCCCCAGTGCAAGGTGAGGGAGCTTAGGGGCATGGACCTCCAGCACTGGCTTCAGGAGCAAGCCATTCTAACTCACCGGCCCAGGCGAGAGAGGATTCCATCATGGAGTAAAACGATGGATTGAGCCCCCCCCCTGCCCCCCCCCCCCAGGCAGGGCTGTACTGGAGATGGGAAGGGGGCAGGAGACAAAAACCAAAGTAGCCTCCTTCTCAAGGGTGTAGTGGGTGCACCACTATAGAGTGACGGAGAGCAGAGGAGACGTAGCTGTAGAGATGCACAGAGAATGTACTTCCTGGAGAATGAGGGAGAGCCCTAGGGAACAGGGCAGGGTAGAACAGGGGGACAGCAGCTTGGTGGAAGGAGTTGCAGGGACCAGGAGACTGCACAGCTGGTGTGGGGCAAGAACAGGAGAAATTTTGCATTGGGAACCCAAGATAGGGAGACCTCCCTGGACATTCTGGAAGCAGGTGAGCAAGGGCAGGGACCCTTTCATACTTCTGAAAGAAAACTCTTTGTAGTATTGTGGCTCTGGGACTGAGAGAAACCAGGGCCTGGACAGGAGCAGGAGCAGTAAGATCCCCATGTGCCTTGGACCTGGTAACTCCAGGGGTGGGCAGGGGACCCAGAGGTGGGGTGGATTAGTGCTGAGCCAGTGCTAGTGTAAAAACCCTGGGGCTGCTTGTTAGGAATAGAGTGGGGGGTCCTTCAGGGCAGGATCTCCACCTGCTGGGGTGGCTGGCCACCTGTGGCTGTAACCAGGTTCTCCAGGGGTGCTGAAGCCTGTGGGCCTCTGTGGAGAGGTGGCTCTGAAGTTCCCTTGGGCATGAGTAGATTATTCCACAAGGTGATAGGAGGGGCAGGGGCTGGTTTGGGCAGCCTGGGGAAGATCCTGCCGCCTTTGTGTGCATTCTCTTCAGGCCATAAGACTTCAGGAGCTGAAGAAAGTTACTAGTGTGTCCAGCAGCCCACAGGAAATGGAACCTCCCTGTCATGGTTGTATCCCATTTTAAGAAAAAGCACTAGAGAGAACTCTGACGTCTGGATCAAGATAGGTCAAGGAAGGATAATCCCTCCCAGTAGCAAAGGTTTCAGACTAAGGTCCTTTGCAGCAATCATCTCAGCAGGCGGGTGGGGAAGCTCCTGGCTTTGGGGCTGTTGGGGAGGCCTGCCGTGAGCGGTGGAGGTGTCCTTCCTTCTGTCAGCACCTCCTCCTGAGGCTGGAGCAGCGCTCGGCTCTACCTTGCCATTACTTGATTATTTGCAGAATTAGAAAGGGCTTCAGTATCTGATCAGAATCTTTTCCCTGGACACGTAGCACATCCTCTGAATATGTAATCAGGGCTTTTATTATTATTTTTTTAAAGGAATGTGGCTTGTTAGTTACTTTTTCTGAGGCTTATTCAAAGAAACCGAACAAGTTCCTGTGTCACCTTCAAGTGTGTTTGCCTCTGTGTTTGCCTCTGTGGTCTCTCTCTCTCCCCCGAGGGGTGTGGGACTGGGGAGAAGGGTGGAGGTGACCCTGCAGATGACCCAAGGGGTGCCTTCTGGAGGTGAACTTGTTTATTTTTGACAGATAGAATGAATCCTAGACAGGGGAGTATCCAGCTCTGACCAGCAACAAATTGAATATTCGTTTGACCTTTCTGTTCCAGGGAGTGGGGAGAGACGGGGCCTCCTCCTCCATCAATCTTGCCTCATTGTTTGCTCCGGTGCAGCACTTCAGTGGGTGCCCGTGGAGCATCTGGCTTGCATTTTTAAGTGCTGGCAGGTGCAGGGGCAGGCACCTCTCCGGGGCTGTGGCAGATGAGTGAGTGGAGATGTGTCACCGTTGGGGGTGGTGTGATGGGGGGAGGGAGGTGCTTGTCCTTGTCAGCTCTTTGCCCTTCCGCTGCCGTTTCCAGGGCACCACCCAGATCAACTCTAGGGAGCTAGTTGCCGTGGGGAAGGCGAAGTAGTGAGTCCACCGGTCCAGAAGTCGATGGGAAACACCCCAGGCCTCTGCCAGCTGCGGGACCCCTCCTCATCCCCTGCCTCTTGCACACCCTTCAAGACGAGTCGTCTCGTCTTTGAACCATCCTGCCACAGCCACAAGTCAGTTGATCCCTTCTTTGTGCTCCCAAAGGACTTGGCAACTTGGCTAACAAGGAGGCATTTGTTAGTTCACTTCTTCATTCATTATTCATGCAGCTAGTAGTAATTAGCATTTAGTAATGTGGTTTCTGGGGTAGTTGGGTTGTGCTCGTTCATTGAACAAACATTTGTTGATCCCCTGCTCCTGGCTGGGTGCGGGGCGCGGCATTTAGCCACAGAGATGAGGTCAGGGCCTCCCTGGCTTTTGAGGGTCCAGTCAGTCTGGGAAGGTGCAGAAACAACAGGTGAAGGCGGCAGAAGGTGTGACGGGCCACCAAGGGGAGTCAGTGCTGGAGAGAGCTGGGGCCTTCATAGAGGAAGTGACATTTGACTTGGGCCTTCTCCAGCAAATGGGAAAGAAGTGGGTTGGGGGAAGGGGTGAACTGCTCATCTTCCAGCTCAAAGAGTTCTTCCCATGCTGTCCCGTGTCTTCCTGTCCCCCTGCCCTACCCGGCCTGTCACTCAGGAGAACAAATGCACCTTCTACTCAGTATCAGCTGCCTGGGGGAGACTCACAGTTGGCAATGAAGGGAGGGAGAAAGATGCTGTGGAGTGGCCCGTGGAAGAGGGCAAATGTCAGAGACCAGGGCATGTCAGAGACAGCCTGGTCACAGCCCGGGAGCGCTCCCTCCAGGGAGAACTCACTTTCTGGTGTTCCGGCAGAAAGTTACTCAACTCCAGGGAGGTGTTCCCCGCCCCCCTCTTTCTTTTACAAGTGGGGTAGGTTGAGAGGGGTCACCTGGAGGCACAAGTGAAGGTGGTGCTCAGGTGGTGGCGTGTGCTCTTGCTGCATCTTGCTGGCTTTTAAACTCCATTTTTCTTTGTTCTAGCCAGTGTTTTATTACTGATATGAATCGCTGAGGGGCTTGGAGGGAGAGAGGAAAAGGTTTCTGTATAAACAGCTGTCTTGCTGATTCAATCTACAAAGTGGATTTTATAGCTCAAGTATTTGTTCTTGCTTTCAAATGCCAAAACAGCACTGTCATTTCCTCGGCTAAAAGAAGGGTCTTTGAGAACATGGGGGCCTCCTTCTCCCATGGCCAACCTTTGTGGGGGAGAGGGGAGGAAGCAATTCCAAAGAACTTTCTTTGAACCAATCGGTTCTAAAATAATCTCATGCTCGGTGGAGAATTTTCTTTATGAGTTTAGCGTGAACCAGTTCACGCATCTTTCCTCCTGTTTGCTCTACCACATGTTCTGGTTAAAAAAAAATCATAATCTTTTCTCTGGTCACCACAGCTGACTACCTGCTTAATGTTTGCAGATATTTCATTTTCTTTTTTTATGCAAGATTTCATCGTTGCGTGATCTGAGATCGTTGGTTGCCCTGAGATTATTAATAAATTGAGATGGTTAATGGTGTGTGACTCAGAACATATATTTAAAAACAAGTTGGAATAGAACTAGGTCTTTCACAAAATTAAATTTTTGGTGAGGCTCCTCTCTTGAGCCTTTTTGTTTGAAGCCAGCTTGCTTTGTAGTGTTCATATATGCCCGATTGCAATTAACATAAATTACTTTTAAATACTAGTTAGTTGCTGTGGAGAAAGGCCAGAGTTGTGGCTGCTTATGGAGGGTTAAGAGGTTTGGTCATTGTCTGGGTTTTTATCTCACTGTAGATCAAATTCTGTTTCCTAGGAGGCCACAGATCTGTCAAAGATTGCCCTCTTTGATGGCGAGGAGAAGGAATTTAGTCTCTTCCCTGAGCTCCAGGACATTTTACCAAGGAAGAATAAATAATCGTAAAATATTTGCTTATTTAAAAGCAAGTTATGTTCAATGCAATATGGTATCCTGGATGGGATCCTGGAACAGAAAAAGGATATCAGAGGAAAAATTGGTGAAATCCAAATAAAATCTGTAGTTTAGTTCAATAGCTTTGAGCCAATGTTAATTTATTAGTTTGATCAATGCACTGGGGTCATGTGAGACAGGACGTGAAAGGGACCAAGGACCATTCAAATGGCATTTCTTCTGTCGTCCCCAAATTATTTCAAAATTTAAAAATTCTTTTAAGATAAAAGGTATATCTGAGATTTTTCTCTTGGCTTGGTTGAGATTATAATTTAGTTTTTACGTATTTGAAATGATCTACCTGTGGGGAGGGTGGATTATTCCTTTGCTGCTTTGGAGACCAGGAAAATAAGGCCTGATGGATCCGGGGAGCCCATGCAGCACCCACAAATAGCAGACCCTCCCTGCCCACTCACCTTCTGAACACTGGGCACAGTCGATTTCTCCTAATTCCACTGGCATTTATTGCTGGAGATGGACAGCTGGCATCTAGTGAAATCTTGTGATAGACTTTGATTCCCCTATAAGCACTAGATAATTGGATTCCCCCTCCCCCCATCCTAGGGATTGAACCTAGAGGTGGTCTCCTACTACTGAGCTATACCTGGTCATCGTTGTTGTCTTCTTTTTTCCTTTGAGAGGGTCTTGATATGTTGTCCAGGCTGGCCTCGAACTTGTGGTCCTCCTGCCTCAGCCTCCTGAGTAGCTGGTGTCACAGGTGTGCACCACTGTGCCTGGCCAGATAATTGAAATTTTTAATGCTGTCTTTCTTCCTCCCATTTCATGTGTGTGAAGTTTTATTTCAACAGCCAGATTAGAAGCTTCCCGAGAGTTGAGTCCTGCTCTTTTTTTTTTTTAATTTAAAGAAAATTTCCCCACTCTATAAATAATACATGCTCATAATTAAAAAGTTAAACATTAGAGAATTTATAGCATTATAAGTAAAGTTTCCCCTAGGGCTACCACCTCCCTCCCACTACGGCTGTCGATGAATTAGAATATATTACTCCATATTTTTCCTGTTTATATTATGATTTACAAATATGAGATCCTATTATACGTATCATTTTGAAGTATGTTTTTTTTCCCAGTTAGTGAAACACCTTGGTATGGCTACGCCTATGGGGACTGCTTCTCTTTTTCTGTATATTCCCGTGTTGACTAGCACAGGGCTGGGTGCCTTGTCCACTTGCAGTAAATATATATGATTATTGTTAATATCTATTATGTTAGATCAGGTGACTTGATTCAGAGCACATCTGACTCAAGAGAGAAGACTCCAGAAAAATGCAAGGGTGGTTTGGGAGACAGCTCTGTTTAGCTGGGAGGGAAGGAGGCGTTTTTCTCTGCTGAATACCTATGCTCAGTTCCCTTGAACAGATGCAGCATTAGTATTTCAGGGATAGTGTTGTGACATGGGGTGAAGCCGGAGTTGGGAGAGGGGAGGGTGGAGATGGAATGCCTGATCACTTGACATGCGTCGAGGCAGAGATGGCAGCAGAGGGATTGATGGTTAGGAATTGAACAAGATGACTTGAAGTCTGGTGGTGTCCCCAGGTGGAGTAGGGATCAGTTCAACCACATGGGTGGAGGGAAGGGGGCAGGGGTAGGGGAAAGGGGAGCAGTTTTAGCAGGGGCCAGACAACATTTGGCCACCAGTAACATTTAGGGCTTTCTGAAGCGAAGGCAGAAATCCTCATACAGGGACATTTTGCGGGATGCAAGAATGAGTTTAGTAGAAAGGACTAGGAATTTGTGGGGCAAAGCCTTTTGAAGAATTTCTTGGAGAAGGGACCTGTGTCATCACTACATAAAGAGAAGAGCTTCAGGTTGGCCCGAAGTGTGGCATGATGGCGAGGCAGCGCATCCTGGTGGGCGCACATAGTGGACCAGAACTGCTCCTCTCGTGACAGGAAGTGAAAAGCAGAATGAGGAGGAGATTAAGGTCCCGCAGTCCCCTTTTAGGGCAGTGACCTAAAGACCTTCCTCTAGGCACTCCCTCCCAATGGTGCTGTGCTGGGGACTATTGGCCTTTGGGGGGACATTCCAGATCCGCACTCAAGCAGAACTCAGGTCCACTGGGAATGCTCCCTGATACGTGCTTGTTGAAGGCGACTCTGAACACTTCCTTCAAGAGGATGTGCTTATGGGTGGGCACAGAGTCTGTCTCACTTGGTCTTAGGAAGCCATTAGAAGCCCCCATTTCTTCTCTGTGGGAGGTTATGGAAATGTGGGGTGCTCCTAAGTGAGGACCTTTTTTATTAGGGAAAGTGCCCCAGAAGCAGTGTCTGTGTTGGTATAACCCAGTTAGCAGTGCGGTGTGGATACAGAGAGTTTGTAGAATACCTCTTGCTTGGTGATGTGAACAGACTCATTTCCCTTTTGGTTTGGCGGCATCTCCTTGGTAGGAGACTCGACTCAAGGGAAGAAGGTGGTGTTAAGTCTTGAGAGCCCTTAACAAGTGAATTTCTTGAGAAGGGAATGAGAGTTCCCAGAGGAGGAATGATGGTACTGAGAGGAGCAGAGTGTTGAGTTAAGCTCAGTATTTCTTCCCCACCTATAAAGTATTGCATATGTACGATATTTTATGTGAGGCATGAACAACAATCAAATGGACACCTGCCTATATGCCACATAGTTTAGAAATAGATTACCAGTATCCTTTCCCCATGTTTAGATTTGCCTACATCTCACCCTTATATAAGGAGATATTTCCTCATTCGGTTTCGTGTTGGGGCATCCATTTGTTCCGACGCATACGGCTTTAGTGCGTCTGTTTTCGGTGCTGTATAGTGTTCTTTGTATGACTGGGCCACTGGGGGCCTTTTCTCCTTTTAATGGACTTTTGAGTGCATATGCTGTGCATATCCTTGTACATATCAGAACACACAGGCATGGGTGGAATCGCAGAGTCACAGGTGTTCACAGCCTTGCATTGACTGGACATGGTGTCCTGAAGATGCCCTTCTTGCAATGGTACCCCCCCAAGTGGCGTGTCATGTTCTCATTGCTCAGTGATTGGTATTATCAGACTTGTATATTTTTGCCTTATCTTGTGGTTTTAATTTGCATTTCCCTAATCACTAACGAGGTTGAACATCATGCTTATTTTTTTAGGGAAAGGAGTCCAGACACTAAAACACACGTCGAATGACACAGAAATGACTGCTTTGGCAGGACTGCTTTCTTGCCTCGGGACAGAGACAGTTTTTTTTTTTTTTTTCATTATCGTGAGAATTTGGGAGTGTCTGTTACCTCGCGTCACTTCTCCTGGGTTCTCTGTGTTCTGTTTTGAGGACCTTGCTGATGTTCCTGTTGACCCTTTATTTTATTAAAAGCCCCTGGATGACAGCAAGCCTGCTTCATCTTCTTCTGATGGGAGCATGTTGTTCCTTTTAATGTAAATAGACAAATCAGAGTTCAGGCAGGGTCCCCAGGGCTTTGGTGGCAGCAGATCCTGGCCCAGAGAGTGGCTTTGGGGAGGCACTGGGGACAGCCCCAGGCAAACATCAGTGCCCCTTGGTGGCTGGCTGGCTCTCTGGCTGTGTGTGTGTGTGATTAAGACAGAGAGGAGGAAACAGAGACCCTGTTCCAGGGGGTGGCCAGAGGCCTGAGAAGAGTTGGGCAGGTGCCCAGGAGTCCCACTGAGTACTCAAATCTGAACAGGGACCCGGTGGCCAGTGAGGACCCTGCCACGGCTGACGCTCTGGGGGGGGAGGGCAGTCTGTTCACTGCATGTTCAGTTGAGTGCTTTCATGTGAGAACAGACCTTTGATGTGCTGGGAAATGAGAAGGAAAATCTGCTCTAACACCTGGGGAAGAGAAGCTGCCTATGGGGGGGAGAAAGATTCTGTCACAACAGAGTGGAATCACACGCTGGGTCGGCTGTGCGTAGTAGCCCGCCACCCCTACAAGGACAGCCCCACGTGGAAGCGCTCTTAGAAACTCGCGCCAAGTGGAAACCGTCGGAGGTTGACGTTGTCCTAACGTTAGGAATAGAGCCACCTAAATAGTATGCGTGCTCGTGGGCGAGGGAAAAATGATCACCGCTGGTTTGGTTGTGGGGTGAGATGGTGGGTGTTTAAAATGAATCCTTATATTATTTTTGTATAAAAAGATTCTTTATGAAAATAAGCCTGGGCTGGGCGGCCCGTCACTTTGTCGGACAACTCTGAATACCTTTCTGCACGCTTTTCACTGTGTTTCTAGGATGCCAGGCACTTGAGTGAAGAAGACTCTCGTTCCTGCCCTCGGGCAGCTTGCACTCTATTGTGGGATACTAGTGGGCAAGCATCTTTAGAGTCATGGGGTCCTGGGAGGTGGCACCTGGATGATGGCCTAAGGAAGTGGCCAGGAGTACAGGCTCCCCATGGAGGCTCTCGGGAGGAGTAACGGCAGTGCTCACCACCTGTCAGGAGTCTTGAGCCATTTTTGGTCAGGTCTTCTTTGAACGTATGATGAGGCCTGTGGACAGTCTCCTAAGGACGATGATGACATACACAAGTACTTAGATTCATAAGAAACCCTCACAAGGAGGGTTTTGCATGTAGTATAAAAGGAGTCCATGCAGCCCATCCTTGGAGATCCCAGATCAGTGTAACAAATATGTATTGAGCACCTCCTGCATACCAGGTTGTGGAGCCTGGTGGGGGGATACAGCAGAAACAGGGCAAGCCAAGTCTTTGCCCTCAGGGAGCTTATAGTCTAATGAGAAGGACAGACATGGAAGAGCTGTTATAGGACAGGGAGTGCTGGTAGGAGGTAGACCAGATGCTTGGGAAGAGAGTGGTCAGCAGCCCTGGCCTTTAGTAAAGGTTCTCAGTTGGGATTCCTGGCTGGAAATGGGTGGAGATGCAGAATCCCAGGGTGGGAGCCCCAGCAGGGACCCTGTGTCTGTCTAGAGCTCAGACAAGGTGGGTGGGCTTGCTGGCCAGGGCCTCTCAGCAGATGAGGTTTCCCTGGGGTCTTGGCATGGAGGGTTAGGGTAAGAGAGGTGTTGTTTTCTGGGGCCCTTTTTCCCCTTAGCAACACTTGCTCACCTGGAGCGGGTTGTGCATTCTTCTTCCAAACAAACAGCTTTCAGGAAGAGGTAATAAATTAATCCTCTGGGAAAAGAGTCTGCCACAGCGCCCGTGAGGCCTCCAGCGGCCGGGCCAGAGACTGTAGTCAGAACACAAGTGGATCATTGGGCCTTATGGCTGAGGAGGTTTTGGGCAGCCAGCCCCAGGCCTTAGACTCTAGGCCCTGCTCATTGTTGATGTGCTGAGCCCATCAGGCAGGGAGAGAAGCCAGCATGTTGAGTTGAGCCCTCGCTGCTCCTCCGGAGGGGTGCTCCTGTTTTACAGATGGGAATTTGGCGTGCGGGTGAAGACTAACTTACTTGAGGTCAGGGGTATATTCCACGAGGCTAGGGTTGCAGATTCTGTTCCTTCTCTACCATTTAGTTGACTTGCCCTCCTCCTCCTCCTCCTCTTCTAGCTGTTTACAACAGGTAGCGTGATCCCTGAGGTAGTGTGAAAGGCCCAGGGAACACCATCACTTTTGACAGGAAAGTGTTTCAAACCATTGTTCCGTCTGTGGTTAAAGGGGATGTGAGCCTGACACCGGAGGAAGCTCTGGACATGTTCAACTTATTCCACAGGTATTTACTGGACACCTGCTATGTGCCCCAGGCCATGTCTGGGGATGAAAGTGACAAGGATCCCTGACCTGTCGGCTTTCCTTCTTGCAGTCCATGTAGGGCAAAGAGAAGTGTGGCTCCTTCCCCTGCAGGGGTGCCGGTGAAGCAACGCTGGCCCCTGGGGACATGGGGTTAGGTTTGGTGAGGAAGAACTGATCTGGCTGCCTCTTGTGCCCTCCCTATGCCTGTCCTTTACCACCTCTGGGCCTTCTGGGGCTTGGAGTTCACTGCTGCCTATAAAGAAGAACCCTTCCTGCCTACTAATGGGGCGGGAGTAGAGATAGATTGAATTCCACTGAGATCTGCCTTTTTAAAATTTAGAGTCATCTGCAGTTTCACCAAGCACATGACCTTACGGTGACTGAATAACAAAACAGAGACCCATCGAGCTCTTTATGTAGGTGACGTGTCCTTTGTAGATACCTCCACACATCCCCAGCTGTGGATCCTGAAGCTCTAGTCTAGGTTCCACAGCTGTCTCAAATGGGGGTGCGGTTGGAAGAGTCAAGGGCGACATTGTCATTTGTCCTAGGTGGATGGCCAGGAAGGAGATCCTGCCTACCTGTCCTCTTCCCAGGAACCGGAGCACCTCCTTTCTTGTTCATCAGTATTCAGGTGCTCTGCTGCCATCTAGAATGTTCTTTAGGTGCACAACTGTGTCTCACACAGTTGCTCACTTTATATGGGAGGGTGCGAGATCATACCAGAAGCAAACTGACAGGCCAAGCAGTGACTTGGTTCTCCAAAGGGTTCACTGGGACTCCTTTATCCAGGGAGCCCTCAATGTGTTTAGATGAAGGCTTGTTCTCTGAAAATAAATTTGCAGGGCTGGGGTTGTGGCTCAGGGTAGAGTGCTCGCTTAGTACATGCAAGGCCCTGGGTTTGATCCTCAGCACCAAGTAAAAATAAATAAATAAAATAAAGGTATTGTGTCCATCTACAACTAAAAAATAAAAAAGAAAAGAAGAAATTTGCAGTTCTGAAGAACACTTGAAGCTTCTGATGCCTGCTTATTCCTTGGGCCTTGCAAGACTTCTGTGTTTCCTGAGACTCCATATAGCCCCCCGTGATGATTAATTGTATGTATCAGCCTGGCTTGGCTTATGGTGCCCAGTTGTTGGGTGGAGCCCTAGTCTGGATGTTACTGTGAAGGCATCTGGAGATGGGGTTAACATTGGCCATCAGTTAGCTATAAGTAAAGCAGATGACCCTCCATAATGTGGTGGGCCTCATCTAATTTGTTGAAGGTATTCAGAGCACAGACTGTGGCTTTCCAGGAAAGGAACAGTTCTGCCTCTGGACTGTGACATAGCAGCTGTGAGTTTCCAGGCTGTTGGCCTACCCTGCGGACTCAGGACTCAAGGTTGCAACATCATGTCTTACCTTAATTTCTGGCCTGCGGGCCTGCTCCGGGGATTTCAGACTTGTCGGCTTCCACAATCGAGAGCCAGTTTCTTAAAATCAGCCCGTCTGTCTCTGTCTCTTCTGTTGGTCTGGTGTCTCTGGAGAACCCTGGCTAATTCCTCCCTGTCATAGCAGTGCTTGTTCGATGGCCTCTTTCTTGCTGTTGGGCCATACCCTGTTTGAGAGCAGGACAAGGTTTGTCTAGTTCCCTGCTGTATTTCGAGTGTCTTCCACGGAGGCAGACGCACAGAAGATGCTCAATAAATGCATGACCAATGAATGAAGGCATTACGTTCCCTGAGACGCAGTGGGATTTTTCTTCTTTGTGGTCAGGTCAACCTGAGTGGAGTCCCAGCTCCGCTATTGATAGGCCATTGGACCACAGTTTCCTCATTTGTAACAGAGGAGAAATATCTGCCTCCCAACTGGTTGTAAGGATTAAATGAGTTGACGTGTCTGGCATGCGGTGAGTTGTGTGGAGTAAATAAAACATTAGGGATGCTACAGGTTGTGCATCCATAGTCCGAAAATACAAAGCTCAAAATACTCCAAAAATCTGAAATTTTGCTGAGCTCCGACAGGGCACTGCAGGTGGAAAATTCCACCCCTGACCTCATGTGATGTGTCACAGTCAGCTCTCAGGTGAAGGAAAAGTATTACCTAAAATTACCTGTAGGCTGTGTGTGTAAGGCATATTTGAAGCATAAATGAATTTTTCATGTGTTTAGACTTGGGCCTCGTCCCCAAGATTCCTCATTATGTGTGCACAGTATTCCCAGATTGAAAAAATCGGAAATGCTTATGGTCTCAAGCGTTTTGTGTAAAGGCTACTCAGCCTGCACTGCCTGCCTCCACCATTGCCACTACCACCACCATCATTTGGCAAGATCATTTCAAGGACTGAGAACAAATTGAGCATCTCTAGCAAACGATAGAGCATTGTAAGTGCGAATTCCCTCCTAAGTACCACCCTCTTAATGCAAAATATGTATACTTTCGTTAAATTTAATGTTAATTCAAATCCCATGAAACAGCTTTAATCACTTCATATCACTGATGAGGAAACCAAGACCTAGAGCTTGTGGCTTACTCCGAATCCAACAGGCAGGTCTTGGTTACGTGCCTCCGTGATGCTGAGCTTCGTACCCTTCAGGGCCAACCCCTCACCTCTGGCATGTGCTTCGGAGGCCTGTGATGTTGGCCCTGGTTTCCTGGTCATCTCATCGCCGGCAGCTTTCCCTGGATGTGGGAGGCGTGCCCTTGCCTACAGCTCTGTGAGTCCATTTGACTTTTCATTCATCCTCAAACTGAAAAGTGTGAATTAGTTTTGTTTTTTTTCCCCAAGAAGTTTTTTTTTTTTTTTTTAATAAGTTTGTTGTCAGGAGGTGGTGATGACCATTCTCATGGAAACAGTGCAAAAAATTAATGCTTTCATTCTTTGGGCTGCCCATAAAAGCTGGGAGGCAGTTCTTTTGAGGCCTGAGTCTCCCTCACCCCTTCAGCTGGAGTGAAGTAGGAATTGGGCGCCAGAGGATTTCACTGGGTGAGACGTGGGTGGCAGGGTGGGTCATCGGGGCATGAAAGACCATTTCCAAGTTATAACTGCAGCTTTGTCAGATGGGGGAGAGGTTGGTCATCAAATTTGGGGTCTTACTATGGATGAGGCCTGGGGCTGCGAGGCAGGCCTCGTTGTCTTCCTTGATGTGGCTGCAAGGATGCAGCCTCCTACCCACTCTTTGAGCACCCCCACTGCCCTCTCCAGCCCTTGGGGAGATTTTCTTTGAGACTGACTCATGAGGAGGAAAACCCCTTCCCCTCAGTTCCCACCTCCATGTTGCTTTTATTTTTCTGGTAGGTTTTGGTATTAATCATTGAAAGCTCCAGAAGGGGGAAACTTCAGTGATGTTCTGCAATTGGATTGCTTTATTTGTCCCGTGGTACCTTGTCAAAACTGAAGCCCAGAGCCGGGTTACTTGTCTCGGGTCACAGCTGTCCCCTGGCAGGTCTCCCAGGTGAGGGCTGCCTGTGTTTTCATCAGTGCATGGGGGTACCACCTCCTCAGCCATTAGCCTGTGAGATTCCATGGACTGGACTGAGTCTTCTCAAACCAGTTTTCACGCAGACCAGAGAAAGGCTTTGAAAAGAAATGTTAATATTCTTTAATAAGTCAAAAGGCACTGCAGAGAGTCTCTTTGAACTTAAGCACTTCTATAGATCATCTGTTCTGGGCTTAATCATCATAGGAAATTTTAGCCTCGAGTTTGGGGCTAAGGAACTTTCAAGTGCTTCTCTCTTACCCACGAGCTGGAGATGTGTTCAGACTGCTCTTGTTACTTGGATCATGCCCCCTGGTGCCGGTTTTATTCTGAAATTGCTTTGGCCTTTCTGACAGCTCACATTTCCCCCTCTGTCACCAGTCAGCTTCCAAAATGGGCTTGCATAGTAAGTGACTTAAATCTGTTGACCACTTGTTATCTCTCCTTACCCTGGGGACCGGTGTATATAATAAGGTGTGTGTATACATGTGGGGGGGGGGGTCTGTCTGTGTTGCACGGGTTGTGTAGGAGTGCAGGGTTGGGAGAAAGGTACATGCTGTGAATATCAGGAAACGTTTACACAAATAAGCTTGGATTCCATTTTTGTGATTTGATTGTCCTCGAGGGGAATTCCAGATGGTCACCTGGCAGTTCCCTGAGCATTTGGGGAAGAAGAGGGGTGTGTGTGTGTGTGTGTGTGTGTGTGTGTATGTGTGTGTGTGAACCCTGTTTGGGAGTTCCAGTGAATGACAGCCAGAGCAGAGCAGAGAGAAGTCACGACTTGGTGGCAGGAGGGTTCTTGAGGCTGAGTGAAGAGCTGTTAATAAGGAAGATTCAGAAGCAGGTGGGCCTGCTGCAGGATGTGGGCAGAGCTGGGCACTGTCCACTGGGCTTCCACTCTCCCCCGATGATGGGGCGTGAGGTCGTGAGTTAGTTAGAAGGGTTTGGGCTTTGGCAAGTGAAGACCTCGCTGACCTAGCCACTGGTACAGGAGAGGGCGAGCCAGGACTGTTTCCTTCCTCCTTTCTGCCCCCCAGGCCTATCTGGACCTGCATCTATTCTTACATCCTGGGTTAGGGATTACAAGGAGTCACTGCTGGGGAGGGCCCAGGGGCAGTTGGTATGTTATTGGTCCTGTGAGATGGAGCAGGTCACCTGGGGATGTCGGCAGGCCCTGGGTCTCCGAAGGCAGTGTCAACTCGTGTTTGTAGCAGAGGAAGGAACTTGTCTTTTCTTCCCAAGAGAAGGGCTTTGTTCTTCACCAGGCCACAGTTTATCCACCGTGCAATGGGGATATTGATGAGAACACCCCCTGCCTCTCTGCCCCATGTGATGCTCTGCAGTTGGAGGCTGGACAGGGACAGGCTGAGAGCCCCTGAGGTATCATGGTGCTCCTGAAGACCCTTGGAGCCATTTGGACCTTGGTTCAAGTCCGTTTTTGCCTCTTGCTCTCTGAGGCCCTGGACAAGTTGCTCATTCCTTCTCAGCCTCCCGCCCCTGTATAAAATGTCATTTTGAGGAATGACATTTTGTGGAATGACAGCATTGTTGTGGAGATGGCCGCGAGTTTCTATACAATATGATCAAATTCCTGTAGCATCCGCAACAAGTAGATGCCAAGAACGTGGCGGCTGTTGTTACCGTTGTCTGTAGAAATAGGGTTGCAGGCTTGTCCCACCGTGGCTTGTGCCTGGGGACTTTTGACCCTCAGTGCAGCCGCAGAAACCAAGCATCAGGTCTTTTCAGCAGAGGATAAAGGGGTCCTGAGTCTTTCTTGAACAGCTTGGAGACAGAGGTGCTTCTTTGCCAGGAGCAGGGTTCCTGGAATTTGAACTTCCGTTTGGTAAAGGCTAACTGATACAAGAAATCACAGCAGCCCTGCACACAGTAAGGAGATTCATTACTGTTCCAGGAAGCTCTTGAGGAGGTCCCTGAAAGGGACCCCAGATGCTGAGGATTGGGGCTGGGATGCCTTCTTCTCCAGGGAGGCGGGAACCTGGGGGAGAGAAGGAAAGCTCAGGAGACAGGCTCACACTAGACTAGCAGCCAGAGGTTGGGCCAGGGAGAGGTGGCTGCCGAAGAGGGCAGCCCTGCTCCCAGAGGGTCACAGAGAGCAAAATCTCCCTAGAACCACCCTGTTTTGAAGTTTCTTGGTGCCTCAAGGCAACTTTGCAGGGAGAAAAGTGCCTGAAACCCGAAGCCTGTGTGGGATTGGGTGGCAAGGGGTTCCTGCCTACCTTCTACACCCCCTTCCTAGGTTTTCTTTTTCAAAATTGCCTGCCAGAGGAGGAAGCCAGGTGTAGCTGCACCCGAGAGGCCCAGGGTGGGTGCGGATCTCTAGATTCAAGGCCGCAGGCCAGGAGGGAAGGGGAGGGGAGGATCTCCAGGGAGGTGCCTGATGAGAGATAAAACGAGGTTCAAGGCTGGCTAGCCTCATAACCTTCAAAAGAGCAGACGTGTAGTCTTGGGAGTATAAATCGACCCCAAAGAGAAAGTGACCCTTTCATATTTCATATTTCAGGTTCTGTGTGAAAAGGAAAAAAAAAATCTATGAAGATGCCCAGGCTGTTCTTTCCTGGCGTGGAGGGCACCCAAACTTTTAACTTGGCTCTCCTCTCTGCTCTTTGAACATGAAGGATTTGGGGATTTTTGTATTCGTAGGAATTAATGGACCTGCTTTGGATCCTTCTTCCCTAAATGTTCTTTCCGTCCTAATTCCAGGGAGGGTCAAGATTTCCCCTTGCAGAGGTGACATTCTCTTTTTTTTCACCATCTCGCATGTGCCCGTCAGCCCTCCCCAGGGCTGCAGTGACGCTTGAACTCAGTGGCTGAGCAAATCCTGGCCATCTAGTGCCTGTCAGCTGTGTCCTCTGACTCACTCTGGTCTCCTCTTCCCCGGCATAACGTAGGTCCACACCCGGTGATGGGAGAGCAGTGGTCTGAATCTGCTTTCACTCCCTGGCCAGTGTTTAGTTATAGCTGCCTTTTGACAAAAGAATTCCGCTCTCTTCCTGGAAGACCTTTTGTGTATTTACTGCAAATGTGATAAATACTAAGTCTGCAGAAACCAGCTGCCCCTGATGGCTGGGGGCAGCATTTTTAACACCTGGAAGTTTGCATTGCAATATGGTGGCTTGAAGAAAACTTACACACACAATAAAAACAAAACCCAGCTCTAAACAGTGATCCTTCTTGGCTGCCTAGAGGGAAACAAGAGTAGGGGAGGTGGCAGCACTGGGCAGGCAGGCAGGGGTGGGGGACTTGCTGGGAGGTTACTGTTGGCTGGGTGAGGGCTGCTTTCTGTCCATGTAGCAGGGTCACGTGACAAGCACCTTGCAGGGACCTGGCACGCTGCAAGGTGCCGGGCACAGGCACAGGGGGGACAGGCCCGGTGTTTGCCTCCAGGACAGAATCAGATGAGCAGGTCAGGGAACCCTGGAGGCTCGAAGGATGTCAAAGAAGATGAGCCTGTGGTGCAGGTCAGGGCAGCCTCCCAGGGTAGGCAGAGGCTGGCCTGGGTCCTGAAAAGGGGGCATTAGTTTCTTAGGGCTGCAGTAAGTACCAGAGACTAGAGATTTCCGCAGCAACAATAGGTTGTCTCATAGTTGCAGAGTCTGGGAAGTCCAAGGTCAAGGTTTCAGTAGGATTGGCTTGTTCCAGTAACCAGGAGGGGAAGGATCTGTTCCAGACCTTTTTCCTTGGCTTGAGGGGCTGTTTTCTCCCTGTGTCTCCCTGTGGTCTTTTCTCTGTATGTGCAGATGTGTATACGTGAACATGTGTCTGCATCCACATTTCCTCTTCTTGTAAGGACAGCCATATATCAGATGAGCACCCACCATCCTGGCCCTATTTTAACTCACGCATTTGTTCCACCGAGGAACTAGCAGGGTGTATTTGGGGAGCTGCACCCATGATGGTGTTTGTGAGTTGGGCAGTGATGAGAGATGGAAGAAGAAAAATAGATTGCACATGCCTTGAGGAGTTGGGGTTTTTATTCTAGAACCTTACAGCTCTTGAGTGTGGTCTCCGAGGCCACCATGTCAGCCTGGAGCCCATCCGAGATGCAGAACCTCAGGCCCCATCCCACCTGCTCTGTCAGTGTCTGTATTTTTTCTTTTAATATTTTTTTAGTTGTAAGTGGACACAATGCCTTTATTTTACTGATTACTATGTGGTACTGAGGATTGAACCCACTGCCTCACGTGTGCTAGGCGAGCGCTCTACCGCTGAGCCACAACCCCAGCCCAAGGGGATCAGGATCCCCTGACTACATCAGGGGCACATGGCAACTTCAGAAGTGCTGGTCTGGAGCTGCTGCTCCTGACCTTGGCTGCAGGTTGGCATCGTCCCGGGAGGCTGCGTCTCTGAAGGTCTGATCTGTTTTACTTGGTCTGGGTGTGGATTGGGCCTTGGAAGGTTTTGAAAGCTCCCTGGGTGATTCTCAGCAGCAGCCAGGGTTGAGAACCATTGTGGACTGATGGGGAAGGGAAGAGCTTAAAATAGGGGTGGTGGGAGGGAGGGAAATGGTTTTCTGCCCTCTAAATACCAAGAGCAGGAGCTCATTTGCTTTGGAGTGCAAAGCCACCTTGCCCCATCCTCTGCCTGGGGGAGGTCAGGGGCCGGAAGGACAAATGCAGACACTCATCTTCTCACAAAGGGGAGGCTTTGGCTTTGCTGGTCTGTCATCTCAAGGGCCCCAGATGGGGGACACTTGACCCCACTGCTGGCAGCATTTCCTGGGTGATGGGGGTCAGGTGGAGGTGAGCCTGGGTGGGCAGTTGGGAAGGGGGCAGAAGTGAAGGAGTCAGGAGAGGCATTCCCAGCTGGGTTTTCTGGAAACCGTGTTCTTATTTCCCATGGCTCGGAAGGTTCTTGAAGGCTGGGCCCACTCCTCGGGAAGGATGCTTTTCCGTGGCTGTTGCATGCACCAGATAAGCCTTCTAAAGCCCACTGGTGATAAAGGTGATCTAGAGAAAACAAACATCAGTGAAAAGGCAAACAAACCCAAACACCCAAACAGCGTTTATCCCAGTTTAGCGCCGAGACTTGGATTAGGCAGGTCACGTGGCCCACAACTTTCCTTCAATCCTTGGGAGACTTCTTCCGTGGAAATCTTTTTCGGCAGCTTTGCAATTTTGATTTTCAGTTAATTAGATTTGTGCTGTTTGGGAGACTTGGTTAATGCATTTCACCCCACAGAGCTAATTTGCCTCTGTCTAAATTAGGTCTTTGCTATGGCGGAGGGTGTACACGGGATGCGTGAATATAGACTCACACGGGGTATCGAGAGGCTGCGAGACAGTAAACAGGAGAGGGCTCTGAAACCGCCACTTGTCCTCATCATTATCACGGAATATCTTAGGTCCCACTGAGTGAGTAGAGATGCTCTTCAGAGAGGGGGAGATGTCACGTGACTGCAGGCTGGCCTTCTTACATGCCTCTTGAAGCCCAGCCCTGGGCCCTGCTGGGTTGTCCACCCGGGGTTGTGGCATCAGTGCAAAGGGAAATCTCTTTGGAGGGGACAGAGCAGTAGATGAGGCAGAGGAATTAATTTACAATTTGTAGACCTCTGAGAGCTGGGAGGACGTTAGGGGCTGTCTTTTGTAATGGCCTTGGGTCATTCCTGACATGGTATGCTTTTCCGTGCGTACTTGTCTGGCGCTTTGTGGACATGAAGGGAGGGGGGAGGTTAATCTGATTGCAGGGGTACTTGAGAGGTGACCCTAGGCACTGAGTGAAGGCGTGGTGTCCAGTTTAACGGATTCATCACAAATTCTGTCCTTTGTTCCCCTTCTCCGGTGTCAGAGATTACAGGCTGCGTGTTAGTGATATGACACCAGGACTCATAATTTAATAATTTACATCCTGCTGATCTTCTCAAAAGGATTTGAGGCAGCTAAAAGAAAGGGCGCGGGGCTGGACCTAAAGAGATAGAATCAGACTGTCCTCACTGCTCACAGGAGTGCCCGGAAGCCATCTGTGTAGGTGGGCGGTGTTTTCAAAGCACCTGTTAGTGGTTAGACTCTGTGCCTAGCCTGGGGTTGGGGTGAACCGTCTTTGCCTCCTTGGCCACCACCTCTGATCTGTCGCAAGCGTCTCGCCTGCTGGAGTACTGGTGATCAGTGGGCACAGTGTGCACTTGATTAGCCATGTCTGTCCAGGCCAGGGGAGGGGCTGGCGCCGCCGTGCTTGGTCTGCTGCCATCTCATCAGCCTACACCACCAACTGAGGTGATGTGTGGAGAATCCTATTTTAGGCATTTTTGAAAAAAAGAAAAGAGACATAACCTCTGTCCTGGGGAAAATTGGAGTCCCATCAGAAACGCAGAATATGTGCACAAAGAGGACTTAATGCCTTTAGAGTCTCAACATTCTCAATTAGCATTATTAGCATAATTCAGTAATAACTGCTCTATTCCACTGTATCCTATTTTATAGTTTTGACACATGGAGTGGATGGCACAGATATGAACATATGTGGCAGATAAAGAAGTCAAGACTCTGAGATAGGGACTCTTCCTGAGGCCATGCAGCTGGCAGACACAACCCGGGCCAGTGTGCTTTCAGGGTGGAAGAGCCCTGACCTTGGACTGTGCCTCTCAGGAAAGATGCTCTGAGGAGGGGTTTAGAGCAGAATGGGGAAGGAGGACCTTAAACCTGAGGCAGGGGGTCCAGTGAGGATTTGCACTGCTGCTGGCTAGCCCTGTCCTTCAGACCTTCTTCTGTTGGTGTTGTCCCCCATTTCCGACTCCTCCCTGTCCCCCTCCCGCCGCCGGGTCCCCCTCTTGCAACAGTGTTCTGAATGTTGGTCTGGGGATCTTGCCTTGCTCCTGAGGTCACCATGGGCCCTGGCCAGTTTTCCTGTTATCACGAGGAATCCGAATGGGCCAGAGACATGGCAGGGTGTATTGGTGGGGGCCTGTGCTGCTGTTCATAAGGAGCTTGAAGGGAGAGGGTGTGGGGGCCTCCTGTCTGAAACACAGGTCTGAAAAGGGGCTGGGGCTGGGTGTCGGGGAGAAACAGGGCAGCCGGCCGCCAGCACTTACAGCTTGCCCCGAGCCCAGGTCTAAATGGAGTGGCGCAGCCGAGCAGCAAGTTCCTCTTTTCTCTTTCCTCGTGATGTTTCGCCTGTTAAGTGCAAAGAAGACGCAGCACTACAGGAGCATCTGGGCTCCTCGGGGTGCTGGGGCTGGATTGTTAGATGTAGATTTCCTAATGTGGGCTGCCAAGCGGCTGTTGTCGGGGGATGCAGGCAGCTGGCTGGGGAGGGGTCCTCCACTCAGCTCCGGGTGGTGTTGGTGGCTCCAGGGCTGGCCTCGGCCCTCTGCCTTGGGGTGGTATGTGGGCCCTGAAAAGAGACTGTGCCCCTGGCAAAGAGGGCAAGGGGACCTGCGGCCTTGGCCTTGTGGCCTTGTGAGCTTGTGGGGCTGGGGAACTCCTGGTGAGCATGCCCATCGGGGTCTTCTGACCCAGATGCTCAGATGGGTGTGAGGAGAGAGTGCAGAGGGAGGAAGCCTGTGCTTCACTGGTGACTGGGGGCTTCTGTTAGCATTTTTCCAGGGACAAATGATCATCAAGTCCCTTCCTTCACTTCATGCCAGGGAAGCCAAGACTCTGAGAAGCAGAAAGTCCTTCTCAAGGATCCCACAAGTGATTTGGCGTCACCTAGGGCAGGAACGCCACTGCCCTGCTTCCCGCTGGAAACATTGTATTTCCTCAATTCAGGATGCATTCTCATTCGCGTTTTGCGCTTGAACATCAGGATGCATCTTACCAGTGGGTGGCTTTGGGTCATAGCAATGACTCTTAAAATCCACAAGGCCTTAGTTTCAATCAAACATGGTAGAGACTGTTGATGGAGAGCTTTCGTTCCATCTGATTTTTGCAAATTGCTTTGAATACGTTTGCTCAGTTTAATCCCAAACAAAATAAAATCCCTTCAAGTGGGAGTTTTTTTTTTTTTTTTAATCATCCACATCTGATGGGAAACCACACTCAGCCCCCCTTCCAGCCCCCGGGCAGTGGCAGAGTTGTGCCTCTTCTTGGCGTCTCCTTTTGCCGGGAAGGGGCTTGTTCCGTGCCAGCCTCAAGTGAGGTGATGGTGAGTCCCCCCACCACCAGGCTCCCCTGTGCATCATCTCGCGGTCTGCTTCTCTGGAAGGACAATGCCTCCTTCCTTTGAGTGGTCACCAGGCTGCCACCTGCGAGTTTTCTGGACACTTGCTGCTGAACTGTGTTCCGATCGAAAACAACACAATTACTCTCTGCGACTCGAGGGCAATTGTGAACACTTGCAGCCTGCCTTCTTGTTCAATACCAGCTTGGAGTGTCTCTGAGAGGGTTGGAAAGGCATCTCGGGCAGAGGATGATCTCTCAGTGGTTGGCTCTGTCGCCGGGATGGGGTGGTCTGTGTCTTGCCTCTCTCCGGGAGGGAGGAGAGGCATTTTTTTTTTTTTTAAAATTTAAACAGTCCTGCAGAGACTTGAATCTGGGCAGAGGTGACATCTGGCCTCTTTCAGGTACAAGCCAATTTGTAGGAGGATAATGGAGAGGATGGTTAGGTATGCTGGGCTGTTTGGAGCATCCTCTGGGAGAAGACCCAAGGGGAAGGTGCTGTCAGATGTTCCCTGCCAGTTTGCGCAGCGCGTGGAGGTAATAATTTTAAGACAGTTGGGGAGGGTCAGAGGTTCCTGTCCTTAGAGTTTCATCAAAGAGCTAAGTGGTGCCCAAAGGGGATGAATAATTCTTCCAGAATTCGGAGTCCTCTAAGTTTTCTGCTCTGCCTTCCTCTCCTTAAAATAGGCAGCTGGCTGTGGGATGCCTCCAACCCTAGCCTCAGGTACAGCTAGAGGGAAACACTAAACAGACCCTTGCTGTCTTTGCAGCCAGTGAGGGAGTCCTGCAGGGAGGCAGAGGACAGAGACCTGGGAGCAAGGGGCTTTGGCAGCTGTCTGAGTCATCTAGCTGTTTTCTAGGAATGGAAATAGACATGAAAGCCTCCCCTAGCCTCCTGCCATGCCACCCCAGCCTATCATCTTGGTCTGCTTGTCTTTACTCCCTTGAGCCCCTCTGCCCCTGTTAAGGAAGGTGTAACACCTGGGCTGTCCTAGGGGGCCATGGATTTGGGGCCTGGAGGGCTCTAGCAACTTCCACTGGATTCTGAGTACCCCGGGCCCTGTATATGTGGGTTGGTTAGATAGGCTGGGAAGTGTGACAAGGGGTCTCTTCTTCAAGCTTCTGAGGCTGCTGTGTTCTTGTCACGTCTCTCACTGCTGTGCACCACCAGATAGGGATGGTACTTACAAACAGTTGGGGAGCCACCCCCTTTTGCCCCGCTTGGCAAGGTGACTCAGAACATGAGATCAACATTTAGAGAAGAGAAAAAGATCCCAGGAAGCCCCCGCCCCAGCCTGTGCCAACCCAGCACTCTAGCATTCCATGTAAATGTTAGTTCTGGAAATACCCCGGGCTCTCTGGAGACAGCTCTGTTACACCAGAGCGCATGCTGAGCCTTCTTCTGGATGGGGCCAGAGAGTTCCCCGCAGGGAAGAGGCCAGGAGGCAGACTGACTGTCTTCTGGCTTGCCTCTGCTCACCTGGGAGCCTGCTCACCTAAGGAGCCATTGCATTTGTGCTGACAAGGTGTGTGTGGGGGGGTGAGTTGGGAAGGGAGGTGTGGTCTGATGGGGGAGGGCTGAGCTCCTCAGTATTCTTTTTTCCAGTCTTGGGAAATCCTCCAAAGGAAACCTTTGTGTTGGGCTGAGCAGCTTGCCCTGTGTTTTGGAGTGAAGCTCTGTGAGGGTAGGGGCAGGTCTGTTCCCAGCTCTGTCCCCAGCGTGAGGCAGACAGCTGCTGATACCAGGGAATGGGGCGCATGGTGTTGCCCTGAAGCCCACTGCTTTGACCCCAAGGACAGAAGGCAGGTGTCCCTTGTCTACTCGGGTGTTCCTTGCCTTTTTTGTCAGAATTTGGCCCTCAGAGTCTTGATTAGAAGAACCTGAATGGAAAAATTTATTCCTGTTGCAGGAAAGGGCAAGAAAAATATTTGTTCCCATCATCAAAGTGGAAATTTAAGTCAGTGACAATGGAAACTATTTCTGGCCATTCTCAGGCTAGAGAGAGGAGGGGGTGGGTTGATTCAAACAGGGCGGAAGAATTCAGACACTGTAAATTTTAGGGGTGAAATAATGGCATAGAAATAAAAACTCTCCAAGGAAACATAAACCAACCTTTAATCAAACATAAACAACAAACCGTGTACGTTCCCTTGCCGGGCTGGCGGCTCTACCGCGGGCTCTTGGGTTTGGGATTGGCTGTTGGAGCGAGTGCTGCCACTGCAGGACTTTGCTGACCAGGAAGGATCTCTGGGGCGGTAGCTCAGCCGAGAAGCGCTTAGGCCCTGGGTTCCATCCCCAGCACCACCAGTAAAAGTGCTGTGTGCAGAACAAGTCTGAGGAGCCCCCGTCCCCAGTCTGTGCCTCTTCTTCTCTGCCTACCCACTGTGTTCCAGCCAGAAAACCCCGTTGTGGTGGTTGCAGGTCTATGGATGATTCTGACATCTGGAGGGCTCCCAGGTAAAAACACGAGGCCCGAAGCAGAGGCCCCTGTGAGTTTTGTGTTGTGTTGATTGTGAAAACTCAGCTGATGAGTGGAATAATACAGCGTGGGTGTGCATGTACGATCGACGTAAGATGGGCCTTGGGTTCGCAATGAGTGACCCTGGGTGATGGGCACCGGGGGTTCGTTGTAGTCATCTCTTTACTTTTGTGAAAGCTTGCAAATGCCCATAATTCGAAGTTGGAAAATTTTAAAAAAAGCAGGTGACCCCAAGATTTTCCCCTCAGCATCACCTCCTTGTGTCAGATGTAGGTCTGCTCCCTCATCCGATCTCCACGCACGGATTCTGCAGAGCTCCAGGTCCTAAATCCTGTAGGAAAGCCGAAGAGAAAAACGTGGGAGGGAGGGACTCTTTTCGGTTTTGAGTGTGAGTGTTGCTTTTCCCGTGGACTTCTGGGATACAGTTTGGGTTTTCCCTGCTCCTAAGAGTGGCTGAGCTCAGTGACTGCCTGGGAACACGCAGAGGCCAGCTGTACACTTGGAGGAGGCGCCCTAAGACCCAAGTTCACCATGCCAGCGGAGGCCTTCTCTGCTGTCCCTGCCGCCTTCCCTGCTCACGACAGGTGTCCCCGCTTCCCTGACAGTGGCAGGTTTGGGCTCCCAGAATGGTTGTGCCGTCCAGCTGTGTAGAGGGACAGTGTCTTAAGCTAGTGTTCTGTGGCATCTCTGGGAGGACTTCTCCCTAGTCATCAGGACAGGTGGAGCCGGGGACACATGAGCCATCTGCCCATCGGGGTCCAAAGAGACCTTTTGGGTGGCTGTTTGCAGAAGCGCTTGCTAACCGGGAAGGGCTGGTGGGTCTTGAGCTCTTGCAGGGATCTGTCGTTTCCTTGCTGCCCTCATTGGTTCTGTCTATGAGGAGCTCTCTGCCCATGGGTTCTTGTGAGATGGTTTTCTTTTTGGTGATGGCTCAATTCACCAGGTAATTATTTCTGAGCCCTTATGATCAGGATGTTGTTAGATGATGATAGGGAGGGGAATAGGCCATCCCTGTCCCTAAGGAGCAGGAGATTTTGTGGGAAGAGTCTGAGGCCTGGCAGCTGGGGTGGCTGGTGGGGGTCTTTGAGTTGCTAAATGGTCCTGCTGGTCATACACTGCCCCCGTCAGTGACGGTCCCCTCTGTCCCCTGGCAGTCCAGCTGTGCATTTGTCCATGTGTCCTTAGCTCTTGGCTCTTCTTGGAGGAACTGGCAGGTGACATGGCTGAAGCTGCTGCCACAGTCTCCCAAGTGGACACTTCTCCTGGCCCTTGGGCACTGGTGCTGTCTTGCCATCTAAAACAAAACTAGTGTTTGTTGCAGTTTGTCAGTTTTTTTTTTTTTTTCCCCTGGTCTTTGTTTTTCTGTGGTGCTGGGGATAGAAGAACCCAGGGCCTTGGACACGTAAAGCTTTTACTCTACCATGAGCTACATCCCGAACCCCAATCACTTCAGAAAAGATGGTTGTAGAGCCTCCTCATGAACTGGGGAGTCCAACTCCATTCCAGCTTAGACCTCCTCCTCCTTCTCTGGTTTCTGCCAGGCACCCTCCTTGGCCCTGTGTCTGTTCTCGTGCTGTTAAAATAATCACTTTGTCCTTCGATGCACCAGACCTCTCGAAAAGACTCCTAGAAGAGGGGCCGCACGCCCTGGGCTGTGTTGGGGTGGTGGCTGTCGCTTGGTTCTTACCTCCTCGGCTGCCTACATTGGCGTCACCATCCTCTTTTCCCTGGCCACTGGACTAGTTTCCCACCTGGACATCTCTTCCCTTCTGCCAACCACCAGGGTGTTGTTGTGGGGTTTTTGTTTTGTTTTGTTTGTAAGTCACTTGGCGGAGGCCTGGCAGCTGGGGTGGTTTCCGACCTGCGCTGTCTTGATTTGTTTTGGTTTTCGGTGCTGAGGATTGAACCTAGGGGCTCTTCATCCCTGAGTCCTTTTTACTTTTTAGTTTAAGACAGAGTCTCACTAAGTTGCCAAGGTTGGCCTCAGACTTCTGATCTTCCCGCCTCAGCCTTCTGAGTCACTGGAATTGCAGGTGTGTGTTCCTGAGCCCGTCTCCCCAGCTATCTTGAGGCTCTCTAGTGTTTCTTGATCCCATTCAGTGTGCCTATGCATGGATTTTGCCGAAGAAATACCCACACGTTTGATCACAGGTGCTAATCCAGGCCCTGGGGTAGAGGTGGGGGATAGGCACTGTATAGTACACCCACCTGTTACCTGTGTGAAGTCAGAAACCTTTAAACCCAAGCCTGTTTGGTTGGAGGACTTTGGATAAGGATGCTGGAGGGCTTTTGTTCACGTTGGCTTCTCCCCTCTGGACAGGGAAGGCCTTGGACTCTGTCCTAGGCAATATTTTTATGTTTCCTTAGAGTCTTTGAGAGTAACTGGCACTGTGAGAATAAATACATAGTCAGAGTTTGCTGGCTGCGTGGATTTCAATAGCTGACATTCATCATCATTTATTAAGTGCTCTCTGTGTGCCAGGCTCCGTTCTGAACGCTTTTCTTTTCGTTCATTTTATCTTTACAACAGTCCTGTAAAAAAAAGGTGCTCATTTTATCCCCGTTTTGTAGATGATGGGAAATTTGAGATGACTGTTGGCTTAAGTCACTTTCCCAGGGTCACCTGGCTGGGAAGTAGCAAGGTGAGATTTGAATTCTCGAAGCCCGAGGTTTCACCACCAGCTGTCTTGGAGTAGGAATGAGGATGTGGAAGTGAAGTTGAAGGAGGTTGTGGAAGCATTTGGAGGAACTCTGCCTTGCCCCAGGTGCTGTTGTGTGTCGTTGTGGAGTTGGAATAGTACCACTCGTCTGAGAGTGATTTTGGTAAAGTGATAAAATGATTGGATGTGGGAGTTAAAAGGAAAAAATTGAGTGTTTTCTGGAGTGCCAAATGGAACTCAGTACTTAATAGAAACGGACCATCCAATAGACATTCTCACTGTCCTCATGATCATCTTGCCTGCTGTCTAGGATGATGTCAGACCTGTGGCCCAGAGGGGTACAGTCACTTGCCTGAGGTCACACAGCCAGTGTATATTGCAGGCACTCTAGTCTGATACTCCTCCATGTGAGGAGAAGAGTCTCTTGCTCCAGAGAGCTGTCTGGAATGAGGGCAGGGTTGTTCTGTGGTTGTCAGCCCATAACTAGGGAAACTTGACCTTTACTTGGTTGGTGAGCTCGCCGGCTGACCACCTGACTGGTGATTTGCTGTCCGACACCACATGTGTTGTATTCAGCGTGGGCCTTCTCCCAGGCAGCAAGGGTATGCCATGTGGGGAGCCCCATCCTTTGTTCCTAGTCTCTGAGCTTCTGGTAGACAAACTGAGGATTCATTGTGTCTGTTTCGACATTGGAGTGGTGGCTGCTTTTATAATCTTGTCACAAAAACTGAGCCACTCTGAGATGCCCCTGAGGTCATTGGTTAGTGGGATTGCGTGGTGGGTGGTGGTGGTGGGGTGGCCCGCATTTGAGTAGGGACCAGTGCACGGGGGGACAGGTGCAGGCGGGACAGGTGCAGGTGTGTGTGTCCTTGACTGCTTATGTGTCTGAGGGTCTCTGGCCAGGCCGCACACCCCTTGAAGTTGAGAGTTCTTCCATCTCTGGCTGGGATCTGCCTTTCTAGGGTCAGGTGTCTCTTCTTTGCCCCTCAGAACTTAGTATATGCAAGGCTGCTGCTCTGGAGGGGCAGGAGGAATTTTTCCTTTTTAATTAATTTAATTGTTTTCCTCAGTAGGTTTATGTTCCAAAAGCAAAAAACATTGATCTCAAAAGTAATGCAACTAGCTGGATGTGGTGGCGCGTGCCCTTAATAGTGGTGGCTTGGGAGGCTGAGGCGGGAGGATTGAAAGTTCAAAGCCAGCCTCAGCAATGGTGAGGCACTAAGCATCTCAGTGAGACCCTGTCTCTAAATAAAATATAAAATAGGGCTGGGGATGTGGCTCAGTGGTTGAGTGCCCCTGAGTTCAATGCCCAGTATCCCCCATCCCCCCCAAAAAAAGTAATACAACTAATTCTTGATGATAAATCTTCTAAAACAGCAGTATTGACTCCTGTCTATCATGCATCCATCCATCCATTCATCCAACCAGCACAACTAGCAAGTTTTCTCTCCTAGGCTTTCCAGTGCATATCTAGATACAACTTTGCATATTTCTATTTCAAAAATCAGAACACAGAGGGTGCGGTGGTGCACACCTGTAATCCCAGCAGCTCTGGAGGCTGAGGCAGGAGGATTGTGAGTTTAAAGCTAGCCTTAGCAATTTATCAAAGCCCTAAGCAACTCAGTGAGACCGTGTCTCTAAATAAAATACAAAAAAGGGCTGGAGATGTGGCTTAGTGGTTAAGAACCCCCTGGGTTTAATCCCTGGTATCAGAAAAAAAAAATTAGAACACGTTATACATTGATATCGTATCACAAAATTAGGGGCTGTTATAAAAAACACAGCTTTCTAGCTTACCCCCAGCATGGTGTTCAAGGGGGTACACTCCACACACACCCAGCGCCAGTGTTTCCAGTTGGGGCAGAATGCTCCCTTGTGTGGATGGAACCTCATTTACCTAATCCTCTGTGGTTGGGCTGCTGGGTGGCTCAGCTCTGCCTATACAAACAACAGTGGCAGTAAATAGCCTTTTTTTGAGGCCATACAGGGCAAGTGCTGTACCACTGAGCCATATCCCCGGCCCAGTGAACATCCACGGATGACCTAAAAAACAGAAAACTGTTTGGTCATTTTGCCTGTAAAGACAGTTCTCAATATGGAATTGCTGGATTGAAATTTCTGTGTTTGGTTTTTGCAGAGGGAGAGGGACAGAAAGGGGGCGTTTATACATTTTTTTTTCCAGATTATGTGGCGGGACTTTAGTTGTTTTGTGGATTCTTCCATCGTTAGACTTGGGGGTCCCCCTGGTCTCACTGTAAACACATTGTAATTTAAATTCTTGTGAACAATTAAGAAAGGAGATTTCTTGTAGGGCTGCTGGGGAGAAAAGGCCTCAGCTGGGTGTGCCCAGAGATGGTGCCGTGGGTGGCACTCCAGTGACAAGACACCTAGACACCGGCGACAGGGCTACTTGGCCTCCCAAGAACGTGTTCCAGGCCTATTTGAATTTCTCTCTGCAAAACAGCTCTACATTTTGCAGAAATAGGATTATTAGAGGAGGTTTTCAGCACCTCCAACTACATTTGGAACAAGGCATATTTCGTTTGGCTTGGTTGTAAAAGACAAGCAAATAATCTTTTTTTTTTTTTTTTTTTTTAGAAAAGGTAAACGGCAATATTTTGCATTCCCAAGAGCGTGCTCTGTCCTTTAAACTCAGAGTGTTCAACAGTAAATTATTTGATTCCTTCTAACAATACCCCTGTGTGGGAGGCATGTATAAACTTCCATTAAGGGCAAACAACATGGCAAACCCAAACTCAGAGATGTGTAATTTCTCACCCATCTGGGTGGGCCGCAGCCTGTCCTGGGGTTTTACTGGGGGATGGGGGAGATCACCGAGGGTGTAAAGGCTTATTTTTTTTCTCAAAGGCTTATTTACCCGAGTTAGTGAACACGGGTCTGTCCAGCTGCCTTCTCCCGAGTGCCCTGTGCAGAGCCAGCGTGCACAGTGAATGGCCCTCCCCAGCAGGGCCGCTGGAAGCGTAATCAAATCAGAACCCTCATTTTCTGACTTACGTAATTTTGCAGAACGGACACAGAGGCTCCTGGGAAAAACAGTCTGTCCTCCTGTTAATTTTAAGGTCCATTTATAAAATTATAAGCTGTGTTGAACAGATGAATACAAAATGGAACACGCCTATTAAAGTTCTTTTTTTTTTTTTTTGGTCCGATAACCTTATTTAACCTTTCTTCGTCTCAGAGGTTGGTGGCCTTTGCCTATGGCGCCTTCATGGAAACAGTGCTAAATATAGCTCCTGTTTGTTGTTGAATAGTGGCTCGGGAGGGTGGATGGTAGGGTTTCCAACTTCTTTCAGTGAGCAAACTGGACAGGAGGAGTCCAGTCCAGAGGGGACCCGTGGGGCTGTGCATTCGGGTGGCTGCTGCCATTTACCGTGGCTCTGGGTTCAGTGGGTGTTACACACAGAGTGCCTTTCACTCTCGACTGCCCTGGTCCTCCCCACGTTGACGCCGACAGCCTCTGACTAATTGCTAACTTGTAAACAGGTAAAGGATACCTGAGCGATTCAGGTCCAGTTAGGACTTCTGTCTCTCGGGTGCTGCTCGTCCCCAGGCCTTCGCAGTGTTTGAGGGGCTGGACACTTTCCAGAACCACACTCGCGTCTCATTCTGTCCATTTCAAGATCATCCTAGTGTGGTGTGACAGAAGGAACATGGCCTGCGGATCAAGTTTCTAGCGCATGTGACCTTGAGCAAGGCTTTGATCTCTGTTTCTGGTAAAATGAGGGATCGGAGTGTATTCCATGCCTTGCCCAGAGAGTATTGTTCTGTTGGGTTCCAAAGCAGTTTAAACTAAACAATGAAATGCTTTTCTCTTTCTTTCTATTTTTCCCTCTTAGCATTAGCACTATTTAACTTAGGACCTCACGTATTTTAAGTAAGCTCCCTACCTCTGAGCTGTATCTCCAGCCATTTTTTTTTTTTTTTTTTTGAGACAGGGTCTTGTTAGGTGGTGGAGGCAGGCCTCCAACTTGCCATCCTCCTGCCACAGCCTCCTCCACCAAACCTGGCAACGATGAAACCTTTTGCAGTGACCCAGGACTGGCTGTGTGGTCTTCCTGGGTGTCTCCATGTAGTTACTTGATGTAGTTACGGGCATGTGAAGACCACTTCTTTGAGGCCTCAGAAAGAGAAGGAGAAGGCTGAGGGGGAACTTGGGCTCCTAGTAGCTTCTTTCAAAGCCAAGTAAGTGCAGGAGAGTTGAGATGTCAGGAAAGAAGAGCCCGTGAGCTGAGTGGGCAGTGCTGACTGAGCCCCGTCGGTGCTGAGCAGTGGCTCTCTTCCTGCCACCTCCAGGGGAGTCCTGAATGCTCCTAGAGAGCCTTGGAAGGGTATCCTGGGAGGTGTGGGAGCAACTGGAGCACAGTGGTGGGCAGCCCCTCTTCGTCCTCACCGCTTGATGTCCTGGGTTTCTCAGGTGCTGCCCTTGGGCCGCGAAGTCCTCTGGGCTACCCAGGGATCTGTCTCTTAGAGAGAACCAGGTTTTTGTCATTCTGTCCATTTGGTAACTTTGTACCAGTGAAACAGCATCTCATTGGAAGGCTAGTTCCTGGGCAGCATTACCTAGCTCTTTACGGAATTGTGTTCTCTGGAATTGCTTTTCATGTTACATTTTAATTTTAAAAATATACTCAGAACTTGTCAGCAGGGACATTGGTCCACCACTTCTCTGTATTCTTAATACTCAGAAAATTCCATGGAAAGTCAGTAATGGAGAATGTCTGGTTCTCTCTGGAACTGAAAGGTTTTCTCTTTTGATAAAGAGATATTTTTAGTCGATCAAGTTGGCCTTTTTACTTGGGCTGCTAGGAAGCACGGAGTCCAGTGTGGAGAGGCGTCACGATTTCGCTGGTGTTATTATTGTTATGTGTATTATATCCCTTCTCCACAACATGATTTTTAAAAATTTTAATTTTACTGTTGGTTTTATACCAGTTGTTGGTTATCCCAGAATCTTTGCAAAATATGGGTTAAGAATTTTTTAAAAACAAATTCACAACAAATAAAAGGGAGAAGTTTTAAGAAAACTTTAGAATGGAAAAACTTTGAGAGTGAGAGACTAACTAATTAGCATAATGTTTAAGGGTTCGGATCCCGGAGCCAGGCTGCCAAGGCTGACATCCTGGTTCTGCTTATTGGCTGTGTGATCTGGGCAAGTTATTTAACCTCTCTGTTACTCAGTCTCCACATCTGTAAAATGGGGATATCGCCTTCCTTTAAGAGTCGCTGCGGGGATTGGATATGAATTGGTAGGACCCGAAGAAGTGCATCCGGCTCATGGAGACAGTCTGTGGGTTTTACTAGCAAATTGCTTTCTGGCATTTCTTATTCCACGCCCCTGGAAATCTCACAGAGCTGTTTGAGCTCTTCTCCCATTCTTCCAACTCCGGCTTCTTTACGGACCAATTCTTGATCTGCCAGTACAACTTTTTTTTTTTTTTGGGGGGGGGTGCGGATAATTAGCCAAGGTGTGGTTTGTACCTTAATTTTTTTTTTTTAATGAGAAAGAAAAAAAGATTTGCCCTCTAGGTTTGGCATACCTTCCCAGAAGATCAAGGAATGGATGGATTACTTTCTATGGATTCCAGCTCACCTTGTGGCTTGCCCAGCCCAAGTGACCCATACGGTTGGTGGTGGGGGCTTCACCCTGATCTATCACCTTGGGAGGCCACTTTGCTCCTCCTTGCCTTGGTTTCCCTACACTGCCACAGGGGTCTGCTCCACCCTGTTGTTACCTCCAGGGACTCCAGGATGCCACCCTTCCCCCATGTGGATGCAGGGCTAGGCCTTGGCTCTGCTTTCGAGTTGGCATTAAGATAACCAAAGTGGGAGTAGGTTCAGAAAATTTGAAGGTACCCTCGTTTGTTTTCTGGTACCAAGGATTGAACCCGGGGGGACTTAACCACTGACCCACACCTCCACCACCCCTCCCCCACCTTTTTAAAATGTTTTATTTTGAAACAGGATATTGCTGAGTGGCTTAGGGCCTCACTAAATGGCTGAGGCTGGCTTTGAACTTGCGATCCTCCTGCCTCAGCCTCCTGGGTCACTGGGATTGTAGGCGTGCACCCAGCCTCTTCCCTGCTCTTTGATGGTGGCAAAATATTGATAAAATTGGAGGGTTGACCAGCAGCGCATTGGGTCCCCTGCCCTCTTGGTAGGTGGTGGTTAAAAGTGCCAGGCCTTGCAGCTTCCCTGGAGGGCTGTTGTGGTGGCCGCCCTCGGTGGATGTGCAGAGGGGCTTGGTGCTAGGGACCAGTGGGGGCCAGGCAGGGCAGCTGGGCAACTCAGGCCTTAGAAAGCAGCACTCCCCAGGATCTTGTTAAAACGCTTCCTCCAGTGGACAGAGCTGGGACAGAGCAGGGCTTGGGAGAGGAACAGGCCACTGTGGTAGGAAACCCCGAGCTATGAACTGAGTGGTAATTAAAGCAGAAAGACTTGGGCAAGTGATTTTTTTTTTTAAGAGTGCCCTCTAGTTATCCTTTGTTCTTGGTAGTTAATTTAAAATAAGCATAGCCTTTGTCTTCTAGCTGGCCGCCTTGCCAGATTGGGTATATTTGTTTTCATGACTATTCTTCTGCATCACACAGGAATCCGTCAGTGCCAGGACATTTTCCTCTGGACATTTTTTGGCTTTGTTCTTGTCCCCCACCCTCCTCTGCTCTGGTCTGCCATTTCCTTAAGAACTCGGCAAGTGTCTATGAATTGCTACCTTTTCCTCCAAAGTGGCTAAAGTCATGGCTGGGCGAAGTCATTCTAGCCGCAGTGGGACACTCTAGCATCCTAGACCCATACTGCCCTGCTGTCCTCAGGGCTCTGATGGAAGTGGGCAGGCCCACCTCCTCCCGTCACACCAGCCAGCTCGTCACCCAATGAGAGCATCGTCCAGTTTGAAGATGGAAAACTCTGTGTGTGTGTGTGTGTGTGTGTGTGTATTTATTTATGGTAGCTTATTTTGAGAAGCAGATTCGTATTTTATATTTATCTTACAGTGTCTTATGGGGGCAGCATGTGTTTTTGTATTTATCTTACATTTGAGAGACAAATGCATCCTTTTGATTCATCGGTCAAACAAACAACAGCGTGCCACAGCAGAGTTGAGCGGTTGTGACAGAGCGTGGACAGGGCTCAGAGCCCGATGTTTCCCACCTGGCCCTTCCTCCCAGAAGCCTGCTTCCTCCTGACGCACAGAGAGCCTGCCCCGCGCCAGGCCTTGCTTTAGGCACTGGGGAGGCTACAGGGACAACTTGTGACTTGCTAACGAGCTATATGATAAAGAACAGGGGGCAAGGCAGGGGACTTCAGCAGGATGGGAGGAGTGTTCTTCCAGCAGTTTGTCAGGCCAGGCCCTTATGCATGCTATCTGGGGATGGTGCTCCAGGCGGAGGGCAAAGCCCTGGAGGCAGAAGCCTGCTGTGTGAGAAGGTAGGGGCTGAGGTAGGAGCTCATGGAAGGGGCCACGGTTGGACAGGCAGGGGGACCAGTCACATCAGATTCTAGTAAAGATGTGGCATCTATCTGTGTAGAAGGGGGTAGAGGTCAAGGATCGCCAAGAGAGGACCTGCTTCTTAGAAGGGCCACCTGTTCCTGTGTGGCATCAAGACTGCTGAGGAACACAGGTGACAGCAAAGAAGAGCTGCAGGCCTTGTCCAGGGACAGAGTGGTGAGGGAGGTGGGTGAAGTGGCTGGATTCCCCTTCTGTGCTGAAGGTCGAGGCGTGGGATTTGCTGGAGACAGGGTGGTGGAAGTGCAGGGAGGAGAATCAGGAGGAAGTTCAAGGCTTGTGGCCTGAACTGCTGGAGGGCTTCTCCTCCCACAGGGGGCTCTGGGAGGATCAGATTTGGAGGCTTTTGAGACTCTTTCGATTTCTAATACCCCTCCTCCCACCTGTCTGCTGCTTCTGCTTATTTTCTTTGGGAAGGAGGTGGACGAATTTCTCCACCTACTTTATGACCTTTTTTTGGGGTGATCCAGGGTCTGGACCCTCCACGCAGGAGATGTTGAACCACACCTACATTAGCTACCAGGAAGTACATGCAGGTACTGCATTTCCTGTGTTCTAAGACATATTTCTTGTTCCTATTTAGAGAAAATTTTAAATTAAAATTTCTAAATTAATACATAAAAACATAAGCATTGTACATATTTATAGAGTACCTTGTGATGTTTTGATGTATGTATATGCTGAGTAATGATCAAGTCGGGGTAAACATATCTGTCTCCTCCACACATTTATCATTTCCTCATGGTGAAAACATTCAGAATTTTTTCTTCCATCATTTTGAAACATATAGTACCTCATCATTATCTATAGTTGTTCGTATTTCAATATTTATAAAATCTGGATGCATTTAATTAGTGTATATATTTAACACGGTGGCGTTTAATTTTTTTTTTCTTAAAAATGCTCTTATTCATCAGCATCGTATCTTCTGGTAGTCTTAACAAGGAAATATTATCAAGGAAATATTACAGGAACTCTTATGTGCCAGGAACCAGAGTCTGCGTTAGTTGTCTACTGCTGTGTAACAAATTACCCCAGAATTGAACAACTTGAAATAGCAAACATGGATTATTGCACACAGCACCTGAGGGGCAGGGGTGTGGAGTGGGCTTGTCAGCAGGGTGGTTCTGGCTCAGGGTCTCTCACAAGGCTGAGGTCAAGGGGAAGTTGGGGTCGTTGTCATCTGCAGGCTCCCCTGGGGATCAAGGCTCTGCTTCCCAGCTCACCCACAGGGCTGCCGGTTCCTTCCTGTGAGGACCTCTCCAGCGGCTGCCTGCGTGTCCTCTCAGCAGTATAGCGGAACAGCCACGGTTTCTTTCAGCTCTTAGCATTCTCTTCTAGGATTGGCATTTAGCCTAGATTTCCAGGTGAGGAAACAGGCTCAGAGAGATTGGTTAACTCATCCCAAAGTTACACAGGAGCCAGTGATGAGGCGTGGGCAGGTCCCTGATAAGCAGATTCATCCTTGTTTTCTTTCTTCTTTCTTTGCGTTGCTGGGGATGGAGTAAACGCAGGGCCTTGTGCATGCCAGGCCGGGGACTCTGCACTGAGCCACGCCTCCAGCCCCGTCCTTGTTCCTTCCTAGGGTCCTATGCATTGTCCACAGTTTTCCTACAGCTGTGACCTGGGGTCCGTGCTGGGAATTCCTAGGGTGTAGGTGCCTTTCCCTTCAGCTGTCTGGTGGAGCTAGTGTATTTATGACTTAAAAATCACCCCAGGCCGTGGAGGCTCAGTCTTCAGCCTCACTCCTTGCCCTGCGCTCAGGGCTTTCTCCTCAGCCTCTGTCCCACGTACTGGGTGTCTCCAGTGCTGGGTCCTCCCCAACGCTGGGTCCTCTCCTCTGGAAAGACATTCGCCTCTGTGCTGCAGGCCGGCCATGGGGCTTGGGGACAGCCTTGGTGACAGCCTTGGTGACAGCCAGGATCCCTGGCAGCTGTTGCTGTTATGTTTACCACCTTGGCAACCAGTGGCTGGCGTTGGCACCATGGCTGCGTCCTTGGCCAGGAGGTGACTTGGGTCGGGGGCCCCTGCTTCATGTTCCGAGTTGGTTTGTTGCCAAGCTAGAACAGTGGTTCCCTTTCAGAAGTAAAGTTTATTAATATCTTTTTCTAAATTAGAAAAGGAATGCCTGTTCCTTATAGAAAAATGCAAAAAAAAAAAAAGGATACTTTGATGCTATCACTGTTGTGTATATGTAGAGATGTATAAATATATGTAAATATGTAAATTTAAAAACAAGAGTTGGAAAATAAAACAGAATTGTAATCGTTCGGTGGGGTGTATGTCTGGATATTCAGCTTCTTCACTTCTTTAATGGTACTTTATAATGATTTTTGCATGTCCACTAGATGGTTAAAACAGCATGATTTTTAATCACTGCATAACATCCTATCATCTTAATGTAAAACGTAGACACACTTTAAATACACCTCGCTGCCAAGGACGAGATGTGTAAGGATTTAATTTCCTACCACACCAGAGAGCATAGGGCAGAGAGGAAGAGGGATGCATGTTAAAGTTAGCAGGCTCCCATTTGAGGTCCAGTTTTGCCACCTGAACAAATCATTTAAATTCTGAGCCTCAGTTTCCTTATCTGGGACCTGTGAATAATATTAGATACATGATAGTTGTGAGAGTTGATAAGATAGATACTCTTCTTATATTTCAGAAACTACAAGTTGGGTCATTTTGGTCAAAGGCCCTGGTTTCCTGGCTTCATGTCGGTCTTCTGTATGCTCCGCACTTGCTCTTTGGAGTCCTGGTATTTGCGTGTTTGCCCTGTATGTTGTCCTCAGAAGGCCCTTTAAAGGAAGTTACGTTAAAGTTGGAGAGGTGTCAGGGAGACAGCCTTGTTGGGTTGGATGGCTGTCCCTCTGGGAAGCTGAGGGCCAGGCATGGTGGAGGGGACCCCAGGAAGTTCTGGTGGAGGAGGAGGCCGGAGCAGGGGCCAGCACTCATGCTGAGGCTGAACTTGACGTGACCAGGGTTTGAAGTATTGTTGGTTCCAAGGATCAGAGGGACAGAGGCCTTCCCAGGACACACGAATGGTGGTAAGGGAGTGGGGCTATGGAGAGTCTGTCCTCGCAGGACTTCAGGACCCACAGGCAGTGATTGGGTGCTGTCTGTGTTCTGCAAGGAGAAGCATCCTGCAGCTGCCCGCCATCTTTGATCTTGTGGCAGGGCTTCTCTAGGAGGAAAAACAGGGATCACATGCCCATCTTGAGTTAAGAGAAAGGAGAGGTCAGCTGAGTGGTGGTGTGGAAGCAGTTCTGTTTGTTTTGACACTCTTATCTACCTGACCTGTCTTGTTCAGGTTATTCTCAGTACCCAGAATACTGTTTGACAGGTAAGTGCCCAACAAATGAGTGTTGGGTGTGTGACTTAGGAAAGAAAAATGGTCGAAGAAAAAAAATGAACAGCTTGATCTGAGGCGAGTGATGCACAAAGAAAGTTCAGAGCAGGCATTGGGACACCTGCTGGGTTGACACAGGTGTTGGGAAGAGCTGGGTGGAATCGGGTTCCAGCCCTCACTTCCACCATCCCCCACTGTCGCATTTTGCTCCTCCAGCAAGCAGGGAGGTACACCCACCCTTCCAGGGCTGCCCGTGGGCTGTCCCCAGGGATTGCTGCACAGAGGAGACACACAGTCCTGGGAGCCAGTAGCATTTGGCAAATAGGAACCTATGTGGGAGGCTGAGAAGATGTGCCTCTGGAGTTGGATGGTGGTGAAATATGGGGTGCGTGGCTCTTGCATGCCCATATTTCTGTACAGGTGTCTGTGAGAGCATAAATAAAGGATAAGGAACTTGGCAGGGCCCCATACAGACTGATTGTGCCCCAGTTCCTTGGGGACCCTGAAGGCTGCATAACTCATAGGTGCCTATTCTCGTACTGGGGCAGTGGGCTCCACCTGTGGGCCTCTCAGTCTTACTTGGGCTGAACCTCTCTTCCTCATCCGGGCCCCTGCGAGGGCTTTTCATTGAAGGCTGCGGTGGCAGGGTACATAATTGAGTTGCACCACAAAGCAGATAATGTGGGCTGAGCCGAGTGGTTGGAGCAGCTCCTGGGGTGACCGTCCTCCTCCGCCCTCCTTCCCTGCCTTCACCTCCAAGGGCTGCCAATGGTGAGAGGGACCCACCCCTGGGCTCCCCTTTGTCTTTATTGTCTCCTCTGCCAGGAGAGTCCTTTATTTGTTCTTTAATGCAACTGGCCTCTGAAGATCTTTCCAGATCAATTTGGCTTGTCAGGGGTGCCAGGCTTAAGTTTTCAGGCTTCTAAAGAAGAGGAGAGGGGAGGGAGTGGGGTTGGGGATCAGACTGACTTTCTCTTTTTTGGCTTTCAGAAGAAAATCATGCATGTTAAAATAAATGATGCAAATATCTGTATTTGATATATCAAAGAGACAAATAGTGTAAATGCAGATTATAGGGTCTTTCTTAGATCTGTCCATCACACAAGGTCTCCCGGGAAAGGAAAGCGTCAAGCCAAGCACCAGTGGCCTCGCTTTTGGGGGGCAGCCTCCAGGGGGTCGGCGTATTTAGGTCATTGTCTCTTGGATTGATTCGGGATTGTCTTAAAAGCCAACTAGTTTTCTCCCTGTCTCATCTTACACGCACACTTAAAAAGTAAGAACCATTTCCATTTTCTTCTGTTTGATTGACACCGACCAGCCCTCAGCGGCTGTCTCCATGTGCCATTCCTTCTCTTCTGTCTTACCGTACCTGCAGGTTCCCTGCGCTCTGTGCCCCCTCCCTTTGCTTTGCCCTGGGTGTTTGGTGCTGATTTGGACCTGCTCTGCTCTTGCAGTGTGTGATGGAGAGGGTGGAGTGGTTTCCCCGACCCTCCTTGTTCTCTGTCCTGCACTTTACACCCCGCCATGATGCCTGTGGGTCCATTTTTCCCTCCTGAGATTTTCCCTGCGAGGAAAGGTGGTAGATGTGAATGAGCTGCTGGCTTCCTGTGCATAGAGCAGTCAGCAGGACTGCTTCAGCTCACTGCTGACTCCATTGCCACTTGAGACCTTTGGACCTCATGACTCTTGGAAACTCTAACAGCTTCCCATGGTCTGTGCAGTGTATATTCCGGACTCCTGGAAAGTGGTTTGCCCAGCTGAAGTTGAGTCCCCAAGGCCACCTGTGCGTGTATGGTGGTCCTCTAAGTGTCCTTCACCAAATGGGAGTGAAGTTAACCACTTTCAAGTTGTGAGCCTGTCCCAAATGGTGCAGCCCAGCCCTAGCCCCAGCTCTCCTCCCTTCAAGGGTGGGTCCAGCCCTTCCCGGCTTGTTGACATTGAATGATGGCACCTTAACTCCAGGATGTCTCAGTCAGTCCTCACAACTCCCCTTGGAGAATAGCATGCTTCTTAGCCGAGGCTGAAAGAGGCTCCTATTTGTGCAGTTAGTAAGTGTCGGGCCATTATGCAAACCTGTGGAGTCGGCCTCCAGAGCCACCCTACCAGCCACCATAGTGCCACCTCTGCTACCATGCCGTCGTTGCTAGCACCATCAGAGGGTCACCTCTTGGCCTCTCCATTTTCTCTCCTGCCAAATGGAGGTAGTGTCAACACTGCGGGGTTCTCTGGGGGCCTAGATGAGATGAAATGTAGTGGATCAGTTCCGGCACTTAAAGGGATCCCAGCAAATGTGAGTGTCTTTATTTTCTTGTCCTGGGGCAGGGGTGGGACATTTGTGCCCTGACTGGCAGCCCAGATGTAAAGAGGGCAGGTCCAGAAAGGGGAAATGCGGGGGGGATCCCCTCGTTGTGACTGGGTCATTTCACCATGTAGTCTTTCCAGCCAGGCTAGCAGTTCTGGGGTTGGGGCGGGCCTAGAGAAACTGCCTCCTGGAGGGGGTGTTTAGTGGGAAGTGTTGTCAGGTGGACACTCGAGTTCTGAGTGGAGTGGAGAGGGGCCACTTGTCCTTCAGACTGGGGTTGGTGTAAGAGAGGGAGCTGGAGGCTGACCCTCTGCCGAGTGCCAGTGTGTGCCGCACGTTCTTCGCGGTGCACCTGAGTCCACCAGCAGGAAGCCCTGTTTCTGGTCACTGCTCACCTTGGCTGCCCTTCCTTGACTTGAAGCCCTGGACTGGTTGTCCTTGGGGGAGCCTGAGCAGTAATACGGGGTCACTTCTGGCCCTGGACTTGCATTCCTCCCTGAAGTCCCTTCTGACCTGAGTGTGCTCGCTTGGGTACATTGTGGAGAAACTCAGTGGTGCCTGGGGCAGCGTGACCATCCAAGCCTAGCATGAGGGAGCTGTTGTTTTAGGGCTCCTCACTTCGACTGGGGGGTGGTGGGTGAAGGAAGAAGGTCAAGCAAGACAAAATCTGAAATGAGAGGCAGAAGCAAGGAAGGTGGTTCCAAGTGGTCCCAGCATCACCTGGGATCCTGTTAGAGATGCAGAGGCTCAGACCTCAGGCAGACCTGAGAGTCAGGTGTGCATCTCCTCCAGGTCTCCTGGGTGACAGGTGTACAGCGAGGACTGAGAAGTGCTGCGTTGACTTCCTTGGGAGCTGAGAGAACCCAGATACACCCTTCCACACACCTGCATTAAAAAAGAAAGAAAGAAAGAAAGAAAAGTAATAATGTGTGTGGAAGATTGAAATTTCAAAGTAGTTAAACTCAATGAAAATGAGGAAAAACCAAACCAGGCACCCCCGTGCCTGAGCCAGAGGTTGAGCTGGATGCTTCCTGGGTTGGTATTCACACCCCCACCTGCCTGGGGACCCTTTTCCATCCAGGGCTGGTAGGACTTGTGAGTTTCTCCTCCTTCCCCTGCTCTGGTATGTGACGCCAGCAACATCGCTTTTTTGGAGGGTGTTTGTAGCAAGTGAGAGCTGTGGGTAAATAGCTTTGTTGGCTACTTTTGCTTTTCTTGCTTATATTGTATACTTTAATGTGCTTTTTCTTTTCTTGCTTTATTTTTTTGGATAATGGCAAAATCACCGCTTGTGGGCACCAGCACAGATAATACAAAAAAGCTTTTTGAAAAGAGCTTTATCTGAGCACAAAGTACTTGGAATTGAAGACCCCCAGGGATTTGCCTCTATCGCTCATCTTGCCTTTCTCCTTTCCCTCTTCTTTCTCTCCCCTTTCTTTTCACCCTCTCCCTCTCCCTCCCTGTCCTCTTTCTCTTTTCTTCATTCAAACTTGCAGTGGAACCGGAGTGAGCTACATATTGCCCTATTTTCAGCTGATTTGCATGTTAGAGAGAGCAGAGTAATTGGTGTTTAACCAGAACAAAAGAGGATCTGTTTTCTAAAAGAAAAAGAATTTTTGAAGTAGACGCTATTGCATCCACTGCCTTTGTCTCTCCTCTCATTAGGAATTGAATAGGATGGCCCCGTAATGAGAGCTGGAGATGCTGCTTGCTCCTGATGCTGTTGGAGCTAATTGGTTTGAATATTATATTTGATGTGGGTCTGAGAGATGTTGGCAAAACACCTCCTTGGGACATGGACATCCTGTCCCCACATCGGCAGGGAGATGGGCAGTATGGAAACTTGGTGTATTTCTTAGTTGAATGCACTGAGGGGCCACCTTGAGATTTTGGTCTTTCTCCAAGTCTTCAGGTTGCTCAGCTGCTAGGAAGGAAGTCTAGGGTATTTTCAGGAGCCCCAAGGGCCAAGTTCAGTAGAAACTTTGGTGGTTGATGATTGGACTTCTCCCGAAGGAATGCATCGTCATTAATTTGTGGTATTTTTGTGAGGACTTGAAGTTGAAAATATTTTATTTTCCCCTTGGTCAGAGGGAGCAGGTCTAAATCTGGACCAGGAAGTTGGCAGAGTATCTCTTGAAAACCTCCAGACTGCCCATTCTTCATTTTATATGCAGAAATTGCTTGTTCCACTCATGCACTTACGAGGTCTTCCTTCTGGGGTTGACTACCAGCTGAGGGTATGAGGAGGGCTTGTGAAGGTGGAGGGAAGTTTTGAAGACCTTTGGGAACGTTTCCCATAACCACAGAACTGTCTTTTACAAATTAGAAAGTACAAAACCGCTGTATAAACTTTGAAAAGCAGTAGAGGAAAATGAGTTGTGATCAATCACTCTAAACAGCTGTGGTTAATTTTAGTATATTATCCCATCTTTGGCCATTGTAATTCTTTTGCTTCCAAATACACACATTTCGAAATGATCCTAGAATACATTGATGACTTTGGGGATTGTATTTAAGCAAATATTTATCCGACAACACCCAGTTAAAGAGTTCTGTGACCTTGACTCCCTTTTTTGAAGTCATCCACATTTGCCAGAGTTCAGCTATTATCTTGCAAAATCTGATACCCAATAGGAAAGAAACAGCCTGTGATGACTGCCCTCAGAAGATGTGATTAAATCAGTTTTACTGCCTTTGCATGCTTGTGTGTCACTTTATCTTTCTGCAGAACCTGTGAGGCAGGCAGGAGCTGAGCCATCTGACCCACTTTACAGATGGGGAAACGGAGCAAAGCTTCGAAGGAGCGGTGAGCTCAGCCGAGCCACGTGCTGAGCCAGTGGATGTGGCCCCAGCTTTGTCTACCAAATTGCTGCTTTTCCTCCTCCTTCCTCCTTTCTGCTCTGTGTTTGGGAATAATTTAAGACTTAGGGGAACACCTTAAAGAATAGAACCCCCATATGTCCTTCACTCGCTTGGTTTCTAAGAATGGTGGTATTCTCCGGCCCAGCTACAGGACACTTAGAAACTTCACGTCGATCTCATTGATCCGGGGCTTTTATGTAATCTCCCATCTGCATTCCATCGACCCGAATGTCGTTCGTGGAATTCTTTTTCCCTCCAATATACGACATAATAGAGGACCAGGTGTGACTTTTTTTTTCTTTTGGTCTCTTTTGTGTACTCTGGAATGTTTCTATAGCCTCTCTTTGCCTTCTGTGACATTGCCATTTATAAAGAATATATCCACCTCCCCCCCCTTTATTTTTCCATGAGAACATTCTTGTCCAATATTTCCTCATGATTAAATGCAAGTGATGCATTCCTGGCCAGAATACGATGTTAAGTGTTTTTCATGTCCTTCTCAGGCTATCATGTCTGGAGGCACTTGATGTCCATTTGTCTTGCCTCTCTTTGATGACCTGGCCAAGGTGTTGTTTGATTTCTCCACTGTATGGTAATTAGGTTTTCTCTTGCAGCTAATAAGCAGTCTTTGGGTAGACGCTGTAAGATCCGCTCCTTGTCCAAGTTTCCACTCGGCTTAGCCTCGGCCTGCACGTCTTGCCTGATCTAGTCTTGACTGGTGGTTACAAGGTGATCGTCCCCCTCCTGCACTCTTGAGGTGTCTTCCACTTGGCAGTCAGCAGTTCTGCTGAGAAGGAGCCCTTCCTTCTTTATAGATGTGGCCTGTTATTTCAGTGACTTATAATCATTACCGTAGTTAATCATTTTGGTGCCTAAATTGGACCAGCGGGAGGCCCTTTATTCTGATTCCTTCCAGCATTTTAAAGTGCTTCTTAACTTTCTGGCGTACTAGGGTGTTCCAAGTTCCTCTCATGCCTGCCCTGCCCCAGACCTGGACTTAGTCATTTCTCTAAGGAGCCCGTTTCTTTGAGTGAGGAATGGATTTAGAGGCCAAGATAAATCAGTGTTAGTAGATCATCTTTGCTGGTTGTTACTGGGGTGTCTTTGCTTCTAGGCCATTTTAGCGGAGATCTGGGAAACATTTGTATGTAAATGTACACACACACACACAAACACAGAAGTCAAGCATCCACATTATTCCTCCAGTCCTGGCTCTTCTGCCAGAGTCCTTTTGTGCCTCTTCAATCTCTGTCTCTGTGAGGGCCCTGTCACCCTCAGCACTTTACTAAGCTTGCACTTTAGCACATCTAAAGCAGGGTCAGCATGGTGTGCCCAGGCCACTGTGGAAGACTGACCTGTTGAGTGTTCAGGGCTTGTACATTTTGCTCATCCATTCAGATCCTGTGGGCATGAACTCCTGGGCTCGCTCTCCCCACGCCCTTCACCATAGGCACAGTTTGCTTCCAGCCTCAGGGTTTCCTCCTCTTGCTGTCCCCTTTGTTCATCTAATCTTACTCAGCTTGAGAAAAGTGCTGTGACTTCCCTCCTACCCTATCTCCCTTCCCCGGAGGCAACCAACCTCAGTGTTTTCTAGTTTGTCTTTCTTGCTTTTCTTTCTGTAAAGATAAACAGATATGTGACTATTTCCTCATTTCCCCTTCTTTCTTGCTCAGGAGGTAGCATAGCACCTGCTCCTGAAGGCATTGCCTTGTGTTTTAAAATGAGCTCACGCGGGGTCCCATGCAGAGCAAACAGGAAATGCAGCAGTCCTGCCTTGGTGGACTCCCTTTGTTGTGATAGGTGCATCTTTTTGAAATAGAGGAATGGGTAGCCGATGGAGGAGGAGGAGAAAAAGGAAGGTCAGAGATGAGAGATGAAAAATGTTAGGTTCGTACCCCCCAAATGCTGCTTTTTATCAAACTTTTGTGATTTTTTAAACCATATTCTCAAGTGATGTGTTTCAGAATTACTAAATATATTTTTATATTGATTCACTCTATGACCATAAGAACATTTGTTTTAAAGAAGATTTCACATCGCTACTGTAAAGGAGAAACAGCTATTACTTGTGTACGTGCATTTCTTTTTTTCATTTTTAAAATGGGTACATTATAATTAGTCATAACAGTGGGATTGGTTGTTACATATTTGTGTATGCACATGACATAATTTGGTCAGTTTCACCCCCTACTACTTCCCTTTCCCTCCTGTCGTCCCTCTCTCTGGGTCCCTTCCTCTACTCTATTGGTCTCCCTTGTAGTTTCGTAAGAACCTGTCTGCTTGCATTTTTTGGGGAGTTGCATAAAAATTGCAACCTTTTGGAATTTAAAAAGTGTAACAGTGAAATAACCCCTTTTAATATTTATTCTTAACAGGAATTGAAATATAAAAATAATGCCCATTTTTTTTAAGTATTTCTTAATGAAGACGTAAACTCATTGAATTCATTGATCTCACCATTGATTTAATATGTGCAGTAACCTACAACTGGGCCTCTCAGGGGATTTGAGAAAGCTCTGTCTTACAGTGGAATGAAATAAAACTGTGAATGTGGTAACTGTAGTCCAAACTGGATGAGTTTAAATGCTTTTAGGACCAAAAGATATACTTTGTTGTTGTTGTTTGAATCATTGGATAGGACATTTTACAAAGGGTCTTAATTTATACAGTGTTTGAACAGAATATAAAGAGTGGTACCAGGTGTGTGTGTATGTGTGTGCACGTGTATTTTGAATTTACCTTGGTTATCTTTAAAATGATGCTTTAAGGATTCAGGCCACATCTTAGCCATATCAGACACATACCAGTAATGCCTCTGCCGTGGAGTTCCATATAGAAAATTTGCCAGCATCTTACTAAGGCCAGCTTCTCAATGAAGCAGCCCTTACGTAGACAGTGCTCCTGCTCACCATCGTTCCTGGAAATGTGCTATGACCATCCTGGTCCTTCCCACTTGTTACTCCATGGGTAATAAGGATGTGGTGTGTCCTGGACTAAGATTCTAGCAAAAGAGTAGGAATTAGTATACTGAGTACTCTATAGTATATTATCATCAAAATTTGATTTATGAGACCTGGACTCCAAAATAGCTCTTTAAAAATATCGTAAACATTGTTTTTCAATAATGAATGCAACATTACAGCAGCAATTTTCAAATTCTAAGCAAAGCAAAGGAACACGTCCACCCACCATCCTGCCTGTGGGTCACGTTGCTTTCCAGGCCCGTCTCCGTGCGTACAAACCCTTGGTGTAGGCGTTTCTGAAGAGCAGATGTACGCTCTTCCCTTGCTCTTCCCACTTAGCATTGTGTGTGGTGCGGCCCCTGGCTCTTTTATTGGGGTTGTCTGTCTTCATCATCGTGACTAGGGTGTTCAGTGAGGTCACCTCCCTGGAGTTTCTACCCACAGCACCCCTGGAAGCAGAGTGGTAGAATTGGGTCTTGGGGTTCCTCCTCTGGCAGAGTGGGTTGTCTCTAGTTTGCCCACAACGCGTGCCCAGTGGAATTGGCTGTCATTATCAGTCGTCTTCAGGTGGTCTCAGCGCACTGTCCGGCTCTCAGGATGTTGGCTGAGTGTTCTTTCCTTCCGTCATTCACTGAACCAACACTACCGGCCTTGCCCTCTGCCAGGCCTAGGGCTGGCTGTGAGGACGCAGCCAGGAGCAAGATAAGTGCATTTGGTCCCTGCCTTCCTGGGGCTCACGGTTCTGTTCCTCTGTGCTTTGCTGCATGTTCAGCCCTTCTTTATCTACTCATGGGTGCATGCACTGCAGCCGGTGGGGAAGGTGACATTGCTATAGGAAACACCTAGAATCTGCTCTGCCTTCTTAAATGCTGAGTTCTTTACATGCTTTGGTTCTTTCCTAGTAGTACAAGTTGCTTGCAGCATATCTCACACCTGCTCCAACATATACCTGTGCCACTGAGTGTGAGGACCGTTAGACCAGGGAGCTGAGACGGGAGTCCCAGAGGTGAGCAGGTAGTGAGTGACAGGTACCTAGGCTGTCCCTGGGACTAAAGACCACTGCTCAGACTCAAGAACTCTCAGGTTCAGGTTGCTTTTGTAACCAGAGAAGATGCCCTATGAGGGAGTGGTAGCATTTATAAGGTGGTGTCCGTTTCCTCTCCAAGTCACATCCCCTCTCGGTGTTCTGGATTCTTAGCTTCTGACTGTTTGAATTAGGAAAGGTCTGACATTGTTTCTACTTGTTTGAGTGTACTCTCTGAGGTGCCAGTGTGCTGCCTGCAAGCCGCCCATTTCAAATTATAGACCCAAAAGCTTCATCTCTAGTTCAAAGCTTCACGTCCTGGCTAGCAGACCAAGGAGATATTTGGGGGCACAGAGAAGTTTTCTCACAGCTTCTGAAAAACACTAGTCTCTGGCTGGCCCTCCATCGTGCTTCCTGGCCGAGTACTCCTTTGTTCTGTTCCAGGATCCGAGGCCTGAGATGAGGGGGTCCAGGCTGCTGCCCCCTCGAGCATCCCCCTGTCCTACTGCTAGGACCCTCCTCTGCCCACCTGCTTCTCCCTTTCTGAATGAATGCTGTTTGACTCCTGACTCAGCACTGGGGATGTGCAGAGTGTGAATGTGTGTGTGTGTGTATGTGTATGTGTGTGCACGTATGCATGTACCTGCATGTGCATATGTGCATGTGCCCCTGAGCTCATTGGAGAGGTGGGGGAGAGCAGTTCTGGAAAATGAAAACTCAAAGGAAGAGTACGGGAAACTCAGGGTTCTCCATTGGCACAGGTGGGGAAGAACGTTGAACTCTTCTTCATAATTAACATTTATGAGTGATTCTGACAGCGATCAAAGAAATAGGGGAAAGCTGTCAACATACATATGTGGCCATTATATATACTGGGGGGAGAACAAAGGGAAAACGAAATGCTGCGGTGATTGGCTTTAGAAAGGTGAATTGTGTGCTCCTGTGTCTAGGTACTGTGTAGGGAGTAACAGTGATTATGAAGACTTCAGTAGGCCAATAGATCACCTTTTATCAGTTTAATTACATTTGTCAAGTTGGTACACATGCATGCTTGTGTTCCAATCTGTCTGCTTGCAGCCAAGAACAATAAAAAGGAGTTAACACTGGCCATGGTGGGCTTATTAGCAGAGGAATGTTAGGATTTATTTTACTTGAAGCCTTTTTAATCCACTTTCAGGACACACACACACACACACATACACACTCTCACTTGCTTGCTCTCTCTCACATTTGTATCTATACCTGAAAACCCAAGCGACAGTAGGAAACTAAGAATTTAATATTTAAATCCAAGAGTATTGTAGAATCCAGGAGCACCTGAACATCTCCTGAATACACTCTTGTTTGCTGCCTTTGTAGAAGAATTAAAGTCATCTAGTGGTTCTAGTGATGTCACTTCAGTGGATTCTTGCTGACTGATGCCACGTGAATTATAAATGAACCATATGGAACCGCTTTATATTAAGTAACTTATGTGTTCCACTGATAGTTATTTAGGTTGTAAACTTCTCAAAATCTGTTGTTAATGATTGGTGTGTTTTCACCTGAGGTTGTTAATGCTCCAGTGCCTGTTGTTAACAGTGCCAGAAATAGGTGTGTGTGTGTGAGTGTGTTTTCACGGGAGGATATTACTGTGAACCATATTTCATGGTCTGATAGCTTTTATTTTTTTGCCTTCGATTCCAGACACAGTGCTCTGGAATAGCAGTTTTAGGGATTATGTTTATTTGTCCTAAGCGAATGCCAATTTCCAGTTTGTCCAGGGAAGGGATGTGTCTGAAAATACATGGAGTGCTGGTTGGAGTCACCCTGTGATTGGCCTTCAGAGACTGCCCATTGCTTAGGGTCAAGTCTCAATGCCTCAGTTCCTGCTCCTGCTGGCTGTTGATGCCTCTCTGCCCTTGCTAATGGGGCTCCCTGGCTTGGGGTGCACTTCCCTCCATCTTGCTTATCCAGCCTGCTGCTGCCCCACTGGCCTGTGAACTGCTCCTGGTCCTCGTCCTCTCCTCCTGTGCTTGATGTGCTCTGCTCGTCCCGTCAGTCCGCATGACACTTTTCAGACTGAGGTTCACCCACGGCCTCATCAGCCAGGGTTCCTGTGGGGACAGAACAACACGGGAGAGGGTAATGGAAAGGACTGACTGTTGAGAGGAGAAGGCAGAGGTAAAGGCTCAGGAAGGAACGAGGAGCAGGCACCAGCGCTGTACAGCACCCCCCCAGGCCCCAAGGGGCCCAGGAAGGGAGCCTCCACTGGAGTTCAGCTGTGAGGAGGGCTTCCCTGCAGGGCTGAGGGTACAGAGCAGAGGAACATGGCCCAGCAAGCAGGGATGGTGGGGAGGCCATCTTCTTCCCACCATCTTCTGATGCTGACTCATGTGGGCCAGGCCCAGCCTGAAGGTAAAGAGTGAGGGAGCCCTGAGACCATCCTGTGGAGGTCCTTCCTGCAAGGCCCTGGGCAGTGAGAAAGAGAGCAGCAGTGGTTTTGGAGGTCAGAACAGAATAAGCAGCACCCCTCACCTCCCCACCCCCCCGTCATCCCAGGAAGGGCATTGGCCCGGTCTCGCTGGCCCTGAAGTCCCAGGGCCTGTTGTTGGGGTGCTGGGACTGGAGCTTAGCTCCCTCCCTCACCTCCGTCATACTTCCAGCCACCACAGGTCAACGCACCTTCCTCTCCCTCTAGGAGTTTGCTGTTCCTAGGCCTCTTGTATGTAAATTCTGGACCCTTCCACCAGTCCCAGTGACTGCTCCAAGTTTGTGTTGGAGGAATGAGGGGCCGAATGAGACAGCCAGTGAACATGTGATGCAGTCCTGAGGTGGAGGGCCATGCAAGCCCAGCTTCTCCATCCTTGTATCCCTTTCAGACCCTAAAGGTGCAGGAGGCGTCTGAAGCGAGGCCCAGGAGGGCAGGAATTTCTCGTCTGGTTGGTTTGCTATTATGTTCCCCGCACAGTGCCTGCACATAGTGGGTATTTTGTCAGCAGATGTTTGTCAAGTGAGTGACTCTGGATGTGAAGTCATGAGCCTGCATTGTTCCTTCTTTAACCAGCTGCCTTCTGGGATTCACCAATGCATAATGTCTTGGGACACCGTCTCTCTTTTGGAACCTGAGACCACTTTGGTATTTTCCAGAGTAGAGAAACCTGTAGCCTAGAGTCCTATTTGCAGTAGTCCACCCTTATCTGCAATGTTTAAGGGTCCTTGGGTGCCTGAAACAGCAGATGGTGCCGAACCCTGTGGGTTCAAACCCTATGATAACAGTTTAATTTACTAATTAGGGATAGTAAGATTAATAATAATAAGAAGTAATAACAAAAGGGCACAGTTTTAACAGTATACTAAAATAAAATCGTTGAAAATGTACAAATTGTTTATTTCTGGAATTTTCCATGTAATATTTTTGGATCACAGTTGACTGTGGGATCACTGAAACTGTAGAAAGTGAAATTCAGATAAGGAGAACCACTGTGTTCTTTGATTTCTAGAATTTAGCAGCCTGGACAGAATACTTTTAGACAGGAAGGAGAAGGGAAAACAGGATGTAAGGACTTTGGTGGGTGGAAGGGAAGCAGATGAAGGGGGCTCCCAGGTGGTAGGTGGCCGGGACCCTTGTTTCTAATGGGTCCACATGTGGTTGGCCTTGCCCGTGGGCAGCACCACGCCTGTCTCCTTGCTCTTCTGCTTGGGTCTGTGATTCTAGCAGGAGGTATGGAGGTACCCTGGATGGGAGATGAAGGGCAGGATCAACGGAATAAATGTCAGCTAATCCCTGAATGATTGTACTTTGTGATGGCTATGCCTGGAGGGGGTTCTAGGCCTCAAAGGACTCATGTTGGTGTGTGCAGGCTTCTCTGTCTCTTCCTGGCCTGTGTTAACTTGGATGGGGCCCCTTAGGCCAGCAGTTTGCTCAGGCCAGCAGGGCTCCTCCTGGGCCCCCCTCTTGGGCCGCTTCAGTCCTCCTGGCACTCAGTAATTTCACAGGGCGGTGCAAGGATCAGGGTGTGGAAAGCAGGAAATTAGTAATGACTGGACTGGGTGAGGGTGACTCTTGTAATTTTAAAGAAATGCTTAAAAATTAATTGGTTCTCTGCTCTGCAGCTTTATTCTGCTGAAGCCAGAAAGCAAAGGCAAGATGGAGAATTTCCCACTGTGACGCCTTTTATTTCTGGAAAGTTGAGTCATTTAATGATGATTTGGATATCAACAGCCCACCGGCCCATCCTTCCCCACACAGCTCCTGAAAATGTGCTCCCTTCCAGAGAAGGACATATTTCGTTCCTTTAGTGTCTTGGCAGCTCCAGTAGAACTTGGGCTCTCATGTGTTTCCCAGACCATTACTGGACTTTTGCTGGCTGAGATGGGGTGAATTTTAGCCTTAGCCCACTGCTGCCATGGACGTCATCCTTGGGCCAACTGCGGATAGAGTTGGAGCAGGCGTGGCTGTGCTTGCCCCATTGGATGGAGGCTTGTTGATTGATCTGACAAGGTTTCAAAGTGCTACTGTTTTTTTTTTGTTGTTGTTTTTGGGGCATGGGATGTGTGTGGCAGCGCGGAGTCGGGGGGATTGTACTAAGGACCCCTGTGTCCTGGAGGACCCTTGGTAAGCATGTGGCTAATGAAAGCCCTGGTGCACTGATGTATGGTCCTAACAGAATAAACAAAAGTTCCTAAGAGCGTCTAAGGTAAAATGTGGGCTTCAGTAATTTATTTAAGGACTGGGGGGAGATGGAGGCTAGTGTTCGTCTTGTCATTTCACCTGTAGGGATATTTGCCGAGTTAAAAAGTACCTATTTCCTCTGCAGGGTTTCATCTCAGTGCTTTCAAAAGATTGCAGACTTAATCAGATCCCCTCCCCTCCCTTCTAGGTCCCAGGACATGAAGATCACCTTAGGACTTGGTCATCTTCTTGTTTCCTTGCTAACAATTAGTCCTGGATGGTGCCGGGGTTGAAATGACCTGTTAAGTCTCCTTTCCCATTTTAATGAGTAGTTAAGTCCATGGCAGGGGTTGACAAACTCCTCTTCTCTTTGTAAAGGGGCCAGATAGTAAATATTTTAGGCTTTGCAGGCCAAGAAGCAATATTGAGGATATTATGTAGATACTTACACCATAACAAGAGAGAAAACAAATTTACACAAACTTTTCACTGATGAAATTGAAAATACAAGAGCAGTAATTGAGTACAGCTTTTTTGTAATACCAGTTTGTTGTTGAGAAGAATGGGTATTATCGGGGGGAGGTATTGTTTTGCCAAACTGGAGTTCAGAGTTATCATTTTGTATTATCAAATCAGTTACAGGTGTTCATATAAAGACAGATAAATAGACCAGATTTGGCCTGTAGGCTGCAGCTTGCCAGCCCCTGGTTAGCAGCATAGCTAGTTGTGGGGTGGAGAGCCTACAGATGTAGGCCTGGGTTTCTAAGCTGTGCCTTGTGGGAGTGGCTGGGAGGTGTTGTTTGGATGCCATGGTACTGGAATTGTGTTTATTCAATACATAGTGGCAGAGGCCAGGCACTGGGTCTACAGAAGTGAACCAGATGGTCAGGGTCCTTGCCCTTACCTTCAGAGTTGGAGGAATGATAAGTAAATATAAAATATGATTTCATAGTGATGAGCATTGTGGAAGAGTCAGGTGAAGGGATATAAGTAACCTTGGAAGAGTTGTTTTAGCGAGCACCTCTGTAGGAAGTTGTGATTTGAATGTGTCTCCCCCACAGTTCATCTGCCAGGTACTTAATTCCCACATTCGTGTGTTAATGGTATTTGGAGTTGGGGACTTTGGTAATTAGGATTAGATGCGGTCAAGAGAATGGAGCCCCCATGATGGCGTTAGTGGTGGGAAAGGAGCCATGCATGGTGGTGCACACCTGTAATCCCTGCCACTCAGGAGGCTGAGGCAGGATGATTGCAAGTTCAAGGTCAGCCTCAGGAACTTGTGAGACCCTGCCTCAAAATAAAAAATAAAAACGTCTGAGGATGTAAGAAGAGGACAGGGGAGATCAGAGCTGGCATGCTTACTCTATTTGGCTATGAGATGCTTTCTGCCACCTTATGAAGGAGCAAGAAGGCTGTCACCAGGTGCTCCAAAGATGCCAGCGGCATACTCTTGGATTCATAGCCTCCAGAACTCTGAGTTAAATATTCTTTATAAATGAACAGATCTGCCAGGCACTGTGGCGCACACCTATAATCCCAGCGGCTTGGATGCTGAGGATCGTGAGTTCAAAGCCAGCCTCAAAAACAGCGAGGCGCTAAGCATCCGTGAGACCCTGTCTCTAAATAAAATACAAAAAAGGGCTGGGGATGTGGCTCAGTGGACGAGGGCCCCTGAGTTCAATCTGCAGTACCCTAAAATGAAATAAAATAACACATCTCAGATACTTTGTTAGACAACCAGAATACTAAGGCAGAGAAGAAGTCGGGATAGAGATGGGAGTTAAGGGAAGGACAGCACCGCCCAGGTTTTGGGTGAGGCGACAACAAATAGATGTCTTTAGTCAGGAAGAAGCTTGGTGAATCTGAAGCCCCGGGAGGGCAGAGTGGTGGAGTGGAGGGGCCCGGAGATAGAGGAGGCCAGGGCCAGATAAGAGGAACCTTGAAGCTCATACAAAGGAGCTTGTGATGGGACATCCAGGGAAGGCCTGGGGCCAGAGAGTGATGCAATATGATTAACTGTTGAAGAAGGTCACTCCAGCTGCTGGCTAGGGAGAGGACTGGAGAAGGCAGGGGTGGGAGTGGCTTTCTGGGGCCACAGAATTTATTGTTGAAAATAGAGATAGTCTGAAAACTGTGGTCAGCGTGCATTCCATATAGACTTCTGGGTCATATATAAGTCATGATCCTTTTTTGGTTTCAAATGACCAGACTCAAAGTGAGCTCAGGGAGAAAAGGGAATAAATTGGCCCATGTAACTTTTAAGTCCCAGGGTTTTCCTGGCTTTGTTACAGCTGGTTCCAGGGGCACACATGATGTCATTGTGGCTCTCTCCGTTCCTCATCTCTCCCCTCTCCTCCTCTCTGTGGGTTGGCCCCTTTCCCTCTTTTTTGTAGATAAGTGTTTTCCACGAGTTGTTGAAGATGGCCCTCAGGATCCTGGGTTCCCATGGCTTGGCAGGGCTTCCCGCCTCTGCAGAGCCTGTGCAGAGAAGTGCACTGACTGGCTTTGCTGGGGTCACAGACCCAGGTCTTAGACCACGCTCCATTGACAGCCCCATGAGAACCAGGTTGGCTCCCAAGGTCAAGGGTGTCCAGTGGTCTGTCCTCTTTGGACTCCCTCATTTTTCTCTTCCTTTTCCACTGGGGACCTTTCAGTGAATATGCCCCTGGACCTTTTTGAGACTTAGTTTCCTTTTCGTCAAGTCACTGAGTTGCTAGGTTCATGGACCAAGACATCCAAGTTCTTGGGAAGATGCAGAGTGCCATGTAGGGTATGGCTGTGAATTGGTCTTTTTAAAGTCTTTTGCTCAGGGAAGAGAGATGAGAAGCAAGGAAGATGTTGTGTTTTCATTCTGGACCTTTCTACCTGTATATGCCAGCTCTCCCCTCTTTGTATAACTTTTCTTTCAGGGCAAGCAGATTTCTTCATTTTTATCATCTTGATAATTTTATGCCCTGGTTGGATTTTTTAAATTCAAAAAATAACCATGAGCTTTATTGAACATGTAACAGGATAGAATTTAAAGTACCATGCTCTAGTGAAATATTTCACCAACAACACTGCGTACAAATAAAATATCACACAAAACATATTAAGAAAATGTTTTGGTCTTTGATTTGAACAATAAGTAAAAACATAGGCACTTCTGTACTGAGACAGGGAAGCAATCACTACTCCGAATGATAATGTTGTATAAGCAACATGTGAAAATATGGCAAGAATAGATTTCTGGAGTTTTAAACTGATGGACCATGTAAGAAAAGGTCTGCAACTTCAGACCTTTCACTTCAAGTTCAAAAGTAACATTTTTTTTTCCCCCTCCTGGTCCACAATGAGAATTCATAAACCCATATGGTTGTCATGGGCAAGTCAATTTCCGGTTAGCCATTATGGAATCATAATCATTATTTCAAAAACATCAAAATCAGATGATTATTAGGATACCACCCATCAAACCCCCCGCCCCCCCCACACAAAATTAAACTCACTCTCTCCTTATGACCGTAAATCACAACAAAGTAAAACTGGATGTGATTCTCATTTTGCAAAATTAACTAATTAAATGGAGATAAGAAAATACTTCTGGGTGACAGGAAATCTTGACTGAAGTCCATTTTATAGATAATATAAAAAAATTCATCCAAAATTCATGAAAATAAATGTAATTCCATTTCACAAAAACCACTGGGTCATGCATAGCAAAGTCTTGGCAGCCATTAGATTCATAAACACCTGAATTAGATAAATCAGTCATGATAATGGAAGTGGGAATATTATCATATAGAAGAGCAAAACAAAAATAACTCACAATGATCACATTCCAGGAACTTAAGATTTCAGATGAGAAAGGAGGACAACTTAGAAAATAATGGCTGCAAGCCAGTAGAAAAGATCAGAACCAATCATTCCACCATATCATCTATAAAAATTAATATCTTCTGCTTTCCCTTGTCACAAAAGCATTGAGTGACTTGGAGGCCCTCAAATGGATACTACTTACAAAGGTAATTCTGATGATTTAATATAGAAATTATCCTAATGTGAGCAAACAACATGGGAACTAGGCAAGATATGTCTTTTGATGCAAAATTTAGCCTGTATGTATTTCAGCATTTCATTTTATTATTTTTTTTTAGTTGTAGATAGACACAATACCTTTATTTTATTTACTCCTTTTCATGTGGTGCTGAGGATCAAACCCAGTGTCTCACATGCTAGGCAAGCGCTCTACCACTGAGTTACAACCCCAGCCCCTATTTCAGCATTTTAAATGAGCATTTTGCAACTGAGACCAAATATCAATCATCTCTTGAGGTTTTGTACTGTGTACTAACATCAGATCTATGTAAGAGCAGATATCATTCTTGTTTTTCTTCTTGATATCAAATATCTTGAAGCCCTTGTACTTTTTTGGAATGAGGCCGAGTTTCTGAAGGCACATTCCAGTGTAAATGCTATCAATAAGTTAGAGATGGACCTGGTCAGTTATGTTGTACAGCCTTAGACAGGACTCTGCTTTCCCCTGCATCAGGTGGGTAGACCCCAGAGAACATAACCTCTTGAAGGTAATGATTCAGTTTCTTGACTTGATGAGGGCCAGCATTGTAGGTCACATCACCTGTAAACAAATCTTTGGCTTTGTGCTTGGGTAAGCCGTTCAGGTAATTCAGGATGTGAATGGTATTCACACAAACATCATCATTGCCCTTGAAAAGGAGCTCAGTGTCTGAGCAGGAAGTGCCCACCCACCTGAGAAACTGCACTTCCTNCCCCCCCCCTTGGCTGCTGCTTTTGGAAACTTCCACAGTCAAATGAAGTCATTTGCCATTATCATGATGCCCAACAACTTGATTCTTCGACATCTAACACTATTTCTCATATCTTGTCCATCAGCAGCTCCAGTTCAGCAGGGCAGGGGTGAGAGAGCCTAGCAGCATTCACGTGCGCATGGCTCAACCTGGCGACTGAATGCTCTGTGCGCGGGGCGGGGGGCCGGGGACTGGCGGTGTCTGTGGTGTGCTCCGTGCAGGCTTGCTTCTAGCACTTGTTGCCTCCATCGCCGCTGCCAACACCACCACCACCGTTATGCTTCTCTCCTGTTCCGCCCCACCCCGGCCCCACCTCCACCTTGGTCCTTGCCCAACTCCCCTGGTGGGATCTTAAGGAGAAATCCTTGGGTGCAGATGCTGGCATGGGAGAACCACCCCAGATTAAGACAGGTCATGTTTTGTCCATCAGCCACAGCACTCAGCAATTTGACATAGACATTATTTTAGATTTGCAGAGAGGAAAGGACAGCCCGTTCTGTATTGATAAGATTTCAGCAAGACTCAAAAAAAAAAAAAAAGAAGAAGAAAACCAAAACTTAATGCATTACCATGTAATGCCTTGGTTCCTAGTTCCTTAATTAGGCCCGTGGTTTAGCAGAGTGCACCATCTCAATACACAGATGGTTTTTATGTAAAAAAATTTTTTTCAAATGTTAATTTCCAGTGACTGATGTTCTGAGCCTAAATCATTTTCTATTGTTTGTATTTGATAAGAACTGTATTTGAACTGCTCCTTTATAAGTTGGAGTCTTTTGTAATGGGATTTAACTTAGTGGTTTTACAGGTGTATGAAAAATGTTAAGCTGTGTATTGTACTTAAGAGTTTGAAAAATTCTTAGTTGCAGCTAATTTAAGGGGGAAAAATTAAAACAGGTGATTAGCAGCTGCTTTCGGTTTTGAATGCCCTCGCTTAGGGGTTTTGTGTTTGCTTATTCGTGTGCAAATTGGTGTGGTTATTTTGGACGGGTTGAGACAGCCAGCCAGCACTGGCACCTCCTGGCCAGCTGCCTGGAGGCCCATTCAGGGGACCCTTCCCCAGTTCTCCCAGGCAGATTAGTTCCTGCCTAGCTGCTGGGTGCTTGCCCTCTCCTTCACCATTCAGGCCTTCCTGGGAACACAAAGGAGGTCTGGCCTCATTCCTCCTTGTTCCCTGATACCAAGATGCCTCTTCCCCTGGAGCAGAGGACTCCTTTTCCAGCCAAGAACTGCACATTGGTGGCTGCAGCTCCTGTCCCCTTGTTTCAGTTCTGAACTTCTGGTCCCCCAGGTGATAGCCTCTGGATAGCCTTAAGCTCTAGGACCCACCCCTCAGGTTCTAGGAACCCCCATCTCCCTCTGCTGCTGGTGGGGAAAACAAGTTAGGAAGCAGTGGTCTGGGGCCTGTTTAGGGAACCCCACTTGGGCAAAGACCTTCACTCTGTGCTGCTCTGCCCCAGACCCTGGGCTTTCTTGGCTCCATGGGGTCGCACTTGCTCGGCCCTGATCCCTGCGCTTGCCAAGGCTAGCAGAGCTTTGTACAGGCCGCTGCTGCTTACTTATTAACAATGACGCCAGTGGGAGCTCCGCGGCCAGCTCCCTTTCCAGGCCTTTGTGGCCGCATCCTGTTCACTTAAAGGTGGAATCACGACCTGCCGGACTTGATTTTTCAGTTGAGGGGCTTTTGTGTATGTGTCTTTCTTTGCCCAGTAAGAGGATTGTGTTTTCATTCACAGAGATTTCGTCAGTAAATATGAAGGGAAAATGCTCAGGGGGAAATGCTTGCTGTTCAGATTAATAATCACCCTCCC
>NW_025999880.1:5671290-5689495 GCF_001458135.2 Marmota marmota marmota | reverse complement strand
CCCCCTTTTTTTTTGGCAAGCTAAAGGTGCTCCCTCAGTGCTCTTACTGAGTCTTTGCCTGGCCTCACCTTTGACCTTAGTGGATGTGACAGTGCAGCCAAGATTCCTGCACATCCCGTCTCCCCTCTGGGCCTAGTGGGTCACCTCTTTCTTTTCCTACTTGTGTCGTGAATGGTACTCAGTGACCCACCAGAACACCTTATGGGGCTGCTGTTCGGGGGCCACAGGCTCCTAGTTACAGGCCTTGGTGACTGTTTGCCCCTGAAGAAAAGCAACAGTGAAAAGATGAGGGCAAAGAAAGGAAGGGGAAGACCTCTGTGGGTTTTGTTTTGTTTTTCTGGACAGCATCTGTACCTGTAAAGCCAGAATGACTTCTGCAGGCATCTTTGTCCAGATGGGTTCCAGTCAAGGGTCACAGTTGGCTTTTCTGAAGATGGCAAAGATCAAGGTTCAATACTTGCCAGATCACATGTTTAATGATTCAGGTCATTAGGAACCTCGGGTTCTTCAGGGTTGTTCCGAATACTTTGAGGTTGGTTTCATGGTGGACGTGGGGGAGGGGAGGCATTTGGATCTACTCACAAAGACTCTCGATGCAGTTGTCTGTCAGATTGTGGGTAGGGAAATGGGGATGGCTTTCTAGACCAGTTAGCAGGTGGTCCTCCGTCCTTGCCAGGGTTGCCCTTCATTTTTCCAGGCATTCCCAGAGGAGCGCTTTAGATCGTACCCATCTCCTCCAGTTCCTGGAACCAGAACCATTAGATCCCACTGCTTGGGTCAAGGTGTATGTGTGGGGGGACCTTTAGGAAAGCCAGCTAGTCAAAAGCAGTTTGGGGGTCCCCACTTTGGCTGACTGTGTGGGTATTTTAATCTTACTATGAATGCAGCTGCAAGGGAGATAGAAGATGCTGATAGTTAAGTGCAGGGACCTTGAAATCAGAAAGACCAGGGCTCAAAATTGAGCTCTCGGCGTCTGTGATTGTGGGCTGGGAGGTACCTGTCTAAATCTCATTTCTTCATCTCTAAAATGGCCTCCCCCAAGGTCGTGTGGGTGAGCCCTCACGGAAAGCTGGTAATGGTATTGGTAATAGTGTTGGATGGCAGGATACGTGCCAGTCATGGGTGGGGAAATCACATGTGCAGTCCAGTAGCTGTGGTCAGCCGGTGACATGTACATTGTAGGACCCTGGCTGCTGTAGCATGCTCTGCTACCTGCCCTGGGAAGTACCTGCCCTGGGGTGCGAGCTGAACCCCACTCCCATTTCCTTTACTGTAGGCTTACTCTGCTTTCTTCTGTGCGCAGTATAGTTTTTAATCTCCTTATGAGTGTTCTCCTGGTCACACTGCCTTAGCTGTGCCTCTGCCCCGCACCCCACATGATATCACTTAGCACCTTTTGTCTGTGACTTGGTGTGTTCTGGGAAACTCTTTGCAGAAACTGAGAGCCTGGCCTCCACCTTACACTCAGGAAGTCCCCGCATGTGTCCCAGGCTCAGCACCAAAGAGGTGATGTGGATGCTATCTTCCAGAAAGTTCTTTGCCTTTGAGCATGGTGGGAGGAGGGAATGGAAGTTGGCCCTGCATTTTGTGTGCTAGGGCTGGGCTCTGCAGCCCCTCCGAGCAGACATGGGACTCCTGAGGGGACTCCTGTGGACTGAGATTTAGGATGAGGGTAGGAGATGGGCTGTTGACGCATCGCTAGTGCATATTCGCTTAGTTTGGATCTGGGTGGAATTTGTACCCTGCCTTGCTTCACAGAAGATTGTGGGTGTAACTGTTGAAACAATAATTCCTCTTTAAAACTTTACCTTTGCCTACCTGGTGGAGCCTCTTGTCTCTGGGAGGAGACTGCCTTGGCAATGGCTAAGGGCCCTCACCTGCTGGATTCAGGCTTCCCTGGGAAGCATATAAGGTTTGAGCAGAGGGTGGCTCAGGGCTGGGTGCAAGAGAGGAATATCTATCTAGGGGCTGGCTCTGGCTCCACTCTCTAGCTCCAAAGCCAACTTGCCCTTGTTCTCGGATGCTCTCCTGGCCCTTGAAGGCCACAGGAGCCCGGAGCCCACTAGTTTGATGTAGTAGTACTGAGGTGGGTGCTGTTTCTGGATGTTTGTGCAAACCCACAAGAAGAAACTGTTACCGCTGGCATTGATGCTCCCGGAGAGATTCTTCTCCGGGTTCTTAGTTCTATTAAATTTTAAAAATCCCTTATTGCTTCCATAGAAGAAAAATTTCAGAAAACGGGAAAAGTGAATATAACATTTTGCTCAATATTTAAAGTTAATTTAAGACAGAACCAGAAGCCAAGACAAGTGTTTTTTTCTTTCCTTCATTTGGTGATATAATTGACCCTTTGCACCTCCATACAGCTTAATACGCATTTGGCAGAGGCTAATTACAGGGCACGTAGGTTCCACACGGGTAAGGGGAAAATGCAGATTCCGTGTGAACTGCCTCATTTTGATGTTTCTGACTTGTCCATAACATTTGTCACGGATTTTAACAAGTGGAAAAGAGCATGCGGAGATACTGAGTGTCTCCAGTCTGCTTCCCTAGGTGGGGGGACTGCATGGGGGACATGTTGTGAACATGTGCTTTCTGAAGCCCCCAATTCAGAGTTGCTTGTTTTCATTTTTAGTTGTGCTGGAGATTGAACCCAGGGCCTGCACCAAGCTAGCAAATGCTTTACCACTGAGCCACATCCCCAGCTGAACCCCAAATTCAAACAGGTAGCCTAATATCTCTCTCCTGGGTCAGTTTGGATATGCAGATATGGTCAGTCTTCCAAAGGTAGCACAGTGAAATCCCATTTTCTCATATATTTTGCAAATTGTCTTTGCCAGAAATTAGAAAATGCATAAAACCGAGTTCTCCTGGAATAGATGGAATTTATTTCTGGCACTGGAATAATTGACTGTCAGGAAGGGGCTGTACTCTGGTGGCATGTGTTCTTTTCCTTCTGGAGGTGAGCACCCCTTAACTCTGCTTGGGCCAGAACTGTGGGAATGGCCCATAGAACCATCTGGAACCCAGGGGAGGCAGGATCTTTGTGAACACATTCTCCTTGTCATAGAGTGATGGACATCAGACTTGCAGTTTGTAGAAGCAGAGCCGAGCTCAGACATTTAAATTAAATGTAAATTCCCATCTCCATCGAAGTTTTGTTCTGTCATAGTGCTGGGTGAGAGAAGTCTTTGCTTGCTTGTGTTTGGTGGCACAGCATTCAACCAGGATCCCCTGGTGTTCTTGCCAGGAAAGCCCCCTGGATGATCTGAAAGGGGAGGTGGATGAAGTCACTTGTCTGTGGTCACCTGGCTCACCATGGAAATTAATATCTGACCCGATTCTGTTTGCCCAGTGAGTTTATGGCTTGCTAAGTGGCTGTTGTAATGATCCATTGACTGTTGCAACTGCATTTCATGAGCATTTTATTTCATAGTTCTGAAGTTTGAGTCCATAAATCTTTTGAACTTGAGGTTACAAGTTGGAGGAGCCATGTGGTTCTAGGAAGGCAAAAAAGCGCCAAGCTTATTTTTCCTGCCCGTGTGCTCTGCCCTTCTTTTCTTTCTTTACACACCATCCCTTTGATATTTCCTGCATGACAGAAATTCATGCTCAAGTGTTTATCTTGATGTAATGCTGTTCACGGAATATTTGTATTAAAAAAATAATCTGAAGAGGGCCATGTTCAATCCAAGTGCATGATTTAATTGTAAAGTTTTCAGTAAAAAAAAAAAAACCCAAAGCTGTTGGAACCCTTCTGTGTTGCTTGGTGATGGGAATGTAAAATGGTGTGGCTGAGATGGGAGATGGTATGGCCGTCCTCAAAAAGGTTCACCCAGAGGCCCAGCATTTCCACTTCTGGTTATATACCCAAGAGACTGGAAGGCAGGGACTTGAATAGACGTTTGCACACCAGGGTTGTGGAAACCACCTACATGTCCACCAGCAGATCATGGATAAACAAAATGTGGCATATACAAGAGCTGGAATATTACTCAGTCCTAAAAGGAAATTCTGACACATGCTACAACATAGATGAATCTTGAAGACATTATTCTGAGGGGAATAGACCAGTCACAAAAGGAGAAATATTGTGATCCACACACCCCACTTTTGGTACTGGGGATTGTCCCTAGGGGCACTTAACCACTGAGCCACATCTTCAGACTTTTTATATTTTATTTAGAGACAGGATCTCATAGAGTTGTTTAGGGCCTCCCTGAGTTGCTAAGGCTGGCTTTGAACTTGTGATCCTCCTGCTTCAGCCTCATGAGCTGCTGGGATTACAGGCATGCGCCACTGGGATTATAGGCATGCGCCACCACGCCCGGCACTTGTGTTCCTTTTATATGAGGTTTCTCAAAAAGCCAAATTCATAGAGACAGAAAGTGGAATGGTGATTTGATATTATATATATATATATTCCACAATAAAAACATAATAAGTGAAGATTGGTAGGAGGCCCTGTGTGGGTGGCTGTCAGGGTTTCTCTTCAACCAGGTTGGTGAGAAGCTGCCCTCCAGATGTGCTCTGAACATCTTTGAACATCCTAAAGTGTGGCCCAGGCTGGTCTGTCCACTTGAGCCCACTCATGTGGACCCCAGACCCCAGGCCTCCTGGCTATGAGGCCCCCAGCCTGTGCTGACCTGTATGAATGTTCCTTTTGAGGATTGGGTGGGCAGAAGCAGCTCCCACCTGAAACCTGCTCTCTGGGTTGTTTTATGTGATAATTATTGTGTTCTATTTTAAGCTGCTTCTCTGCATTTGGTAAGTGTCTGGGATTCTGTTTTTGTTAACTCTCTCTGTGAGACACAATAAAAGAACAGAGAGACTTCATGTAGGTGGGGAGGGGCTGGAGCTGGGCTGCCTGGATTTGGAGACACAGTCCCTCCCGTGCAGCCAGAGACTTGATTCCCTTTGGGTGAAGGCTGAGAAAAGACGAGGCTTAAAATAAAAGAAAATACATATTTTCCCTGCTCTGGAAACACGCTTGGCTCCAACACAGCAGGTGGCCGAGGAGCTCAATCTGTGGAAGGCATCAGCGCTTTCAGTGCAATCAAAGTTAAGTGCAGAAATTTAATTAAACGGCATCAAGGATGGCAGAAACTTTGTAAAGCTGCAGTGCATTGTCAAATTCAACAATTATTTCAAGGAACACAATCCACAGATGGCGTCTAATTGATAAATTAAGGTTCTGCTTCTCTAATGGGCTTGCATTTAAGCCCGATTTCCACCCATACAATAACCATCGCCTCACGAAGCCCCCTTCCCCACTCCTTCTCCCTCGTCCCCGCAAGGAAAAGCCACATCGCTCCCCCAGACAGCACCCTGGAAATGCAACATTGGGTCTTCAGCGGTGTGAGGACCTCCGACTTCTTTTCCTGTGAGCCCAGAGTCCCCATTTGAGAGCCTTGTCCCAAGAACATTAGGACTTCTTGGGCCTGTGTGTCCTTTCTGCTCTGCTAACCCGGATGTTGGCTCAGATCTGCCTGCATGGGCTATTTATTTATTCATTTTTTTTTTTCCTTTTTAGCACTGCTGGCTTTTATCCTCCATGGCACAGGATTTTTGCCTGAAACAAAAGCCTCAATTTATTTATTCTTTCTAAAAAAATCCAACAAAACCCTCTGTTTTTCAGACCTCGCGGTACTTCCTGTCTGTTAGCAGTTGATACCCAACTAACTTACTTTTAGTTCTTTAAAACAAAAACGAAAACAAACAAACAAGAAAAACTAACAAAAATAACTTGCTGTCTCCTAAGGTCCAGCCATGTTCAGAGAAATCTCTCCTGTGTTGAGACCCAGTTTGGGGGGGAAAAATCTGTAGGTCTTGATTGTTTACCAGAACTTTATTTTGCAGATGAGAAATTTGAGGGGCAGTGGTTTTAGATGGCTTGCCTTGGGACAAGTTCTGGGTTGTTCCTATGGATGGAGGAGAGACCTTTGAACACATCAGGGATCCCTCCTTTAAATGGTGGTTCCATTTATTTATTTGTCCCACCAAGTATGCACTGGTACTGTTATTGCTTCTCTGAATGCAAAGAGGAAAGCCTCCTTTCCTCCTCCTGCCTGCATGGAGCCCGTAGGGAGGTGTGGGGACAGACTCTGTGCTAAAGCCACAAGTGGACTCATCAGTACAACTTGCAGAGTATCTGGAGGAAATGATGGAATGACATGACAGCCTAGTCCAAGGGGCATCTGTTGGGAACTTCAAGGAGTGACTGCATGGGAGGAAGGACTTAGCATGAACCGAGTTAGGTCAGGAGGACTGGAGGAGCAAGCTTGAGAGCTCCGTGTACTAGAAAAGCCCAGAAAAGGGCATGTGGGGGGAGGAAAGGGCATGAGAAGGTTGGTGACTGGTGGCGCGTGTCATAGAGGTAGATTAGAGCCCACATGCATTGAGCACTTACTGTGTTCCTGGTGCCATTCAGAACTTTATGTATTTTGCTCCTGGATGTACCTCAGTATCTTCTATAGTGCCTTGCACATAATAGAGTTGCAGTGTTTGTTGAATGAATACACCATTCGTCCCTGTGATGGGTATTGTTATCCTGACTTTTAATTTGGGGAAACATAGGCCAACAGGGGGTGATCAATTTGTTCTAGGTCTGGGGCTTCTGAACAGGTCAGTTTTGGTGCTGGTGTCTGTCCATCTCCCCCACCTGGGCCTTTTACCCTCACTTAAAAGGGATGATGTGTGCACACCTGGTGTTGGGGTCTGTAATTAACAACCCTGATACCCTGTACCGTAAGTCAGTATTTTCATCTCTTGAAAGAAAGAAGAAATACCCCACATGAAATAGTTAGTGGTGGAGAGGGTCAGATTCCAAACAGAACTTTTGCACAAGTGGCAGCCAGGTCCAAGACTAAACTAGATGACAGTGGCTTGTCTTTGCTCCATATTAAACTTGTTCTAGAACGGGAATGCAGAGGGGATTGGGGGCAAAAGAATAGATCATATTTGCTTATTTCTAAGGTATGACGGTGGGGATGCCACGACAGAACCCTTTTTAATTGCCTCCTCCTCTGTCCCCCCGATGGCGCGTAGGTGGCTTTTAGAATTCTGCGTAGTCCCTGGGGGCGAGGATCCTGTGCCCGGGATGCCAGCTGATGTGGTTGAATGGCTGTTGGCTGTTTATTTGCTAGTCTGTCGTTACCAACACAGTGTTCTTGAGTTCGGAGGCCCAACAGTGTTTCACCCCCCTCCTCCCCCGTATCTAAATATATCCAACTAGTCAATCAGACTTGGCAGCCGTCAGGGCTGTGGCTGTCAGATTGAGTTTGCCTTGGATCCTCTGAACTCTTGGCTTGTTTTCCCAGCTCCAAAGTGTATTCAAATAGTGATATCCAAATTAGACTTGCAAACGCACACCCAGGTAGGGGACTTGTAGGGAAGGATGAGGCAGCATTTTGGTACAAAAATGGCATTTCCTTCTCTTTTGCTCTCAGCCGTGGAGCAGAGACGGAGCTATGCTTGGGGGGGGATGGCTTCACGCTGGGTGAACGAGATGCGTGGGTGTGTTTTCCTGAATTGTGATTAAATTTTTTATTCTTTAATTTTAAGCTGTATCAGGAGAGAAAATGAGAAATTGGTTGCTGATAGAAAGTACTCTGAGGTCATGGTGGATGTGTGCGGGCGCAGATGTCATGGTGCGCAGAACTGGCCCTGGGGTGTCCTGGTCGTGGGCAGGAGGACGCTGGGAGAGTCCCAGGCCTTGGAGAGGGTGATGCTTCCACAACTGGCCGCGTGGGCCCCGGCAGCCCCTTTCCTCGCTTCCTCACGCTGCTCCTGTAGCCTAGGAACAGGACCCAGCTCCTGGTCTCTCCCCAGGGGCTTGTTAAGAGGGACTTGTGGGAAGCCAACCAGGAGGTTTTAAATCCCTGCCTATAAGGTACCCTGAGCGCTCCAGGAGGAGCCATTATAAATACACGCCCTGAGCGTTATCCAGGTTGCTTATCTGTGAAGAAGGGTCCCTCCTAGAGAGGTCACCAATGGTAAGAGCTGTGCCCGCAGTTCCCATGGGATGCCCCCTTCCCAGCTGTGCAGTGTCCCAAAGGCCCAGGGGCAGTTGGAGTATACAGATCCTCCTCCAGCATCAAGCAGCTGCATTTGGTTTGTAGGTTTCTGGCCTTAGGTGGGTTTAGAGAGGGTGGCATTAAAGGCAGTTCACCAGCTTCGGAACTCAGAGCACAGAAAAATGTAAGCTACAGACTCTGACCTCAAGCAGCTCCCAGGACACCAAGAACAACGTCTTGCAAATGAATGAACTAGAAAGGTGCTTTTCAAATTGTGGTTTGAAATCCCTGGCCATCTCTGCCACCCGTTCATGGGGTCTGTAGTGTTAAATCCCACCCCCATAATCATCCTAAGACTCAGTCTTTTTCACTCTCATCCATTCACCAGCATACAGTGGAATTTTCCAGAGGCTATATGACCCGCGTGGTTGTCAGGCACTGTTCTGAGTGGTTTTGATTCATCTCATTTAATGGTCACGGCGTTTCTATGAGGTGTAGTCATTCCATTTTACAGATGAAGAAACAGAGTCAGAGAGTGGTTACTTATTGGCCAAGGCCACACGGGATCCAGGTGTCAGGTTTCATGCCTCCTGGTCTTGACACCTTATCCTGTTGTCCCTGGGGAGAGCAGGGACCTGTAGTGTGGAGGAGTTCAGGGGAGAGAGGAGCAGAATAACCTTCACTATCCCCTTCTTGACAAGAATAGAAGACAGGATAAAGGGCCTGGGAATGAAGTATTGTTAACCAGACTGGTAAATCAATAGACTAATTAAAAATCAAACACTTTTAAACACTGTTGCTGGGTTAATTGTAAACCCACATTGAAACGTTAAAACTTGCCCAGCCCATGAGTTTGAATTATTAACCGAGTAAGTTAATTTCCAGCCATCAGTTTAGGTTCCCTGTGAAAACCACAGTTAGCAGAAGGGGAATTTGTGTGCCCTTTCCTGCTCAGGCCTGCCTTGGCAGTTACTGGTGCTGCTGTTTGCATTTTTAATCAGAATATCTTAAACATTAGGCAGAACCTCACAAATTCAGACAGATCATGGAAAAAGACTGTTTGAGTCACTGAGGGGTTGAATTTACTTGTACCTTTCCTAATGGAAGAAATGCCACTGTTTTGCCATATCACAGCGTCCCGGTGAGGAAAAAGGACCCTTTTCAAAACCCTTTTGGCTTCTAGTGCTGGGTCCCAGGCCACAGTCAACTGCTGCTTCTGTTGCTCTTGGATAATGTTTTCTGCCCCAAGAGGCCATGTCCTAGGGGAGAGAGTCCAGATTCAGCCCCAAGGTTATCTGCTCTGGAGTGAGACCTCTAGGATATTCAGTGATGGCCACCTGACCCCAAGATATTTCTGTTGGGATTTCAGCAGGGACCCTGCTACCCCTGCCCAGATGTGATTTAGCAGCAGCTGCAGTTGATTTAAGTTCCTGAGCTGCGGTTGTAACCTGTCCCTGCAGGTGGATCCTTCACCCAGAGAGATGCTCTGTGGCAGTCACAGGGAGCTTTGCGCTGAGGCTGGGGACGGGCAGATCCTTGGTGCTGGACATGGGTGACCTCACCAGAGGCAAGAAACCCCATGGTGAAGTCACGAAGCAGGCGGGCTGTTGACGATCCTAGTAGTTCACTCCGACTTGCACAGCGTTTAATTTTTTCCAGAGTTCTTTACGAGATGGTCTTACTTGATCCCCAGGAGACTCCTGTGAGGTCCATTATATAGTTATTTTATACATGACACATGCGGGAAGGCTCAGTAACTTCCTTGAGTGCTGCTGTTTTCTTGTTAATTTGCTAAATGGGCTTTAAAAAAGGAGATAAATGTAAATTTTGGCTCTATAAAATAGTCACATTTCAAATGCTCACTAACGCAATCAATTAATTAAAAAATAGGATAAAATACTCTTCCCACCCCACACATGGCAAGTGCGTAATGTTTGTTCCGTTGGGACAGCTGATGGGGTCACATTACGAGATCGGCCTGCGATAAAAACCACTCTCCACTCCAACTTGGACGTTGACAGAAAGGAGAGACTTGGGTCGTTTGTTTATTTAGAACATTGATTACTGCTTCTGCCCTCCTCTTCCAGTTACAAAAATGTAGGGACGTTTTGGAAAACCACCAAAACTGAATAGAAGTTCCCTTAACCCCAGGACTTAACCATTTAGAGGTGTTCATCATTAACATTTCCTCCATCCTGTTTTTCTTCTCGAGAGGGAGAGAGAGAGAGAGAGAGAGAGAGAGAGAGAGAGAGAGAGAGAGATCTTATTTGCTAATTTGCTTTTACAGCTGTATCATGAATCTTTCCCCCTGCCATTTACTATTTTTATGATGTGGTTCTTACTGTCTGTGGAGTATTGTGATGTAAGGGTTATATTTTGTGACCAAAGCCTCCTCTGAGTTAGCTTGTTAATGATTTATTACTATATAAAACACTGGAATATCTTTGTACAATACCCCTTACCAACATCTCTGGTCCCCTCCTTGCAACATATCTTTTTTGGATGTGTGGGTGTGTGTGCAGGGGATTGAACTCAGGGCACTCAGTCCATATTCCCAGCCTTATTTTGTGTTTTATGTCTCACTGGGTTGCTTAGTGCCTCACTTTTGCTGAGTCTGGCTTTGAACTCGTGATCCTCCTGCCTCAGCCTCCAAAGCTGCTGGTGTTACAGGTGTGCACCACCACACCAGGCTGCAACAGGCATCTAGAAGTAGAATTTTTGGGTTAAAAGCCATTTTTTTTTCTTTCTCGGTACTGGGGATTGAACTCAAGGCCTCTGTATGCTAGTACTGATGTACTACTGAGCCACATCCCCAGCCCTAAGGCTATGCATATTTTAAAGGGGGTTTTATATATATACACACTCATAAGTGTATGTGCATGTGTAATAAAATTATATGACATTGTGTATCTTTTTATGTTTAAAAATATCCAAATAGCCATACTGTATCATATAGGTATATTTATATATAATCTTTTAAAAATCATTTTTAATCTCATATTGCTCCCATAAGGATAAATGGTGCTACTTTATACCATAACCAAAGGCTTGCAGGAGTAACTTAGTTTTGTTTTTGTTTTTTGGCATTGGAGATAGAACCCATGACTGTTGTTTTACTGCATCTTTATTCCTTTTTACTTTTATTTTGAGATAGAATCTCATTTAAGTTGCTGAGGCTGGCCTCGAACTTGTGATCTTCAGATCCCAGCTTGTAGAGTCACTAAGATTACAGATGTATGCCACCATGTCTGGCACAAAAGTTAACTTAATTTTTAAATATTAACAAGTATTTATAAAAGTGATATATAGAGCTGGAAGTGGTAGTACACGCCTGTAATCCCAGCTACTGCAGAGGTTGAGGCAGGAAGACCCTGCCTCTAAATAACTAAATATATATGTGTGTGTGTGTGTGTGTGTGTGTGTGTGTGTGTGCGCGCGCGCGTGCGCGCGTGCGTGGCTGGGGGATATAGCTTAGTGGTAGAGTACTTGCCTAGCATGTGCAAGGCCCTGGGTTTGATCCCTAGTTGGTTAACATTTATCCGGGCTTGAGGATGGAAATAGTTTTCTTCTGAATCAGAACCTTCGTTGTAACCATCCCCAGAAACTACCACCACTGTCGTGAAAAGAGGCGAGTGTGAGGAGGCTCTACCCTCTTCTATTTACATTTGGGAAATGCCAGAAAGTATGAAAATTAAAAGGTGACCTGCAGTCTCACTGCACAGAGAATCATGGTCCACATGTTGATATATTTCCTTTTTTTTTTTTTTTTTGGTGGGTGGGGGGAGTGCATACAGATCAACAGATTGCAAGGCAAGCTCTGCCTGTTTTCTGTGTATTTTATATTTTATTATACATAGCAGCAACAGGTACTTTCCTTTGTAAAAAAAAATACAAGTCACACAGAAACCAGTCCTACCATTACTCTCTCTCTAGAAGAAACTCTCAGGTGTGCTATCCACACCCTCTGCCTCCACCTCCTAGTCCTACTATGTGTACCCTTTCTTCATAGGAACTGTTCAGTGCCAGGTGAAAGTCTGTCCCAGGCCATGATTTTGAAAGTCACTACTCAAGTGGGAAGCGAGAACAGTTTCTTTTTCCCCCCACTGAGATGCATTGATTATATTGATTAATCAATTACAAAAATAAATTCGGAATTTAAAGGGCATCATCTAGTTTCCCGTTCTCGTTTTACAGATCACAAGTTCAAACATTAGTAAGTGCCTGCCCAGGTCAGGTCAGTTAGCCAGTCTGAAACAAAACTGAAATGCCAGGTTCTGGTTTATGTCATTTAAAATACTTAACTTCTTGCAATGCTGGAGCAAGCACTCTACCTTTGAGCTATACCTCCAGCCTTTAAAGAGAAAAGTCTCATTTGCAGAACTGAATCCGTTCCTGTCTAGGTAAGCACAAAAGAAATTGTTGGCGGGCTTTAAAATGCCTGCAGGAATCGTTAGGAGTGGGAGAGAAACCAGTTAGCAGTGTTTTCAGGAGCCCCCCTTCAGAGCCACACAGCAGATCTGGCTTTTTTTTTGGGGGGTGGGGAGGGGTACCAGGGATTGAAAAATGGAGACACTTAACCACTGAGCCAAATCCCCAGCCCTTTTTATTTTTTATTTTGAGAGAGGATCTCTCAGAGTTGCTTAGGGCTGCACTAAGTTGCTGAGGCTGGCCTTGAACTTGGGATCCTCTTGCCTCAGTCTCCCAAGCTGATGGGATGACAAGTGTGCACCCAGCTAGAAATATAGGTCTTGAAAGTAGTTAATCTTCGACAGTCACTGGCAGTCCCTCCAAATCAGGAAGCTGATACAACTGCTGCTGGTTTCAGAACCACTGTCACCACGCTTTCTGACCAGGAAACCTCCATTGCTGCCGTGGCCCTACCATGATCCTGTCCAGCAAAAAAGATTGGCCACGGGGGGGGGGCGGGGGGGGCGTGGTCAGTGAAGACTCAGATGATTGCTGCGAATAACCAACATCTCCCTCAGCATGCTGCCAGAGGAAGCAATTAAAGCACAGAACCCCCACTTCCCCTTTCATACCTAGCTGCAGGGCAATCTGAAATAGTGATCCTTAATTTTTCAGAGGTTGGAATGGATAATGGGCACCCGTTTACCTTGTCTACTTAGCAATTGAGTAAAGACACCAAAAGATACAAAATCTGCTGGAGCTTTAATTTATGGCTGTGTAGGTTAGACTAGCAGGTGATTAGCAGCCTTCCCAGGCTTGAGCTGGTCAAGTAGGTCAGCAGCCTGTCCCGGGAGGCTGCATGAATAGCATTCTCCTGGGTGGTCCAGAACAAGGGGCCCCAGAGAAGAAGCCTTGGGAAGAGCAGATGGGGTTCTACTCCAGAGTCGTTCGCTTTACTCCTCAGGTGGGTGTAGCTAGAAACCAGTTTGAGCGCGTAGAAACTGTAGTGGAATACAGAATTGTGTGCCAGATGGCGTGGAATTCTGAGTGGCTGTGGAGGCCAGGGGCTGAGCAGGTTGGGAGCAGGGCTGTTAAGCCAGGCAGGCTTCTTGGAATGGCTGAGGATGAGGAGGACATGGTGACAGAACAGTATCCCACAATTAAGAACCAATAATGACGTTAGGTCGTGTGTTTCAGGCAAGAATGTGGGCACAGAGGCCACGCTGAGTGGACGTGTTTGGGGCACTCAGATACAACAGCCTGGTGGGAATGGAGAGTTGTGTTGGGTGCAAACAAGGACAAAGGTAGGGATGAGGGGCTGGCTGTGCTCCCCACCTTCTCCTTTCATGTGTGTGGCCCGTTCACCTGGAGGCTGCCGTTCCCATAGCCAAGAGCCATGAACCCCCCTTTGCTGATTTTGGTTCTGGCCGCCCAGGAGCAGCCCACTGAGTCAGCAGGTCCTGCCTTTGAACTCGTGCTCACCTGCTTACTTTAATTAGATGATAGGTAGGTTCCCTTCCCTTCCCCAGGGAAGGTTTCTCCCTTCAGGTGATCAGCTATTTGACGCCAGCATGGGATTAGAGCTGCCTCTGTCCAGTTTCCCCTGGGGCCCCGTTACAGGATGTCTGTGATAGAACAGTCACATGTTGAAACAAGTGAAGGCTGAGTTGCTTGGCAAGTCCACAGACTGATACCGCCGGTGCCTTTTCAGGTTTGCAGAGCACACTTGCACGAGATCCGATTTGGTCTTCAGAGGGAAACTACAGAATACCCAGGAATAGCATCCCATTTTATAGGTGGGGAAACTAAGGCTGAGGGAGATCAAGTGTCTTGCTCAGGGCCAGGTAGTCAGCAAACTGCAGGTCTGGGATCCAGCCCATTGCTCTCTCCTCCAGGTTGAGCCGGTGTCCGCTTAGACTTGGCTTTGAAGTAAGGATTTATTATTGAGTTCAACTCAACAAATGTGTTCCCACACTCTGTGTTAGCTTCCTCAACACAACACAGCACAACACAATGACACAGTGTTGCTCTTTCCACCTGCCAGATCCCTTCTGTCTTCCAAGGGATTCCCTGAAAAGCACAGCGTCCCATAGCTCAATAACAGGCATGTGGTGGATGCAGTGGTGCACGCCTGTACTAGGGAGGACCGAGGCAGGAGGATCACAAGCTCAGAGCCAGCCTCAGCAACTTGGCGAGACCCGGTCTCAAAATTAAAAATAAATAGGGGCTAGGGTTGTAGCTCAGTGATTGTGCACTCATCTGGCTCGTGTGAGGCACAAGGTTCGATCCTTAGCACCACATAAAAATAAATAAATAAAGAGATAGAATAAATTAGGTATTGTGTCCATCTACAATTTAAAAATATTTTTAAAATTAAAAATAAATAAATAAAAGGGCTGGAGATGTAGCTCAGTGGTAAAGCACCCCTGGGTTCAATCCCTGGTTACCCCTCACCCCCAGGGGGAAAAAAGGAAAGTAAGAACAGGTATGTGAGACGTGGACCACTTAGACCCTGTGTTTTGGAGTTGGAGAAACTTCTGCTCGGTGGATTCACTGGTGGTCTGGTTTTTAGGTTGGATTTTAAAATTCTCTAGAATTTGAATTCTGAGGTGCACACCCCATCTTCCTAACCTCCTTGAAAAGCTTGTGTTTATCAGTAGCTAATTGGCTAAATGTTCACATTTTAAAAGCAGAGTCTTAATCTTTTGGNCCTTCAGAGCCACACAGCAGATCTGGCTTTTTTTTTGGGGGGTGGGGAGGGGTACCAGGGATTGAAAAATGGAGACACTTAACCACTGAGCCAAATCCCCAGCCCTTTTTATTTTTTATTTTGATATAAAGTTGCGCAGACTGGCCTTGAACTTGCAATCCCCTTGCTTCATCCTCCTGAATTACTGGGATGACAGGGATGTGCCATCGGGCCTGGCCCAGTACCCTTTTTAAGGTTCCTGGGAGAGAGTCGGAGAGGGAAGGAAAGAACCAAAGCTGACCTCAGGTATTGAAGTTGTCTTTAACACTGACTTGGATCAGGGCGTTCAGTTCTCCACAGCAGTTCCATGGAAATGCCTCTGCCCTGTTACAGCACCCTTTCACATTGTGTTACTGTGACCGGCTACTCACCCGGAATTCCGTGTTGGTCAAGAAAAGGCCAGGGAATCTGGGGCAGTGCCGGGTGAATGTGGTACAGTCAAGTCCAGCAGATGGTGGAAGGCCCGCTATGCACAGGGCTGTGTGCCTATTCACCTGGGCAGTGACTTGCCCTGTGAAGGTGGTTGTCTTTACCACAAGTAATTCAAATATATCGGACCATAAATATATTTCCTTGGATTCTTCAAATGGCCCAATGTAGGAAGAAATACATTCATTTTCTTTCTCTGCGTTGTTTTTTTTTAAACACCCCCCACCCCGCAATGAGTAGGGATGGAAGAGAGGAGAGACGGAGGTAAACTTTCTCATGTTGTCACTTCATCCTGCCTCAGTGATTGAAGCATTGTGGGAAGGTCTTCCCTTATTTTTTGCTTCTTAGTTTACTGAGTTTAAGGTTGTTGGCATGTCAGGCTTTGAACGTGGTCACTTGGAGAGAAGGTTCCAGAGTGGACCAGCCTCTTGTGAAGATGACTGCATTCTTCTCATGCCCACATGGGCTCAAATTGTCACTTGGGGTGAGTGACTGTCTTTGTTTCACGTGTTAGACGTCCTCATGGTGAACCGCGACCTCACCCCTCTCTGACACCCCTCCCGCAGGATCCCGCCACCATCTACGCACACTGGGCAGACTCACCCAGAGGTGGTTGTTTCGTTCTTGATCCCTCTCATCAAGCATGCCCCCAGATCCCTTCAAGAACAAAACCCTAGCACCTTTACCATGTGGCTCTGTTCCTGCTTCACCCCTTTTCCCCTGGCTTCTGGGTCTCCATGTTTTAAGAATGACATAACAAACCCACCACCTGCCTGCACCACAGAATCGGCTTTCCCCAAACTCATCTCTGTCTCAGAATCCAGTTTCTCCTCCCAGGGGCCCTGGGCTGGGGGAGACGTGGTCTCCCCTGGAACTTTGCGCAAGGGTGTCTTTATTTAATTTGACTGTTGCTGTTATGTGGTGAAAACATTCAATAAAAGTCGTGATTTATGAGACATGTGTGGCTGTGGTTGTTTTTTCGGTTTTTCTTCTTCTTCTTCTTCTTTTTTTTTTTTGCTTTGTCATCTATCAGAGAGAGAAAAGCCAGGCCTGATAATTTCTTGGCACATCCTGTGTTCAGTTAAGAATGTCAGCTGTCAGCCTGTCAGGAAGTTGTTTCTGGGATCGGCTTCTCCCTCCTTTACCTCTTGCCACAGTCTCCTCTGTAAACAGGCAGAGGCCCCACTCCGTCCTGCAGGCTGGTGATAAGGGGAGGCAGGACACCGTGGGGAGAGGCTGGTGGCCCCTGCTGTGGCCCCTGCCCTCTGACACCTCTCAGTGGCCACGTGTCCAGTGCAGGTCAGCTCTGGGTTGTCGTATAGGAAGAGGTAGGCAGGGGCCTGGCAGTGGTTTCCAGAGTTTTCTTTGTTCTTGAATACAGCACCTCCCCAGTCCTCTTTGTTTTTTTGGTCTGGCAGCTTTAGCAATCCTTTCTTTTCTTTCCTTTTTCTTTTCTGAAAGTATGTGCATGTTGGATAAAAGGCTCTTGAGTAGAGGGCCCAGCATACTGGGTATTGGCTGCTGAAAATAGGCTAATTGGAGATGGAAGCAGGTTGTCACAGAGGTGCCCGTGCAGGGGGTGGGAGGAGGATGAGCCCCAGTAGATGCAAGGTTGACTCTTACCACCTCTCCCCTCCTCCTGCTCTTATTATTAGCTGTTTGTGAAACGCTTCCAAGGCTTTGCGGAGCCACCCACAGTAGCATTAACCAAGTTGTGCCCTGCATCTTAAGTACCTGGTTAAGGCCCTGTGCAGTAGCGTCTGGAATCGGTCCACACTGAGCCCCCAGAGTGTGCATAAAGAAGTCTTTAACCCGCAGTGGGTGGCCAGGCAGGGCGGGAGGCAGGCCTGTGGAACAGAGCAGAGCGTGTTCCCCTCTGCCCAGAGCCAGGCTTCCCGGCTGAGCTCTCCACACTTGGATTTGGCAGGGAGTGGTGCTCGCCAGCTGGGTGGAAACATGGAAGACCCTGCTCCTTCTGCCTTCCTAACCGTGGAGGCGAAGGCGGGGCCTGCTGGAAAAGCCCACCAGGCTGGCTGCTGTGGGTCTGGTCGAAGTGGGGGTCTGAGGACTTGTGCTGGGGAACTGGCAGGACTGGGCAGTCTGTGGGGAGTCCCCACCCGAGTGCCAAGCAAATGTGGGTTTTGCCTTCTAGTTACTTACATCCAAGAGGGCAGGAGGCCTCCCTGTTTGTGAGCACCCTGGGTCCATTGAGTTTACACATCTGTCACCCTGAGGATAATTAGTTGCCTAGCCTTATCCCTGCTACCTGCCACGTGGGTCTACCTCCTGCTTCTGTTTCTGCTGCCGTCTGCTCTGTATCGAGATCTCTCCTCTGGTTAATGGAGGGCTTTCTCTTTTGGGGCCCATCTTGCGCCCACTGCAGGCTCCCGTCCTTCTCTCTGCCCTGACTGCCCAGGAGTCTGGAATTGGGATTCTGTCCTCGTTGGGCTCTTCCAGCTCAGCTTGTATGCTGCCCCATGAGACGCCCTGGATCTCCTCCTTGTTTTCCAGGCTCTCAGAAGGATGCCCCTTCTTTGATGCCCCCCCCCCCATTTCCAATTGGACAGTCTCCTCTCGAGTCCATCTCCTGCTTCTTCCTTCTTCT
>NW_025999880.1:5665900-5669926 GCF_001458135.2 Marmota marmota marmota | reverse complement strand
CTCTCGAAGTCTCTCCTGCATTCTTCCTCTCTGCCAGGAAGACAGCTCTGCCTTCTTTCTCTATCCCCACAAGCTTCCACTGGCTCTCCTCAGACTGGCTCACATACCGTTTCCTCCTGGTCTTTCCTGTTCCCCTCCTGTGTGCCTCACTAGTGAGTTACATGGGGAGGGCAAGAGCTTTGCAACTCACTCCGGCCCCATAGAACTTTCTGCTAGAGAGAAATTCTCATTCTAGTGCTTGTGCCCGTTGGGCGTTTGAAGTATGGCTGCTGTGGCTGAGGAATCGAATTTTTAATGGGGCTTAATTTTAATTAATTTGAATTTCAGTAGCTATGTGTGGCGGGTGACTGTTGGTTGTCGCAGATGTGTGTCTCCCTTATGTTTGTACTTTCAGCCCTGGCACTGGGCTCTGCCTACCAGAAAAGCCTGATAAATACACTGTACTGCCGAATGAGACGAATCACTTAGATATAGAGTTATCGCGATGGTAGCTTGTGTATTCTTTGCCTATTTTCCATGCAGTTTGATTTTTAAGTTAATAGATTATATACTTGAGCACCACCAGTGCTTTGGGGGATACAGAGATGAATAAGACGTGGTCTCTTCCTTCAAGGAACTTAAACCTAATGGGTAAATATCTCGTGATAATAGGAAGCAGAATGAAATAAAGTGCCACTCTTTTAGGAACAATTTCCATCCTGGGCCGATGCAGGGAAAGAAGAGGTTGGGGGTGACTGAGGGGTGTGGGGGGTGCTTCAGAACGGTCATTCATTCATTCAGCAGATGGGTTTTGCATGCACTGGGCATGTATCTCTGAACAAAACAGAAAAATCTTGGTCTCACGATGCTTACTTTCTAGTTGGAGGGAGACAGGTTCTAATAAAATAAGTGACTCTTAAGGTGTATTGGTAAATGAGAAGCCAGGGGAAGGTGTGCTGGGGTGTGGGGTGGGGTTGAAGTGTTAAACAGGGCCATCTAGGAAGACCTAGTGATGAAAGTGACATTTGTGTCAAGGTATTTGGCCTGAGGCTCTAGGGCTTGGGAATCTGGATAGGCAGCAGTACCCAGGGCATGGTATTGTTGGGGACAGGGCCAGCCAGGGTAATGCCTGGGGTGTGGAAGTGTATGCAGAGGGCAGAGCACCTGCCTGGGGCCTGGGACCTGGAGAGCAGAGTGGGAGATGGGACTGTGGCGGTGCTTTGAACCTTGTGATGATGATTGTCACTATCTCTGCAGAGGTCCCGTCTCCCTGATGAGGACAGCAGTCCCAGTTGTGACTTCTGTTCTCCCTACAAGTATTCATTCACTCCCGGGAGCTTCTCCAAAACTCTGCTGATTAGGGGACAAAAATCTCTTTTTGAAAGAGAAAAAGTTTGATGAGATCAGATCTCTTCTCTGGGTTCATTGTATCCCAGCTCTTATTGTGTTTTTATGTCTCTCTTGGTGCAGGCAGAGCTCTCTGCTGGGTTTCTGGGGGCTCAGCCCCTGGGTTTTTGCACATTTCTTTGCCCTGGATCAACGCAAAGTGGAAGAGCCAGGATCTCTGAGCAGTGAGCAGGAACAGGGTGGAAGACCAGCCAGGCCTTGAGAAGGACTGGACTTGTGATCAGGGAGAGGGATGTCCCATTTCCAGCAAGTGGAGACTCAGACTTGTTGGCTGATCTGCAGATGCCACTTGGAGAATCAGTGTGCCTGATGATCCTAGTTTCAGATGTGTCCCAAGCTTCAGGAATTCAGAATTTGCCTAGCAACAGAAGGAGGGCTTTTGCCAAAGCCAAGAGAGGGCTGTTAGAATAGGTTGCCTTATCACCCCAGGCTGGAACTGACTGGGCCGATCAGGTCCAACTCTTTGTCCACACGTTGAGCTCCATCTCCTCAGTTTTGGTCTGCAAGACTCCGTGGGACGTGACTTTGCCTGTGCCTCTGTCCTTACCTCTTGATTTCTAGCATTGCTGAACTTTTAGTCTGAGACAAGCCATGGTGTTTCATGCCATTGTGGCTCTGCCTGCCCTTCTCCCCTGTTTTTTTCCTGAAAAACTCCTGCTCATTCTTTCAAACCCTAGTCAGGCATCTCCTCTTGAGGCCTTCCCTGCCTCAGCCAACAGAGCTCCGTGTATTTCCCTCTGTCTCTTTTCTATTCTCATACTGCTGTATGTGTTAGGCCCTTGGGGGATCCTTAGGGACAGAGAACCAAATCATTTAGTTTGGGGTCCCAGGACTTCCCAGGACCTGGTAAGGACCACCTACTCAATGATGGTGGGTGTTAAGTAATTATCAAGCACAGGTGACACAGCCAACTCGAAATGACACCAGATTGTGGATGCCAGTGATTTTAGGCCTCTCCCCTGGGTTATCTTACCTTAACTCCTCCCTCTCTCCCTCCCTCCCTCTCTCCCTCCCTCCCTTCTGTGGTACTGAGAATTGAACCCAGGCGCAGGCATGCTAGCTAGCCAAGTGCTGTGTCACTGAGCCAAACCCCGGTCCTTAACTGATTTCTCATCAAGAGTCACTGGTTGTCTTTTACATGTAAAGATGCCTCTGTCAAGTGGCCAGCTGTGTGTGTGAATAGCAAGGAAGGGGGTTGGTCTGACTCAGTGTGACCTGTCAACAGCAGTGCTCTCTACTTGTGTCCTTGGTGGCTCTTGCACAGACCTTTGGCCAGTGAGATTTCTTAGGAACAAAGCCTTTTATCTCCCTGGGGCTCGTGACTTGTGCCCAACTCAGCAATCAAGTCTGTGGACTACGCAAGAGGAAAGAGGAAGCGAGTGACGTGCCCAGGACTTTGAATCATCTTCAAAGTAATCCCGAGCAGGGAACACTCATTCATTCATATTTTAATCCATATTTATTGAGTGCCTACTATGTATTAGGTACCTAAGTGCTCAAATGGTGGGTGAACAAGTTGGAGAGATAGCCAAGTTTCCAGTTCCACTCAGGAAGCTTCTGTCTTGGGGAGGCCTACTGACCATGGCTGATGTGACCATGAGCCCCTGTCCTGCACCTTGTACATAGCAGACCCTCAACCAGTGTTCTTTGAGGGAATGAATGAGTGTTGTTGGGTGGACGGAGTTTAGCCGGGCAGATGTTTTTCCCTGAGGGAGAGGAAGCTTGATTTCATAAAGCGCCTGCCAGGGACAGAGTGATTTCCCTTCAGAAGACCCTGGTCTTCCTTGCAGAAGTGCCCCTCAGAGGGAGCCAGGTGCCGTTTGCTCGGCCTTGTGGCTGATTTGACAGCTCTCTGGAGCAAGCTGCGAAATGAGCCCTCCACACTTTGGCCGACAGCTACGACTCCCCTGTTGCCTCTTCACCTCAACAAACAGCCGGCCCGAGCTGGGGAATGCAGCTCTCCCTTTTCTCCCTTTCGTCGTCTGATTGGCCGGGTGCAAGTGTTTTTAATAGAACGGACATCACGGCCATAAAACATCTGTAACACTGCGTGTTTAGTAAAGTTCTTGGCAGGCCGAGCTCTGTTTGATTGGTGATGTTTTTGCTGTGATGGTTGTTTCCTTTTTTCCTCTTGTTTATCCCCCTGGAAAATAAAGTTTTCTTTTATGTGAGGATTTATAGAAATATGTTTCTGGCGTGAGGAGAGTATGCTGTATTAGGATGTTGGTGTAGTTGAGAAATATTACCTCCGAGGCCTGGGCAGCTCTATCTCCTGTGGAGAAGGACCTTCGCAGTGGTGGGCAATCAGTTCCTCCCTAGAGGGCAAGGAGCTGCCTGGGTTAAGGCAGATAAAGGCCCTGCCTCGCATGGACCACACCAGCATCCTTTGTGCAGGAACAACTTGAAATCTTGGAATTGCCAATCTTGCCAAGCACCACGGCTGAAGGTGGGCTGATTTCAGGAGAGCACTCAAGACACCCAAGGAGGGAGGGTTGATGATAATTAGTTACAAACAAAGGACGTGTGTGTTGTGCCTTTTCCAAGTGCTTGGCTGTGGGCCAGGCAGGGAAGGTTTGATCCCCATTTATAGGCAGACAGAGGTGAGGTCACTGGTGGGAGGGAGGGTGGGAGGGAGAAGGA
>NW_025999880.1:5477860-5665488 GCF_001458135.2 Marmota marmota marmota | reverse complement strand
GGAACTTCTGGTGTACCTGCCATTGCAGCCCTAGGTGAAGTGTGTTTCGTGAGCTGACTCTCTTAAGGCTGGTTTGTAGAGGAAGAAGCGGAAGTTCAGCCATGGCCACCCAGTAAATGCATGACAGAAGCACCCCTGCCCCCAATTTCTCCTCTTTTTTTTATTCTACCACTTGGCCTGCCCATGGGGTTGGCACAGCCCTGCCATGTCCTAAATCTCTGAATCTGGTGTTCTTTCCAGCCTCTAGGACCCTCTTGGGTGTAGGAAAATCACCTTCCATCTTTGAGGGGTGAATTTCTTGCTCATGACTCTTTTGGTTTCTCTCTCTACTTATAAACACCTCTTTGGGTTCCCCCTTTTTCCCCAAAGGAAGTTACTGTGGAGGGAGGGGGAACCACATAAGCACGTCCTGGGGAGGTTGATAGACTTATTTATGACTTAACAGATGGTTGAGTTTCAGAGGCCAATGAGCCAAGGGTACAGTGTGCTTATCTCTCCTTTTGCCCCCTGCTTCCCTCCCACCCCTGGGGACATTTCTAGAACAGTAGAATGGCAGAGCTGGAAGAGATCTGTGTGTGGGAAACTGACCCCAAGCCACAGGCTGGTCATTGGGATGGTATCCAGTCCCTTCCTTCTGATTTCATTCCTTTCTTTTGTCCAAATCTTTTTGCCAACATCTAAACATTAATAATGACTCAGGTTTCCCCCTCCGGCCGGGGAATGGGGCTTTTCTCCTTAACAACCAGATTGTGAAATCACTCCCCCTGTTTAAACCCCCCGTGGAAGTTCTGCCTCCCTAGCTTGGCCGGCAGGTCTTCCCTGTCCACCTGCCTACTTCTCACATTCCATGCACTGGCCGCTGCCAGCAGCCTTTCTGCTGGATACGAGAGATGCTGTAGCCTTTGCTGGGGAGGCTCTTCTTCTTCTCCCCTTTCCTTCCCAGCTCTCCCCTGCTGACCTCTAGGCTGCAGGGCATGCCCAGTCCTGTACCTCAATGTGCAGCCCCTTCCTTGGCTGTAAGCACCTCTAAGGCAGAGACGGGATCTCATGGTCTTTATGTCCACTGAGTTGAACAGAGTACTTGGCACATAGTAGTACTGAGACCGTGTTGGACGGGAGAATGAGAGAGTGGTTATGGCTGTCCACCAGCGACGCTCTTCTGCCGTTCACCTTACTCTCCTGGGCTACACTCTTGCTCTCCCAGGATTCCACGAACGTTTTTGGAGCACCTGCTGGGCCACGGGCTTTCACATACTATTCTCTGGTGGTGCTTACTGCATAGGCATTATCGCCCCCACTCTCCACGTGGCTCATCTCAGACTGCACGGCTAGGGAGGAGGCTGAGCTGGGACTCTCGCCCAGCTCTCCCTGGCGCACACCCCAGTCCCTTCCATTCATCCATGGTCTTTCTCCCTTCATGCTCAGTGAAGGTAGTGGTGGGAGAAAGCCAGGCCTTTGCTGAGGCATCCATCCTCACCTTTCCTCCCCTAGGAAGACAGAGGCAGCTCCTTGCAGATCCCTGACTGTATGTTAGAATCTTCTGGAGAGTGTTAAAAAGACCGATGTGCGGGCCTTACTGTGGATCCATTGAAATGGGAGTCCTTGAGATCGGGGCCCCGGCATCGGTGGTTGGTTCAGGGTTCTCAGGGTGATGCTGATGTGCAGCCAGGGCTGAACAGCCACACTCCAGGAGTGTCGGTGGCAGCAGCCTGGCTCAGCACTGTGGATGAGGTGGGTACAGCTCGCTCATCAGGAACTGATTGCCATGTACATCTAAAATATGGTAATGACGGTAATCAAGGCTAAGGGTTAAGGCTGCCATTTGTTCTTTTCACAAAATCAACTGGAGGGTTTGGGGGATGGGATGCCATGGCTTTAAAACCTACCAGCGAAGTGTTTGTTCTCTGTCTGTCTGAAGAAGAGCAGGTCAGAGTACTGGTGACGAGACAGGCCACATTCTTGCAGGTGGCTCCCAAGCTGCTGGGGGAACGTGTTCTACACATCCTCTCGTGGGCAGTCTTACTCAAAATTCAGTGATAGGTCCTAAAACCTGTTTTTCCTGAACTTGTATCTGAGGGTCTGCAGTCCTGACCCCATGACTAACAGGTCTGACTTGGCTTCTTCCTAACATGGCTCCTCAGCCCTCCCTGGGTGTTTCCTGAAGGTCGTGGAGAGGATATGGTGCCCTTCAAGATGGTAGGCAAGGATTAGGATTTCCTTCTGGTTGCAAGGAAGTTTGAAACGCAACTTCTGTGTAGAAACCTTCTTACTACTGGCCACCCAGGTAACCTTCAGCATTTTAAGAAAAGAGCCCCCCCGGGAGGCAGGAAGGGTGCTCTACAGTCTCACAGAAGGTGTGTGTTCACAAGTCCCGCCACCTGTATGTGGCCTGGCCTCCAGTGTGGGGAGCCTTAGGCATTATTCAGCCTGGAAGTAGACACTAGGGGGGCTGCGGCCTGGGAGCACACATGGACACAGCTGGCAGGGTTTTCCTTGGTGCCTATGCTGTAGGAGGGGGAGATTGTGGGTGTTCCCAGTTACAGTGTGACACTGCCTGTCTTGGGGTATTACTGACACCGGGTCTTATACTCATTTTATAGAAGAAGGGGATATGAGGCCCAGAGCTGTTAAGAAACTTGACCCAGTCTATGTGACAAACCAGGGTTAGTTATTTAGCTTGCCCCAGCACACACAGAGTGCTTGACAATGCACACACTTGTAGACTGATAGAAGATATTTTAAGCTCTTTATGGTTGTTGTGTTTTATTTGGACTCTTTAAGCTGCATCACCTTGGGCCTGTGCTGTAGACACTGGCCCTGAGACCATCTGTGTCTCCATTTCTAGGGCTTTGCCTTTCCCTGTGAGTCATCCTACACATCTTCAGAATTCCACCCTGGGTGGGCGCCTTGGGCTCCCACTCCCAGAGTGACAGGCACAGGTGCCAGGACTGAGTTCCTGCCCTCCCGCCACCCTGTCTGGCCCACTCTTTTCCTCCTTTTTCTGAGGTTTGTGAAGAATCAGCTTTGGCTGCCTGTCCCTTTCTGGGGCTTTGGTGGCGCCCCTTTGGTAAGCAGAAATGCGGGCCTCCTTGAAGGTTCAGCAACAATAAAGCGTACTTATTTAATTTTGCTTAATCTCGCTGCTGCAGAAGATGATGGGTTTCACCTGCATCGATGTATTGGCAATCATTCGCACACTGGAGAAAGTTGCTGGGGCCTTCCCTGTTTTGAGTCTGGCTCACTGAGTGGTGAGCTTTGGGTGACGGGAGAGGGGTGTTCTGGGAAGGAAGGAGTGGGGGGGAGGAAACTACCTACCTCTGCAGAGCAGCCTGGTGCCCGTGGCTGGGATGGCCGCTGGCCAGCCGCCTCGCTCAGCATCAGTTGATGCATGGATCATGCTCCTTAATTTCCTGTGCTTTCCAAAGCAGCACACATCTCTGTACCTTTCTCTCTTCCTTCCCCCAGGCCCCAATAAGATTCACTGCTACTGTCTAGGATATTAGTCTCTGATACAATCTGTGGACAGGTCACCCCTGCGGCTGCAATTTTCCCCCCAAGGGTAAAAGGAAGTAGTATTTTTTAAATGAGTCTGGGAGGGAGCCAGGCAGAGAGGGCTCTGGGATGAGGGTGAGGAGCGGGAGCTCCCTGCTGACGCATCCTGATGGGTTCATTAGGAGAGAGCGTGTCCTCCCGCCGGTGAGTTACTGTTGTTTTAATCAGAGGTAATGTTGTAACCTGACTATGTCGTATAATTGTGTGTAAATTTATATTCCAGCCCCATATAGATGAAGGCTGTTTTTTTCCTTTCAATTTTAAAGCTATTTAGAAGGAATGCCAAATTGTAGCTTGAACCCTAGCGCTCTCTGGCTAATAACTATAGATGGGGAAGGAGAAGTTGGAGAAGCATTTGGAGTTATATTTGTAATTAGTTTCCTCTGAAGTTAAATTAATTTCTGCAGTTGGCAATAGAATGTATTGTTACACCTTTTCCCAGTGGTCACCTGTGGGTGAATCGAGGCACATGGACTTAGATGAAGATGAAGCAATAGGGCACATTTTCTTGGACACTGGAGTGGATTTCAAGCCCTTTTAATGGTCAGATTCTTGGCTTCAGGGTCTCTGCCCCCCACCTTTTTAAAAAATATTTTTTAGTTATACATGGATACAATGTCTTTCCTTTGTTTATTTTTATGTGGTGCTGAGGATCGAACCCAGTGCCTCACATGTGTGAGGCAAGTGCTCTACCACTGAACCACAACCCCAGCACCCGCCCCCCCCCCACCTTTTTTGACAGCTTTATTGAGACAATTCATACACCATACAGTTGTACAGTTAAGTGTACATCTGAGTGGTTTTTAGTCTATTCACAGATAGGTACGCTCATTCCCATAGTCAATTTAGATTATTTTCACCATCTTAAAAAACAAAACAAAACAAAATCCCAGCCTGAGCCGTGGTGCACTCTGTTGTCCCAGCAACTCGGGAGGCTGAGGCAGGAAGATCACAAGTTTGAGGCCAGCCTCAACTGTGAGAGCCTGTCACAAAGTAAAAAAATTAGAAAGGACTGGTGATGTAGCTCAGTGGTAAGAGCATCCCTGGGTTCAATCCCTAGTCCCGGGAAAAGGGGGGGGGGGTAAAAAAACCCCACCAAACCCCCCAAGAAAAATAAAAACCCTTGTACCATTTGGCCGTTACCTCCTCCTCTCCCCTAACCCCAGGTAATCACTGTCTACTTCAGTTTGTATAGATTTCGCTATTTTGGACTTTTGCATGAATGGAATCCTGTGATGTCTTTGGTGACTGACTTCTTTGATTTAGCATGAAGTTTTTAAGGTTCATCTGTGTCGCTGGATCTGACAGCACTTCCTCTTTATGATTGAATGCCGTCCTGTCATGGATGTACCACATTTTGTTTATCCATTCCTCCCTTGAGGGACATTAGGGTTGTTCTGCTTTGGGGTTGTTATGAACAGTGCTGCCCGTGGACATTTGTGTAAACTAAACGTTTTAGGATGGAAGAGTTTTCGTTTCTCTTGTGTGTATACCAGGAAGCAGAACTGTTAGTCCTCCGGTGGCTCTGTGTTGGATACTTTGAGGAGCTGCAGACTGCTTTCAAAGCAGCCAAACCATTTTACATTTCCACCAGTGAAATCTGACTTGTCATTTTGGCACCTTTGCCTTAAAATTGAAAAGGGCACAGTCACACGAGTTCTTCCTCATGGTGGCCTCAGTTCTTCTCTTTCCCCAGTTGTGATTTTTTTCTGCTGGGAAGAAAGAAGTCGATGTCATTGCCAATGAAGGTACCAGGGACTTCAGTGACCAGAAAGGGTGGTCTTCACCTCCATCTTGTTTGTGCAGCACTGTTGACTTGGGATACTTAGAATCCCTGAGCGTCCGTTTCCAGGCGCAAGATGCAGCTGGGGTGTGTGGATGACCGAAAGGAATTGGTTGGAGGGGCAGAGCCCGGGCCTGGCCCACAGAGGGCCTGCAGTGAGGGAGGAGAATTCAAAGCATAGAAAGAGAAGCAGGAAAGCCGTTCCCTGGAGAACAGGACCTTTCTCCTCTTTGATTTTATCTGGCAGGAAACTGCCCTGTGTAAACCCCGGCCCTTCTTTATCTTGGGTTCTGTCTCAGGGCCTGAGGTCCTTGTGCAGCATTTGGGCGGCTTCTACTTAAGGTTCTTGTTCTCTTTACTCCCCCACCTCCAAGAAGGCAGAGGCAGACTCCCTGCATCCCCCCCTGCAGTGGGGACACAGGTGATGGGTGCCACCTGCCTGCCTTGGCAGGACAGATTCCAGTTGTCACACGTGTGGGAGTAACATATTCCCCCAGCCCCTCCCCACACAGAGCTTCCAGATGAAACCTCACATGGAGAGGAGCGGCCGAGGCTGTGGTTCCCCAGAGCCTCTCCTGTGCAGGTCTTCCCTGGGGCTGCTGGGATGCATGAGCATACACAGGTGGGGTAAGCAGCAGAAATGTACCCTCACAGATCTGGAGCCTGGAAGTTGGGGCAGGGCTGGCTCCTCTTGGGGGAGAATAGGTTCCAGGCCTCTCCAAGCTTCTGGTAGTTGCTGGCAGTCCTTGGTGATCTATTTTCTAGAAGTGTCCCTCTGGTCTTTCTGTGTCTTCACATGACCTCGTTCTTCCTCTGTCTGTATGTCCTGTCCTCCTCTTAGCAGAACACCAGTTTTTGGATTTAGGACTCACCCTACATCCAAGAGGATTTCTTAACAAGGTTCTTAACTAGTTACATCTGAAAAAACCTTCTTCCCAAAGAAGGCCACATTTTGAAGTTCAGGGTGGATGTGAATTTGTGGGGGGATGCCCTTCAATCCATCCTAGTCTCTTTTTCACATATGTCTCAAGAAACATTTGGGAGAAGATTCCAAATTCCTGCCCCAAGCTCTAGTTTTGCTTGCTAAGTGAGTTCTACCCTTGGATTCCCATGTCATGGTGACAGTAATCCTGATGGTGGCATGAAGGGTGGTGGCGGCAGCGGTGGCGAGAGTGGTAATTTTGTGGAAGGGTAAGGTAAGAAAGAAAAAAAAAATCCCAGAAGAAATAGGAATTGTAGAGGGTATGTCCCTTGGAGGAACACCCTGGAGACTGGGACCTGCAGTTCGAGACCTCAGTCAGCATCTTTGCCATATAGAGACTGGGCTTGATCTTCAGGTGCAGTGGGGGAGAACTGTCATGCTGGGGGGTAGCAGGGGTTTCATTCCTCACTGTGAATTTAGTGAGCATCTTTGTTCTCCATGGTCACTTGACAGTATGGGGTGGTGGACAGAGCCCTTGTCTGGGCCCCAGGGAAGTGGTCCTCCTAACCACCCATCTTGCCTTTAACTACGCATCAATTCTTCTTCCTGGGACTCGATTCTTTCATCTGCATGATCAGGGTTGGTGGCCTAGAAAGTTTGCAAGATCCCATCCCACACTAGCCCTCTCTGTATCCTTTTCCCTCTGCTTTATCTACGTTGGGTCCCCATAGGTGAAAGAGCGTTGGAAAATGAGCCTGTGCTCTTGGCAGTAAAGATGGCTCATAGTTTACACCAAGGGGACTTTGAACTCTTTTCAGGGATATGATAATAGAAGGAGCTGATTTGATTTCTCTGGCCTCTCCCCTCCCCATCAAGCCATTTCTTGCCTTTCCCTTCATTGGTCAGGATTAAGAAAATTTTTTTTTATTTGTCTGATATTGTTTTTTCTTCTGTGTTTACTGATATCTTTGGGCCAGTTTTGCCATAGCTGTTTTCTCCTTCATCTCTTCTTGAAAGTTTCTCTGTCTGCTGCAAGTGGGGTGTGCCTGTAATCCCAGCTACTCACAGATTTGAGGCCAGCCTGGACAATTTAGCAAGACCCTGTCTCAAAATAAAAAGGGCGGGGTGGGGGGTGGGGGGCGAAGCTTAGTGGCAAAGTATCCACGGGTTCAATTCCCAGTACTGCAAAAAATTAAGTGATTTCTTTTTACTAACCTCCCCTTACCCTCTCTGCTTTCGGCACATGCCTGTGTGTTCACACACGCGTGCATACACTCACACACAAACACCATTTGCTTTATCATATTTCATAAAAATACAAAGGAGTGGCCCCATTCTGAATGATCAGTTCAGCTGGAAGCATATTTTTTTTTAAGAGAATTTTTAATACTTAAAAAGAAAACCCAACAGGCCCTCTCTCAGCTAGAGGCAAGAAGGTGGGGTTCTTTGCCGTGGTAGTTAGCAGCTGGCTCTGGCCAGTACTTACATGTAAACAGCAATTTTCCAAACTGGCATGGCTGCTGGGGCTTTCTTTGTGGAGCCAAGGGGCGTGTGGAGAGCAGTGGTGTTTAGTTAAATTATGGGTCTAGATGTAAAACTTTGCAGTGGGGATTTGTGAGAGCTTGACCACTCCCTACGTGCCTGCGTGCAAACTGGCAAGAGCGTGCGGGCACACACACATGCGCGCGCACACACACACACACACACACACCTCGCTTTCCAGAGTGACACCCTAAACCTTAAAGGGAGGGGTCTCTTGGGGAAGCTGTAGCCCAAGGGATGCACAGATCTTGGGGAGGTAGGGAGTGTCTCCAATGGTAGAAAGCACTCCTGTACCAAAGGGTTTCCTGAAACCTGGCCACCCAAACCCCCCCAGGAAAAGGCTACTTAAGATCACTTTCTTAGTGGGCATTGGACTGAGCACTCTAGAACCCCTGGGTGGGTTCATCTTGGTGCCCTATGGGGAGCCAAGTGCCACTGTCTCAGCATTTTGGTGTGCAGTGGCTGGTGTTCCTGTACCCCGAGGGGTTAAGTGCTACACTGGTGTCAAGGCTGAAGGTTAGGAATCAGTTACTGAAAGGCGTGGTGAAAGGAAACAGAGGTGGCCCCTTCCGTTGGGTGTAGAGGTTTTTTTTTTCTTTTTCTTTTTTTTTTCTTTTATAACTCAAAGGACTATAGAGCCAGGGGATCAATGTTCCCTTGTCCTGCTCACTGTTTCTAAGGTCAGGAGAAGGTTAAAGTTCAGGGGGCTACTGGACAGTTCCTGGTAAACAGAAGCCAGGACTCAAGGGGTGTGCTCCCCCCGCCCCTGCACACACCAACCTTGCCATGGAAGGAAAATGAAGAGACGAACGTGATTCTAGGGTCCTCTGGCTCCAGAATGCTGATCACAGAGCTGTCCACAGTCCATTTGGCAGTAATGGTGTCAGGATTCCCAGAGTCGATGACCCTCACCTCCCACCCCCCATGTGGCCTTGGCAGGAGAGAGGTCACTGTGCACAGCTCACTGGCCCCCCAGCTGTGCTCCCATCTCTTGAAGCTGAGACATCGGTGAGCAGCTAACCGAGTGTTGCGCATCTCCCCTGGCCTTTTCACATTTGGAAGCTTTTGATTAAACCAGTTTCCCTTAGTGTTGCTGGGGAGTGGGATCCATCACTGTATCTGAGCTGGTTCCCGGAGAGGATGTTTTACTAATTCAGACACTTAGGTGCATTGTCTGGGGCCTGGAATTTCTCATTCTTCTTCTTCTTCTTTTTTTTTAAAGTATTTTAAAGGCTTTTTTGGGGCCTGTGTAGATTCATAGCTGGGTGTCTGCCTCCATGTAGCGGGTTCTGTCTTGGCATGTTTATGGCTGCAAGGCGACAGTGGAGGGTGTGTGCAGAGGCCTTTTCTCTTAACCAGTTCCCGGGGAACGAGCATTAGGTTGACTCCTGTAATTTGGAATGAAGACACAGGGGGTCATTTCGTTCTCTGGGGTCCATGCGAATGTTTGAAGATAGATAGGGCTGCCATAGTCGACCTGCCTGGCTCTGAACAATGCAGGAGGGAGACCTCAGGCCTCCTTTTGTAGAATGCCTCTACAGAGTTTCTTAGGTTGAGTTCTGCAGCACATGTTTGTAGGTCATGTTAGTGTTTCTTTATGGATAGTTACTTGGCTAGGGTGAAAAAACTAAATAAAAATTCTAAAATTAATCTGTTAGGAGTCTCTGCGCATCGAAAACCATACAGATGGAGGGAGGTGTTTTTGAAATTCTAGGGGAAGATAATGGGGCCATAAGAGTTGATTTTTCAAAGCCATTTGTATTATACATCTTCCTGCTGCACATTTTTTCTGAGCTTAGAGGGTGAATTTAGTAACTGACATTGGATTTAGTTACAGTGACCATTTATTTATCATCTATACTGTGCCCTATTAGCCTCTTTGGCATATGTTATTTAATTTAGCCCTAATGGGCATCTTGTGTGGTAGGCTAATTATTATATCTACATTTGATAGTGGATTGAATTCTATGTTCTATTAGAACGTAAGCTCCAGTGCCTAGCACTTAATGTGTCTGTGGAGTGAATACATTAGGAAAGTTAGGTTCACTAAAATTTGATTATTAATGAGTGTAGGGAGAGAGTTAAATCTGGAGAGGGCCTGATGGAGCTTTACCATTAAGGCGACCTTGATCTGCCGGGGAGACGAGGGGATGGATGGGAATGGAGATGGACAAGAAGGAGCAAGAGTGGGCTGCCCACCTGCTAATGAGAGGACCTTGGAACTTGGGAAGTGTGGACACTGGCGGGATATTTGTAGAAAGTCCTCACACATATTATCTCATCAAGTCCCCCAGTCATCTGAAAAGAGATGGAAGACAATAAATCACAGCTTTAGATGCTTGGACGAGCCACTGCATGGTATTCCTAGGAGGAAGGTGACTGACTGACAGTATGCGGTCGCTAGGACAACGTCCTGAAACTGTGCAGAAAGTCCATTTCCCAGCTGTTCCAATTTGGGCTGTATTAACATATGTACATCCTGGGAACCACTAAACCGAAACCTGAGCTCCCGGAAGTCTGGGAACCTCTATCCCTCGGGTCATCATAGATTCATGAGAGTTCTGCAATGGGGAGATTTGGGGTTCTGATCCAGCACTTCATGGAGCAGAGGAGAAAATAGACCTAAGGAGATGAGTCCCATCCAGGGCCACACCCAGAGTTAGACACTGATGTTGTATTTCCAGTATCTGTTATACTCCTGCAATTCAGGGGTGTCACTCAGATGATCTCCCGTTGGAGGTGGGTTAGTTCATCTCATTCACGTGGCTAACTTGCCAGGAGTCTCGGTGATGACCAGTCCAGGCAGCCAGGGGCTCTGCATCTTGCATCCAGTTGTGACAGATACAGATGGCATTTTAAAAATTATTATTAGTCACCCCAACTGGTGGAACCCTGCACCCACTAAAATTTTCAGTTTTTTATTTTGATGTTAAAACAAAATCAAAGCCAACACACACAGCCTAAATTCAGCCTTCAGAGAAAGATGCTTATTTCCTTAATTTTTGGACACTACATGTAAGACTCTTGGTCCTTACTCTGAGCATTTGAAACTGATGGGATCCCCACACGCGGCCATATGTGTTCATTTTCGCACACACTAAGCATTCAGCACGGACTCTATTGTGCCTGACCCTGTGCTTTGCATCGCAGACAGGAGGAACCTGGGTGGCGAGTAGTGAGTGCCGTGATAAGGAGATGGATCCAGCCTTAGAGGACTTCAGAAGAGGGAGCAATAGCTCCTTGCTGGGACCCCAAGCAGATATTTTGAATTTTGGAGAAGGTTGTGGGACCTTGGAGAATGGTTATAACTTGCCACAGGGAACTTAGGAGTAGAGAGGAATTCCAGGGGAAAGGACCTGTATCCAGAAAGATGTGGAAACCTGGGGATTAGTGGGTTTTGAGTCAAGATGAATTACACAAAACCTGGAGGGGAAGGAGTATAGGACAGAGCTTTCAGGGTGGTCCCTGGGTGTGTGGCGTTCTGTTTGCCGACACAGCATCAGGACAGTGGAGGCCAGGGAGCCCACACTTAGTTTTGAATTATGTGTGCAATTCTTATTAATAAGATTTTGGGAATATTTCTGGGCAGCAGTTTTTATGCATGTAGCTCTGCTTTGCCTGTTTTTCTGAAGTTTGAAGTAGCTTGAGATAGGATTGTTCTCTGTATCCTGGTCATATCAGAATGAAACTGGCTTATGGCCACTGAAGTCCTGAAGTCCCCTCAGCCTGTGGCAAGCTCAGGCTTCTAGGTGATAGACTGAATGCCTAAGATACACAGAGAGACAGACTCCAGCATCCTTAGACATCCAGTGGCCTGGACCATGAAGCTTGCACAGATTTAAAATTGTCTTCCTGGATAAATGTGGAGTGTGGCTTGCTTCAGCATCTTATTGAACGCTACTTCGGATAACCTGGTTATTAACTTGTGCTCTCCTCTTGTCATTTCTTGCAGATGGTCACAAGAACAAAGAAAATATTTGTAGGCGGATTATCTGCGAACACAGTAGTGGAAGATGTAAAGCAATATTTTGAGCAGTTTGGCAAGGTAAGCACTGCATGGGGTTGGATATTACAGGCCAGAGGTAGCCTAACCGGTCCTTAGGAGAGGCCGCTGTGGCCCCTGCCTCTGCCACAGCTATGTCCTGAAGACTGTCGTCCTTGAATTTGGCCATCATGATTTAAGTGAAATTCTGCAGGAGCCGCAATGGAAGAGTCTGCTTGTGGTCAGCACAGAGCCTCACATGCCAGAAGGAGCAGACAGAGTGGCCTTTCAATGTGGCTTTACAGGCATTTGCTGCCCACGTGGGGCCTGGATTGGGGAGAGAGGCGGGGCTGTGACTCACAGAGCAGGGGCTTCCTCCTTCTGTGCGTTTCTGGCAAAGGTGTTGAGAGATGCTGCTCCCTGGGGCACTTGGCAGCAGCATTCTCCCTGTTAAATGCCCAAGGAGACTTGGAAGAGGTGCCAGTCCGTACCTGTCAGCATTCTCTGACCTGCGTGTCTGTGAGACAGCAGCAAAATGATGGCCTGAGCTTTGCTGCTGGTGCAGGCCGGGGTCAGTTTCCCCCAGTCAGCTAGGAAACAGAGTGGGAAGGAGCACATGCGACAGATGGAGTAGCAGACAGACAGGATGAGCACCCAAGGGTGTTGTTCTCATGCCTCTCGCTAGTTGGCTGGGGGAGGCAGTGAATGAGTTCCTCAGATGGCCTTGTTGCCCCAGGGGTCTCTTTTGTAGTCTCCCTTCTCTGGCTTCTGTGGAAATGTCAGGGCCAAGGAGACTGGCAGGTGAGTAACTGAGCTGGCCTTCTGCTTCCTGCAACTCTGAGTCACTGTGGGCATCGTTGTGGGAGGCCAGGTGTGTGACCATCTCCTGAACAAGTCTGCCTCTTCTCTCTAAAAGGGCTGGCCTGGCAGAGCTGCTGTGGCATTCTGAGAGGACATGGCGGTATTATAACCCCTGTGGCTCATTTACTCCCACGGTGACTGTTATACTTACCACGGGTAGGACATGGACACTGTCGCCCACTGGCCAGCCTGAAGGTTCTGTGCTTTTTATTTGTTTGCCCAAGGCAATGGGCAGCTATGACTCCATTCCCAGATGAGGGCCATGACCTTTGGTTAACCTCGAAATGGAGATTTTCCTGTCTCCGTTGTTAATCAACTTCTGCATGGAGACCAAGCAACAAGGAGAACCAGCTCCTTCCAGCCCAGACGTGTATTTGAAATGGCACTGAATCGGCCATCCAGGAGGGTTTCGAAAGAGGTCCTCCCTACACCCCTTCTGGAATTGCTAGTTGGGGGCTGACTCATTCTGGCTGGTTCTAGGAATAGCTAAGGGTGTTGGTGATCATGCATGTTACGGTGCTTCTCTCCCCAAGACTGATTTAAAGCACCAAAGGGGTTTTGTTCATCACTTGGCCCCACCCTGCCGATGGAGAGGAATTGGAAGTAATTAAATGAGACAGGTCCATTTTGCATGATGGAAAGCTCTGGAGGATGAGCCCTTTTTGCTGCCTTTAAAACAAGTCCAGGGGTAGTGTTTGCAAACACGAGGTGGGATTTCTTTGTCGAGCTATAACCTGCCTTGGAATCTCATGGGCCTGCAGGTGTCAGGGAAGTTGCCGTTGCCCAGATGGGTGTTTAGAGTGTTCCAGACAGGCTCGTACTTGCCAGCACCCGGTACATCTCTGCACGTCCCTGATGCCCAGTTTCTTCCTCACTTTATTCTCTTCCTTTCTCCCTTTCTCTCTTTCTGTTGTTTTTCATTAACACTTATAATTGTGATTCAGGATGCCAGCAGTGGGGGTGCTCTGCAGGCCGTGGCCATGCCCATGGCAGCTTCCATCGCTGCACTGAGAACAGTTGTTCTTTTGTCTGGGAAGCAGTCACAGACCATCTTCCCTGGCATAGCACTCTCTGGGTCTGACGCCGCCGCCCAGTTAATTTTGCACTAAGGTTTGTGGATTCCGGCAGGATGTAGAAACTTATCAAGTGTTTCATTAAAGGACTAAGGAGGCTTTTGAATGTACCAGAATCATAACAGTCTCCGCTCACATGTTAGTAGCTTGTTTTGTACATATGCTCTGTGCATTATCTGAGTCTGTCTTCAGAAGAGCTCATTTCTCCTTTGCTGGTGGCTAATATTGCATCTCTGGCCCCTTGGGCAGGGCTCACCAACTCTCAGGATTCTGGTGTAATTCATTTGAATCCAGGATGATCAAAGTACGGAGAGTCTGCTGCTAGGCCTTAAGGGCCACTAGTAAATCCAGCAGCGGAGAAGAGAGGTAACAGATAAATTGAGAAACGGACTCTTCCTCTTGGCAGTTTATATTCTGGGTGAAGGAAGCCCCTTGTGTGGGCCCTCACCTGCAGTGTACTCACATTCGTGCGTGAACACGGGCACACATGCACATGTGAAGTTGTTTTGGGCCACCTTCAAACCAACTGCAAATTAGTGAGGTGCAATTTTATTATTGATAATGAGTGCTCATTAAGTGTTAGATTCTGGGCCAGGCCATTCACTTGTATTATCTTGTTGAATTTTTTCCTGCGGGAGGCTGCTGGTTGTATTCTCAGGTTGCAGATTGTTAAATGGGGTCTTGGTGGGCTTTTGTCTTTGACTCAGGTCATAACCTCCTGAGTTGGGTGCAGACCCCCTGTCCCTAGGCATGTCTGACAACAGAACCTGAACTCTGTGCCTGGTGCCATCTGCTGATCAGTCTTCAGGAAAGACTTAGGGCCGGGAGGTGGCTTAGGAGAGGAAAAGGTGGCGTCCCTTTGGCAGGCCAAGGTCTGTGTGTATTCATGGGTGTCACCCAGCCCATTTGGCAAGGGTGGACAGAGTAAGTCTCAGCAAGGTCACCCAGGTGAAGCAGTGCAAGCCCAAAATTCCTCTTCCTCCAAGTCCAGAACTCCACAGGCTCCATGCAAGGTGTGCCATTTTTTAGGGTCTCTCATCGTCATTCCCCTCTCCTCTTCCTCTTCCCATCCTGCCTGAGGTGGCAGCTGCTCCAACTGTTTATTCAGGTGGCAGTCAAGATGGGTAAGACTGCATCAAGGGGCTGAGCTAAGGGAGTTTAAATATGTCATTACTGGTGAGTGGAGTGGGTCTAGAATGACACACCGAGAGCTCGAAATAACTCAAATTGGAGGCTTCCTTTTGTGCTGTTTCCCACCTTCCTGCCAGAATATTTTACCCCTCCGGTTGGAGACGTCATTACTTATTATGTTTAAGGTGAGGTCGTGCAGTGGCCATTGGCATGAGGACTGTACTAACTTAGATGGCTGTCCTTCACCCTGGGGAGCTGTTCAGGTGGTGTCCTAGGAGAAGGGTCACGTAGGAGGTGTTCTAGGCCTTCGCACTGGGCCTGACAGTGGGGTGACCCTTGCATGACACGTTAACAGGTTATTTCTTCGTTGGCCTCAGTTCCTCTTCTGAAAAAAATTGTAAAGGGCTGGAGAGTAAATAGTTCTGGCTTAGCAAACCTTCTGGTCCTTGTTGCAGCTCTTCACTCCTGCTCTCCTAGGGTGAAAACAGCTGTAGCCATCAAGTAATCAGTTGGATGTGCTTGTCTTCCAATAAAACTTTATTTATAAAAAACAGATGGTGGGTTGGGTTTGGCCTGTGGGCCATAGTTTGCTGACCTCGGGACTGAGTTATTGCTAAGATATTTTAACCTTGAGAAGTCAGTAATACAGAAAGTTTAAATATAAATAGGTTATAATTCAACGTATCTATAGATGGTAACAAAAACAATACATGATCAACAGTGGTGAGCATGGCATGTAATAAGCAAAACAGACTTAACTATGTTAGGATTTATTTTCAGACTTCATGATACAGGGACAGTGAAGGGATTCTTTATTTGGAAAAAGCCACTATTTATAAACTGGAATCCTCATCCTGTGAGTAAGACCCAGAAAAACTGCCGTAGAGTACTTCCATCTCCCTGTTTCGTGTGCTAGATTGAAATCAACAGAACTGAGGACTATGAGGATCAGATTTTACTATGAAGATGCTTTGAGCGTGTGTTCATGTTTCTAAATTTTAGTGACGTGTGCTTAGGTGCTGAGTTTTGGAATGTGTTTTAAAATGAGCTTCTCGGGGGTGTCAAGGGAGGTAGGTGGCATGCCTGCTATGTAGGCGATGAGAAGGGGGAGTTGTCCTGCATTGTGCTGGGTAGGGCCCAGATGGTCACTCTTTTTTATACAGCCAACCCCCTTTCCTCTGCCATTGTTTATAAAACCCGGGCTCCCACTTGGGCACCAAGCAGCCTCTCACAGGGAGCAGGTTTTATTCATTTGTCAAAAACATTGATCTACAGTAATTTATTTAACTGCCTTGGGTTCTTAGTGGATGTTATCTGTGATCATGATTTCATACGTTCAGGAATGATGTATACAGGCCATTCCAAAAAATGGCAGGTAAACGATGCTCTGATGTGCCCACGCAGACCCAGGCAATGAATTGGCCTGTTCTCCACACAGAGCCCAGCTTGGTGATTAAAATGCACTGGATCAGAGAGACTCCATGTCTACTGGTTTGCCGCTTCTCCCCTGCAGGCCCCTCCTCCAAGTACTGGTGTCTTCCATCCTCACTTATAGGATTTGGAGATCAGAAAGAGGCCTTTACACCTAATGGATCCTCCGCCTCGTCCCGATGGAGTGGTTCCACACCTTTCAGCAGCTCCCGGCAATGATCAGGCTGCCTGGGCGCTGGACCCGCTAGGTGTTGCCGCTCCACAGAGCTCCCGTGAAAGCCAGGCGGCCCGCGTCCGGAGGCTTCCAATTATACTTCACATGGCGAACTGTGTAATTAGTTTGGAAGACTTATGCTTAGTCATTGGTTTATCCTAATCGGCTTTGGCTTTCCCCAACAACAAAGTGAGCTTATTTTGCTAAGCTGAAACGACTCTGCACCCTTTGTCCTGCCTTTTATTGTCTCATTCCTTTCATTCTGTTTTACTGCCAGAGTTCTGTTTCATTAGGCCTACAAGTCATTTCCAATTCAGTGGGCTGCTACAATCCGGCCTTTATCACTGGCTGCCCTGGTTCCCATGTCCCTTCTGGGCCAGTGCCCGAGTTTGTGGTTGACATGAGGGCTTTAACCCCTTCCTGGGCCAGCCCTTCTCGTGGCAACAGGAGAAAGGCCTGCAAGGCTGTGGTTCAGAATTCGGTTCTTGGGGAAAAGAGGTGGAAGGGTCCTTGGACCCCCCTATGTTAGATTTGGGTTGGGGGATAGGCCTGTGGAAGTTAACTTGAGCTTTGGGAAGTGGTGCTCGAAAGCCTTTTGGAAAAAAGAAAACTTGGAAACAAGAACGAATTGGCTTTTTAACATAGGAGACCGACTCATTTATTCCCCCAGTGGGGGGCGGAGGGTGCGCATGCTCTGAGGGAGGGTGGGTGCCTGTGATTTCCCAGCCACAGGTCTTAGGTGCAGGTGTGATGGCGGCCTGTCCACAGCCGATGCTCAGATAGTCCTTTTGATATTGTGCGTGTGAGGAGAGTAGTACCTAGAATGAAAGTATTAGGAAGCCTTTGAAGTTGAAAGGCAAGAGATTTGTGAGAAAATAAATAAGCAAGTTACCGTACTCCTGAAAGTGGACTGTGATCCCAAGGTAGAATTTTAGCACTTCCCAATGTGCGTTGCAGATAAATGGAGCTCTGCTCTGTGTGTGGTTCTCTCACACGAGGCCTGGAAAACAAAGTTGTGTGTGTCCTTTGTGGGCCTCAGTGCTCCCAGGAGGCCTTTGACTTCTGAAGTGGTTTGTGCAGGTGGGTTGACTGGGAGATGGACAGTTAGCTTGCCTGTCACCTGCTCGACCTCAGTCTGGAGAGTCTGCGTGTTCCTCAGCCTCCTTCTTCAGTTACAGTGGGACAGAGGACCAGGAAGGATCATTTTCCCCTCCCCAGCTGTGAATGCCAAAGGCTACTTTTGGTCTTATATTTTCTTCCTGTGATAGCCCAGAATAAGGACAGCCCTGCCCCATGTCTTATTTGTTCTGTCTAGTTCGTCCCAATCCCTTCCTTTGGAAGTGTGTCAAGTGAGGAGGGAACTTTATCTGCCCCCTGAAATGGGAAAAGTTCCCTTCAGCAGATAGGAGAATGCTGCCTCATCCACCTGCCTGCACCTTCTAGGCCAGGTGGCTCTAGCAAACTTGGCGTCGCCCTTGAGGACCGCGATCCCTGGGCTTTGCTGAGATATCCTCCTGCTGCCGAACAACTTCATGTTTTCCTTGTTGGCTTTGCCTCCCTGGACCCGATTACTGCCGCAGCCAGTGGAGGTTGTCGAGTTAGAAATAGAGTCAACACCCTAACCTCACTTCTCCTAAATCTTCCTATTTTTTTTTTCTTCAAAAAGGAGTTCCTGAAATAGATAGTGGGTTTCCAGGAAAACTTCCCATTTCCCTTTTAGTGTATAAAATATAGCCAGCTGTTGTTAGGCAAAGGCATCAGACATTATTATTGCTCTGTTAACAGTGTTTTAAAATATACAAATAGAAAAATAGGATGCCTTCTGGGTAGCAAGCTGGGAAAACTTTGAGATTATGCTAATCAAATGCCATGCTCATTTGCATAGTAGGTAGAGGAACAAGGCCCAAACTTTCCAATGTTGCTGTTTTAACTGCATTCCCCTGTACACTTTAGCTTTACTTAATTTTTTTCTGTGAGCTCCAGAGGAGGGAGGCCTGGGGACAGGGGAGCCCCTTGGGCGCAAAGGAGTTAATGAGGCTGGTGCTGGGTAGGGGAGGGTGAAGGGGGCCTGAAGTACTTCAAGGCTCACCTTCCCAGAGTCCTCCTGGAGGCCTCTGAAGAGGTCACTTACAATGGAGTTGTTAGCATGAGAAAAGAAAGCTTTCTCTCCCTCAGTGTAGTCCAGTGGGAACTCAAAGTGTACCAGGAATCACGGTTCAGGCTTGTGCCAGTGGGTGCAAGGGGTGGTTCTTGTGGAAGAGAAAGCTCAGTTCATTTAGACTTGGCATAGAAATCGAACTCTGTTGTTTGGTGGAGTGAACATTGATATGGAGATTCCCACCCGCCCCCCAACCCTGTCAATAGGATACCCCATTACATGGGTTGTGGATGCTTTTCTCTTTTCTTCCTTTTCCCCCTTCTTTTGTCCTCAGAGAAATAGTCTCTCTGTAGAACGGCCGGATTTGTCAAGTTACTGCCCTCTTAAATTTTTACAGCTCTGTATTTTCAGACTTGGTATTTGTGAATTAGCTCAAAGTGGGCTGCCAATCTGTGCTTTATTTACATTCGAAGCCATAATAGTGAGAGACCCAGAAAAAAATGTTAATATGCAGGAAGAAGCAGGAGGGTTGAGTTTCTGACTGTTGCTAACCTCACCACTGCCTTTAAAACCAATCAGGAGGCACACGGCTGATATTTAATAGCTTTTAGCTGATTATTTTTCTTCTCCTCCTCTTTCTTTTCTATCCAAGTTGACCTGGGTGTACTTGAGCGGAAATGAAGTCATCCAAATGCTGAATTAGAATAATCACAGGCCTCTAAGAATGAAATAGAAGCAGAGATTAAATGGTGGAGGGAAAGCTGGCATTAATAAGCACCAGGAAAACTTTGCATAAAATAAATAGGAGATTGGAGAGATTGAATTTGTATATGCCGCTTCCATTTTCCCTCCACGTTGTTTTCTTCCTAGGGTAGCCTTTCTGGCAAAGTGGGATTTGATTTGCCTTAAGGCCACAGACAGCCTAGGTGACGGTCCTTTGTGGGACGAGGGTGCTTCCAGGGTGGAAGGTTCATCTGGATGGAGAGTCTGTTGCCAGGAAGGACTGACGATTGCTTGTTTTAAGTAGGAGGCTGAAGACAGGAACAGGAGAGAGAATAGGCAGCCAGTTCATGTAATCTTGGCATAGAAATCAAACTCTGTTGTTTGGGGGCAATCTCAATATTATTGATTATTCCTGGTGGGACTTCTGCCTACAAGCTGGGCAGGGTAAGGGTAGGGTACCCAGTTGTCCTGGTGTGTGCCTGGGACTGAGGACTTGCAACTCAAAATGAATTGTTACCCTAAGTAAAGGAAGGGGGGGATCATGACACCTGGTCTGATTCTTGGTGCTCTAGGAGAGTCATGCCTTCTGTGACCACTTTCAGGCAGATTCAAATATTCCTGTGTGTTTCACTTCGTACCTATTTGCATTCTGCCTTCCTGACTTAACCCAGTGATTGAGTCAGGAGCTGGCTTAGGACCTGCTTGAGTACAAGCAAGTCAGTGTTAAGTGAGCAAGTGGCCAGTGGAAGGCAGGGAAACCAGACTGGAGGTCCCCTCCCTGGGGCAAGCAGTGGCTCGCCACTGACTTGGAGGGTCGCACCCCTTTAGGCTCCCATTTGGGCTCCTGCTCAGGGGATATTTCTTTGACTCTTGAAAATAAAAAAATTCTGCCCTATCACTATAGTGAAAAGGGAGCTTCTTGTAGTTAAGAGCAAAATAAGGATTTAATTAGATTTAAAAAAAAAAATCCAGCAGAGTGGTTTATTTACAGGAAGTCAGTTTTTAGGTGGTCTGTTGTAGAAGATGTAATTTGTGCAAGTGGATTAGTTGTAAATTAGAGATTTTTGGTTGTTGAGGTCGCTAACGGTCCTTTATAATTGGTGGCAAAGGTAAATATTTTCTGACTTGCTTACAGCATGTTAGTATATGAAAAAACATTTTAAGGTGTTTTTCACTTAAGGAAAAATAAATGAGAGTGTGGAATGATCAGAGACAGGCTTGCTGACCTTTTCCCAGCTTTCTTATGGAATGTCAGAAGGGCGTGGTAAGCCGCTGGGAGATGAAGTGCTGGAGTTCTCTGTAAGGGAACTCGGAGATTCTTTGATGTAGAGACAAGTGTTTTTTTATTTTAATCTTTTTAAAAGGCCACCCTGTTTCTTTTATTGATATATCTGTTTTAGTAGCCAAAAAGAAAAAAAAAAAGAAAAGGAAGATTGACACCTATGTTCAGATTCAGGGATTCCTGTTGGCCCTAACCTTTCATGTGTCCTTTGGCTTATAATTGTCCCAACAGCCTGTGAGATAGAAGGATTGTCCTCCTTTTGTAGGAAAGGAAGAGTGGAAGGGTTTAAATGAATTTCTCAAGGTGCCCTGGCCAGATAGAAGTGGGTCAAAGGTGCCGGCAGGAAGTTCTGGGTTTGTTGCTCCTCATGAGCTGCTCACATGGGGGCCCCTCCATTGGGTGTGTGGGGTGCCCTGTCCAGCAGTGTGCAGCACTATAGATTTGTTACAGCACATCTTCCAGGAAGGTGACTGTTACTTTATGGCTTTTTATTTAAAACATCTTATGTTGAGTAAGTAGGGCCAAGAATACAAAACTCGCATAATTCCTTTTGAAAAAAATGAGACTTGGAGACACTTTGGGATAGCTGCTGGCTACATCAGTCCTTGTACCTGGCCTCCTTGGCCCTTAGGAGTATATGAGTAGAGAAGTTGAGAATCACTGCTGTTTAGCGTCTAGCCTGGGGGTCAGCAAACTTTTTTGTAAAGGGCCAAATACTAACTGTTTTAGTTTTGTGGCTCAGACTGTCTCTGACAACCACTCAGCTCTGCTGTTGTATCACAAAAGCCAAAGACAGTATGAAAACGAACGGTTGTGACTGGGTTCCAACAAAACTTTATTTACAAAAACCAGGAGGCCGACAGATTTGACTCCCTGGTTTAGCAGATTGCTTGGTGACAGGGACCTGGGTTGCTTACACATACACTGTCTGGTGTCACATCCAGCTCATGTGTTTCCTAGTTCTGTCAACTTGGATGGGTCATTCCACTTGTTTCTACCTGTTTATCTGAAAAAATGGGGACAACGACGGTACTTAACACATAGAATTGTCACAAGGCTTAAAGGAACTAATGTACCTATAGTTCTTAGCATCAGGCCAGAAATGGAGTACATGCTTAGTACACACTAGAAACATTAGCTGCTGTTGTATTTTCCCCCTTTGAGACCTCAGTCCTCTGATATTCTGGGGGGTGCTTCGCTAGTCCTATCCAGCAGGAAGCCTGTTTGCTAGTGTAGCCATACACACACACACACACACACACACACACACACTTCTGTCTTTTCCCAGGTGAGCTTCCTGCTCAGTTCTTCACCAACTCTGGGGGTGATACCAGTCTCCCGTAATCTTTGGTAGGAGGCACCTCAAGGTTTAGTCTAGCCACTCAGATGCTTCCAGTTTGTGGAATTGACCTTTGGATTGCTCCGGCTTTAGTGGAAAATGTTGACCTGGGGTGGCCAAAGGAGCGTTCCTGTGGCTGGACCCCATGGGGGAACTCTTCACTTTTTTGAATAATTAGACAACTTTTGGGGGGTAAAGGGTATTATCTGGAAATCGTCCCAGGATCACTTAGCGGATGTTTATTAAAATACATTTAAATATATTGACCCACTGATGTGTTTATTGCATTTGTTTTGCCTCGTGGGAGGACTTTTCACTTCCTCATTTTAGTTTTCTTTTTCCTTTTACATATGATTCTCAGAAGGTTGGCTTTCTGGCTTCTTGTGAATTTATAGCAAAGATTAAGGGGTTGGAAGATGTTAATAAAGTCAGTGTAAAGCAGGAGGGAGAGAAACCTGTAAAAGCAAAGAGCCTTCGATCTTATACAGCGGCACATCGTGGGACCGTTTAGTACAGGGAGACAGCCATCCGCCCTCATTAGGCCCAGGAAGCACGGCCTCTGCAGCCTCATGTGTCACTCATTTGTTCATTGATTCATTCAGCAGGTCTTGATTAACTTCTGAATGCCAGGCACTGAGCTAGGAGCCAGAAGCCCATCAGTAGACCAAACAGACAAGGTCTGTACTTAACCTATAGTGTAAGTTTTAACCTGGGGAGGGATGGGGAAGGGTCAACCCCAAGCAAGCACTAAATAATAAAAATAATTACAGATTGTGTCACAAAGATAAGAAAGGGAAGAACAACTACACGGAAGCTGAGAGAATCCAAAATGGGAACATGAGAGAGGGAATCAAGGAAAAAATTGAAGGTGTGTAGTCTCTTTGCCTCACTTGACTGCAAATTCCACCCATGTGAGGCTGGGTCTGTTTATGACTATGTAGCCCAGGGTGGCCCAGCACCTGGTAGAAAAACAGATCCTCCCTGTCAGAGGGGTAAAGGCTATGCCAATCATTGGAGAAGGAGTTTCTGAAAGTAAAATTAGGGTTTTTGTTTTAAAATGGGGCTTTCAGAGAATGTGTTGTTGTTGTTGTTTTTCAATAGGAGTTTTTTTATATTTATTTTTTAGTTGTAGTTGGACACAATACCTTTATTTTTTTATTATTTATTTTTATGTGATGCTGAGGATCGAACCCAGCCCTCACATGTGCGAGGTGAGTGCTCCACTGCTGAGCCACAACCCCAGCTCCCAAGAGAATGGATTATTATCTGGAGCCCTTCCTTATGTAGAGCCAATGATTCATTTGCTGATCAGGATAAATGAGCTATTTGTACCCCAGAGCCAAAACTTAGAGTAGAACTCAGGCGATGTCTGGGCAGGATGAGCTCATCAGCAAAGCCCTCCAGAGCAGGTCGATTGCCAGGCAGGTCTTGGTGCAGAGGAGAAGGGAAGGATGAGAGGAGGGCCAACATCAAGTTGTGTTTCATCTTCTCCCCTGCTCTCTTTTCTGTCTTTGGTCTAAGGAAAGCCATGGACCTGCTGAGTGGAGGGTCTCAGGGTCTGTGGTTTTTAGAATCCAGTGGGAGTCTTGGTTCATCCAGGTTTGTGGCTGTATGTACCCTCCAGGGTGGGTGTCTAGCAGGCACTGGGTGCTTCTCCCTCAGACTGGTTGATCAGAAAGCTGGGGAATGGAAATGGGTCCAGCGACAGTAAGCCAAAGGACAGACATCTCTGACGCTGGAAGATCTGGTTGTGAATCAGAAGGATGCTTTAGTGGGTGTGTTTTCCCTTTCCAAAGAACAGAGGGACATCACTGTCACTGCCAGACTCCTGGGAATTGTGTGGATGACATGGGATGTTGTCGAACACTCTAGACTCTGGGATCAGGTAGACCTGAGTTTGAATCCAGATATCCCCATTTGCCGTTAGCATTGTGACCTTGCGCTGTTGATTTAATGCCCTGAACCTTGTGTGTCTGTTACACAGGGCTACAATTTCATTTATGGGGATTATAAAAAGAGACAGTGTCTGGCACCTGGGTGCTCAATGATAATCTCTCTTCTTTCCCTCTCTGCTTCTCTTTCACACACATGCGCTTGCTCTCTCTCTCTCTCTCTCTCTCTCTCTCTCTCTCACACACACACACACACACACACACACACACACACACATCCACGTGATTAACCACTTAACCCAGCCCCCTTATTTTATTTTTTGAGGCAGAGTTTCACTAAGTTGCTGAGGCTGACCTTGAATTTGCAATCCGCCTGCCTCAGCCTTCAGATTCGCTAGAATTAAAAACCTGGCCCACACCCTGTGTTTCTATACTTCCAAATTGTTGGCTTCCACCACGTTCACCCCCTGTGACAAACTCCTTACCTTCATCTGCACAAAGCACTTCCTTGTGCCAAATGAATGGGGTTTGAATTTTTAAGGGGCTAGTTTCTTATTTGTTCCCAGTCCCTGTCCCTGTTCCCCAACCATCAGCTCTCTGACAAATTCTGCATCTAAGATCCAGCTAGATGTAACCCAGCTGGAGCTCCTGGGGGGTGGGGGGAGGCCGATGGGAGGATTTGGCTTTTTCTCCTCTTATGCTAATGAAGTGAATATGGCAAGGAGTCACAATATTTTCTTTCCAGGCAAAGAAATGTTGTTGTAGGAGAAACAGCATGCAGGGGAAGCAAATGTGATCTCACTGGATTCTCTCGAGGGAAGAAGGGGACAAATTGTCAGCTTCTGTTGAGAAGATAATGCTCTCGCTATGATAAATGCCAAGTTTCTACGGAAAGCCACCATCTTGATGGTGGTGTCCCCAAGTACTCCGTGCAGGCCTGGCAGCAGAGGCCTCTGCTCTGCACAGGAAAGCAGATATTCGAAGGGGGTTGGTTTGTTTGCAAGGAGGAATCAGTTTAAAGCAAATGAGACCGCGCATTGAAAATGTTCTTTTAGGCAGCTTTATAAAGCTAACTGCAATGCTCCAGAGCTGCCTGCTCTTAAAACACACCTATGGGGAGATTTCCACCCTCCATAAATATTTCTTGCATATGACTTGGATTAAGGAGGCACATGAGACAGGAAAGCTGCATAAAATAATTTCCCCTCCCATTGGAAGTTGCTGCTAGAATTCCCTGGCAAGTGATTGCATAAGGTCTGTTCTGATAGAAGTTGCTGTTTGCTGGCAGGCTGAGAGTTTTTCAAAACTACTGGTAGCATCCCTTCTTGACTGGGTGTGTTTGACGCCACTCTGTTGAAGATCTTCTGTTGTTAGTTGCTTTTGGGGGGTGCTTTATGCTGATTCTCCTCAGCTGCTTCCACATGGCTGGGCAGCCTTCTATGCATTTGCTTGGAGACTTTCTGCTGAGTGGGGGGAGTTTCTGGGGAGGGTCAGGAGCTCTCCGGATGCTGGAGACCATGGTAACAGCCAGAAGGGGAGGAGAGTGGTCCCCATCTGCCATGTTGAAATGCGCCTGGTTGGTGTGCTTGTCTTAGGCACCATGCTGGGCTCACCAAGATGAGCGAGGCAGGGTCCCTGCCCACAAGAGGCGTGCAGGCAGGGAGTAGAAATTCTAATGAACAGAATCGTGGTGTGGTCTAAAAATGCAGAGAGGACAGCAGCTCCTGAGGGGTGGGGACTTGCTGTGAGCCCCTGAGCCTTCCATCCTTTATGTCTGCCATCTCATTGGTTCCAAAGGCAACCTTGGAAAGGCGGGTCATGTGGCCTTGAGCATTGATCTGGAAAAAGTGCTTGACACACATTGATTCTGGGTTGCATTAGAAGTTGGCCTGGAGAGTAGGAGGAAGCTCATGGCCTGGCTTGCCCCACACACCCCTGGATAGAGCAGCCCTGCCTGTGCCGACACTGGAAAGAACCCAGTGAAGATTGTCCACTTCAGTGAGCTCGAGGTAGAGACTCTTTGAGGTCAGGTGGAGAGCAGGGTCAGTAGGGAGCTCATATCCCAGTGCCTGCCTCCACCTTGCCCAAGTGTGTTAACCACTGAGGACACAGCCCAGATTTTAAACACTTTCCCCTTCTTGCCATGTCCCATGTCATCTCTGCCATCTTGTGCTTTATGCTGACCAGAAGCTATAAGCCAGGGTTGCTTGTCTGACCCATGAGTTTGGCCGTGGACACCGTCTCTTCAGTGCTAGACAACCTCAGGCGACATATGTTATAATTCAGTCTCTTTGTTGCTTCCCCCATGCATTTCACATGGAATCTGCCAGAGAAGGCATTTGGCAGCCCAAGGAAGTGCTGCCAAGGAAGTGGCCCTAGGATGCACCTAGGAGAAAATGACAGACGCCATCAGTGACAGTTTGTATAAAGTGTCCCAAATCAATTATACCTTTTTAAAAAACTTTTTTTCTTTTAAAAGACAACAAAAAGAAGCTCTGTTATTTTCACGTCAACTCTTCTCAGTGTCTAGGGATTATAGTGGTTTATTATTCCTGTTAGTATTCATATTCCCATTCTGAGCACCATGTTCGTATGGCCCAGGGGTTGACAGACTTTGTAAAGGGCCAGATAGCACATACTTTAGACTCTGTGGACCATGCAGTCTGTGTCCCAGCCACTCAGTTCTGCTGGTGTAGCACAAAACAGCCACAGACAGTATGCAAATGAATGAGCGTGGCTGTGTTCCAGTTTAACTCTCATTTACAAAAGCAGGCGGCAGACTGCATTTGGCCCATGGGCCATAAGTTACTGCCATACGTGTTCCCAAGCCCCAATTTGAGTCTCATAGAAGAACTCAGCGATTTCATAAAACTGAGGATATTGTTAGGGTTAGTCATAGACATGGGTATACCCATGTGGAAAAATAGTCCTTTAAAACATGCATCAGAAAGATGTGTCTGCTGCCACCTCTTCAGTTCATTTGAAGAAAAATCTTTTAAAGTAGCTACAAATAGAGAGACTGGGTAGTGGGTGGGTAGAATAGATGCAAGCCCATGTCAGTCACATGACAAGAAGTGATGGTCCTCGGGTTTTGCTTCTCTAGGGCCATGGGGTGCTCTTGCTGAGGGATAGGTGCTTTGGGTGGCTGTGGCAGCCGCTGGCTAGAGCATTTCCCCTGAATCCATGTGCAGAGGCTCGCCCGTCATGCTCCACCTGTCTACCTGCATTCTTGAACATGGAAAGCCCGAGTGGAAACTTTGTGCAGCTTCATGCAATGGCTCCTTGGCGCTTAACTCACGCCCGTGAGCTGAGAACTTGGTTATCATCATTTTCCTAACAGAAGATAAAACTGGATTCACATGGATTAATTTGCACTCCTAAGTTCTCTGTAAAAACCTAATGACATTGACGTGTCGATGAAAATGTGGAAATTAACACTTGGAAATTTTTATATAAAACCTGTACTGAAAATTCAGCTAAACCTTCACATGCTAAAAAGAGCTATATATTTATACCTGAAGAAACTCAATTTGATGCAAGCTGCTTATTTCTCCATTGTGGTCACGTGGGCTGAGGTTCTTAGTATGAAATGTAATTTACACAAATTAGTCCAAGGCAGGTAGAGTGTGAAATTAAATTGGTGCCTTGATTTCTGTATTCTCTGGTAAGTGTTTCTCTGAAAATTTGTCATTTCTGTCCTAGGAACTTTGAAGTATTCACCCCTACTCCTTTTTTTTAACAGAGCAAAGAAGTCCTTATTGGTTAAGGACACGAAACAACCATAATTACAGGCTAAAGAAGGATATTTCATTTTACTTTGTGGCGAAATATTAGAGTAAGTCCAAATTGGACTTCCAGTAGAGGTAGAGACTTAGGATTTAACATGTCTGTTAAGTTTTCAACTCTTTGGACCAAGTCATTTAATCTCTTGGGCTGTGGTTAGCACAGCTTAGGGCTCTTAGCTGTGTGGGTCTGGAGGGAGCATTGGAGAGCCTTTCACAAGATGAAGACCGAGGTCAAGAGAAGGTGGTAGCTACCTGTGTCTGAACACCCTGGGGCTTGGCTGGGCCTGCCCCACCCAAGTGCCTGCTACTGTCTCTTGAGGAAGTCCTCAGCACTGATGTCCTTGGGTCAGCCCCCACCACCATAGGATGAATCATGCGCATGGGATATCCCAATTCCAGTTTAGCTCTGATCATAGAAGAGGAAGGAGAATCAACTCCATGCTCTGAAATAACTCCATGGTCATCCAAGGGGCCACATCAATACATTTTAGCAAAGGCGAAAGATGACTGGACTTGACCTTGTCAGCAGAATTCAGCCCTCTGGGATGGAGCCATGTGCTTGGTCCTCGGCAGCTCTGTGGGCTGCCCTCTGCTAAGGAGGAGTCAGGTGGTACCTCCAGGGCCCAGGGCCTCTGTGGTTGCATGTTATGGGTGTCCTTCTACGGGGCCACCTCTCAGCAAGGTAGACCCAGGCCAGCCCTGCTGACTTTGGCGTGAATTATTGCCGTCAGGTAACCGTGGCCGAGGTTCGGGGCGCTCTGAGAAATGAATTACGGGCTCTCATGATTTTTATTTGTCCACGGTGGCATGGGGGGTATTTATCTCTCTTGTCCTCGTCCTCCTCCCTTCTCCCAGCCTTTGTCTCCATCTGAGTCAGCATGACATGGTCTGAAAATTGCCTGTTTGGCTTTTAATGATGATTAATGTCCATAGCCATGTTTCAAATTTAGGATCTCTTGAAGAGTCTCCGAGACCGTTACCAAGAGCAACCTGCTGAGGGGGTTGATCACGCAGAGCTCTTTACGTCTTCGGCCGGAATTTGATTCCTCCCAAACTTTTCCACCTTCCCTCCGTACCTCGTGGGTTCTTCTTGGGTGTTTGGCATGAGGAGCTGGGGGGGAGCCATGGGGCAGAAAGCCCCCCCACCCCCTGGGTTAGGATGGTGCCTCACCATGGAGTGAGTGGGAGGGTCACTCTTTCTTGTCTCTCTCCAAATCAGAGAGGCCAACAAGGAGCTTAATTTCCTCAACAGCAGGTGCCTGTCATCTATCTGAAGATAGTTGCCAACATCTGGTACAATTGCCTCGGCAAACGCAGTAACAAGGCGGCCTGCAGTTCAATCGCAGAGCGAGCATCGCCGCTTTAATGATAACAAGCTGTTGGCCTCCCCTCGGAGATGAATCCATCTCACAGATGTTTGTCTGGTTTTGGCAATCGTATCGCACTATAGCTTTGGTGATTATGCTCAACTGGAGACTATTACAATAAAAGAAGTTTGAACTTGTTCCATTTTTACATCCCACCCCCTTCTCCCCTGTTCTGAGGTATAATTTATATCAATGGCTGTAATATTGGTTCCATTACCGAGGCCTCTTTACTTTTTATTATGTCGGTGGAGCTGCAGCTTATAGTCTGGCTGCCTCCACAGGTTAATGTGCTTTAGCTACATCAACGCTTTTAATGTCCTCACTTAATGGCCCCGTGGCAGTCCTCTGCCCTTCGTCGAAGCGCGTGTTGACACTGAGAGGTCGTGCGATTACTTTGACTTAGTGTCTCTAGCTGGAGGTAGTTATGGCTCTTATGTGGGCTGTGGACGGGGATCACAGGAGGAGGCCTGGTGTGTGTACAGTGCGGAGGCCAGAAGGAGAGCCCTGCAGGAAACTGTAGGAGACAAGGCCTGGGCATCCGGAACCTTCTAGACTGCTGGTGGTCTTCCTCACTTCCTCTTTCCTACTCATTCTTCCCACTTCTCCTCCACGTCTCCTCTTCCTAAAATGGCACATTGTATTAGTACTTAAAATAAATGAAATGAAACTCACACGTTGGTGAAGTGGCTTGTGGGGGACCCTTGGGCAGTTACTGCTCCAGTGTTCAATATTTGGAGCTTTAATATGACATGGCTTTTGCTTTTATGCAGTTCTGTATATGAAAAGTAGAAGGAACTATCAACCCATCCAAATCGTATTTAGTGGTAGTCAATTCCAGGCATTTTTTAATGACAGTTATCATTAATCGTATCTCTGTTGTGTGGTAGCCACAGTGCTGATGACTTTTTTAAAAAAAATATTTATTTTTTAGTTATAGGTGGACACAGTGTCTTTATTTCACTTCATGTGGTGCTGAGGATTGAACCTAGTGCCTCACGCAGGCTAGGGGTGCACTCTACCTCTGAGTCACCACTCCAGTCCACGCTGATGGCTTTTACTAACATATAAATACTTAATTCTTACAGTACCTCCACAAGGCAGATACTCTTGGGCCCACTGTCACATGTAAGGGAAATGAGACTCAGGGCAGAAGGGCACATGCTCAGTGGTGCGAAGCTGCAGAGGAAGAGGAAGATAGTTCAGGACTAGTGGACTGCAAATCCATCCAGATTCTCCAGCCATCATGTCATGGTCATCGCTCATCCTGCTTGTGGCCTTAATTGATGTCATGGAAAAATCTGCCCATCCGAGATGTGGCGCATTATATCAATCAGTACAAGATAAATCACCATCATCACTTAACATTTAAGCCTTTTTTCATTTTAATTTGGATATTAACTTTGTCAAAGATTAGGAAACATAATTTTGGCAAGGTGTTATTTTTGGCAGCACGATTGCGAATGGGTGAGTCAGCCTGGCTATGGTGTCTCATTGGTGGCAGGGACCACGTGTTCCTTTCCTTGGCCAGAAATAGATACTGGTCTCTGTGCTGGTGACACGTCAGGAGGCCCCGGGCAACTGCACTGGGCACCTGTGGAGCCTTGCACGAGGGACCCAGGAGCTGCCTCATCTTGGTCTCTGGACAGGACACTCTTCTTTAAAGAATTCTTCATTTTTGTGGGCTTGAATCCCATGGGGGAAAGAGAAGTTCTCCTGAAAAAATATCAAATAGTGTTCTTTAAAATTTTTTTTTAACAATTTTTTCTTAGTTGTTGATAGATCTTTATTTTATTTGTTTATACATAGTGCTGAGAATTGAACCCAGTGCCTCACACATGCCAGGCAAGTGCGCTACTGCTAAGCCACAGTCCCAGCCTTCAAATAGTGTTCTTTATCAAAACGTATCAAAGTAGAAACCATGAGGTGGCCCATGAAAAATAATTGTTTTCAGAAGTGGCTAAAAATTTGAAACTTGATAATCCAGCATATTATTAAAGATTTATTATTAAATTATAATAAAAATAATAATTATTAAAGACTTGATATTTATCTGTGTCATCAGAGTTGAATTAAAGATTATCCTTTTAACTTGCACCATGCATGGCCATAGAAAAGCCCCATGCAGACTCCTGCTAATTTCCTCTGTGACTTTGAGCAGCACCATCCTTCTCTGGTCCTCGACTCTCCCTTCCATACATTTTGGATTTATGGAAGTTGAATGACATTTCAGATCTGTTCCTGCCCTAGGGTTGCATTCTGTTGGCTGGACCTGCAAGTGACTTTCCGCCTCTGAAGTGTCTGTTTTATGGGGCCTCATTGTTAACCTCCTTCTGGGTCTGATCTGGGTCCCAAGATGCCCTCTCCGGTTAAGTCCAGCATGATTTCCGTCAGTCTGTTGACTTGGTGTCTTGTCTTCCTTGACCACGGTTCTCTCATGCCAGGAGTCAGCTATAAAGTTTCACACCCACCCTGAGTGTGACATCAGAGTTCCTCACCCTCCCCGCCTGCCCCTCCTTGCCAAATTAGTTCTTCCTCTGCGATGCTGCAGCCGCCAAACCACCAAAATGCAGCGAAGACATGTGGTGTGGCTTTTTCCAGTTTCTCTCTTGTGGTAGTTACAATATTATTAAAAATCCATTAAATTTTAATGTACCCTATAAAATATGCGCTCTTGTGAAAGCAAGCACAGATAATTATTTCTGATGAATAAACCAAGAGGACAAGTATGTATGAAGTTCATGCTGCAGCATTCAATTTTTATTATATACATCTCCTGCAGGGGCAATCACTGTGATGTTCCAGCTGCTTGTGTGGAGAGCTGGTTCTAGGAGATCCTTTGGGGGCAGCATGAACCCTGAACTATCCGGGGCGTGCTCAGTGTGCGTCATTACCAGGAAGGAAAGAGCCCTGGGTTGTAGACACCTTCTGTTAAGCTCTTTAAACCAAAGAACGAAGGAGAAAATGAATCAGGGCGAGAAAAATTTGCTGTTCCTCCAGTACTGCGAGGGAGACTTGTGGGATTTAGAGCAAACTCAGACAAACATTTGAAGTCCTTCCACTAGTGGCTCTGTGCCCTTGAGCCCGTCTCTTCCCTTAGCTCTGTTTCCTGAGTGCTAAGAAGAATCCATACTCCCTCAGAGTGGGGATTCTGATTTGTAGGTTCCCCCTTTCATTCTTCTTCTTCTGAGGATCCTTTGAAGCCGTTCTCATAACTCCAAATTTTGGAAGACAGAGCTGTCTCCTGGACTCCGTGTGATCTGAGACTTGTGAACTATGTTTGGTGTTTTTGTTTGGGTTTTTGCTGGAAGTGCAACCCAGGCCTCTCCCAAGGTACCACCCTACTACTGGACCACACCCCCAACCACTCTTAGGAACTCTTAACTGCCTTATTTTGGTGTCACGGCCTGCTGGGCTCTGGATGTCCTGGTGTGCTTCAGAGCATCCTGTGGTTTTCAGAAGGCTGCACCTGTCAGGTGAATACCAGGTGGGTGGAAGTGCTTCCTGCAGGGGATAGTAGAGGCTGATGTCAGCAGCCTCTGCCAACCCCCTCCGACTGCTTCTGGCCTCTGTGTCTGATGGTTGACTTAAGGGCAGGTGGTAGTTTCCCCTTGCTTGGAGGTACAATGGCTTAGAAACAAGGGAAAGGACCTTGGCCTGCAGACCCTCTTGGGATTCATTGGGGGCTGGGCCTGGGAGCCGTCTTTTGAGGCCCTACTTCTGCTCTTTGGCAAGGCCCCCATCTCCTTCCAGGGACGGAGTCCGTTTCCAGTGTGTCCCACCCTGTAGGAGGTAGGGCCTGGTTCAGGATACTTGTGATGATTGGAAACCATGGGCTTACCAGGTGACAGAGTGACATTGCCCTCCTGTCCCATCACTTGGAGTCCTGAGGAGGAGAGGGGCCAGGAAGGTAGGTGGGTTGCCTAGAGGCATTCCGGAAGAGCTCTTAGGCTCAGCCTTGAAGAAAACACCACACTTTGCACAGCCCTAGATGATCTGTAAATGAAGGAAGTTTATTTCTAACTGTGTTATGATTTTGTTGGAAAAACAAAAGGCACCCTAGAAAAAATTAAATGCAGAAGTAAACAAAGAGCTGACAAGTGCCCTCTGTTTTCATGGCCCTGAGCGAACCCATCGTGATGTTTCAGTGCAGCTTTCCAGAGGCCTGTCTGCGCGTGGATAAACGCGGTGGTGTGCGCTCCTCCAGGAATGGGATGGCGTGTGGTGTTTGCCAGGCAGCTTTTCCCATCAACAATGTGTCAGAGACATCTCCCCATGTCAGCGTGCCCTATTGTTTCTGTGATATCGATGTACTCTGATTGACTTCCTCAAACCCTTAGTTAGGAACGTTTAGGTTGTTTCCAGTATCATTAGGATCATTATTTGGAATTATAAGCAGTGCTGTCAGGACCGCCCTTGTGAATGCATTTCTCTCCTGTGCCTGCTAGACTTTGACCCAGCAATTCATTTACAATAAGGAGATAATAATACATTTTACAATTTGCTATTTATTGCCAAACTGCCCCACAGGGAGGTTGTACTCATTTACATTTCTACCCGTGAAGGCAGTGTCCTCGTTGGGAGCCTGTGCTTTTTGGTCTTGGGATTTTTATGCCTGAGTTTTTTCTAAAATTTGCATTCCTCTGAAATTTGTCATATGGAAAAAAAAAAAACCAACAACAACATATTAAAAAGTGAGGAATCTGATTTACCTTGACTTTTCAATGCTTTTACACCGCCTCTCTGTTCCTTAATGATCTGTGAAACCTTGACTTGTTTCAGGATAGGATCCGAGTTGAGTTTGCGTTTCAGATTGTCATCTTGAAACAAAAATGGCTCAAGATAAAATGTTTTCAAGTGGGTATGTCTAGTTATGATTTTCGGTGGGTTTTTTATCGTCGTTCTTAACCGCGTACCAGTTTTGTCCTAGACAGGACATAACTGAAGACAAATTGTGACTTTTTTTTTTCCCTTCATATAATACATTTGGCAATTACATGCTGCCTTGTGAAAGCATTGCTATTGTTATTTAAATTTTGCATTGCTCTTTTAAGATAAAGGTTCTGCTTGCTCCCTGTTTATCTTTTCCCTCCAGCTTAGTGGGGACTGCAGACTGCTGCTTTTGTGAGTGTCCCCTGTGGCATGTGGTACAGCGCCTTGCACCCAGCAGACACCCAGGGCCAGTGCTGTGGACTTTTCTCCAATTACAAAGTTTTAGCATTGGAAGCTCTCGGGCGACTTTTCTCCCATTGTAGTCATGTTTTTGATCTTTTGTCTGTTTTCATTTATTGAGTGAAAGAAATAAATTGCCAAGTGCTTTTGATAGACCAGGTGCTAAGGTGACTGGTGTGGTGACAGTGCCCCCACTCTCGTGGGAGCTACAGGCAGAGCAGAGGGAGTGGGCGATGAATGGATTTCCACACTGTGTCAGAGTGCCCTGAGCAGGCTGGGGGCGCAGGCCTGGGGCACACACGGTCTCTCTCATCTCCTGTTACCTTCCACATCTGCATTTCATCAAAACCTTCTCCAGAGAAAGGTTTAAAGTTCACAGAGCCCCGATTTCAATAGTGGCCTGCGCTCTTCAGGCTCAGAGGGAAGGTTTTAGTTAAGCACTGCCTGCCAGAGATGTGTTTGGGAAAGGGATTAAGAGGAGACAAACTCTCTCTATCCAGTGGGAAAGCAGGCAGTGCCAGAGTCCTTGCAGGACCCAGGGCTTTTGAGTGCTGAAATCTCTGCTTCCGAGTCTAGCCAGGGTGGGCTGGGTCCTGCGGAAGGGACTTCAGATCGCTTTGAAGGCCTCTGATTGGGAGAAGAACGGGCATGAACAGAGGCTGGTGTGTGGGGAAACAGCCCAGAGGCAGTAGATGGCTGTAGAAGGGACAGGCTCTCACCAGCTCATGAGTCAAGAGTTAAGGCCAGCTTCCTCAACATGTGGTCCTAGGGACTCAGAGACCATCCATGTCAAGTGCCTGACACACAGCAAGGGTTAATTAATGTTAGGGTGCCAGCAATTAGGAATATGTTGACTAAAAAGTTCCTTAGTCCAACCTATCCAGATGGAAACCTAATCAGGGTGAATTCCACTGTAAGTCCATAAGAATTTGTCTGCATTATTTCCGACAAATTTTATTTGTCAGGAACCTAAGGTATCATCCTCCACTTTTGATGGCATTTAAAGGTTTGGGGAAGAATCTTCTGGAGCGAAAATCTGCTTCCCTGCTTGAGGTACGGAGCCCCTGATTTTGGCCTTTTGAGCTCTCTGCATGAGCATCTTTCCTCCTTTCCACATGTGTATTTTAATATATATAGATAAGGATATTTTATAGTCCAGATATATAGATATAGGTACAGAAAATAGATGTCATATCCATGGTTTGATAGGTCACTGTTCTTTTTTTTTTCATGTCAGCATTATCTAAAATGTTCTTAAAAACATCGAAACTCATGACCTGTCTTTGGAGATTGGGTAGTAAGACATCTGTTTTTAAGAGTCCTGTTGCACAGCTAAGGTTGGGAACCTCTGGTTACTTGTTTTCATATTTAGACCAGTTGGGTTCATTTCCTCTTCCAGGGGTACACACAATTAACCGAGTAGCAGAAAGTTAGGTCTCAAACCAAAGTGTAATGATTTGAAATCTTATGTTTTGTCTCTGTCATCACGAAGCTTAATGGCGTAAGCACAGTTATGAGGTTTCCTTTGCCTGCTTTGCCTCCTGTATTGTCTGTTTTCCAAGGTAAGTGTGCCCGTTTACGTCATTTTTTTTCCTGCTTGTGAATTTGAGTGCCCTTCACTCTCCCGGGCAACGACCTCTTTGCCATTCAGCATACGTTTGTGAGTCAGTCTGTGCCTGTGATGCATTCATGGTCCAGGCACAGAGCTGGGCGTCGGGAATCCAGTGTGTCCCAAGGAGCAGACTCGACTCAGCAATGCAGTGTCTTAGATAGAGGCTGGACCCTGATGCCGTCTAGGTATTTCCCACCGTATCCTGCTCTTCCTTAAGTGGGGACCTGCCCTTCTGGATCTGATAGTGTCCTAAGTCTAACTAAGCAGGCAGACCCTGTAGGCCTGGCCCAGGTGGGTAGGACCTTTTAGACGTACCTGAGCTCTTCTGAGCTAGCCCTGCATTTCACTCTGATCCCACACGACCACCAAACATGCAGCATTGCTCTAAGATCCTGGGAAGGGGAGAAGGCTGAGCTCAATTTTGGAACCTGTTTTTGTTTTTTTATGTCTAGAAGATTAACCTCAGTCATTCTGCCCTCCCAGTAAGAGGAGGAAAGGCGGATGGCGTGCTGTCGGGTGCTGGGAAAGCTGTTGTCGCAGGGCAGCGTTTGTACTGATGATCCAGTGATTCTCACTGCCGCTGCCCTTCCTGGCTGGATGTTTTTGGAGCTTCCATCCACTCACCCGACATCCGGGGAGGCTGCGATGAAGTGAGGGCCATCTGTTAGGGACCAGATAGCAAGGACGTCTGCAGCACACTGAAGGTTGGCCTAGATGACCAGCTAGGGCTTCTCGTGCCGCATGTGCCCCACCCCACTGTGGATTCAGCCTTGGGTGCGCGGGAGTCCTGGCTGATAGAGCTGTTGTCTTTAAAAAACAAAGTCAGCGAAACAACCAACCCCCCAGGTAATTCATGTTCCTTATAGAATGTTTATGAAAAATTACGTAAAAATAGCTGAGCAGAAGGAAGAACTGGGTCTCATGGAGAGCCAGCCACAATTAGCATTTGGGGATGTGTTCTTCCAGACTCGTTTTCTGTGCATTTTTTTTTTGCCATTGTCATCTTGGTGACGAACGTGGACCCTGGAGGCAGGTGGGCCTGGCTGCCAGTTCTTGGCCCCGTCACATCCCAACTGTGTGACCTTGGGCAAATTCATCTACCTATAAAACGGTGATGAAATAGAGTGTGTGTTTTATAGGATTGGAACTCTTCTTAAGTCTTTAGCAGAAGACCTCACACACAGTGATGCTCCATACGGTGCTAATTTAAATCATGTGTGTCTTATTATTTATAAGGATGGGACTCCCTCCAGAGTCTTGAAGTTGTTAGCAGATGACCATGAATTGCCCATTCATTGGCAAGTCTGCTGCCACCGGAGAAAACCCACCCCAGTTTTAATGTGATGCACTTTTAATGGTAAACACCATCATTTTACTGCACAGTAATTAGGGATGAATGGCAAACAGTTCACATCAGTGATGATAATTAATTAGTATTGCTTTTAAATGTTTTTTTTCCCCCTACCCAATCCAAGCTCATCTTTTCCCCTGATATCAGAAATAAGGGTCGATACTGCCTCTGGGCATATTCCTTGTGGGCAGAAATGGTGTTTCTCCTTTGGACTCAGCTGGTGAATTGGACCCGAGATATGCTACTGGTCCAGGACCGCTGTCCATTTGTCTGTTCTCTTGCTCAGAGATCTTCGCCTAACACAGACACACATGCTCCTCAGGCAGCAGGCTTCTCTCATGGGATGAACTTTTTTGGTCCACCCCCCTTCGCCCCTTACCTTCCTGTGGAAAGAGCCTCCATGACTGCACTCAACAGATTTCCTCGTCTGTCTTCTTCTCAAGGCTGAAGGGCTCAGGGCACTTACTCGTCATTTTCCCTGGCCTTTATGCTTGTCCAATCTTAGCTCCTCTTGCTCAGGGTGGCTGCGACATACTGGGGAAGTGGAGGAAGTGGGGCCAGGCCAAGGTGGTGGGTGGGTGAGGGATCTGAAGAATAGAGAGGCGGAGGAGCTCTCATTGTTGGGAGGGTCAGGCTGGCTGTCCTACCTGCCTCTTCTTCCTGAACTTGGCCCTAGCTGTGGTTTTGGAGGCATGGAGAAGGTGCTTCTGGGAACTACAAACAGAAGCTCATTTGCTCTGCCTTTGGCAGCAAAGCCTTTAACTGTGGGGACCCTGTTCTTTATTCCACTGTTAGATCAGTGACCCCAGTTGCTGAAACCCATTTAATATCAAAGTATGACCGATAGCAGTTCCCTGCCCTTCTGGTCAGCTGGAGGATGGTAAGTTGGAAGGCCCAGTAGAGGCACTTACCACCAAGTGGTTAGGGGTGGACAGATCCCAGCAGGTTACTTTTCTCTGCCTTGGGTTCAGATATCAAATATCAAATGGGTCATGAATGGAATCAGCCCTTGAGTACCTGCACTGTGGCTGGCCACATCTGCCCTTGAATTTACAAGTATCAGCGAGGCCAGGAGGCCAGGTGTGTTGTAGCATGGCCAGGGGTCATGTCTTCACATGCACCCTGCATCTGGGTGGCTGGAGGCCGGAGGCACCAGTGGTCTCAGCGTGAGGGTCTCCCTGACATGAGAAGGCAGAGATGTCAGCAACTTCTGGCAGCCCCTGGACTGGTTCAGCTGTCCCTTCTTCCTGTCCGACAGATTGTATTCCTTCTCTGACTTTCCTTCTTCTGGAACACATGATTGAGATGAAAGAGGATGAGACCGCTGTTCAGGGTGGGCACCCTTCCGGCTGTACATCGAGGGGGATCTGGTTTGGTGGGGAGATGGGGATGGATCCCACTGGGTGCTCTTCCCACCAGTAGTGTTCAGCTGTACCTGACTGAGCCTGCAGATGATTCTGTACACAGAACACTCCCTTGGAGCAGCCCTGGCCAGGGCTTGGCTGGACGTGGAACATGGAGGGAGGGCTTCCCCTGAGCTGTAGGTGCGACTCCCTGTGTCCCTTTTCAGAGCCGTGTGCTCCCACTAAGCTGCCTCTCTCCTCAATGCGCTCAGCCTTTAATTGTGACTATTAATCACAGTGAATTGTGTTGCACTTCATAACCCTTCCTTTAAATATTAAGCCTTAAAAAAATTGAGCTTTCTTAATTGAATTATTGAATTACCAGGCACTTAATGTGGCTCTGGTGGGTGAGAACCACAGAATTTCAGCGTTGGAAAGGGTCTTAAGTTTCCTCAGCTGTGACATGGCGGGTGTGTTAGGCTCCGAGGCGCCCTCAGGCTCGTCAGAGCCCTGGTGTGTCTGCTTGCCACGTGGGACTTGGTGGAGCAAGCTCCGTTCCTGATGCTCCGTGGACTCAGGTTTCTGCCGGGGGGTGCTTTCCTAGTCGCTCCCACAGTTGGAGATGGTCTAGGTGGAGACGTGCACACCGGGCATTTGGGAAGGCTGCCCCTGTGTGGTGTCAGGCGGGCTGTCCTTGGGTCCACCCTTGCCCTTGGCCTCTTTTGCAGAGATATTTGTCCCCAGAACCCCTTCATCCACAGTGGCTTCAGCCGCTGTCCCTCTCTCTCCCTCACTTTTCACCTCAGCCACGCCCCTCTCCCTGCGATTCCCACCACCCTACTGCTGGGCCTTTCCATTCGAATGTTCCAGGCTCTTCCGCCTCCACTGACTTCCGCCCTGCGCTCCTGTTTGGGAGAACAGTGGCATCACTGAGAGCTCTTCCTGACTTGTTCCTGGCGCCTGGTGCTCATCTGCCAGGCGGCTCCTGTGTTCACCTCTTCTTCCTCCTGCCCGCTGTCCTTGTGCCAAGCCAGGTTGAACCTGCTTTCCGACACAGTTCCCCGTCTGTCAGGCTCTCTCCAGCTCTAATCTGTCTTGACCTCCCCACCAGCCGTGTCTTCCTTAGGCCCTGTGTGCACCGACCGCCCTCTGCTCCCCAACCTGTAGTGACTCCCCTCTTCCCACCATAGCAGAAGTATAGTCCCTGGAGTCCGTGCATGCAGAGGTGCCTCTTTGGTTTGATGGTCGTGAGGACCAGTGCTGCCACCTGCCTTTTGGGAAAGGATTTGAGACCTGCCCCGGAATGATGCGGAGAGGGAGGCCGGGACACCTCAGGTGCCTTCTTTGAGGTTACACATTGCGTCATTGGGTGTTCTGGGTTGAATGATGTCCACCTGGAACGTCAGTGTGTGACCTTCCCTGGGAATAGAAAATATACTTAGTTACCAGGAGGCTGTATTGGATAAGGGTGGGCCCTAATGTAGTGACTAGTAACCTTAGCAGAGGAGGGAAATTTGGGCCCAGAGGACACACACAGGGAGAATGCCCTGTGAAAATGGGGACAGAGATTGGAGGGATGTGGCCACCAGCCAGCGTACACCAAGGAGCGATGGAAACCACCCTCTCTCGAGGATAGGAGAGAGGCGTGGCATAGGGTCTCCCTAGAGCCTTCACCAGGAGCCAACCTGCCAACGCATCTATTTCAGACCTCCTGCCTCCAGAAGAGTGAGACAACAGGTGTCTGGAACTTGAAGCCACCATGGTCACAGTACTTCATTATGGCAGCCCTAGGAAACAAAGTGTGAGACTATGTGTGGAAACCAGGCCCCCTAATTCTAAGTCCAGAGATCTTTTCACTGTGCACAGCCCCCCACCCCTGCCTGGACTCGTGGACTTCCCCCATGTGGACCCTCCCCATGAAACATGGACTGTGAGGATTCCCCAGCATCCGTCTTCATCCCTGAAGAAATGCCTGCTCTCCATGTGTCCTGCTCATTCCTCCTCCTCCTCCTTCTCCTCTTCCACCAACATTTTTTTTTTAATGGTATAGCTTTTAAAATTAAAATGCGGAGGGCACTGTGATTTTTAAAATCAAATTCATTTATAATCGACACATGATTATGTGTATTTAACCTGCAGTGTGATGTTGTTATGTGTGTGTGTGTGTGTGTGTGTTCTGGAGTGATTCAATCAAGGCAATCAGCCGATGCCTTACCTCTCATACTTATCACTTCTTTGTGATGGGAGCCTTTAAAAGTCTCCTTTGTCAGCCCTTTTGAAGTAGGCTTACCTGTCATCGCCATGCTGTGATAGATCCCTAGAATTGTCTTCTCCTGGCTCACTGAACCTTCATGCCCTTTGCCCAATATCTCTCCTTTCCCCAACAGCAGCCTCCAACCCTCCCAGGCCTCTGGTCAACGCTGTTTACTTTTATTCCACATATAAGAGAGATTGTGAGTACTTGTCTTCCTGTGACTGGCTTTTTTCAGTTAGCATATTGTCTTCCAGGTTCATCCACATTGTCACATGTAACAGAATTTCAAAGACTGAGTAATGATTGCATTGTGAATACACACATATGCACATTTTATTTATCCGTTCATCCCTGGATGGGCACTTAGGTTGTTTCCATGTCTTGGCTGTCGTAAACAGTGCTGCACTGAGCATGCTCCCAAATGGTGTTTGTTGAGTGGCTACCATATGCCTGGCGCTATGAAATGGACCAGGATTTGCTTTCATGGAACACATGTGGAGACTTGAGGGGAAGGCACTCCGATAGCAAAAGGAAAATACATATACCAGACTGCCCTTTTCTATGATGAAAATAATATTGGCTCATGGAATAGAGAGCGCTTTGGGCTGCTTCTGATGCAGTGCCCGGGAAGGCTCTCTCAGAAGTGGCATTCAGTAGTGCTTGCAGAGGGAATGGCAGTGCAAAGATCCTGGAGTGGATGGAAATTGATTTTTCAAGAAACAGCAGGAGGACAGGTGTGATGGTACCTGAAGAAGTCAGATAGGTCATGTGGAGTCTTGTGAGCCATAGGAAGAAGTTTGCGTTTTGTTCTGAGTGCAGTGGAAAGCTTTGAAAGGTTTAAAGCCGACAAAGGACAGAATCAGTGTTTCTAAAGGCCACTCCGTGTGTTCCATAGAGACCGAGCGGGGAGAGCCAGGGCCACGAGAAGGCGATCTGGCCTTGATGCCCCAGCTCAGTCCTTGCGTCACACATCTCTGATCCAACATCTTCCTCTGAGCTCCTCTTGCCCTTAAAAGTCAATACAGCACACTTAACACTTAATTAGAAAATCGTTTCCGTGCCTTCACGAGGCCTGCATGGCCAGGCAGGCCTGGGGCAGCTCTGTTGCACACGAGCTTCCTTTAAAGTGTCCTGAGGTCCTCGGTGATGGGTCCATTGCTCTTCAGATGGGACCTAAGTGATAGGCTTATGTTTCGTATGGAGGGGTAGGAGGTGAGTTCTTAAGAACAGGTAAAAATCTGTCCAAGAACTGCCACACTTCTACCGTAACCAAGTTGTGGCCCAAGGAGACATGGGAGGGTCCACTTGGGAGGCTACAGCTCTGTGGGGCTGTGTGGCCTCTCATAAGGATCAGAGCCCAGGTCTGCTGGGCCAGGAAGTCCACAGTCTCTTCCGTGTGCCACAGTGCTTAGCTCGTGGAATGAACGCATATCTGAAAAATTGGCAGCCCAGGGATGAAGCAGTTATGATCCGGGAAGTTCTTAATGGATGTGGAAACAGACATCACTCTACGGCATAGTGGGTGAGAGCTTTGCAATGACATAACCTTGGGTTTCAATCCTGGCGTGGCCTTGGACAAGGGACTTGACCTCACTGAGCCTCCCGTGTGCTGACCTGTGAGATAGGAGGGACAGTAAAGCAGCTCTCTTGCTGGGATGTGGTGAGGGCTGAATGAGAGAATTCACAAAAAGGGCACCGGAGAGGGCGTAGCACAGGATATGCACTCCGCAAATATTTTCTATTATCACAAGGACTAGGAACAGATGATAGAAGGAGGAAGAATGTGCATAAATTTCTGGGAAAAACTTGTGCTCGTATTCTGGGTATTGGGTTCTCTGAAAAGCACAGGGCAGAAAAACAGAACCCAACCAACCCCTGGTACCCAGCCAGGGGGTGAAGGCAGTGAGACCCAGTGTGGATCAGGCTCAGCCAAAGGGGGAGGGTTTTGCAGGTCTGGGAAATGGAGGTTGACCCACCCAAGAGTCTGGGACAGAGGAGTCCGAGGTCCTGGGCAGCCCATCCTCAGAGGGACGAGGGCAGAGTTGGGAAGTCAAGACGAAGCTGGAAGTAAGAGATAGCTGATTGCTGTGGACGTTCCAGGAGTGCCACTCCTGTAAATATGACAGTGGTGAATCACAAAATCATAAACGTTCTAGAATTGGAAGGACAAAGAGAGCATCCAGCCCTGCCCAGGGTCAGGCAGGGTTATTGTGCACGCAGAGATGAACGCGGAGAGTGCTCAGGTTTTAGAAAGAAACATTTCCCCCACTCTTCCTGTCCCTGCTCCTGAGTGGACTCCGGCAGCTTTCCCCAGCTGAGAGGTATTTGACATCCGACTCAAGGACGTCACAGACACTTACAGCCCCGAGCCTGGTGTGTGCATTGTGGATGAATCTCCAAGGTTGAACTGAGACATTTGAATGGTGGGTTAAGTAGCTATTGAAGATCAGCTGAAGGATTGCCCACCATCCTGACAGGGATGGAATTTGGGATTTCTTGGGAATGCCTGTATCAGTGGGATGCATACTTTGGGGTGGAGGTGGGGGGGCTCACTTTGTGAAATTGTTATTTTCCATCCTAACTCATTCTGACTCTGTGCTGTAGGCATTTTTTGTAAGACACCTCCAATCCCTTTTGGAACAAAATGAGGTAGAAATAAATAAATGAAGTCACTTGGCTTTTGGTTTCGGGCCCTCAGAAGGATGACTCGATGAGCCAGACAGCTCTGATGCCAGTAATGGAACTTGGGTCAGATCAAAATTCAAATTCCAGCTCTGGGAGGGGCTGGGCAGTGAGACTGCTGTTCCTGGGATCAAGGGGGATGTGCACGAAGGCCTGGGGAGACGAGGGAAAGCATGCTTGGGTGGGTGGCCAGGTGGAGGATTCCATTGTTCGCTGCACCAAAGCTTTCCCCAAAATATTTGTCCTTGGCTCTATCTTTTCTTCCGTGCAGGGCAGGGATGCATTTTTCTGGCTTGTTCTGCAGACCAAGATAAGGAAAGGTATGAGGAAAGAAAAGAGAGCCTTGCAGGTTTTATGGTGGGGATCAGATGATCCCCAAGGAGGCCCAATGAAAACTAAGTTCGTGCCCTGCAGTAAAGCGGTCTCTTTCTTTTTTTGGTACTGGGGATTCAACTCAGGGAAACACAACCACTGAGCCACATTCCCAGCCCTATTTTGTATTTTATTTAGAGACAGGGTCTCACCGAGTTGCTTAATGCCTCGCTGTTGCTATGGCTTGCTTTGAACTCATGATCCTCCTGCCTCAGCCTCCCAAGTCACTGGGATTACAGGCGTGTGCCACGGCATCCATTGAGTTTCACGTTTCTGGGAAGGGCGCAGGCAGCATTTGTTGGATGTATATACACACACACACACATATTTGGTATCAGGGATTGAACCCCGAGGGTCACTTAACCACTGAGACACATCCCCAACCCTGGTTCTAGTTTATTTAGAGACAGGGTCTCACTATTGCTCAGGGCCTTGCTAAATTCCTGTGGCTGGCTTTGAACTCATGATCCTCCTGCCTCAGCTTCCTGAGCCTCTGGGATTCCAGCCATGCATCACCATGTCCGGCTAAGCTTCTCTTTCTTTTACTCACCTCTTCAGCAAGCATCGAGTGTGTGATGGTGTGGGAAAGAATGCAGCCGTGGCCTGACCCTCATGAAGCCTAATCTATTAGGGGACACTGACATTAGACAGACACACATGCATGTGAAGTAACAGATTGTCATGGGTGCTTTGAAAGGAAAGCACAGTGGGTGGTCCCGGAGGGGGAAAATTGGACTGAGCATGGACAGAGCCGTTATGGAAGGGCCTCCCTGGGGAGGCTTAACCTTCTCTTCTTGTGGAGGGAGGTTTGCCTGAGCTGGGACACCTGTGTGGTGGTGTGCCCAGGAGTGGGGACTGACTCAGGGCATGGTGGTTCTCCACGGCAGTCTTTCTGTTGTGTGCTGGGCCACCTGCCCCAAACATCTGAGTCCTGAGGGACAGCCCTCCCCGGGGTTCAGTAACGGATGCCATTTCTTAGAAGGGACTGACGGCAGAGATAAGACCTCAGGGACAAGGGGGCCATAAATTGTTACCTGTGCCCCTTGAGTACCCCCTCTTCCTGCGTTCCCCTCCTTCCTGAGCCATGGGTTGGATTTAGCAACGGGGCTTCTGTTCGGGGGATGGAGCAGAAAGCTGGCTTTTCTGGTGGCTGGGCATAATCACTGAGATGCAGAGCACTGATAGCGGGAATCAATTTAATTTCTGTTGCTCGGTGACAAGGAGGGGGAGGGGCAGGAAGGTCAGGACTACTTTGAAAGCCACTGTTAAGTTGAGGAAACAACAACACTCCCTCTAAGGATTTTTTTTTTTTTTAAGTGCAGTATCTTAGAGGGGGAAGATGAAAGTGGGTTGAGATGAGGGGTTTAATCCGAGGAGCAGGGAAACACCGTGGAAATCCTGGTCTGAGCTGGCTTGAGAGTTTCGCTCTCCTGTTAGAAGGAATGGCATTGCGTGTCTCTACATTCGAGTCCCCTGGGGCTTGGTGAAGGAGAGGGCACCTTGGTTCGGTGTCACCTTCCTGAGACATGAATGGAGGCTCCGCTCTGTGTCCTCCTGGTTGGTTGCTGTGAATTCTCAGCTTCGGGCAGTTTTCGGTGGCTCTGATCAAGCCGGGTGATCTGTGGGATGCTGCAGGTGTTTGTAGACCTGGGTGAGGATTCACACTCGCCCTGGGTTGTGGCATTGCCTAGTGATCTCGCCTGACTCAGAGGACCCGCTGGGTCCCAGCTAGAAAGCTCTTGGCCGAGGAGAGAGATTGGGTGTCTCGAGGGAAAAGAGCTAGGCCAACCCAAGCCTTCCGCATCAGTACGCAAAGTTGTACCTGGAGGTGACTTTCAGTCATCGAGTGGAGTCACCAGCACTGGAAGGGTGACTTGGGCTCGAAGGAGGCCAGAAGAAGGCCAGACTTGGGGCCATCTCTGAGGACTTTACTCCTTACCATAAGTGAATAAACTTCAGGGTTCTTCTGGGATAGTCCAAAAGTCTTGGGTTAGTTTATGCGAGCCAGAGGGGGAGTTGGAGATGAGAAAATTGGAGGTTTATTACAACCCATTGGGTAAAGGATCCCCCCCCCCCACACACACACACATAAACGCTGGTTTTATATTGTTAGTACAGCCAGACCGAATGAAGGCGTATGTGCCTGTCTCCAGGGATCAGAACCACACTGCAAACTTCTGACATTGGGTGTGAGTGGGGCAGGGGTCTGTTCTGGCTGAGATTCAAGACCAGCAGGGTTTCCTGGCTGGAGACCTGTAGTAGGGTAAGTGAGTGGTACGGTTCAGTCTCTCGAGTTGGGTGGTTATTTCTGCTTAGGATCACCCTTGAGTGTTCTCCACCTAGAAGCCATGGAGTGCCGAGCAGCTGTGCAGAAAGGGTGGAGAGACAGGGCTCATCCTGCCATGAGCTGAGGAGGAGAGGAGGGTGCCCAGACACCACGGGGGCTGAGAAGTGAGTGGGGTGGTTCTCTGGGCCCAGCTGCCAGGTGCTTGCTGGGGCATGGGAAGCCATGCTCTTTATTCCTTTTTATTTTATTTTATTTTTTGTGGTGCTGGGGATCAAACCCGGGGCCCTTGTGCATATTAGGTAAGCGCTCTACCACTGAGCCACAACCCCAGCCCTCATTGCTTTTTAAGTAGCTTCTTGTTTGCCATCGTATGACTTGGAGGCCCTTTGGCCTTTGGGTCTGTGGACTTAGCATCAGTCTATCCTGTTTGTCAGCCGGCCATTCCCCGGGTTTGCTGCGTACACATGCGGGCCTAAGCTTAGCTCTCCTGGCTGGGCCAGAGCAGGGCTGTCTGTGGAGCATCCAGCATCTAGAGGTCAAGAGGAGGCAGGACTCACACCACTGCTAATGGCTGAAGAGCTGGTCATCTTAAAAACGAGCAGGTCTCTGTAATTTGGCAGGCTGCCACAGAACTTTAATGGCTCGCGTACCTGTGTGCCGGGCCTGAGGGTGCTCATTAGTGTGCCAGTGTTGTGGGCACAGACACAGTTTTCCAGCTGCCCCTGCTTCAGAGTGAAGAGGTGGGGGCGCAGGCTGTACCTTGGTCCTTTTGTCTCCCCTTGTTCATGCCCAAAGTGTTGGTGTCTCTGGTTCGTTAGAGCTGCAGGAACATCCAAGGGAGTGGCCAGATGATCTCCTTTTACTAACCTAGAAACAGAAGCTGGAGAGGTGTGGGGCTCAGGGCGGGCCTCAGGTCAGGGCCACTCTCTGGCCCGCTCACTCCTGTCAACACTGCCCCCTGCTGCTCCCCTGGGGCTGCGGGTCCCTGGCCTTGCTAGAGACGGATGTTTTGTAGGAGGCAGTGACGCTGGTAACTCACAAATGTGAGCATGGAGGCTTTATGTTTTATTTCCATTGACGGGGATGGATTTGCGGAACCACCCACACCCTTGCCTGGGCTGGTGACTCATGCAGACGAGATGGCTAAGCAGCGAGAGGGAGGGCACCTCACTGGCACCCCCTCCAAGGCCCAACGCTGACTCTCCAATCCATGTAGTGCTCCTCGTGGGCCCCGAGGCTCCAGAGTAGTGGGAGGCCTGGAGTTGGATGCGGAAGGGGTCTAGCACCCCCTGGAAAGTCCCCCCACCCCTGCTCAGCCTCTGCCACTCAGTGCCCTGCAGCCAGAGCTAGCCGGGCTGGTTTTTAACTGCAGGGAGGCAGGTGTTAGAGAAGTGTTGAAGTCCTGTCGACACCGACCTCTGCAGTCACGTGGAACTGGGTTTGAATCTCACCCCCAGGACTCCCCAATTTTTGTAAACCTCTGAACTTCGCAGAGCTTGACCTGCTTCCGAAGAAGGGGGCCACGGGAGATGAAGCCCCTTTGCGATGGCTTGCTCAGAAGGCCGTACTGGAGTTTCTTTCATTATTATTTTACTATTTATTTCACTATCTTAGCTTCAGGGGGAGGGTCCCAGGGTGGAGGGACCCAAGAGCAGCAGCATCACCCTCCTCCCCTCCCTTGAAATCTTTGGACATTTAAACTGGGCTCCATGTCAGCTCATGGCCTGTACATCAACAAAGCCAATTTTGTTAAACCTTCTCTGGTGTTCTAGCATTTCCCTTCTTGGTTCTCAAGCCCAAATAACTTCCCTCCCCTAAAGGGGAGCTGCTGTAGATTTGGAACTTGGAGAGGTTTTGTTTGGGAACTGTTTTCTTTAAACAGCACTGCGCTCGCTGGCTTCCATGGGTTTTCTGCAACTTGACAAGCCAGCCATCTCCTCTCCAGTTCTTCCCAGAAGAAATGGGTGTTTTGTGCTCAGTGTTTTTTTTTTTTTTTTTTCTTGTGGGAAACAGCCACAACCCCAGGTTGTATTGCTGAAGATGAAAACTGAGAGGATGTTGAAAAGACCCTGGAAAGGCCCCCAGAGCTGGGTGGGGTGGGAGCCAGGAAGGCGCTGGCCTGGGGCCATGTTCCCCTTCCTTTCTTCCTGACAGGTGTGCCGAGTGGCATCTCCTGTTGGCAGTCACAGGACCTGGGATATCTCTGGCAGAAGTGCCGGAAATTGGATGCTTTGAGGATGGGAGAGCCTGAGAATGCTTATAGAAATTTCCCTCATCAGAACTTGAGGGGTGAGGAAAGGTGGTAACCGGAGAGACTTGGACTCTTTGAAACTAACCTCAGTGAGTTCGGAGTCCCCTCCTACCTGGCCAACTCCTGAGCCTTGGGGACACAGGGCTGCAGGGCCTTGGGACAGTGTGGTACTTCTGCATCTTCTCTGTCTGTCTGGCTGAGAATGCCTCAGGCCTGTGTGTGTGTCAGGGCCCACTCCTGATTAGGAACCCAGCCAGACTGGGGGGTGTGGGCTGGCAGGGCCTGTGGTTCAGGTGACTTCGTCATGCCTTCTGCCATGGGTGAAGAAGGGGTGCACAGTGAGCCCCGTGGAGGTTCTGGAGTCCTGTTCCTCCTTGGCTCTTCCCACTTTTCAGCCACCCACAAGGTTCAGCAGGGTCTCAGACATGCCTCTGTTGGTGCCACGTGTTCTGGGGCCGCAGCTGTTGGTGCTGACTAAGGAGACTTCCTGGCAGCTGCGGTGGCATCTCTCCTCAACTGCCAACCTGTACCCAACCAGCCGAGGAAGGCCTGGGAAGGTGCTGTGCTGCCCACAGCCCTCTTCAAGCACCTCATGTCCTCTCTTGCCTCTGGCTGCCACATCTGGGCAGCTTTGGGTTGCATGTGGCCCCGGCAGGAACGAGGGCCTTTCCGAGCACCTGGAGGGGCAGGAGGCCTGGTGGGGGCAGGTCCATACAGGAGCCTCTGGGCTGGGGTGAGAAGCTGCTGTGCAGAAAAGCCCTAGAACTTGGTGACTCTGGATCTACAAGACGGTGTTGGAAGAGCCAACCTCTTCCATAGAGGGCAGAGCCTGGTGTCAGGAGTGGCACCAAAGGTCAAAGAGCACGTGAAGTCCCTTGGAACGGAACTGTTCTACCCTTGTGAGGCAGGCCTGCCCCAAGATTAGTCTTTTTATGGTCCCAGGCTGGAAACTGTCACCCATTAGCTGTGTGTCCTTAGGCAAACCATGTCACCTCTGAGCCTGACTTCCCTCAGAGTTAAATGGGATAGGTGTTGTCCCTATTATATAGGCTTGTTATGACCTTGGAGGAGAGCCCGGGGTGACGTGCCTGGCTGGCGGGCCGTGAACCTCAGCCACAGCCACTTTGCCTAATGCATCTTTCCCCATAAATCCAATAGTGTTTGTATCGAATGCCCTGATGGACATTTCAGGAACTGCAGCTGGTGTCCCCTTGGCCTCTGCAGCGGGCAGAGCCAGGAATGAAGTCAGACCCAGGAGAAAAATGGATTAACCTAAATACTTGTATTCCTGCTCCCTTTCCCCTACTTGAACCCCTCTGCTTTCAAGTCACTAAGAGACCCAAGGCACCTTTTGGGGCCAAGCATTACTAAGGCCTCAATGACCCTGTGAAATTTCTGATGCACAACCAGGCCTCCTCCACCTGACAGTCCCAACTCATGTTCCTGGAGCATCTGCAGAGCACAGTCAGCAGCCTGAGGAGGCAGGTCCCCGTTACCGCCTCTGGGTCACACAGGAACAAAGGGGCTCAGCGTCTCCGAGGGGTGCATCTTGCCCAGCAACACTTGCTGCACATCCGTGAGATAGCCCAGATCTTTCTGCCTGTCTTCCCTGCTGCTCCGCCAGGGAACTTCATCCCCGGAAGAGCAGGACCTATGATTGTGGTTGTCTGGAGGCCTCGTGTCCTCTCTTGCCTCTGGCTGCCACATCTGGGCAGCTTTGGGTTGCATGTGGCCCCGGTAGGAATGAGGGCCTTTCCAAGCACCTGGAGGGGCAGGAGGCCTGGTGGGGGCAGGTCCATACAGGAGCCTCTCTGCCCACAGCCCTCTTCAAGCGCCAGCTTTTCAGGGGTTCAGATAACAGGACTTTGTGCTCAGGGCTCTTTCAGTGCTTGAAACAGGAGGACCCAGCTCAGTTCTCCAGCTTCTCTCCCCACAGTGCAGAACCTTAAAAATAAAGGGAGGCCTTAGGCTCAGCCCAGCCTCCGATGGCTGGGCCTATTCATTGGCATTCCACAGTGAGTGTTTTCCCCAGGATGCACAGTGTCCCCGAGAGAGGAGTATCAGTTAAACCTGCCTGGCTCCAGAGCGGTCGCCGCAGACTTCCTGGTAAATACCCCTGGGCCAGGAATGCCTTTGTGAAATTTTTCGGAGATGATCCTAGAAAAGCCTCCTTCGGGTCACCAAGCTGTGTGTTTGTGTCTAGAGATGAATTGCGTGAGGAAGATGTTTGCCCCTGAAATGAGATAGACATTTTGTACAATACAGACAAGTCTTTTATGTGACACAGAAGGCAGATGCTGAGCTGTCAGATGCCGGGGGGTTTGAAGTTGAAAGTTGACTTTGCCCCCTGTAGTGACAAAGTTCTGCGTCAGCCCGAATTTCAATTTCCTAGGATTTTTCCCTGTTTACAACTCAACTTAGTGCTCTCTCTGGATACCTTTGGGGATTTTTTGTTGTTGTTGTTTTGTTTGTGTTTTGGTGCTTGGGGAGGGATGGGTTAGCGACAGGGCAAGGGGGCATTTAACCATTTATTCTTTTTAGTAGGTTTAATTGTGTAAAGATTATAATGCATACAAAGGTCTGTAATTAGGGGAGTTTGTTCTGTAAGACAGTGTTTTAGTGAAGAAAATTATAGTGTTCATAAGCTGTTTAAGGAGGAGGCAGCATATATTAACATGCAACTAGTTTTTGTTTATTCATGCCAAGTATTTACCAGTGTTCCCCAGAGGTGTGTCCCCTAAATCCAAAGTCTTCCTCATCCTAGTGTGCTCCCCCGGCTTCCTGCAACGGAAGCAGGCCACTTTTCAGGGCATGGAAGCTTCTTCTCCAGGAGCTTAGGAGACCAAATGAGTTCTATTCATGAGACAAATATTTGGGAGTCCCTACTATGTGCCGGTACTGTTTTGGGACTGGGGACAAGAGAGCAAGTTCTTTGCTCTCATGAAGTAAGTCGTCTAATGGACAAATGAAATACCAAATACACAAATGCACTACTTACAGACACTGATCAGTGGAAAGAGGAAGTGGAGCATCGTGTTGGGTTGGAGAGGGTTTAGAGAGGGGGCTGCAGGAGGCTCCTTGAAGCAGAACAGGCTTAGAGGCCTGTCTGAGCCATGTAGCCATCCAAGGACAGTGATTTCCAGGCACTGTGACATAGCCCGTGTGGTCCCTGAGACAACAAGCTTTGGAAGCAAGGGCAGTGGATCTGAAAGGTCCCGGGATCAAGAAATTAAAGAGACTGGAGAGGTGGACTCTTGCAGGGGACCACAGGAGGTTTGGGTTCATGGTGAGTGCACTGAGAAGCTAGAAGTGCAGGATCTGCTGCCAGGAGAGAGGGGGATGTTTTGTCCCTGCACCAATGACCCCTTTGGGACTCTGTCGCATGTTCTCCATGTCAGAGGTGCCAGGAGGTGAGCTTTTCAGGCCCCAGCAGTGTGCTTGAGAGTTGACGCCCCAGGGGTTTGGGGATAAGGTTGGCCATTCATCCTGCTGAGGGAGTGTTCTTACAGTGCTGGACTGTAAAGGAGATGCAGGGACATGTTGTAGGGGTATCTATGACTCTGGTTCCACTGGGGACGGGAAACATGGCTGTGGAGGAGGGGTGGGAGTTTGGAAGAAGAGAGGGAAGTGGAAAGAAGAGCAGAGGGAGCATGCATGGGCCAAAGGGTTGGCCTTTTAGGGTAATGGCTCATGATCTGGTATGGTAAGAGCTGAAGTTTGGGGAAGAAGAGCTGGGGTCAGGTCGAGGCACGCCTTACAGCTTGGACTTGTCCTGTAGCTACACTCTTGTAAGCTCTGCTGTGTCCATGAGCTTCAAGGAGACGGACCATCCCTCCCACAACTCTGTAGCCAACTTCCAACCATTCAAGGTTTGAATTTAAATCACCCTGCTGTGGAAGGGTGACTCTCAGGGAGGTGGGGACCTGTCACAGAGGACCCAGCACCATATGTATCCCAGTCCTGGCTCCTGCTGTCACATAAGTAAGGCCCAAGTGGCCCAGCTGTCCCGTCAAGCTCCTGGTCAGGTGGTAAGAGTATGGAACAACACCAGGAGCCTCGGGTTTTATAGCTAAGCTCCTGTCAGCCCCTCCCCCTTTCTCAGGCAACTGAAAGACCAGCCAGCCAGTCTCCTGGATTGCACCCTGCTGCCACTGCTGCTCTGCGATGACAGGGTTGGCTTCTCCCCAGCGCCCACTATTCCCTTTGGAGTGAAAGCCTCAAGTGTCTTAAATATCACTGACATTTCCCTTTGGGTGGACTCAGTTTAGATTTCAGGGAGGAACAGTGGAAACAAAGTTGCACGGTACAGAGCTCGAGGCAGACCGGGCAGGTCCGGGCGCTCAGTTGGGCACACTCCTTCTGGCCCTCCTGAAAGATGGTTTGCCGGGATGAAATAAAGATGTCCCTAATTGTTTGTGGTGTAGGAAAGCAATCCCATAAGCATTAATTTGCCCAAGCCTGGAGTGTGTGAGAAAAAGCCCGCCTGACATGTTTTTCTTTTCCATTAACACTTCTGTGATAAACAGCTTAGATGCACTGAGAAAAATTAATGAAACTATTGTAACAATCGTGCACGTGTAGGTAATTTATTAAGGACAATTAAAAAGCTTTAAAAATCATCCATGAGGCAAAATGAACAGGAAGCCGGTGTGTGGCGGGTTTGGCAGGGAGCCTGCCTGTAGGTGTGTGGAGCGTGCTTCTCTTCCCATTGCCCTCATCCTCGTTCTGGTGACACGGTGGCGGGAAGCATGGGTTCCTACTGCCAGAGCTGTTAATAACAAACACTTCATTCTGGTTCTCTGCTCCCAGGAGTCAGGGAGAGGAGTGGACGGTGAGGGACCAGTCCAAGGTCAAGACCTCCCTAGAAGAGCTTGTTGGACTTGACCTTCCCTGAGTGGTGGGTGTGCTTGTCTCTGGGCCTCACCTCCAGAGGCCTGGAGGGTAGCACCTGGCTGTTCACCTTCCGTTTATGTTAGTTCCAGGAGCCCCAGACCAAGGGAGTGGCAGCAGAGGAAGCCTGGAGGGGCTAAGGTGGTACTGTCTTGCTGCCATCTGCCACTTACTAGCTTGGACCTCGGGCTGGCCTCTGTGTTGTCGCCCTAAGCCTCATCTTCCAGATGAGGGTGACGGTGTTGAGTGGAGGGTTGGAGTGAAGATTCCACAAGATCATACATGCAGATTGCTTAGTGCCATGTCTGGCACATATGTTTTGGTAGCTCTCAATAAATGTTGAATATTCTTGTTTCATCCTTCAGGGCTTCATTATTGCACCGTCGGCTGGAGGACAAACTGGGATTGAAAGTAGATACTTAACTCAGAGGCTAGTGCCCTTTTTGTGATGTAACCCCCACCCCTGCTCCCTGCAGTCTTGTTTTGCAGGGATGCCAACATAATGCCCTGTGTGAGAGCAGAAATGTACCCACTCAGCCTGCTGTTGGACATGAGTTAAGCCCCTCCCTTCAGAGACATAGAGGAGCTGCTATTCTTCCCCTTGACCTTGTCTCCAGCCCCAGCCCCTCTCCACCCCTGTCCTGGGTTAAGCCACAGAGGCAGATCTTCCCCATCTTGGGATTTTTTTTTTTTTTCCACATGTATGGAGGACTGGGATTGCTAGAATTTATTTCTTTTTATTAGTTGACCCCCCCCACCCCCAAATCTTTGACCTTGTAGGCCAGGAGTTTCTCAAAAACAGAAATATTTAATAAAGTACAGCCCTGTTAGTGGGTGGTGTCGACCCCTCTCTGGATAGCTATCTTTGTTTTATTGTTTTTCCCCAGGCTTGATCTTAGACACATACATTATGCGTCCATTATAGACATATGCATCTATTTGCAAGAAGTAATTTTTAGTTCACTTACTGACTAGAAAGGAAAATGAAGTGTTTGAGCTTAGACACGTCAGACACGACAGATTTTTTTTCCCCTTTGCGTGCTGCAAATGAGCAGTGAAAAATTATTCGCTTTTGCTATTAAAAGCTACAGAGCCTGTAAGAAACAGTAAATTATAGAGACATTATCAAAGTTTATTGGCACTAGAATTTGACCTTCAGCAAATTCAGCATTCGAGGGGAACAGGGTTTTCTTTCCTTTCTTCAAAATGAAAAAAAGGAGAGGGAGGAAAAAAGATTTATTTCCTTTTGTGGCTAAGTGGCTACTGGAAATGGCATTCCCCAGCTTAAAAAAAAGAGCAGCAGCGTTAAATTGCATAAAGTGGTACAGGAAGTCAGTCTCCCTTGAAAAAAATTAGAACCTTATAGAAAAGGTGCAGGTCCCCTCTGCACAGGTTGCCCCTCCCCCTGCCCCACTTGCTCTTACTTTGGTGAATATTCATACAGAGCCTTTGTTTTTGTACAGTTTTGTTTTTTAACCTATATACTCAGCAAGCATCGTAATGCATTATCCTTTTGGCTTTGCAGGCTTTCCAAAAATTTACCCTCTTTTTTCTTTGAAAGTGGCCAGAAGAAGAGTGTTATTCGATGGACCAGGATGGTTTTCTTTAACAGGGGGTTGGATGGTGCTATGGGCGGAGGTGTCTCTATACAGTTCTCTTAGTTCCCCTTTCTCATAATCTAGGCAGCTTCTGGGGAGGGGGGTGGTGTGAAAGATGCAGGGATGTGGTCAACAGTGGTGGGGATTCAAGCTTAGGCTTTGTTTGCCTTTAGCAAGATCCTGACTCTTCTTTAGCAAGAAGACTGTTGAAGCTATGCCGGGCAGTCCTGTCCATTGCGTGGCTGGAGTGGGAATGTGAGAGCCTAGGGGTGTGCACGTGAGGGGGTGCACATTTAAAGCAGGGCTTTCCTGGGGAAGCTGCCATCTCCCTAGCAAATAAGCTGGTCCTGAGGCCAACAGATGAGATCCTTAGCAAAAACGGGTCAGCGGGGGTTGGTGCTTGAGGAAGGCACCTTCAAAGAACCAGTTGGTATTTCTGAAGCAGCAGGCTGGTTTGCCCTAGTGGGCTCCTAGGGTCTTCTGAAAGTAGTTCCCTCTGTCCCATCTGTCCTGTGACATTTCTGCAGTCTCAGATGCCAGCCTGGGGCCTGGATCTCTGGACCGTGAGCCTTTCCACAATTTTTTCCAAGAGCAGAAGTTTTGCCTCAGTGCTGCTGGGTCTTCACAGAGAAGCAGGCCCTGATCTCATTCTCACCTGCTCCTGCTGTTGCTGGCTGAGAACGGCCTCGGTGCTTTGCTACTTTCTGAGATTTAAGGTGAAGAGCAGAAGCTGTGGATCCTTGGGAAGCAGGGAGACCGGCTCAGCCTCCCAGCCTGCATTCGTTCTCACAGGCTGTGAGTTACAGTCTTTAAAACTCTTCACAACTGCTGCCCAGATGGGCCTTTCAGAAAGAGGGCCATCGGCTGCCTCTCTGATCCTAGAAATGAAGCCTGGGGAAGACAAGCATCAGGCATGAGGCTGTCGGGCCAGGGAGAAGCCCTGAGGCCTGCAAGCTTTGCTGGCCATTACCATGACTGATGGCCCCTCTCTTTCTTACCTGAGAGTGGGTCTCCCTCCCTCCCAGTCCATCTGTGCTGAGGATGGGCACTTCTGGCCACACCCTCATTCATCAGGCTCCAGTTTGAAAACATGGGAAGGGTCTCCACCACTAGAACCTTGTTAACCAATCAGCTGACTTCCCTCATGCCCAGGGGAGGTCTGCACAGCTGTATCCAGAAAAGAAGGACGGGGGCATCAGGCCTGTGTCTCCATAGCTCTCTGGGACATGTACCTGCACCTTTCTTTTCTTCTTTACCAGGATGGTAAGGACCACAGTGTCCCTTCTCATGGGGGGGAAGCAATTTGCTCAGGTCACCTTGCTCACAAGTCTGCCAGTGGCAGAGGAGGACTAGAAGTCAGACCTTCTGCCCGTGGGCTGCATGTGCCCCACTTCAGGCCAGGAGCCCCTTAGCTGTGGGTCCTGGACTTTTGAGGCGCACTCTGCTTGCTTTCTCTCTTTGTAGATTAGCATGATTAAATATAGATTGTCTTTTCCAAACTTAGGGGGAAGAGGAAGAGAGAGGACCTTGTAGTTGAAAAGGCTGGTATCTAAGATGACTCTCGTCTGAAGAGAGACCTAAATTCTCCCAATTTTGCAGTTATAATAAAATATAACATTTATTCAATCCCTTCAGTGAGTCCGATGCCAACAAAGTACCTTTTTTGCTTTAGTTTACCTGTTTCTTCTAACCACTCCATAGGGTCATCCCCGTTTCACAGGTGAGGACCAGGAAAGGTTCTTGTCCTGCCTGCAGGGACACTGGGAGCTAGGGCATGGATGCAGGGTCTCACCTCTGCTAGGAGGGGGATTCAGTTCAAGGGAACAGAACTGCATGGGCAGCCCTGGCTGAGGGGCGTGTCTAGTCAAGGGGCTTCTCACCTTGGCTTGCAGTCACTTCCCTGCAATGCCACCTTCTAGATTTTCAGGGCATCTGGGGGCAGTTGCCAGGCCTGTTGGCTCCTCTCTTGCCATCCAGAGGATGAGCACCCCAGTCTTATTTGTAACCTGATAATTTGGGGTTGTGCCATGCCCCTGAAAGTTATTGTGGAGCAGAGTCTGCGGTTTCACGGCACATGCGATTCCGTCACTCATCTCAGCCTAGGAGAGGGGGAGCACGAGACGCTTCATTCCAACACTGAACAGTGGCTCGAGCAGAAGTGAGTGCGGGCCTGAGAAGAGCATGTGTCCTGTGCCTGGTGCCCTTCCCTGTCAGCTCCGGTAATTCTTGCCTTGATCATCAGGGTAGGTCCTGTTACTGTTCCCACTTTATGCACGAGGAGATGGAGGTGCAGAAGCTGAGCGACTTGTTCGTGGTTGCACAGCTGGCTGTTGGCAGAGCCAAGATCCCACCTGTCAGACCCCAGGGCTTATGTCTTCCCGCTCCTCATCAAAAACCACTGCAAGTTGGATGAGGTCTTGCATGAAGCAGAAAGGGCTGTGTGAGCCCTGTGTCCTGTTACTCAGCTGTTGGCTACCTAGGCTGACACTCAGATGGCCCTCTTTCCCTGGGTGAGCCCTCAGTGAAGTATCAGCCCCCCAAGGGCTGTGTGGAGAGGACTTTCTCGCAGGGACTCTGCAGATCTTGAGCACAATCTTTAGGTTCGGGACCAAACTGAAGGCGTCTAGGGCTGGGCGATGATTAATGTGTCTTTGGTGGCCCCTGGGACAACCTGGAACTGTGGGTCCTCACCCGTCCGCCCTCTTCCTGTGTCTCAACAATGGTGCTGGTGTGCGGTGGCCATGTGCTTCCATTTATTCTCAGGGGCGGTCGTGAGTGGTTCCAGCCTGCCTCATTCTCCTCATTGCTCCCAAAGGCATTTTTTTTTTGAGACCTGCATCTGTGGCTTGGGACCTTGACTATGGACTATTTCATAGCCAGGGAGTACACGGGACCCTTGGATGCCTCACCAGGTTGAAGCCTGCAGAGATGATAGTCCAGCCCTCTGGCTGGAAGCAGGGTGCTCGCAGGCTCCATCTGAGGATTCCAGCCCATCTCTCCAGACTGACCCTGTCTGCTATGGCTCCTGTGTTGGGATTAGAAGGCCTGGCTGAAACCCTGCTACCACTGTCACCTTGAAGCTTCTAGGTGACCTCTGAGTGCCTGGGTTTCCCCACTTATCAAGTTCTCACAATGTGCTCAGGAGATGCTTACTGGCCCCCGAGTTCTCTCTTATGCTCTCCATGTGGCCCTGGGGCCCGGGCTAGGACTTCCTTTCCCTTTGGAGCACAGCCAGCCTCCTGTGCAATCTGTCGCAGCTTGCACACGCAACGGTTGCTCTCTGTGGTAAACTTTGTGCCGAAGAAGGTTTTGCGGTCACCCCCTGAATAATGCAGAGAAGCCTCTGTCCCCCAAACTCTTGCACAGGGAGCTGTGGTCACAGTTGGACCCCTTGGCAACCATCCCGGGACTTGAAGCCATTGCTTGTGCATTAGCATGTTTTTCTCTCTTTTGCTTTTGTGAAAACCAACTTCCTGTACAGCCGCTTGTGTTTTAAAACCCTAGAAGGGTGGGAGGGGGGTGGCTCTCGGCCCTTGTCCACGCTCGCCTGTTTCATGGGGCCATTATGAATTAAAGATTACAGCCGTTGCAGAGATCGTCTGTAAACAACCACAGCTCCCTCTCCCTGTGCCCCCTGAGTGTTTAAGTTTTTGTGTGTAGTGAGTCCAAAACAAACAGTGATGTTCTTGAGAGTCCTGGTGAGCCAGGACCTGAGACTGCAGGGGGACCAGGGCAGCAGAGGCCACAGGGAGGGAGAGCCCAGGGGTGCAGCTTTGAATCGTTGGCCTCCTGTGTGCGCTCTGAGAAGTAGGGCAGGTGGCGAGCTCAGCAGCGCCTGCCTCCTGCTGATCTGCTGCATAACCCTGGGGAGACTTGGGCCTCGCCTCTCCCCAGCGCACTTCCACACACCCTCCCATCCCAGCTGATGCCCACGTGTGGACGTTATGCACATGTTCCTTGGACAAAGCCCTGAAGATTAACTGGGGGGAAAGGTGTGGTAGAAACATCCCCAAGAGGGTTTTTATCATGAGCTTCTTCCTGCATCTGAAGATAGACCTGAAACCCCACAGATATGGCCCTCCTGGGACCCTCAACAAAAGCAGCATCACAAAGGGAGGGGTTCTGGGCAGCAAAATAAAAATATGGAGCAAACAGCACCGTTTGCACCATTTAACGGTAGCGCTGATCAGCATTTCTGAGCTTACTCCTGGGAACACAAAGATGTGAAGAGCAAGCCCTGTTCTTTACCCGGAGCGCGTGATACCAAGGGGAAGAAGGGGTTGGGGGATGAGTCTAGAGCACGTGGGCGTTCATGCCCCCGCTTAGCCTGACAGCCTCTCTAGGAGGGAGCGAGGGGCCCCCTGACTTCTGTTGTTTGGGAGGTTGAGTCTTGGTCAAGGACTATAAACAAAGGTCACACTCAGGGGCATAACGAACTCAATCCCAGGCCTGCTGCTGTGGGGTCAGCAGAACTTCACTGCAGAATGCTGGCGTGTTCCCAGGGCTGTGTCATCTTGGAGTCAGTTGCCAGTAGGTGCTTCTCAGCCCTTGAAGTATCCATGGCAGGAGAACTTGCCTGAATGGGCCAAGACCCTCTGAGCTAGGGACAAGGCATCATGTTTCCCAATCTCTGTGCATTCTGGGTCTGTGGATTTACTGGGATCCCCCTGCAGAGTTCCGGGATGTTGGTAAGGAGAGGTCAAGAAGTTTGACAGCATCCTGTCCCAAGGCCTAGGGTTGTAAGTAGGGTCAGACTGACCACCTCTGCCAAGTTCACCATTTCTCTGGACTCCAAATGGAGGACTGGCTATTTCCCTAGTGCCACATTTCTCCAAGGAATCAAGAGCTGTTAGAAAATGCAGGGGCTTCAGAGCCAAATAGATGGAGCAGCTGCCGAGTTAAACATCCCCTAAATGCAGGACTTCACAGAGCCTTTACTAAGCCTCTTCCTGTTCTAAGACTTCAGAGTCCCCAGCTGTGACACGGTAGGGATTATTTGAATCTTTTTAACATCCCCACCATGTCTTAAGTTACTTTTCTCTTAGAGACCCTCAGTCCTAACAGAATAGATTTCCCTCTGGAACACCAAGTACTCAGTAAATATCAGGAAGTCATGAATTCTGATTTGGTAGATTCAAGTCAGATATGTCTGTGTCAATCTGACATATAAATACATATCAGACATTATGTGGTGTGTATTTAAATAAAATAGATCTACTTGATATATACCCTTACTTTTTTAAAATATATATTTTTTTTAGTTGTAGGTGGACACAATACCTTTATTTTTGTTAATTTTTATGTGGTGCTGAGGATCAAACCCAGTGACTCATACGTGCTTGGCGAGCGCTCTACCACTGAGCCACAACTCCAGCCCTTCATCCTTATTTTTATGTGTATGTGTACTTACACACGTGCAAGTACAGAGATATATTCTATACAACATACAAAACCTCTCAGTGACTAGCAGAGCTTCAGGTAGCCAGTGTCACTAATGCTTTAGTCAGAAGCAGAGACCCTGGGGTCATTGTGCAATTTCTGGTTGGCTTTTGGAAGCTGGCAAAGCTTTGCTGGTTGATGTCTTTTGTAAGAATCAAGGCCTCTGACTTGGAACCTCTGGATACATGGGTGGGGACCCCCTCTCTTTGTTTCTGCCTTGGAGTGACCAAAATCCCCATGGCTTTAGCCCATAACTCAGAATAGCTGCCCTGTAAACCCCAGAACATAATTGGGCTCTTAATTGCTCCTGATATCGTGTCCTGAACCAGGTTTGGTGTTTGGTGAGGCGCCCTGTGCGGGCCTCCGGAGGATAATTTGAGAATTCCCTTGCCTGTTCCTGCGCTCTGGTTGCCGGGCACCTGGCAAGTGTGTTGGGTTGTTTGCTTTGGGTAACTATGGCAGCTCCTTTTAATTGCCACCAGATCATTTTGACCCAGTCTCAGCTCTGGCCGTTTTGCTGCACTGCTCAGAAGAATGCCCACCTCTTTGTGGAGAGCTGGATAGAAGCTTTGCGGAGGCGGGCCTGTGCGATTTCATGTTTTTCTCCCTGTTTAATGAGTATTGAGCAAAACTTGTTTTTAGGGTATTTATGTGGCCTAGAAGTTAAGGTCTTTGTGGTGTTTGGGGACTCAGGCTAAGTGTTTCTCACAAGCATCCTTGAGACATTCGGTAGTTTGCCTCTGTGTTAAACTGGGGTCCCTGTCCACTCTGGAAGTCCTCTTTGCTATATTTGGGGGTCGAGGTAGAAAGGAGTAAGGTAGGAGCTTGAGGCAGGGGACGATGGATTCGGGGCAGGGCCATTCCCTGAGATGTTCTAGAAAAGGGCATCAGTGGTCTAGAGATGTGGGGGGAGAGCTGCGAGTCATCTGTGGCTTTCAGTCCTCTGACATGATACCAGGCCCTGAACCTCTGACCCTGGCTTCAGGTCCATCAGTCTCCTGAGGTTTCCAGGGAACCATTAGGGTTAGACTGGAGCCTTAATGCCCAGTGAGAGCGGTGTTCGGTAACTGCCATCATGTGTCTGTTTATTCCTGCACTAGGAGCCAGACCCAGTGCAAGGTCCTAGAGATCTGACCCTCTGGGCCTCCTGGTCAGACGGAGCCGTGCAGAATCAGGACCAGTGGTGTAGCCTGGTGTGTGTGAGAGAAAACACCTAGGAGGCAGAGGAACATGCAGAGTTGGAAGAACTCATCTGGGGAGAGCATTAGGGATGTGAGGACTAGACAGGAGCAGAAGGGACAAGTCACATTCCTCCTCCTCCTCCAGCAAGTGGTCAGTGGTTCAGAGAGACGGAGCAGCACATGCAGAGACCTTGAGAGGCAACTCAGTATGAATTTGGAGACCCGCCAGCAGTTCGCCATTCCTTGGATGCTCAGGGAGCAGGGGCTGATGGCCCAGGGGTCCAGATGGGTGTGGCCAGGCCTCCTTGGTGCTGGGAAGCTTGTATTTATCCACGGAGAGAGGAGCTGTGGTTCTGCAAGCTTCATCGGCGGGGTCACATCAGTCTGGGAAAGGAGAAGGGCTTTCTAGGCAGAGGGTGAGGTCTGCACACAGAAGGTGAGGGTGGCAGAGAGCAGAATATGTTCCTGGGAGGGTGACAGGTCCAGGGTGGTGCTCGACTGGGTGACCAGAGATGAAGGAGGAAACCTGCGTGTTTCTCCTACCTTGCTCCCCACCCTGCCCGGCGCTGAGGACCTCTCTTGGCAGAGGCTGCACCCCACCTTGTGGGTGCTTCAGTGGAAAGCAGATTGGAAGGTCCTATAAGCCTGTGGCAGGGGCTGAAGTCACCCCTCATCTCAGCCTCTTGTTTCCTCTGAATTGGGAGATGGGTGACCTTCCTGTGACACCTGAGCATGTACCCACTAGCCGGCTGACTGCTCCCCGCCCTTGACCCGGCCTTGGAGGGACGACACAGATCACATGAGAGCAGTGTCGTCACCCGCTCTTCCCCCAGCTCTGTGCGTGGACAGCCTCCTGCCCACTCCCCCAGGGCCACAGGGCCATGCAGGCAGCTGTTCGCTGGTAATTAGTCAACCCAGCCTTACAGGTGCAATGACTCATTGTCTTAAATTTTAATAAGTACAGAAAAATAGAGTGCTGATTTATTAAAAATTAATCCTCCTAAAAGGTGGCTTTAGCAGAGGGGATTGGGAGGCAGGCAGGCAAAGGGAGTGTGTGGGGGCCCTCTCTTGCTGGCCCTCCCGCTGTGGGAACAGTGGCACAGCCTGCAGCCTCACCCCACCAAGGTCGGGTTGAAGAAGGAGACGGCAGCTCTGTGCAGATTCCCCCTTTTGCTCTTCCTTCTCGCCTCCTCTTCCCTTCCCCTCACTCTTCTCTGTTACTTTGCTAGAGATGCCATGACAGAACCAGAAACCGAGTGGCCTCAACCCCACAGATGTTCTGCCTCACAGACCTGGAGGCTGCAAGCCCAAGTCTGAGGGGTGGGCCTGGCCTTCTCCACCGCTGCTGTTCTCTGGCTTATAGGTGCACCGCCTCAGTCTCTCCTTCATCTTCACACACATGGCCTTGTCCCTTCACACACATGGTGCTTGTCTGCCTGCGTGACAAATTCCCTCTTTTTAAAAGGACCCCAGTTGAATGTGATCAGGGTTCTCCTCTATTTTAGCATGACCTCATTTTAACGGTATATCTGCGACAACCCTATTTCCAAATAAGGTCACCTTCTAGTGTCCTGGGGGTTAGGATCGCAACCCACCAGTTCAGAGGGGACATGGTGCAGCCTGCGGCGGCCACCCTTGCCCCTTCTTTTACCCTCCTCTGTCTCCCCAGCTCCTTCTCGTTCTCTCTCATTCTGTTCCCTCTGACCTTTCTCTCTCCCTGTCTCTCTGCTCTCACTTCCCCTGCCCTACCCTCATGGTTCACCATCTTTTGGGAAGGGAGTCTCAGCCCTCCAGCAGAGATGGATGGGTGTCCTCCTGTGAGCCAGCCTCATGCCTGCCTTCTGCAGTGGCGGGTGTCGGCCCGCATCAGCCCAGCCCACAGGTTCTCCCGCCATTCGCGCACAAAACTTTTCTCGCTGGATTTTGAAGAAGTCCTTCATCTGGGGTTCACTTCCAAGCAGGGCTACATGGGTGTAGACAGGACAAAAGGTATCTCTGTGAGTCTGCATACTTTAGAGTTTCCTTTTATTGATCAAAAAAATATATATATTCCAGCACAGGGCAGGGACTTCCCCGGAATGAGCCTTATCATTTAAAGCATTTCCTCCTCAGAGGCAATCCATTTAGGCGACGTGCAGAGCTAGCCAAGTTGAAATTCAACAAGAGGGGAATGTTGGCCCCCAAAGCATCATGGGCCATTAAGCCTGTAATGTAGCAGAGGCCTCTGGGTAGCGGAGTTCCTGCCTCCCTGTTAATTGCCAGGATGCCGCAGCACCCTTCTGCTGCACTCGGTGTCCTGCCCACGAGCACATTGTCTCCTGGTGTCACTTCTTCTTTGGGCACCTGTGTGGTACCAGAGCTGGTGAGAGGCCAGATGGCTCCCCCTTGGATCTCCGTGGGGGTCATGGGGCCTTATGCCACTGGTCTCAGGATGTAGGAGCTGTGGCTTTCCTGGCAGTGAGCATCCCTTTCCCTGCTTGCAGCTTGGTGGACCCTAGACCTGAACTCTGGCGCGCTCCAGACAGACACCTGGATCCATTCGCCTTCTCTTCTGGCAAGACCCCGGCCTTCCTGGTCTGCCAGGGGATGGCTTGCTTTCCATCTGGAGGGGGCATTGGGGTGGGTCCTCCAGCATCATGGATGTAGGAATTAGGGGTGACAAACAAGCAGGTTGGGTAGAACCTTTGTCTGACTAGGACCAGTAGTTTTGAAATGACTTGAAAAAAATGTGCTCTTGGGGAATTTCCAGCATGAGTAAAACCTAGAGGCTTCTCAGGGCTTCGAGAAAGCCTCCCCCTTTCAAACTTGTCACCAGTTTCCGTCTCTAAGATCTCCCTCCCCTCTACCTGGGCCTCTCCCACTAAGGCTGGTCCAGACCCTGGGCACCCACCACCCCAGGCCTCCTCCCCAGCAGCTTCTCTGCTTCCCCATGAACATTACCTCACATGGTCATGCTGTGACCGGGCCTTCCAGCCCTTTCCAGTTAAGTCCTGCCCAACCACTTTCCCCTCTTGATCTCTGTGGGATCCACAGTGTGATCCCACTGCCTCAGGACCCTGGTCTGCCCCAGGGCCCACCCAGGGCATCGGATGTGCCCGGCATAGACTGGCCTCTTCCTGATCTAGTCAGGCTCAACCCATCCTTCAGCAGCAGTCCTGCCCCAGCATCCTCTGCATGATCCCAACAGGACACATCTCTCCTTTGTCATTCATTTGGCACTTTCTGGATTTGTAGGCTGTACCCCATATAGTATAGATTATGCTCTGAATATCTTCTGTCACCCTAAGTTGTCTCTGTCCTTCCTCCTAGTTTAGTTTAATACACACACACACACACACACACACATACACACACTCATAAATATTTTCTGGACTTATAATTTTTTTGTCTCCTGGGTTGATATTTGAGGAATGGGATGGGTGGAGGATGAGGGAGGCAGAAATTAAGAAGTGACCTATAGGTGGAAGGGCACAGTTGTCTTAGAAATGGAAGGAAAGGAAGCACAGTAGAGCAACAGGCCACATTTCCAGAAATGGTTGGGCTCTCAAGCGGAGGGTCCCATGAGTCCCGTATGGTTCAATCCATTTCTTAGAGAAAGGGTGCGAAGAAGAGGGCAGCTGGTTCATCCCTGGTGTGGGCCAGCCTCGTTAGCCGGAAGGAGGAAATGCCGTCCCTCACTGGTGCCCCTTGGTCTACTCTTTGGGACCCCGAGGGCTCCTAGTAGGCCCCTGTCTTCTGTCCCTGCCTCCTTTCCCTGAGATTGGTGCAGTGTGTGCTGCAGGGCCTCTGTTTCAGCTTGGCAGGAAGATGCCAGACCTTGCCAGGAAGTCCTCGGTTCTGAGCAGAGAGCATCTCTCCCTCTTGGGATGGGGCTGGAGTTCAGGGGTAAAGTGCTTGCCTGGCATTCACCAGACCCTGAGATTGATCCCCACACTGAAAAAGAAAAAGAAGGGAGAGGGGGAGGGAGGGAAGGACGAAGGCACAGAAAGGAGAAAGAAAAGGAGGAAGAAAAAAAAAAAACCAGTCTATCTCCATTCTTAGATGTGGACAGACCCGGGCTAGTGTGCACCTGGTGTGAGAAGCCGTAGGAGAAAGTGTGTTGGAGCCTCCCCGGTGCATGGGGAGGTTTCCTTGCTTCTTGCTGGCACTTGCCACCTCATACATCCCCTGGGAAATGCCCCCCATCTTGGACTACCTGAATGTGTCCCCTGGGAAAAAGTAATTCTTCCGACAGAACCACCAGGAATAGTAGGCCTGAGCTGAACTGAGCTGTTCCCTTTCATTACTGTCATATTTCTGTTTAGCCTGCTGGGGTGACTGGTTCTGGCACAGAAGAGGCATCTTGCTGGGACAAGGGCCAGTCCTGAGACACAGAACAGACTTCCCTCTCCAAGGCGGAGGTTTTCCTGGACCCCTCTCCTTGAGGTAGACACCCGTCTGGGTTTGATCGGAAGCCTCCTTGTTCTTTGTGCTCTTGAGGCCAAACAACTGTTGGACTTTGGGATTCTGGCGTGGACTGAGGGTGGGGAAGGGAGACCGGATCCTGCTAGCTCTGTATCCAGAACTCAGATCTTACCCAAAGCCCATGGAGGGGGCAGGTGTGGTCCTGTCCTCCAGCAGCCACAGAAGGTCCTGTAGGCCGTGGAGTGGGTTGAGGCCAGGCCCTTTGAGCCTGAGTGCCCTTCCCTTCCTGCATTCCCGCCCCCCACTCCCTGCTGCACCCCCTTGGGTCTGAGCAGCCCAGCAGCCCAGGCTGTGCTTAGCAGCGCATCCGTTTCTTTAAGACCTGAGAAATGCTGAAGAAGATGAAGCGTTATTGCGATGCTTTTAGAGAACATTCGCTCAGCTCCGAGCCCCATAGAAGGTTTCCAAAGTCTATTAGGCGGCAAATGCTTTCATGGCTTTGGAATCATAAGGTTGATTTGAAAAATTGGCACCTAATGGCTTACAACTGGAATAAATTTCCTGAAATTGGACCTCGGAGGGAGAGTTGGGTGCGCACATGGGGGTCTCTCCCAGCTCCGTGCACACACAGCTCTCTGCAGAGGTGCTGCTGGCTGCGGCCGCGAGGAATAGGAGGCCCCTTGATTTCTGCAAGAGGCCCTGTCACTCTTCATTTCTCAATTTGGACTCAACATTTAGTGGCAGGGACGGTAGGGAGGCTTCAAACTGGAATTTCTCCCCACTGGCCTTTAAAAGGCCAGGGCCTGAGAATTCCTGAAAAATTAATGGGGTCTCTGTGGGTTCTTTACACTTGCTGGTAACCTGGCCTCTCCCAGGCCCACTGTGGCTGTGCAGCATAATAGCTGCTCAGCAGCTGGTCTTTTGTATGCAAATATGACCTAAAGAAGTGCGGGAGGCAGCGGTCCATTGTTGCCCGAGACTGGGATTTCAAAGGGCCTTGCGGCTTTAAAATATCCCAGACAGATACTGAAAATGTCAGCGGCCTGGTTCCCCCACGTACTTCTTACCCGCCTCTTTTCCCTCCCCCTGCCACCCACCCCACCATAAAATATAATCAAAAAGCTAGTAAATAATTTAAAGAATTGCCTCAAAGGATTTGCAGACTAGAAAGAGACTCCCTTCTCTGGTTTAAGTTGGGAGAAACTGTTTTCATTTTTTTTTCCCCAAGATATTTAAAATATTCAGGAGTGTCCCGCAGGGTCTTGAACTCATAAGTGTCTGCATTTTTCTCACTAGACTCTCATCCCCTCTTTTCTTTATTGATTTTTTTTTTTTAAGTTGCTGTCGGCAACATTTAGGTCCAACTTTCAAATGAAAATCATATTTCAGATACTGGTCTTAAGTCAGACCAACCTGAGGTCTGTTTCCTTCATCCAAGATCTGTGTCCCCTGCTCTTTAGTTTAACGAGAGGGTGGAGTGAGTCTTGGCTGCTGTGATTTTTTCATCCTGTTAACTCTTTTCAAAGGGAGCAGAAGGGAGTGATATCTTATATGTGGAGTCACTGTCCTGAAACTTACTCAGCCAGGACTGCTCTCCTTGGGAAGGGAGAGAGGTGGTCAGGCCTCTGGGGAACTAGCAGCTTAGACTGGGATAAAAGTGTACAGATCGGAAAACGCTCAGATGGACCCAATACTAGCTCCTGCAGACAGGCTCTGCCCTGCCAGGAAGAACTCTTATGTAGATTTGGATTTCTGGGTCCAGGTATCTGACTGACCAGGTGCAGTGATTGTACATGGAACATGATAGGTTCTTGAGAACTATTGGATGGATGGAAAAAATATGAATGGATGGATGAATGGAAGGAAGGGTAAAAAGGAAAGACAGACAAAGGATGGGTGGGCGGATGGATGGATGAAAGGAAGGAAGGATAGATGGATGGCTAAATGGTCAGTGGATGGATAGGTGAATAGGATAGGTGAAGGATGGGTGACAGGAAAGACAGGGCAGATGCATAGAGGGGTGGTGGATGATGGGTGGAGTGAAGGGAGAATGGAGAGATGGTAGGTTCTTGGTTGCCCCTGTAGTATCTGTTCTCTCATTCTGTACCCAACCAAAGGGCGTTCCTTGGACCTGCTCCTGAAAGCTGGGGAAAGGTGACCTGGACACCACTGCCAGGAAGTTGGACAATACCTGTCCTCCTTGAATACTTCCTTACAGCTGCCTGGACTGACTGACCCTCCAAGGCCATTCTCATGGTGAAAGCATGTGTTGCACTTGTACCCCAGCCCCTCCGCCTTTTCCCTTTGTCATAGGACCTACCTGCCCATGTGCTCTGGCTCATGGCTCGGGTATTTGCGGTCTCTGCTAAAGAGCCAGAAGTGTCCTCTCTGGGTTCAGACAACAAACGTCATCTTGGGCATTGTGGTCTGCTGGCCTCAGCAGTCGCTTCAAGCTGGGAGTGTGGAGTAGAGTGGACCAGGGCCCAGGCTCTAATGGCCAGTGAAACTATCTTTGGATCCCTGGGACCACCCCTTATTTCCTGTGTGACCTTAGATGAGCTGAGTAACCTCTTGGAGCCTCGGTTTCCTCATCCGTAAAATGGGGGAAGGAGTCTCTTCCTAAGGGTGTTGTGAGTGATGCACAGAGTCATGCCAGCAGTAGGCCAGCATGTTGCATTTATTATTATGGAAGGTACAGGAACTGGTGTCTCTCAGGAAGAGGTGTGAAGAATCCTGGGCTGCTGAGATGGTGTTTGGGCACACAGCTTGCTGAAGCGTCCTAGGCTGTCACCAGGGATCTGTGGTATGTGTTGGTGGCTGCCCAGATGTGGGCTTCTCAGGCCTGATCTGAGCATCCTGTATGCTCTGAGGAGCACAGAGGAGGATGGCAAGCTTTGGGAAGATTCTAGAAGGTGCCCTGAGAGGGGTCCTTAGCTCACTTATTGTCTGAAACTGCATCTTTTCCTCTCCTTTTGTTCTTGTAAAGGATTTTCTGACAGTTTCTCCTCCCCTGAAAGCAAAGACTCCAGACTGTCCCAGCAGTCAGCGTGTGTGCCCCTTTGGGGGAGAAACCCCAATACGATTGCCCAGGACCAGCTCTCACCTTTGTTTCTGCTTCAGAGAGAGGCCACTTTTGAGGTTGGTGTTCACCCCAGGAGCTCACAGCCAGTGCCAGAGCTCTCCTGGTACTCTGAAATCCAGAACAACTCTGCTCTTTTTTTTTTTTTTAATATTAATTTTTTTTTAGTTTTCAGTGGACACAACATCTTTGTTTGTATGTGGTGCTGAGGATCGAACCCAGGCCGCACGCATGCCAGGCGAGCGCACTACTGCTTGAGCCACATCCCCAGCCCCAACAACTCTGCTGTTGTGAGCTCTGAGGACCCTTCCAGAAAGACACAAGTTCTGGACTCCTGCTTAGTCTCCCAACTCCATTCGTTTCCATTTTAAAGTCCTTAAGAAGGGAGGTGTGAAGTCCATGATCTGTAAGCATCAAGGGTTTTTAAACTAAACAAGAAAACCAATTATTTTTCTAACTGCTTTGCTCCTTCAAATCTTTCACTGTAATGGAGATTTAGAACCCATCACAGTTGGGCTATTATTTCTGTGTAAACAGGGTCATGCCCTATTGCACCAAGCAAACAGTCAATTTTTTCCATTACACTTAGACACAGATGACAAGGGTGCCGAGCCAGTGGTCTGTTGAGCAGCTTTCAGTTGATGGGGAGTGCGTGACCGTGGCCGGTGCCCAGGAAAGGGTTAAGGCTTGCAGGGGCTTTCCGTTCTTACCTAGGGGTCACCTCTTTGCCTCTACAGTTGTGTTAATCTTCGGACTCTGGTCTGTGAACCTCCTGTGTGCAGAGCCAGGGAGGTTAGGGACAAGGAAGAGTTGATGGGGTGCTAGGGCCCCAATGGGAAGGGCAGGAGGTCCAAATTTTCTTTAAAGTGGCGGGACACAGCACATCTCCAGCTCTCCTTGCGGAGCTTCTAAAGCACACGGCTAACTTTGCATTCCACACTGGGATAGGACCCAGTGGCCCTGTGGCAGCCTCCTATCCTGGGCCATCCACCTGCACTTTGCTTCTCCGCCAGTAGCCCTCCTGCGGCTTCCTGGTGATGCTGTGCTGCTCGTTGCTCTTCTGTCCGGAACTTTTCTTCCCACCTCTCCCCCCCAGCATCCCTGGGTTCAAATCCCAGCCCCATTCCCTCATCACCTGGGGTAAGTCTCTTAAACTCTCTGTGCCTTAGTGCCCTTATCTGCAAACCAGGTTAATCAAAGTGCCCACTGGACAGGTCTGTTGTGGGAATTGGAGGTGAGAGTCAAGGTGAAATGCACAGAGCCTGGGGCCATGACCATCAGGTGAGTGAGGCCTCTCTTTATGGCGCTTCTGCTGCCTTGGCCCAGCTGGAGCTTGCTTCCAGCCCTTTGAAGGCCCTGCTTAGAGCAAAGGTTGGGGCCTTCAAGAGGAAAGTGTACTGGACCCTCTGGGTGGTAGGAGGCCCCGGCCCTTTCACCCCACTCTCTCATTTGTGCTGCCAACCTGGCCTCTAGGGCACTTGAATTTATGCCTTCTGTATTGATTTAGCTCAGCCCAGGGCTTCTCGTAAACCGGCTCTGCTAACAGACTCAGCCAGTCGATCTAAGGCATTTATGGAATACCTTCTGTGTACAAGTACTGTACTCACAGATGACCCATTTGCCGCAAATGCCATGAAGAGTACATTTGGTCTGCCCCTTATCCCATGAGGTAAGCCATGCTGGTATTCTTCTTGCTTTTTTTCTGATGAGGATATTGAGCCCGGCGGCAGCTCAAGGCCTGCGGCTGCAGGGGGCGAGACAGCTGCCAGGCAAATACTTGACAGTGTGGTGGACTTCAAGGTTTATCCACTCATGCCTCAAATCACTGGCTTCCTGGGAAGCCATGAGCATCTGGAGAGGAGGGGAAGAGGCAGGAGGAAGGGGAGAAGTTCTCAGTGACAAATGCCTGGCCCCTTTCTCTCTCGGAACCTTAGGGGCTTGCCCTGAGAGGCTTGTCCAGTAGATCTTGATGAGGAGCTGGGGCGGCTTCTCTCCTTCTGGATGGGCATGTGCTCGCCTCCAGCAGCACCCCCTGGGATGGGGTGGGAGAGACTGCCCACAGACCGCAGCTGCTGCTTGCTCCTGCTCATGAATGAACCCTGCTTGAAGCAAGGCTGAGAGCTGAAGTGATGGATCTCCACAAAGACAAATCTGGAAAGAATTGGCATCTCATGGAAGCGGTCTTTTAAGACATACTCATGAGGTCTGCATAAGCATTGCTTCCCATGTAGCTTGGCAGGTGCAGGTGCACCCAGACTCCTCCAGGACTGCCCTTCGTGAGATGAACCGAGCAGAGCATGACCTGTTTGCTTTTCCTAATGCGTTTTCTAGGGAAAAGCGCGACAGCTCCTGTTAGCGAGAGAGTGGCGATCAGGGGGTCCAGGAGACAGATACCCAGCCACAGTGGGCAGGGAAGAGGAGCTGCCTTCTGACCCTCCACAGGACGCCATGGGAAGGAAGGGGATCGCTGTGTCTTAGAGGTTGGGCACTGCCTTTGAAGCCAGCCACTCTGGAGTTCGAATCCTGGCTTTGCCGCCCACCAGCTTTATGATCCTGAACTGGACCCTTCCTCTTCCTGAGCCTTGTTTTGCCCGACCGTGAAGTGGAAGCAGTGCTCACAGCCTCCGTTGTCTTGGGGCTGTTGGAAGGGTATGAGGCGATGTGTGTGGACGCTCAGTGTAGACCTTGGCATGCAGGGAACACTGTGTGGCTGCCGTGGTGGCGGCTGTCACTCATTCCGTCACACAGTACTGCTCTGTACCCTGCAGCAAGGGTTGCTTTCACAGACCGTTTTCCCACTCACAGGGCTCTATCCGTCATTGAATTTTCCCACCAAGGCACTTTTCTTTAAATGGCCTTTGAAGCCAACCAGCGGATCGCCTCCCCTTCCCAGAAGCTCAGGGCTGCCTGCCTGGGGATTTGCACATGTGTTTTGTCTGTAATACATAATATATATGCCTGTGTGAGTACGTGTGCGTAGGTCCCCCCCACAGATGTATATATAACTCATTCCCCAAAGAGAGATTTATTTCAAGGAACAAATGCTTCTGGTTAGCTTCTGTGTGGATCTGATCCAGCCCCAAGCCGTTGCCATGAGTAGAATTCATTGATGGCAAAAGGAAATGAAAACAAACGTTCCCTGACATGGGGCATTTCCGTTGGGGGGCCCCTGGGAATTCTCCTCCTCTATTAAAATATCTACCAAATTGGACAGAGGAACTTGGCAGCCATGGCCTGAGCTCACTAATTGTTTCTGTGGGGAGGGTATGGGCAGAAACGGCTCTGGCCTCTCTTCCGGAATCTTCCTCTCACCATTGAAGTGGGGGGGGGGGAGGGGCTGTTTGAGAGTGGAGGATGACTGGGTGTCCCTGGAATCCTGCTACTGCTCCCCCATGACTGGGCAAGTGCTCAGGGATGGCGAGGAGAGAGACCTCCTCCCTAGTCCTCTGGAAGCTGCTTCTTGTAAATTGAGGGGCGGAGGGGTGGCCTGGGAGCTCACATTCCTGAGATGGTCTGAGGCCTTCTGTTAGCCCCAACAGACAGACAGAATATGAATGTGGTTTTGATCACAACCAGCTGATGGGAGCGGACCCAGACTTCTGAAGATTTGGCTGTTTTTGTTGTTTTTTTTTCCCCTCCCACTCTCTTTCCTTGTGGGGGAGATGTTTCTTTATGAATGGGATTTGCTTTAGAGGACAGAGTTCAGGATGGAGGCAGATGATTAAATGTAGGGACTGTCACGCAAAGATGGGGGCATTCCCTGGCCTCTGGTATCTAGGGTGGCTTTTTCCTCCTCTTCCTCCACAGTGGGCCACTGGTGGTATCCCTGGGCCTCTAGATGGCTACTGGTAATCCCAGCAGCCGGGCTTTTGGTGCTGGCTGTCTTCATTCACTGACCATCTCATTCTGTCCTTCCGCAGAGTTGCTCTAATTGTCCTTATTGTACGTATCTGGAAGCCACATCTCCGTTAGATATCCTGCCCACAACGAGAAAGTATGCAGCCCAGGCAGGTTAGACTCTAAACCAGAGTTTCTCCACCTGGGCCTCCTGACACTGTGGGCCACGTGCTTCTTTATTGTGGTCACTGTCCTGTGGACTGTAGGAGATTTCCTAACATCTCTCACCTCTACCTGCTAGATGCCATGGCACCCCCAACCCAATCATGGCCATCAAAAATGTCTTCAGGCTCTGTCAGAGTCCCCTGGGGAGCAAAATGGACCCCAGTTAAGAACCACCACTTGAAACCCATGTTTTTTCTTCTACCCTATACCTGCCCCATGCCCTGTTGCTCTATGTGCGAACGCGAATACTGACGTGATCAGTGGACATCTGAGGTGCTGCACCTACTCAACAAACATGACAGCTGTGTGTTGAGCATGGAGTTGGGGATAAGAGTGAAACCGCAGGCAGGAGCTTCCTGCGGTGCCCGGGAGCTGAAGGAAATACCGGAAAGGCTGTCTGTGAAGTAGAAAATAGGACATTTGGTCCTTTTGGTCACATTTTCACTTTTTGGATGGGCAGATGGTAAGGAGCATGGGCAAATGTTGAGGGTGCCCCCAGAGACACACGCATGCACACAGGAGTGGCAAGAATAAAACTCACATGACATCTCTGGGGCTCCTGGTCATTCCTTATCAGGTGCTCATAGGCAGTGTACTGTCACCTGAAATAATCTGCCCCTTTTGGTTCTTCCGAGGGGCTCACGTGCATTTCTCACTTTTGAAACTCACAGTCTTTTTTGTTTGTTTATTTGGTTAGTAGTTTTTGTATGTTTTAATCTCTCTCTGTTTTTGGAAATTTGCCTTTAAAACAAATATATGAGGAAAGCTTCTGGGACTTTGCCCTTGTAGTTTCAATTAATTGGTGCCAAACAGTTATTGTTAGTGCTACCCATCTCAGGGTGTCCGTCCCAGGAGAGACCAGGGTTCCTTGGGAGTCTGTTCTGAGGCTCTCCAGAGAGGTGCTGGTGAGAAAGAGTGTGGTGTGTGTGTGTGTGTGTGTGTGTGTGTGTGTGTGTGTGTAGGCTTGTGTATGCACACACACAGACACACACGCACACTAGAAGAGAGCATTGGGTTGTTCATTTTTCTCCTTTAGAAACTCAAGAAACCTTTTCAGACCCCTCCTGCCTGCCAGTCTCCCCTCCTCCCTCAGAAATCCTTGGTTAAGTCTTAAGACTCAACAACAACAAAGAACAAAGCCACAGACAATCTCCCCCTCCTGACAGTGTCAGCTGTGAACTGAGGATCTGAATAGCCTTTAAAATTGTTTTATTGTTGTCAGCACCGCAGAATGGTGTGTAATCTTTGTGTTCTGGAGAATCTTTAATTGGCACAAAAGGGCAGTTTAGCCGGCATCTTGTAGGAGGTTTGTCATGCAGACGGTTAGTGCCTGCCACTCACAACATATAGGGCCATCCGGGCTGATTTGCATCAGCAGCTCCCTCTGGTTAATAGCTGTGCATGTTTCCTGGGGGTCCCTGAGCAGAAGTCAGGGAAAGACGAGGCTCCCCTCCCCTCCACTTCACCCACACTGCCTTCCAACCACTTGCAACCTCCTGTGTCCTTCCTCTGAGCCTGGGTGGGGGTGGCATGGGGTGGGATGGGGTAGGAGGGCTCAGGATGGAGTCTTCACATGGAGGGGAACCTTCGTCCGTTCAGCAGGTTTGTAGTCATTAAGAGTAGGGGATCTGGAGTGGTCTATCTGGGGACAAATCACAACAAGATGCTGTCCCTGCCGCCTGTATTAGTTAGGTTAATGCTAGCTGCTGAGAAAACGACGCCCTAAATTTCAGTGCTTAACACAATAGGCATTTGTTTCCTGCTCACTTAGCAGTCAGTGTTGGGGTTACTGGTTGATTTTTCTTCCACACACTGATACAAGCACCCCGGATCCCCCGTCTATGGCCTTGCCAACCCTTAGGGTCTCAGAGTGGCCAGATGCTGATCACCAAAATATTTTGGATCTAGTATCTCATTTAATCCTCAAGCAGCTCTTAAAAGAGGCAGTGTTTTCATCTTACAGGTGGGAAAGTTGGGACTTGGGTCAAGTCACTTGTCGGGTCTCCTGTGGGAGCATCACAGGTACAGGTATTCCAGAGCCATGCAGAGAAAGACCTGATTCTCCCACCCCTGCCCTCCCGCAAGCCACATTAGCAGACATGCCGGCTCTCACCCTCTTTCCCATTTAAAATGTGAAGAACAAGATTATTTTCCCCACCAATGGCCTCATCTCACATGGCTGGCTGTCCCTGGCTTAGACAGTCTTGGGTTTGGGGGTTTTTGCTTGCAGTGGGGGCAGAGGAATTCAATCACACTGAGACTGGCCTTAACTTTGGAAAGGCAGAGAAGGGCCAGGAGAGGAATCCTAGACCATGCCCTTGTTGGGTGCAGAGGTCTGCGTCCTGTGGCCTCAGGGGTGTTTGTGTGTATGTGTGCGCCACACACACATGCGTGGGGCGGGAAGCGGGGAGCTGTTTATCTGAACTCTGGAGAGCTAAACACAGCATGTGGGCCCCACAAAAGGAGTCTCTTGACAAGCTGGGCTTTCTCCTGACACAACTGCCTGTTAATGGATTCAGAGTCTGGCAGTTCCACCGAAAGCCGACTGCCAATGAGCCCGGCTGCTCCAGCACTTGACACCACCGATCACAAATGGGTTTCCTTTTGACGCCCTGCGCTGCTCCCGACATGGCCTTGATCAAACAACAGAGGCGTAGTTAACCGAAACCCATCCCTCGGCATCTCCTAGAATTCTCCTCCTCCTGCCCCCGACTCCTGCAAGCAAATGTCCTGGTTGACATCTGCAGGGAAAATGGAACTGGAACCGCACACGGCAGCCCTGCAGAGGCTGCACACGTCCCCGCAGAGCTCCCAAGTGCTCGGAATGGGGCTTTTGCTTGTGCACTGATGCAAAACCCACCCAAGGGAGCAGATGCGGCCAGGAAGGCCCCAGGAAGAGGCTCTGCTCTGTGTGGTGGGGGGCAGAGGGGAGGTATGCAAAAAGAACAGCCCCTGAGTCCCCAGAGGCTCTTGGAGAAAGCTTTCTCTCCTTAGATGTTGGGGATCTGGAATGCCTGTCCCTCCTGGGGTATTTCTGGCAGAAAGGTTGAGAGCAAGTGGCAATCATAAATGGGAGGCATTTGAAGGATTGAAGCCAGAGGCTGGCATGGCCCTGGTTCTGTCCCCCTGACCAGCCCCTCCTATGGCAGCCTGGAGTGTAGAGGTGGGGCACGGCTACCTTCCCTTTTTCTTCTGCAAGGAAGCTGGCTGCCGTTTGGGGTGGATTTAGGAAGCAGAGTCTCAGAGCCCCTGCCCAGTCTGGTCATGTGAGGACTCTCCCAGAGAAGATTTTTTTTTGGGGGCGGGGGTCTCACCTTACTGGCTTTGGATCTCAGTAGGGGGTGTGCCTTGCCCAGCACATTGAAGACAGGCCCCTAGCTGAGACCAGAAGCCAATAGGTGGTCCATCCAGGTGGCTTCCTCATGGGGGAGTCTGATCTCTGATGAAGAGAAGAGGCCATTTGTCGGAATCCGTGTATCAGAATGAATGGCGCCCAGTGGGCCCCGGATTCTAGAATCCTTGGTGCCCTGTTGGCCTCTGTGCACATTCTTCAAGATATTTTCCCAGTATAAAAGCCCAGGTTCAATGTCTGATGGAAAAAAGCCTTTGTTCCTTAATTCTCTGTTTTGTTTCAAATTGTAGGACTTGAAGCCTTTAGGATGCACTGCCAAATATTTTGTTTCTTTTCTCCAGAATGAAAAGGCCAGAGGCCTTAGAAATGTGTTATAATACTATCTACTCCCCCAAACCAAGGGAGACAGACAGATTACCACTGACGTCTCTCGGCTACATCTTTCAAGGGCAGCAGTTAGGTCACTGGGTGTCTGAATTCTCACATTGAGCCAGAGCTGTGATGAAGGCCGCCACTAGGCCCCGGCCTGCTCTAGGAGAAGCCCAGAGTGGTTCTCAGTCGGAAGGAATTCAGGAAGCCGGCAGTGGGTTTGGTGTAGAGCAGCCTGGTTTTTGTCCTTGGGCGAAAGGCCAAGCAATTTATTGCTTTATTCCCTCTTCCCATCCCTGAAATACGGATCTCAGGAAAACAAGCAAGGACTCAGCTGTTTAATTGTTTGAGAGAGTTGCTACTTAGTCTCTTTGCTACTGCACATGGTTCGTTCGTTTGTTCATTTATTCAGATCGTCATTGAGTGTCTGCAACGTGCCAGTGTCCTTCTAGACACGGGACCAGCCTGCGCGGAGCATACGTGCTGACAAAGCTCTGCCCGCCCCAGTAGAAGATAGTGGGATCTGGGATGCCGGAAAAGTCCCGGAAGGAAGGGGTGGGAGTGTTCTGACAAGTGCCACCTCCTGATTCATGGAACCCTGTGGAGTGACCTGGGAGTCCTGGCAGCAGGGAGCTCGGAGGACTGATGGCAACATGGATAAAGGGCACGCTGAGATCAGTCCTGTGGTCTCAAGCTGGTTGGTGGGGATGGGGTTTTGAGTGTCGGGATATGGGGTGCGGCAGCTCCTCTTCACGCCTGCACGGGAGATCTGGAAATGGGAATGGGTCACTTTGCCTGGAACACAGGTTGCCACAAGGCCCCCAAACCCTGGCCTTTGGTCCTGACTCTACACCAGACTCGGTGGTCCCAGCTGCATTGGCTTTTTTGGAATAGAGTTGGTTTTCTCTCTCCTGCTTTGGATAAATCATCCCAAATATTCCATTTTCACATTTAAGTTTTAATTCCAAGCCATATCCTATTTAATTATGGGTCGTTCAACATTTCTTCCAAAGAAGAGCAGGAAGGACATTTGTAATTGTCAGAATCAGGAATTTGGGTGCTCCGGGAAAGTTGGGCTGATAGCCCAACCGTGGGTGTGAGCACTAGTGGGAGCCACGGGGCCTGGGATTTACATGTGTTCTTCATAGTTCTTTGGCTAGCGAGGTCCTAGTGACCACAGCCAGGTTGTCATTACTGAATCCTGTCATGTGCTAGGCAGGCACCTTCCCAAGAGTTTTGTATATATCGTCCATTTGGTCCTCATTGATAGTCTGAGAATGGGGGATGTTTTTTTCCATATGGAGAAACTGAGGTTTATGGAGATGAAGTGGTATGTCCAAGGTTCTGCCAGCATTCAAACCCAGGGCAGAATGACTGAAAGGCTAGGAACCCTTCTTCACTAATGTGACTGAGTTGACTGAGCTCCACTTTCTGGGAAAAGAACTATTTCTGACCAGAGCCTAAAGTTAAGATATAAAGAATTCACCAGGTGTGGTGGTACACACCTATCATCCCAGCCACTCAGGAGGCCGAGGCAGGAGGATAGCAAGTTCTGGGCTAGCCTCGGCAACTTAGACCTTGTTTCAAGATAAAAAGGGCTGGGGATGTAGCCCAGTGGTAGAGCACCCCTGGGTTCAATCCCTAGTGCCCCTCCCCCGCCCCCAAGATATGAAGAATTTGTGTTAGCATTCATTCAATGACCATTGAAAATAAATAGAATTAGGGCTGGGGATGTGGCTCAAGCGGTAGCGCCCTCGCCTGGCACGCGTGCAGCCCGGGTTCAATCCTCAGCACCACATACAAACAAAGATGTTGTGTCCGCCGAAAACTAAAAAATAAATATTAAAATTCTCTCTCTCTTAAAAAAAAAAAAAAGAAAATGAATAGAATTAAAAATAAAAAGTGTAACTTCCATAGTATTTTTTAAGCTAATAAACAGACTCCATATTGACATTAGCCAAGGTTCAGGCTCCAGCCAGCAGCCTGAAAGTTTTGAAGCCAGGGAAGAGAATCCTTGTCACTTTCATCAGAGTATCTGCTTTACCCGGAGCCCCTGAGTAATGTACACAGAATTTTTGAGACTGGATCGTATGAACAGGCCTACCTCTGCCTGGGCCTGGCTAGCTTTCAGACCTCAGCTGCATGAACCATAAATAGATGTGGGGAAGAGACTTAGCACAACACTCCTGTGTTCTCAGAACTGCCACATTCTACTTTTGGGGCCAAGCTGTCCTACTCTCAGGGCCTTAAGTTTCCACACATTGACTTGAGTGAGTTAGTTTTCAGGCTGGCCACACCCCAGTCACAGAAGCATAGTTCATTACCATTAAGTGACCATGGACAAGGTGACTTTAACCTCTGCCCTAAATGTGACCAAGACACTTACAGAACTTGTTCATTAGCAGTATGCCGAGAGGAAGGAGTGGGTTGGTAGTGCCATTGCATTTGGAATAGGCTGACGATGACGGTGATGGGGAAACTCAGTAAGATTTCACCAGCTCATTCTAGAAGGTGGACCAGTGCACACGCACTGGGGAAAGATACCCTTTCCTCCGGGTTTGTGATAATTGTGCACATCTGCAAGGATCTCCCCGAGGCTGTTCACCATTGTGGAGGTGAGGAAGTCTGGGTTTGCAGTGACAAGGTGTTAAAGTCTGCATTCTCTGTCGTTTGCATTGGTTTCCTGGGGGAGATTGCAGGAGTCGCAGCTGGCAGGTAATGCATTTCCAAAGGATATATCCATTCTGCCGAAAAGCACAGCACCAAAATAATCTGTAACCCATTCCACCCAAATAAATAAGTCAGCAAATAAGTCTGCTTTCATTGTATTGTCTTCTCCATAAATATCCTTTAAATTGAAGCTGAATGACAAGATGTGCTTTTGCCTCTAAAATGGTATCACTGATGATATTGAAAAAGCCTTTAAAATACCACAATTGTCATTGAAACTATAGTTTGCTCCCCCCACCCCTCCTTTGCTAGTAACTAGGTCTCTTTGGGAATTTTTAAAGTGACAATTGGTAGATTGTAGCCGATGGTATTTCTTCCACATAATACTTCTGAATGCCTCTCAACTCTGACTTGATTGGCCTCAAATATCCCAAGGAAGAGAAACATTGCATTTGAAAACGTAAAGCTTAGTGGAGGTCATTTGCTCCCTAACTTTTACCCTTTTGCAGAAGGGGCAAAGAAATTCAGGCAACCATAGTAGGACTCGGCCTCGGAGGGCCATAACTGCTGTCAGAATCAATCTATACCTCTCGGCTTGAGTACAGGGCTGTATATGCTTATTAGATTCTCAAATGTTATTCAGCTTGATTGCGGCTTTTATACAGAGGAGTTAAGACACGGGTAGGAAAGATAATAGAACTATAAATTGCAAGACAGGTTCTTATGAAATCAGTAAATTATTCATTTAACAGTTCGCTCCTTGTTGATTTCATGTTGCTATGGCACCTCAAGATGGAAGTGGGTCGGTCCACCAGCCCAACCAGGGGCCGAACAGAGATGCATAAATCCTGGTGGAAGGCAGATAATGCATTACATACAACCTTCGGCCACATGATAAATTGCCTCTTTATCTGGCAAATTCCAAGGAGATCTACTGGAGAGAACTGAAAGAGATATCTCACATTTCTTGGAAGAGACCCAGCCGTCTCAGGGTTTGAGTCAGAATCTGTTTAAGAACGCGTTAAGAATGCATTGTCTTGCAGTGGCGTGCCTGTCTCCCGAGATGTTGGAAACACTCTGGGCTCACAGTCGCTTTGGCATCCACGCTACAGTAAATGCCTGACTTCGTTTATTATTTTGATGGGCAAAGAAAGCAGCCTGCCAACAGTCATGCTCCTTCCCAAGTTCTTCCCGGCCTTACTTTTGTAGTTCTCTGCCCATTTACAGTGTGATTGCTTGCTGCTTGTTAAATTATTGTACTTAAGAAATTTGAATGCTATGGTGAAACTTGTCACTCATGTCTAATGGAGTTGAAAGGGAGTTTGGGTACAAAGGGAGTTAGGAGACTTGGTACTGAAGTTGGCTGTGACATTGGTAACGAGTAGACCTTGGAAAAGTTCCTGCATCTCTGGAGTCTCAGTGTCCTCCTCTGAAGCGTGAGGAGTTTAGGTTGCATGACTTGGGAGGTCCCTTCATTCTCTAACATCCCTGGACTCCATGCCTGTAATTTGTAATGATTCCCTTCTTGTGGACAGCAGTGCCACTAGGAGGATCTAAAGGCCATCTGAAAGTGCCTGCATTTAGAAAGTCAGGGCCAGACCCCCAGATGCATTGGACTCTGTGGACATTTTATGTGAGTAGAACTATAAAGAACGTAGCAGTTCATTCTGACAGCTTGATAGATGGAGTAGTTTTTGCTTGGCAGTCATGAAGGAATTGGCTAAAAAGGAAGCATTTTCTAATCACCTGGCTGTGTTTGTATGTTAGGGTATTTTTTTTTTTTTTTACCCCAATCAGATCTTAGAATTTTGATTTGCCAGGGCAACAATCACCTAATCTCAGTGTCTTTGATATTTGATTCTGTTGGTCATCACCTGCCTTTATTTCTGCTCTTGATTCCTGTGTCTTAATATACTAGTGATACTAAGTTTTAGCATTATGAGGCCATTACTATTATCCCTTTTGGATGTGTTAGGATCCAGTCAGGGAACAGAAACCATGCCAATTATTTGTACCAAGGGTTAAAGCATTGTCGCTGGGACATACAGTAACTAGGTCAGTGAAAGGGCAAAAAAGAATCCTAAAATCAGGAAGCATGTGCACGGTTTATTCAGACACAGATTCCTGGGCCATGCCCCAGAGCTTCTGGGGACCTTCAAATTCACATTTTTAAACAAGTGTTCAAGTTGATGTGGATGTTGCTGGCCACATTTTGAGAATCAGCATGGTAACGTGCCGCAGAGGTAGCAACTGCGGGAAGCAACCCCAGTCCCTCTCCTATTGAGTGTTGACCAAGTTGGGATGATTAAAGCATAGATATTTGGGGTCCCAGATGTCTTAGGAGAAGGTTTTGGCCCCTGGTGCTGGAGTCTCTGAGGGAATGGGTGCCATGTTGCTGGTTCAGCCAGGGAGAGAAATGCATCTCGAACTCGAGATGCCAGTATTGTAAATCACCAAATGCCAGGATGGAAAAGCATTCCTGGAGCCATGCTCAGGAATCACAGGCTGACAGGAAGCCCCTCAGGCCCCATGAAGCCGACCAGTGAGCAAGACCTTCCTCCTGCAGCCTTGGGGTCTCCCAAGTGGCAAAGTAGAAAGATTTGCAGGGTCCCAGCACTAGGCATAAAGCCTGGTATATTTGGAGCCGAAAGCTGTCTGTCCAGGTGAGGAAAATGAGGCCAAGATCTCCTGACCAGCAGGTGGCGGGGCTGAGATTTGATCCCAAGTAATTGGCCCCAAGGCCTCCATCCCTCCACCAGTCTCTATGGGGAGCCGCTTTCTCTCCACCATCACCTTAATTAGAATGGATCCACATCGCATCTGCACCTCTCCCCTTCACTGCTTTTTGGGGATGCTGAGCTTGGGAATCTAGTGATCTCCTGGACATTTCCTCTGGAAATATTCTGCAGCTACCTCAGATATTTCTTCTCTCTCTGACTTTGATACTGTTGGCCTCAAAACTCTTACTGTTTCAGATGTGAAGTATGTTTTCGGCTGACCGTGGCCCAGCAGCCCCCTGTGGCCTTCTTTATGTGCTTCTCCTCTTTCTCACTTTGTCCAGTAAACAGAGACTGGAGAAATAGTCCTCCAAACTAGCTTTGTTCCCTTCACTTCTGTCCTTGAAAATGCTTCTGCACAAAGCTCAGGCCGTCAGAAAGCAGGTGTCTATGTCTTGGTGGGTGACCTTTTGGTTATTATTTGGTTATTCAGCTTGACTGCAGTTCCTGTCATAATTCCAACCTTTCCAGCCCCAGTGGGTCACTGGTGGCTCTTCTGACTTGTTCCAGAATTCCCAGATCAACTGTGTCAGAAGTGCCAGCATGTCCACACTATCAGAACTCCTACCCTGGCTGGCATGTGCCTTTCTGGGGCAGCCCTCCCTGGTTCTCCCCCAGGTAGAGACTGTCTCCTGTCTTCGGTCTCCCTGGTGTTTTGTTTGTGGCCATCCCACACACTTGCTCTCTGCCTGATGCAAGGGGAGCCTTCACCCAAGCTGACTCAAGTCTTCTTTGTTTCTGGCTCTGGTACCCAGTGTGGGCTCACTGCAGAACTATGTGCTTCCAATTCATGTGTGCCACCCAGAGGGCGTTTTGTTTGCCATTCAAGAAACCTTCCTGCCCAGCCTCGAACAGGTAGGCCTCGACTATTCCAGTCTCAGGAATAGTGGCCTAGGTGTGGAGCCACAGGCCACACTGTTGGTCTCCGCACATAATCTATGGTAGGACGGAGAGGGGTTTGTCTTGGGGGTCTTGCTACCCTGCTTTCTTGTCTTCCAAATCAGGAGTTTTAGATCCTTTCATTTCTGGAGATTGCCTGGCTCATTTAAGAAAATTTCTTGGGTCTGTGTTGATCTGTTCTTTAATTTCTTCTACTTGCCTGTGTCTTGAAAAGGGGGAAAATCACAATAGGTATGTTTGCACAAGTAGAAACAAAGGGTTCTGCAGATGGGAGCCGGGCACATGGAAGGGAGCAGTTCTGATTACCCCAGTGCTTGTTTCTTGTGAGAACGGGAGCTGCTCTGGGAAGAAAGGGCCTGTAACAAGTCTGGGAAGTGTGTGTTAAGCAGGCTCCCTTCCTGCAGAGCCCTCTGGTCATGGAGTGTTTAGACTCTGCAATGATGAGCTTCCTGAACCCTTAGCTGTATGCTAGGTCCCCAGGTGAAGTCAGTTTGACCACAGGAGTATAGTTCATGAGACTGGCGTTCCTTGGAACAAGCTCTGAGACAAGTTGCCATAATAACTGTGTCACCAAAGGGATCCAGGAGAGACAGGAGACCAAGCTAAAGATGGGCCAGCGGCCCTTTTTCTCCAGCCATGGAAGGGAGGGAAGGCATCAGTAGGTGGAGGAGGCCATCAGAGAAATGACAGCCACACCTACACCCATGTTCTGAGCTCATTCCAACTAACAGGCTGAGACTGCCTGTACCCTACCAGTGCACCATACCCACACCCATGCATGGGACTCACTTCCCTCCCCTCAGAGTTCTGGAAAGCCTGGGGTGGAGGTGGGCTTTTATTTCTCCATACAGGCTTGCTCACTCAGTCCCAAGGATTCCCACACTCCCAGGGATGTAGCATCAGAATAATAGCTTCTGCTGCTTCTGAAATGAATTTTCTCCACTCATGCAAATCTCTCTCTGACTTTGAACACCCATGGGTGGGAGCAGCATTTCAGCTGTCCAGTTGGTGAATGAGGGACATGGCAGGGGCATTTTTTTTTTTCCTCCTAGCAAACACAGGCAATACCTTTCCTCTAATCAACAGGTTCACGAGTATTTGTCTGAGAACCAGAAATGCATTTATAAGGGGCTCTCCTAGCTTTGTGGAATTAGAGCAGAGGTATTGCTTTCTTTTCACTTCACTTAATCCAAATGAGCTGAGTGTCCTTTCTATAGGGAAGGGCAAAACAAAACAGAAACCCAACCCAGCAAAAGTAAGGCTTTCTTCCTGCCAAAATAGGACTCTGAAAATCGTTTAGGTCATTGGAATCATGAAAGAACTGGTGTTTATATAACCTCTTTCTTGCAGAGAACTTGAAAGTGATTTCCTTAACATTATATGCAAATAATGTGTAGGGTTTATTTCACCCACTTTTTTTTTCAAACTCATCTTCTTTCATGAGGACGTGTGTTTGGAAAGCTGATTTGCTGGTGAGCAGCCTTCTCTTTTTGGCTCTGGGGAAGTTGTCTTTTAAGCCATAAATTCTGAGTTCCGTTGTTCATTCGAGTTGGGGAGGATATAAACCATGGCCAGTGCGGAGTGCAGTAATGAGGATAGTTTGAAAAAGAACACCTTGATCTCCACTGCCTAGATTGCTTATTGTCTTTTATGGTATTTCAGTGTGTTGCCAAGACATACTGAGGAGGCACTTAGTTTGTCCAAAGCTCCACAGAGATACACCAAGCCGTCCATGCCTTTGCCTGCAGGGAGCACAGAATCTAATGGGTGAGGCAGCAACAAGACCCGATAACACAAGAGAACTGGGTGTGTGCCCAGTACTTTGGGATTATAAAAGGAGATAAATCTTTCCAGGTGAGGAGAGAGGAGCTGACGTTGGAGCTAGACTTGAAGGCTAAGATGCATTTCATTGGGTAGAAGAAGCCTTGTGGCCCAAGCGCAGAGGGACTCAGGATCCCAGGGTAAGGGAGGAGGTGCTGCCAGAGATCAGTTCTGTGGCGCAGCCAGGATTTGTGCTTCCACTGTTGGCACCCTGTTCCACAAGGCGAGGGGCGTGGTCGGATCCTTCCTGTGTCCTCCATCTCAGTGGTCCCGGGAAATGGAGTCCTCTCCATGCTGTTCTTTTTTCCGGTCCTTCACTTCCGCAGTCATCCGACGTTCTGTTGCACCCTAAAAATACGACCTGCCTCTCTTCAGTTGTTCTTCCACTGGCACTTGTTTCCTCGCCACTCATCCTACACGTGACAGAACTCTTCCTGACCTTCGCCCGGAGTCTTCTCCAGCCCGTCTTTTACATGCTGCCAGAGGGATGGTTCTGAAAGGCTGGGCTGGCCACATCAGTTTCCTGGGTCAGCTGCTTTCTCAGTTTCCCGTCAGCCCCCAAGGAAAGCCTCAGGTCCTTGGCGAGGCAGGTCAGGCCTTCAGCATCCACCCTGCCTTCTCCCACACCCAGCCTTAGCCATGCCAGAGGGAATGTAGCATGCACTCTCCCTCTGCTCTGTCTCTTTAAGGGGGCTGTGTTCTCTGCTGGGGACTCTTCTTTTGTATTCTCCCCATATCCATCCTTATGCCAGCGCACATCTGCAGGCCTGCCAGCCCGTTCCTTCCTCCCCCACCTGGTCTTTGCAGTTGTGCCTCGCTCTCTCCTTTCCCATGGTACTTTTTGCCCCTTCTGTGCACACAGCCCAATCCCTCATCTTGTCTTTGGCTTTGTTTTTTGGCTGTCCATCTTATCACTAAACCGTGAGCTCCTCCCAGTGCTTAGTTCTGTCCCCAGCCTGTGGTAAGCCCCCAGCAGATGTGTTTGGGAGGGAGTCGATGGAGGGGCCTGGAAGAAAGAAGCCCAGGACCACAGCCCAAGCCTCTTATTGCCCCTAGGATCGTGCTGGTCTCTGATTTCACCTCATTTCTCCTGGGGGTGGGGCTGAGATTACTGGAGAAGACAACCAGGGGAAAACTCATTTGTATATAACTCCGTGGCTTCCCTCCTCCTGTCCCAGGAGGAAATGATATTTCCAAACATCCTAAACATCCGCCTCTTTTCAGCATCTGCGGAAGCTCAGTTGAATAATGAAAGATAATCAGCAATGGGTTGAAATTTCCTCTCCTTGGGCAGGTCTTTTTTTCCTACTCTCCTATTATATCCCATCATATCCTATCATATATCTTATTTACTATCATTGGGACTTCTGCATGTAGACTGGGGGACTTGCTGATCCTTCTTCTTATGGGGGGGGTGTCCAGTGGGGTGTGCCTTGCACTTTTCAGAGCCAGAAATGCAGCTTATAAACGTGTCCAGATCCTGCAGAATGACTGTGCATCAAGGCTGGCCGTGAGCAAACATGGCAAGGGAGAAAATTCAATGTGCTGGCACTGAGCTCTGAGCGTCCTCCCTGTGAGAGCCTCTCTGTGGGGGAGAAGGCTCTGCCAGGAGCCAGCGGGGCCCAAGGCCTTCACTCTCAGCTCCGTGCTCATTTATGTGTCATCAGAGCCATTAAGGGTCATTAAGAGCTTTGGGTTCTGGTCCCAGATCTGCTGCCAACTGGCTGAGTGGCCTTGGGCAAGCCATGTGGCTTTTGGGGCCCAGGTAGCTATGATCTATCAAAGGAGGGCTTTGAACACAATCTCTGAGGATCTTTCCAGCTTCACAGTTCCACAAGTCTATGAAAGACCCTGGGGCATGGGATTGACATTGGAGTCTGTGGGACCCCTTGAGGGAGAATGTGGCACTGGAGAAGTGAGCAGCAGCAAGGGTCAGGTAGGCCACTGACCAAGGCTGAAGCTGCAGGGGTCCAGGGGAAGGTGCTCTCAGTTGCTTTGGAGGAGATAAGGGAAGCAAGGTGTGTAGAGAGGAGCACGTTCACTCAGCAGGGAAGAAGTCACACCTGAATTTGAGGCAAATGGCTCTGGGGTTCCAAGCATGACCTTTGGCATTCCAAATTGACTGGAGAGGCTCCTGGCCCAGCCAGTCCTTCAGTGGATAGAGCCTCATAGAGGCCAGCTGGTGTACCCAGCGGCTTTCCCAGAACCACTTCCTTCCATTCCCTAGAACCTTTTTTCCCCTTAAATTGTGCAGCATCTCCATTACTTACCACCAGCAGCATCAGTAAGAGACCCCTGGGTGCCAGGCTGGACACCAGCGACAGAGCTGCCATGCAGTCCCCATCCTGGTTACCACCAAACCTTGAGCCGTGGGGAAAGGGGAGGCAGGAACCCAGTGGAGTGGGGGCCCAGAATGCCCTGTTCCAGCTCCACTCTGCAGGCAGTGAAGCCCTTGCTCAGAAACAGGATTTGGGGAAGAAGAAGAGAAGCAACAAGTGGATCCTCTTGTAAGTCTAGGACCTGGGGGAGTGGGGGTTGATAGCCCAGGTGGGCATTGAAACTGTAACACTTCATATAATTTAAAGAAAGAGGAGTCCTGCTGAGCAGGATGGTCAAGGGAGGGTGGTTGGAATGTCCAGATGATGATGTCCCTTCAGGAATGAACTGCGTTCACTTTTGATTCCGATGGGAGCACTGTTAGCCTCCATTTCTAGGAAACTAGAATGTGCCTAAGGGGAGCAATCTGTACAGGGAGAGCAAGGACCTTGGAGCTCCCTAGCAAGCAGTCATCTCCCTGAGCCTTTATTTCTCATCTGCAAAATTGGGATCACTGGGCTGTTCTAGGAGAGTTGTAGTAGATGTGTGCCTGAAATAATGTATATGGCATGTGTGGCACTCAGTAAGGGCTAGTCCTTTCTTTTGCTTGTTTATAATATCTGGCAGTAGTTTTTCCTTGTAGGCACCACGGAGACCTCTCTCTCCATGGTCCTCATAGGCTCAGGATGTTTGGGCCTATTATTAACACCCACCGAAACTTGCCAAGTGTCTTGGGGTGGCCACCAAGCTGAATTGCTTGTCCCTGGCAAGTATCATAATTTCATTTTTTTTTTCCACATCTCCACTGGCAAGAATTCTGCAGACACCTCTAATTAGAGCCTGGAGAGTTTGAGGAATAAGTGATTCCTCACACTGATGGTTGACCCCTGCTTTCAAAGTCACACCCTCTTCATCCAGGAAGAGCCTGGGGTGGCCTTTGCAAACAACCAGTGAGCATGGAGGGGCCAGTGGTTGGCGTGGGGTCCCTCATGTGATCACCCTCGCCTGAGGAGGTACATGTAGAGTAAATGCCACGGCTCATGCTTCAGGGTGTCTCAGGCCCCAAAGTGATCGTGATCTTGATGAGGTACCCTGGTGTTTTGTTTCTGTAGGGCAAAAGTAGAGAACATCCCCAAAGAAGTTCGATGGAATGTATTCACCTGCCCCATTTTCCAACTCATCCTCCAGATTTTCAGTGTCTGGCATGCCCTGGGGGAGGGGTGACATTCCCTACTCGTTCTTCGCTCTCCCCCCCGCCCCCCCAACACTCTGTGTTTGTTTCCCTTCCGCCACTGGCAGTAGCTTAGTGCTTGGAGCCAGTCACTTAGAATGGCTCAGACTCCTTGGAGCCAAGGTGCAACAATTGCCAGCCACCTGGCCAGGCTTCCAGGCTGGGAGGTGCCACACTGCCCTCGTGGGCCATCCACTCACAGCTTGTGGCTGCCCCAGCGCCAGGATAAAGGGCTTACCCTGGGGACCTCGGAGTGTTCTTGCATTTGGTTCTGATTCTCCCGTGGAGGGGCCTAACCTGCTTCTTCTTGATTCCTTTCTCTATCCGAAGACCTGGCCTTTCTGAGAAAGAGAGCACGCTCGGGGCGGCTAGAGAAGGCAGTAGTGGACTGCTGCATGCAAAAGTGATTTTCAGACTTGGTGAGGTGCCAGAAAACAGCCCCGGAGGACACTCGGGGCAGAGGCAGCCAGCCTGGTTGTGGCTGATCTTGGGCCTCCTGTAAATGTAGGTGTGGCGCACCTCGTAGTGCAGGACTCTGGCAGTCAGAGGGGCTTGGGCTTTTGCGGGGGTGGAGGTCCCTGGGAGGGCCTGGGGTCAGATGAAGTAGACTTGCGCCTCTACCCATCAGAGAAGATATGTGTTTGGAAAGGCAGGGATCAGTGAGCACTGTGGCAGGCGGGAGGAAGGCCAGCCCCATAATGATGATTGTTTTCATGTGGCACATGAAGCCTGATTGCTGCCATTCATTCAGACTTTCTGTCTTGGCGGCTTCACCTCCATATTCCTCCCTGAATGAAGAATTCACATCACTGGCCAGAAGGAAGATGAGCTTCGTTCTGAAAGTCACCATTTTGCTCTTTTAAAACTTAGTTTTCTTTCTGAGGACTGTATTAGGGTTTTAATTTGTTCCTGATACCACCTAAATCAGTTGTGATTAAAGCTTTTTCTTCTTCCCTTTTTTTTTTTTTTTTTTTTTAACACCAGGTTGGCTGCCTGGAGTTCACATATTAACAAAGATGAAAAAGATAGTGTCTGATTTATAATGTTCCAAATCGCTTAAGTCCTTCATTTGTAATTCCCGACAGTATTTCTCTAGTAAAGCGAGGCATCCGTCCTGTTGTCAGGGTCTCAGTAATCCCTGTGAAAAATGGGGGAAGGATACGTGAGACGTTCTACATGAGTATTTGAGATGATGGACAAGTGAAAGCCAGGACGGTGTAAATTACCCAGTATCTTTCCTCCCCACAGTTATTTTCACGGTGGCATTACAGTATTGGGTAAGTCCCTCGGGACCCTTTAAGGTTAAGAAATCAGGAAATAAAAACCTCCCAGCATTTGACCTAATCAATACTGAGGGTTTTCAAATAGATATCTAAGTTGCTGGCAGCCAGTGCTGGGGAGGCAAGGGGAAATAGTTTTGATGGGTGTTGAAGTGATTGCAGCAGCTAAGTGGGCCTCTTGCCCGTGTGTGTGACATGTCCCCAGCCAGCCTTTGGGTGGGAGAGGAGGCCCATTTGGATTCTTCGGGGGGATATCTTTTTTTCCTCCCTCTATTTTCAACTAGTTGTCCACTTTAGGGAGCTGAAAATTGATTAAAATGAGATTAGCCAGGGTAGCAGGGGTAGAGAAGTGAGTCCACTGTAGACCCCATTGGTACTGAGAGAACTCAAGCTCCTGTTTAATAGGAGGAAATCTGGATTCTCCTCTCGACTGTGCCCTCAGAATTCTGAGCTCCTGACAGGCTAAAAGGTGGGCACATCAGAGATCTAGAGAGCAACTGTCTTTCCTCCATCCTCCACCAATAGCTGTTTGCCTTTCAGGGATGTGTGGGGAGTGGGAGCCCAGGGTGCTTAACTCAGAAGACAGGTAAAAGGCACGATGCTGTTACATTGGGAGACTTTTTTTTTTTTTTTTTAGTTGTAGGTGGACACAATATCTTTATTTTATTTATTTATTTTTATGTTGTGCCTCACACATGCTAGGCAAGCCCTCTACCACTGAGCCACAACCCCAGCCCTGTTACATTGGGGATTTCTGATTTGTCTTGTGATAAAATCTGATTGCACAGTTGATGAAATCTGGTTGTATAGTTGATCTGTCGCAAAAAGAAAGATGGAAAAGACGAATGAAATACCCGCCCTCGCTTGCCACCTTCAGTCTTTTATTCTTTGGTGGTTAAGTGTGGAGAGAATATCAATAAAGAGGCTAGCCATTCAGATCTCAGAGGATAGCGCTTGCCTGGGGGAGATCTGGCCCAGACAGGCATGTTGCCTGCCTATGGGTTGTGACATGCCAAAGAGTTTTATGTCCCGTTGTCCTCTAAGTCTCAGATACCAGGAGAAGGCATTTAGGATCTAAGGTCAGGTGGGAATGTATCTTGAACTGCGTGAAGATTGTGGCTGGGGTGGGTGGGGGAGAATCTTCTCATCTGCCTGTCGAGGTTACTTCAACCCTCTTCAGTGGTCCACATTGCAGTGGGAGGTGGACTGCGGTTCTGCCCTTGGGGGCTTGATCTTGTCCTTCACCGGTGAGCATGAAAGTGATTGACAGCTACAAAGTGCCTGTCCCAGCCTTACTCAGCACTGAGGCAGGTGGGCAGGAAAGTCTTAACCCCCATTAGACAGAGGAAGAAACTGGTTCTTTGGAGAAGTCATTTGCATGAGTCTGGGCGCTGGCACTGCATGGCCAGTCTCCACATCACCCACTGAGTGCCCTTGGCTGCCGACATTCTGTCCCTGGTTGCTCTCTAATGAGCAGAAGCCTCCACCGGCACTTGTGATCTTCATGACTGCCCCCTGCGATAAGGCGGCGAGGGTTGTTGTACCCCTCTCCACAGGTAAGGAAAGCAGGCTCTCAGGCCAAGCAGCCGAGAGTAATGATTCTCCTGTCAGAGCATGTGCGTTGTACCACCTGCAGTGAGAAATACCCATTAAATATAGTATCCTCGTTTTATAGAGAAGGTGACTGCAAGGCTGAGAGGTTTCTCTTATGCCTAAATTAATTTTGGGCATCAGGATTCCCATGCCAGAAGTCTCTATGATGCATCAATGTCCCACAAGAGAGAGCCTAATGGGTTTGGTCTGTTGCTGGTGCCAGAGCCACACAGTGGACCTGGATTGGAACTGTGTGTTGGAGAAGTAGAGAAAGTGGAGGTTCCTAAGAAGGGGACATTGTGAGGGTAATGAGAACATAAGTGTATAGGGGCCTGCCTTTGGTCTGAGCTATGAAATTGCATCCGTAGCCTTCAGGGAAAATTTGTTTTTCTTCACAAAATAACCTGCCCTGAGCACCTCTGCTGTGCCAGGCACCATTCCACTTGCTTTCACATCAGCTCTTTAATTTTCTCCTCTTGGCCACATCAGCTCTTAAATTTTTTCCTCCAGGAATTAGGAATCTGCCTCTTTTTCCCTCACTTTGAGGAAACTGAGGCTCAGTGATTGGAAGAAGCTTGTCCCAGGCCACATGCCTGGACCGTGGGAGTACCACTGCAGCATTCAGTAAACTGAGCACATACTGTGTGCCGGGTTCCATGTTGGGCACCAGGGATAGATCAGGGAACAGCACAGAAACAAATCCTGGCCAGTAGCAGAGCTCAATTCTAGTGGAGGGAGATATCTGATAAACAGCAAATAGGAGAAGAAGTAAATGACACAACACATTAGAAAATATTGAGAAACATTTTTAAAAGAACAGTGGAGCAGGAGAAGGAGATCCGGAGCCCTGGGGCGGGTTGCAGTTTGATCAGTTGGTTAAGGTGAGCCCCAAGGTTGCGATTTGACATCAGTTGGTCGGGGTGAATCTCGGGAGTGAGCTCAACGGAGGAGGTGGAGTGAGCCACAGCAGAGGCACGTGGGGGTTTGAGGTGATGCCGTCTTTTCAGGAAGAAAGGGAGGCCTGGTAAGTGGAGCCAGCCTAGCCAGTGTCACACACTGAGACAGCTGCCTTGGTGCCTCTGTGTCCTCTGCAATCCCTGGCTTGGTTCTCTTGATAGGTCACAGGTTCCACTCCCAGGTCTCCTCCTGTGCTCTCCCCATCTTCCACAGCCTGGCCTTCGGCTTCAGTGGTCTTGGTTTCCGGAGGTCCTACAATAGTCCTAAAGTCTTCCCCACCCTCCGAAGCCCTATAGCTCTTCCTTCCTAACATAAACCTGCATTCCTTCGTCCCCGCATCCCACTGCCTAGAGTGGGGAATTAATGCTGTTTTATTTGAAGAGAGCTGCGGCTGTCATTTTTGATATCTACTGTTTTTGTATGTGGGAATGCAGAGCACAATTAGAATACAGTTATATATCCTCATAGTTATTAAAGCTTGGATTAACATGACATAAAGTTTTGTCTGGGGAGTCTTTTGCTATGGCTCAGGGAGCATTTTTTGTGACAGTAATAGGCTACAGTTAATATACTTGAATGATACTAGAATCTGTGTTATAAGGCAGAACAAAAGGGGTTTATCTGAAGCTGAATTACAAAGGTGGAATTATCACTACGAACGATCCACAGAGATCTGGGCTTAATTATTGTCGCTGGTGTCATTTCAGCATAATATGGGTAGTTACTAGAGCAGAGTAGAAGTGCGGGAGGGCCGGCTTGTCAGTCACCCGGTGGATGCTGGACTCCCGCCCCTTCTCCTGAGCACCTTGCTGGCTGCCTGCCCTGCAGAGCTATGGAAAAAATGGGGACCTTTTTTTCATCTGTGGCTGTGTGATGCTTCTGAGTCTTATAATGATTCTGCCAGATGTTTTTAATGACTCCCATGTCCCACCGCCTGCCCAGTCCTTGTCCCCCATCCAGGTCCTCTGCCCTCCTGGCCTGCAGCACCATCCACAAGGCTGATGAATAGGCTGATACACTGACTGCATTTTCCCGCCCGGTGGTGCTGCTGCTGCCACCACCTTCCAGAGTCTAATTGTTTTGACAAGCGAAGGAGGCCAGCTAATGTGCTCTGTCAGCCGTTTGGTTGCAGAGCGGGCTGGGGCGAGCCCAGGTGTCTGGCTGCGAATGGGCGTGCTCAGGTAAACCACTTCCCCATCTGCTCCCACGGGACAGGCTGTGGCAGCCTGGGAGCCCGGAGCACCTGTGCACCCCTCCCCGGCTCCAGTGCACAAGTCATCAGTCCAGTCCTCTGGGGGTCCGGTCAACTCTGAGGGGCCCTGGTGGGAACATGACAGCTCCAGACCAGAACAGGGCAGGGCCAGGCACCCAGAGGCTTTGAGAAATGCTCTTTTATAGCAGCCATTATTATTATTATTGTATTATCCACCTGCCTGGGGCTCATTTACAACTTCCTTCATTGGTGGCCAAATTTGACCTCACCTTCAACTTTACCATCAACCATGAGAGATGTGGCCATTTTAATCGGTCAGAGGCTTTCCACTGAGCCCTTTTTAATGTGACTTTTCCTGCCAAACTTGTCTTCTGAGAGGTGGTCACACTGGGGCTTTATGAAAAGTGACTCTGAGTTGCCCCGCTTTAAAAGCAAGGAAAGGAAATGGTCTTGGTCAGGCATCTCTATGTGGCAGGAAGTGGATGAGAGACTTTGCCTACATCTCTCCTACTATCCTACCACCGTGCTGGGAGGCTGTACATCTCAGGAACAGAGAAGCTCAGGGAGGTGGAGTACGTTGCTTGAGGTTATGTGGCTGGGAAGTCAAAGGGACAGGATTTGAGACCAAGTCCTTCAGCATCCAAAGGCTGTGCTTTTTAGCCAGCCCTGTATAGTTCAAAGTATGGCCTTCTAAATACCTGATCAGCAGGAGCTTAGGGCCCTTAAACAGAATGAACATTCCTGGACCCACCCCAGGAGCACTGAATCCTGTACTCTGGAGGCGCAGCCTGGGGCTCATTTACAACTTCCTTCCTTGGTGGCTAAATTTGACCTCACCTTCACCTTTGTGTGTTGAACAGGGTTACCAGGTGTGCTTTATGGACACGCGGATGGCTGGGAGCCACTGTGCGCTCTGGACAGCTGATGATAGCTCCAGCCCTGGCCTCCCCATGGAGGCCAGGGATGAGTTTGCATACCATGTATCCTGAAATCCTCTGCATGTGTTGGGGGGGGGTAGGGGGGCTGGTCTTGGGGATGTTTACACCCCACTGGGCTGGGGTGACAGGAAGTGGGAGCATTGTCCTTCAATTACATTAGAGCCAAAGGGAACATGTGGAAATTTTCTTCACATCTCCTGTTTTATAAATGAGAGAACTGATAACTCAGAGCTAAGTTGTGCCCAAGGACATTACGTTCGTGATAGAGCTGGCCCCATGGCCGTTAACTCCCACTGCCCACTACAAAGTAAATGTCACCCTTTGCCTCCCCATTGCTAAGATTATTTAAAAGAAGGGTTGGTTTTAATTAGAATAAACACAGTATTTTTCTTGCTGCAACAAGGCCTTCAAAGGGGAAAAAAAAAATCTCAATACCCCAATTATGCCAAAGCATTCCCAGTCCTATCCAGGAGTAATTAAAAAATACAGCTGACGCTTGTTCTCTCACTTGTTTTTAAATGAATAGCTAAGTATCTGTCAAGATGATGAGCGCCTAGGCCGCTGACGGCCTTACGATCTCAATTTGCTCCTCGGAACTGCAGCAGTGAGAATGGGGAGTGCTATGGTTTTGAGCGCTGAGGCACGTGGCCACCCAGACACGCACATTCTGTGGTTGGTGGAGGACATCTCCCTCACTCCAGTACCAAAGTGTGGGACAGAAGACCAGACTTCTTGTTTTGGTCCTTATGTCGACCAGCCACGAGTCTCCTCGTGCCCCTTGGGTGGATGAGGTGGGCTCTTAGGCTGTACAGGGACTCACCTTCCTAGCAACACACAGAATGGCAGGGTTTGAGGATCTTTGCATAAAACTAGCTTGGCTTTGTTGGGAGAAATGGTCTGGTTATGTGTCCCTTTTTAGTTCATAGAACTTTTGTCTCTAAAGAATGTCACCAGGGGCTGGGGTAGAGCTCAGTAGTAGAGCATTTACCCAGCATGTGTAAGACCCTGGGTTCAACCTCTAGCACTACAGAAATCAATGAATTAATGAAATAAGTAAAACAAAAAAGGATGCCACTGGCGGATTGAGATGTCATTTTGCATATTGACAGCCTTCATGTGGTGACAGTTGTGCTTATTTGCAATAGCTAAGTATAAATATGTGTTTTTCTCATCCTGTCCCCAACATACATATTGTTTTAAAGACAAAATCAAGGACAGACTTAAAGGGGACATAATCATAAAACTTATGATGCATTCATAGTTCTTCACTTACACCCGTCAGTTTATAGCATGCTTTTATGCTCATGGTGTTCTAGTTGTCTTTTGATGCTTCTCTCACCCAAAACCTTGTCGGCTTGAAACAACACCAGTCGTTATGTTATCACTGGTGGTTTCTGTGGACCAGAAATCTGGGAGGGGCTCTACAAGTGGTTCTGACCTGGAGCATCTCTTGCAGTTGCTGTCAGATGGTGGCCAGAGTGGCAGGCCAGAGGGCTGGCCAAGCATCACTCTCTCTTCCTGTGGTCTCAGGACTTCTCCATGTGGTCTGTCTGCGTGAGCATTTACCTAGCATGTGTAAGACCCTGGGTTCAACCGCTAGCACTACAAAAATCAATGAATTAATTAAATAAATAAAACAAAAAAGGATGCCACTGACGGATTGAGATGTCATTTTTGCATATTGACAGCCTTCATTCGGTGACAGTTGTGTTTATTTGCAATGGCTAAGTATAAATCTGTGTTTTTCTCATCCTGGTCTGAGCTTCCTCACGTTATGGCGGCCTCAGGGCAGTCAAAGCCCTAATAATAACCGCTTAGGGCTTCCACACAAGTGTTCCCATGAATGAGGTGGACATGTATTCACCTTTTCTGACCTAGCCTCAAAAGTCATGCAACACAAATGAGTCCCAGAGTCAAGAAGAATAAATGGGTGGGAACATGGATCTTACCTCCACATTGGTCAAATCAGCATCACATTGGAGTTAGCATGAAGAATGGAGGCGCGGGGAAGTTGTGGCCATCTCTGGAAAATAAAGCCTGGCACATGTGATCACCTTCAGACACTAGGAGAGGTAGAAGTGTTGTTGCCAGAGAGGTAGTTTGCAGAGTCGCTCAATTACTAAGTGGGAATTTGAACCCAAACCTTCAGCAGCCAACCCCTCCAGGTTGCCTAAAGAACATAGGAGGGGGAAAGAAGGCAGTTCCGCTTAGCTCCCCTGGATGACATTTTTTAGGGGCCGGGGTGAGGTAAGATTGTCACTGGCTTTCTTCTCAGATCTCTTTCCAGCACTGAATGAGAGAAGTTGCACCTTTATTCTCTTCTGCTGGTTCTTGGGTCAGTGGGAGAAGCCAGGCAGGGTGGACTAGCGGGAGGCGTGTGCCTGGAGGAAAAGAGTGGGCAGGTGCCCCCTTGGGAGAGCAGCTAGCTCCATCAGGTGAGGAAGGGCCACTTGGATGTACAGAGGGTGTGCGATAGCCAGGCTGTCAGTTTTGAAGGCATCGATGCTCAGCACAAGACAGGTTCCACTGTAACCTTTCAATAAAAAATGATTATTATTTTATAATTAGTAATAGTAGTTGGAGCATTAGAAGCTGCTGGTGTGTTTCCATGGGTGCACATGTCCATAGTCACTATCTCAATCTCATTTTGTTACCTTTTAAGGAAAGGGAACAAAAGTTTTAAGGAAAACTTTTTTGGTGCGCACATGTGCACATGGTGGGCAGGAGGTGGGAGGTAACCAGGGATTGAGCTCAGGGCACTCAACCACTGAGTCACATCCCGAGCCCTATTTTTTCATGTTTGATTTAGAGACAGAGTCTCACCAAGTTGTTATCAGCACCTCTCTTTTTGCTGAAGCTGGCTTTGAACTTGAGATCCTCCTGCCTCAGCCTCCCAAGCTGCTGGGATTACAGGTGTGTGCCACTGAGCCCTGCCAAGGAACACTTACTTCCTTAACTGGGGCTCAGAGGGTTAAGTACTAGTTTTGTCGCCTGCCCAAGGTCACTGTGTGGTTCCAGAGTGTCCCATCTCTGTGGTCCTTCAGTCTGGGCCCTTGACCACTCTGCTAATGTTCAAGTGGGCTGGAGGAGCTGCTTAGCCGAGGACCCTGTGGCAGGCTTCTCTGTGTTAATTGGAGCTCCTTGACCACACTTGTCAAAAGCACACGTGTGTTGGCTGCCACCTGTGTCTCCTGCATGGAGTTTAGATTGAGGGGGAAGCCCTGTTAACAGGGACCTGATGTCCTCTCCACATGCACCACTTCTGTACATGCACCACTCTAGGCCAGGACCGAGGTGACTCAGCCTCATGTAGCCTCCTCCCTGCAGCATGTGAACAGAGTGTTGTTAGGTCTTTGCAGTAGGCTCTACCTCTCAGGGCCTAAAACACATTCTGCCGTGCCGAGGAAGTTTCCTTGGAACAACCAAATGGACAATGTACGTATTATGCTGGCTTAGCTCTCCTGCTGACGTCAGGGTCAGCCCAGGTTTGGCCTTTGGCAGTGAGAGGGACCTACAGCAGCCACCATTCCTGGAGATTTTATTTACAGACCCTTTGAGCAAGCCTGCCGTGTACCAGTCATCACATGGCTTGTGGTTCCCATGGAAATTTAGCTGTCCTGTGTCCGGTGATACATTTAAAGTAACTCTGATCACCGTACACCTTTACAAAGCAGTTATTTACTATAGGTCTGTTTCAGTTTGGGAGTTTACAGTAGAGAGTTTTGAGTTGAGACTCTCAGAACACACCTCCAGGTTGCATGGGAAGTAGCTAGGAGCATCCTGCTCTCCCCGGCTGCAGAGGACAAGAGAGGCCAGTGTGACTTTGGCACACACCAAAGGCCCTCTAGAAAGGAGACCTAGGGGATAGGGAGGAGGACAGTTTGGGGCAACCAGAGGAAAGGGGCTGAGAACCAGATTGACTCTGATGGTGAGGTCTCTGCCCAGGTTCTTCTCACTGTGCTCCTGGGTCCTGCTTTGGTGACATACAGGCATTACTTTTCCTACTTTATAGGCAATGTGGCTCAGGATTCAATAGAACGGCCTCTGAAGTCCGTTGCTGGGCTTGAATCCAGGCTCTGCACTTCATAAGTGGGGTGAGTGTAGACAAATTGCTCAACGCTCTGGACCTCAGTTTCCCCATTTATAAACACAGATAGTGATGATCACGTCTCCCTTGAAGGCTTAATGTGACAATTGAACCAGATAACATTGTAGGATGCCTGGCCCGGTGTCAGGTGTACAGTAATTGTGTAATAAGAATTAGCTGCTGTTATTGCTGTTGACAGCTGAGAGATGGCAGCCGAGAATGGAGGTGGCCGGGTCATTCTTGAATCAGTTACATTTCTGCCATCCAGGAAGGTCCAGACTCCAGCACCTAACGCGGGCTCACTGCTGTAGCCAGGCAGTGCTGAGGCTGTGCATGAGTGTGTGCATGCAGGTGTGTGTGTGTAGCCGGGCTGCTTTCCCCGGCACCGTTACGTACTCAGGGTGGAGCCTGACCTTCAAGCCCACCCTCCATGGCCTTGAGGTAGCCTTGGGAGCAGATGCACAGCCAGGCGTGGGTCTGGGTACCGGCTTGCTCACCAGAACCTGAGCTGTTTATGACTAATTGCTTTGTTTGTTCTGTATGAGACACTTAATTTTTTCCCCGTGATTTACTCCTCTTTGTAATTAGGTGTAGTGATTAGAATCTTGTTCCTATTACAATGGAGTTTTCCTTTTAATTCATGCACATTCACCAGGCCTGTCTCCGTCTGTTCCATTGATTGTCCCCAATTGGCTTTTCCCAAGCTGTCAGATAAATCACAGTTTAGGGGTGGCCTAGAGACTGATGTGAGTCCAAGGAATCAAAGAGAGCTGACTGGGAGGTTTGTTACATTTCATCTACCCAAGAGTGACACATTCTTGGGGGTGAAGTCTCAATAATTCAGAGCACGAATTACTTTAATAACATTCTTTACTATATTTTCCCCCACATAATTCATTTCTCTTATTAAAGATGTTATTACACACACACACACACACACACAGTTTGCTAAGGAAAGGTGGAAAGTAAAAACCAAAATGTTAACAAGTGGTAATTTGTGTTTTCCTCGTTTTGCCTACTGGTGGTTTCTGCTATGTACATGTAACGCATGTATTAAAGAACAAACTGTTTTGCAAGCCCTCCTTTATGACAGATTAGGCACAGTACATTTGTCAACTAGCCCAAGGTCACTCTGCACATCATCATGAGTCTGGGTCTTTAAAGTCTCAGAGCAATTGTTCAGCCCCCCTGAGCTGCCCTTCATCAGTCAGTCAGTCAAAAAATAGTCCTTGAGCCCTTGGTCTGGGGTCAGGGACAGAGGAGACATGCAGTCCCGTTCCTGTTCACAGGTGCTGGTGGCTCAGGGAGTTTTTATTGACGCTTTCTCTTCCCTGACCTCTCAGATTCCCTACTTTGGCTTCTGCTTCTCAAGTCTCCTTCGTGACAGGCAAAGGGAGCTAATGTCAGGGTGTTGTCCTTTCATCCAGCATTTTTCTGCACAGTCCTCTCTCCTCCCGGGGTCTCATTTCCGGCCTCCTTGTGGATAGCTCCTGGGGCTGTGGGCCCAGCCATTATGGCCTCATCAAATAGCTCCTGGAGCTGGTTCCCTGGGAACCTCTTCTGTCTCCCCCACTGTTGGAGACGGCAGGTTGAACCATGGCATGTTCCCCACAAGCAGAGGGGATGGAGGGAATCGCAGAGGGCAGTAGACGAGAGCACTGCACCAAGGGGCATGCACCTGTGGGGGCGGGCAGAGATATAGGGCTGCAAGGTGTGTCAGTCCAGCTTACCTCAGGCTACATGTGCTTGGACATGTTTCCCTGTGGACAGTGGGGACATGGAAGGTTTGCTGTGGTCTTGAGGAGGAGTAACCAGGCAGCACTGAGGGAGACCTGTAGCAGTCAATCCTGGGAAGGAGGTCATCTCACATTAGGTCCAGACACGGTGACAAGGTCCTGTAACTAGGGAAAACATAGGAAAAGCAAGGAAAAGGTGGGTCAGGGTCACATCAGAAGAAGAAATACAGTAGTTCTCCCTAATCCTTGAGGGAAACATTCCAGACCTCCTTCCCCATGAACTACTGAAATCACAGATGACTTTTCCTATACATACACAAACTCAATGTCTTTTCCATCTTAACTAAGCACTTTTCACACACCATAGCCATAACTTTTACAATGTCAGGTATAAAACAAAAGTAGCATGAATTTCTTTTTTCTTCTCTACAATTTTGTGGAGAAATATCACCTTTTTATTATAGATCTTAGGAACCTCAGTGAGGAATTTCTTTTTCTTATTAAGAATTTTTACCTTTTCAATTAATGGCAACACTTTATGACTTCTCTTTGGCATTTCTGAATCGCCAGCATCACTGCTCTTGTGCTTTGGGGCCATTGTTAAGATATGGGGTACTTGAACACAAGCACTGTGATACCACAATAGTTGCTCTGATAACAGGGATGGCTACTAACAGGAGGGCAGCATATACAGTGTGGATGTGCTAGACCAAGGCATGATTCACAATCTGGGTAGGATGGTGCTATAGTTCATCCTGCTATGCAGAATGGCCCTCAGTTCAGAATTTAAGAGTAACTGTTTCTGGAATTCTCCATTTTATATGTTTGGACCCAGGTTGACTGGGAAACTGAAACTGCAGATGAGAAGAGACTATGAGGGTGTTAAGCTCTCAGCCCAGGGGAGGTGCAGAAATGGAGTTGGGAAGAGGTATAGGACATGCTGGTGTTTAAGGTCCCAGGGTATCCACATGGCAGAGAACCAACCACAGAGAAGTGAAGCTGGTGCTCTGGGACAGGAATGGGAGGAGACTAGAGAGAACCAGGTGGCTGCGGAAGCTGTGTTCTTGCATAGAGTAGGACTCAGGTGGAGACTGCAAGGTAGCTGATAGGGCAGGGTGAATGGCAATTTGGAAATCTGTGGGACAGGAGAAGAAAGGAGAGCCAGGAAAAGTTACAGATAGGGGAAGAGAGCACCTGCTGCTTAGAAACCCTGGGTATAATGGAGAGTTGAGATTTGGGGTAAATTCTAAGTTTTCCTACTTAATGTGAAGGGGGGGGGGTCTTCTAGACTTACATGAACAAATTAAAGAGGTAAGCTGCTCCTCCCTAATTTATTCATGTATTCTTTGCTTTCCAAAAGAATGCCTCACCAGAGTTGATTAAACAGATACTCCTACAACTCTGTAGGATTGTACTACTTTGCAAGGGGAGGCAGAACCCAGAGAGGATGAGATTGAAAGTAAAGGCTATATCACGAGCTCTTTGGTGTGGTTGAGTGGCATCTTGGTTAGGGGCGGGAGTGTCATATATTTATGCAGGAGTTAATTTGTGAGTTAGGAGATGGTACAAGGGGACAAGGTGACAAGCATGTAGGACATAAAAGGCAGTTTGCTGTGAAGCTCAGGGGCTGTCGATCTCTTTCTCTGGAACCGAAGAGAAACTTTAATGAGTTTTCCTTTGCCGTTAAAGCACAGTTTTATTCTGTGGCTGAGACTTTTCTAAATAAAGCAGCCTTCCTTTTTACCTCCCCTCCTTAGGCCACGTCCTCCTTCCTGCAGGCCCCCCTCCCTGCAGACTCTCTTTAAAATAGACTTTCATGCATGAGGAAGCATCATAATGTAATACTCGTCTTATCTGCACACTTACCCAGCAGGCATTTACCAAAGACAGTGGGCAGGCCTTAGATATCTCCAAGACACCGAGGTTGGACATTTTCTTTTCAGACAGGCTCACCTGGGTCTGTCCGGGCAAGACCCTGACAGGGCAATTAGCCACGATCAGAGCTTCAGTACCCCAGTTCTGTCCCTTGGAAAGACAGCCCTCGCCTTTCCTCTTTTGTTTTGTTAGCCCCGCGCCAGTCTCCCCTGTGATAAATGTGCGAAGAGGAGCGTCTTAAGGACTCTGGGAAACCTGTGGGGTTATTACGGCTCATTTGGTAGATGAGAGGGATCTGTAATTTTCCGTTGTGTATTTGTATGCCCAGAGATGTGATAAAGATGGCTTGTGGCCTCTTTCATTTTCCAGATGTCTCATGAAGGGGTAAACATCCCTTCTTTCATTGGCTCATTGGCGGCGGGTCCTCTCCTTGGTTTGCTGTTGATGTCGTGCTCTCTGGGAGTGTTGTGGTCCTTGCTCCCTGAGAACAGCCATTTTGCGTTCAGAGATCTTCCTTGGCCTTCCGGGGGCCACGGAGAAGGCTGCACACGGGAGAAGGCCACGCTCTGAGGCGGTCTGCCTCGTTTGCCAGAGCTTTTTGGACATCTGAATATGCTCATGCTGTTAGATTAGGTCATTTCTTGTGTCTGTCGTGGGGCAAAAGCTTCCTGTGTCCCCCTCCACATACAGGTTGTGGGGGACAGCAAGGGTTAGACCCAGGCATCTTAGGAAGGGAATGGCCTAAATCTGACAGCTAAAAAATGCATGTGAATGGTGTGTGGGTTGGAGCCAGGGGCTCTGTAGGGTGATTTTTTTCAAGCAATTTCAGTTTTAGCCCAGACTCACAAGTCTCCCTGCTGCTTGGTAAATACATCTTGGGGATGCTAATTTTGTTGTACATCAGATGTGAATGTGTTCTTGCAGTTACTCGGTATTAGGCTGCGAAGAATGCGTTCTTCTTTCTTTCTTCCTTTTATTTCACCTTCAGGATTCTTTTATGATCATATAGCCTTTCTCAGTTTCTCTGTGCGAAGTGTGTGTGTGTGTGTGTGTGTGTGTGTGTGTGTGTGTGTGTGTCTTTGTCTTTCTGTCTCCCTCCCTCCCTCCCCGGCCCCTTGATGACTGGAAGCTTTAAGACGGGGCTTTCTCCTGCAAATGCAATGTGTCCTCTTCAAAGTGGGAGGCTGTGTGCTTATTCCAAAGATCCCGCCTTTGCTCTGAGCGCTTTCAAAGCTTTCACTGTGAACTCACATTCAGACTCTGGCATTTTCTTCTGAATATCCTCACTGGTGATAAATCTTTGGCCTTTGAAAGTGGATGTAATTTTTGGAAACCATCACCAGCCTTAGCTCCAAATGATTTGTGGCCAAGATTGATTATGCTGTTTTTGGACCACAATGCAGTAAGACTATAAAATAATAAGACTAGTTGTCTCGCATGACTTGGGAATAGAGTAGAAGGGAATCCCCCCCCCTCCCCCCAAAAAAACAACTTAGTGAATAAAGACAGGGCCTTCCACAGTGATTTGTTTGAAGGAGACAGTGGCCACTTGGTGGCCATTCCACTGTGTTCTGGAAGCAACAAGCCAGAGGTTGTATTCTATTTGATCTTTGCTCTGCATCACGCGTGGGACTGGTGCTAGATAAAGGGGCAGGCAGGGTGACTGTGAGTCAGTGGAGGCCTACTGGGGAGCACATCAAAAGCAGAAATTGCCCCTTTGAAACTGCTGCTGCAGGTTGGCAGGAGCTGTATGTGGTGGCACCAGAGGCCAGGTGAAGGACGGCCGCCCCGAGTGTTTCATCGCCATGCCCTCCCCTATGGGCAGTTACTGGCCTGCAGCTCTGGGAAGGAACCTCCAGTGGACTGGGCACCATTTTGTCCTGATGTGAGTCTGCCTCCCAGCCCCGCCTCCAGGCCACACACTGTGACCACCCTGCCCCATCCACCGCCCTCACCAGGCATGGACTTTTCCCAGCCATCAGGCCCGACTGGATCCAGAATTTGGGGCATCTGCATTGAAGTCCTGCTCCAAGGGGTAAAAAACCAGAGTAAAGACTCAGATGACAGGAACCTTACATCTCATTTTAAAGTGATAAATGCAGAATCCACTGGGAGACTAAAGTTCTGGGTCTTCAGTGGGGCTTGAAAAGCTTGGTGCTGGCTCTGAAGACAACCAGAGGTGTTTCTTTTAGGGAGAGAAGGGAAGCCATGCCAGAAGAGTTAAGTCCCTCTTTGGAAGACCTCCTTCGAAGCTTGCGGTCTGTCCCAGAAGTGATGTTTTAGCTCTACCTGCCATTGATGTCGGGGAACAGTGCACCTCCCAGCACACAGATATGCTGGTGAGCCGGCTGCCTGGCGGGGGGGAGGGGGTGGGGGCACAGGAGTCCAGAGCTGTCAGACACCTGCTATGGCAGCCAGTGTTCAGTGAGAAGAGACCCACACCTGCCTGAGTGAAGTCCTAAAGGAGCAGGTCTCCGGATTCTTGCAGATGCAGCAGAGGTTAGAGGCCACTGAGCCGTGACCAGGATCCATTCATTAGAACAGAGTTCTCAGGACCTCAGGACAATGCCATCTTAAGTGGAGCAGGCTCCTGGGGTCCAGGTGAGAGAACACCTGAGTCAGAAAGGCCTGACTCATGGAGAAAGGGACGGGGATCCTCTGGAAGCCCTGCCTCTGTCTTCCCAGTCTGCGAGATGGGGCAGAGCGCAGCTTCTCAAGGGTGTTGGCGATTAATGAGCTGACATTTGAAAACTGCTTGCGAGATGAATTGGAAGTGCTATGTATTACTATTTCATGTGGAAGTCTGAAAATAACCTCTCTGAAGTCTTCTGATAAATAACTAAATGGGGCTTAGTGAGGGGGACATTTCAGCTGACTAAAAAGAGGGTTTCTCTTAAATATTTTTTTCTCGAGCAGAAAGGAGGCGCGGGGAGAGTTCTCAAGGAGCGTTTGTCACCTGCGTTGCCTGGCCCACCCGAGGAGGGAGTGTTGAGTCCTGAGCTACGATGATGGGCTGGGGGTGCCCTGTGTTCTTCTGCCTCTTCCTTAGATCTAGGCCCAAGGCATTGCCAACCTCCTGGACTCCTTTGTCCCCACATGTGAACCCTTTCCCAAGGTCATCTCTGCTTTTCTAGAATATTCCCATCCTTCAAGACAGGCTTCAGTTCCAAAGAATTTTGGTCAAAGGGTGCTTTCTCCATTCCAGCACCTCCTTGTGCCGTCATCAGCCTCAGTTTTGGTCCTTCAGCTTGAATGTCTGCTTCCGCGAGCCTTTCCAACTTGGTCAGGAGGCAGAGATGGCGTGTGGGTGACAGGTGCTGCGTCTGCCTGTCCGTTGTCAATTCATTCTTAAATTGGGTTGTTTATTGTACCCATTACTCTGTCCCATGAAGCATCCCTGTCTTCTCCTTCCTCAGTCTCAGTCCCCTGGGCCTTGCAGCCTCTTGGGTGGTTGGTTTTCTGGGGGCATTGATCCTTGAGACTTTAGAGGACATCACCACCACCACTCGGGTTCAGGGAGGGACAGAGCCATTTGTGCTTTCCCCTTGAGAGTGGTCTAGCCCCAGAAGTGGATTGGCCAGCCTGGCACACAGATGGCCTTCTGCAGAAGTCAGTACTTCAAGCCCATTATCCCGGAGGTCATTTGATTTTTAAATTGGTGGTGACCGCCAACTCCTGTGGCCTACCTGTGAAAGCCAGGGGCGGTTTCCTGAGTACCACACCTCGCCCGAGGTCTGCGGAGGCATCTTGGCTCCAGAAGTCTCTATATTCTCTTAGAAAATCCCAGCCCTGGAGCTTAAGAGGAAAAAAATTACCCATCTGAGCAGCTGAAGAGCAATTTAATTAAAAACAAAAGGAAATGTAAATGAATTAGCCAAAAGTCTTCATGGGGCACCTTCACTGGCAGGGGAGGACCCTGAGAGGAGGAGATTAAGGTTTCCTTTTATTTATTTTTAAGTTCCATTGTAATCAAACCCCCAGGCTTCATGGGCTGAGGATTTCCCACACAGTCTGGCTTGTGGGAAGCATTTGTCTCTGTTAATCTATATGGGGAAGGGTAGTAAATCTACAGGAATAGGCTGCCGGCTCCTGGGCTATTTCACAGGGGTGTTTAAAGTAACAGCACCTGACTCTTTACCAGCAGCTTGAGATTTTCTGCTTCAGATGGCAAAATATCTTATGAGTTGTACCCTGTATAGAAATGATTGGAAGAATTAGGGTGCAGCACATTGTACAGTTTGCAGCAGAGAACTGAGGACTTCATCAAGTTATAAAGTTAGCAAGCAGAGAGGGAAGGCGGGGGCGGGCCGGCGGGCACAGCACAGGTGTGCCGTGTGGCCTATCATCCTTGTTTAATTTCCTTTTTCCCTGGTCCCAATTTGAATTGCCAAAATATGTTAGATTGTGGTGCATTATTTCATTTGCCTGCTTTGTAATTCCTCTTTACCTCAAACAGATGAAAAACACGGCAGTAAAGCAAATTGACAGCTCTTGAAATGAGAAAGATCTTTATCCTTCAGAGTGTTGATGTAGAAATAAATGAAAGAAAAACATGCTTGTTGGGTCTTGAAGCGGCTTGAATTGGTGCTTTTTTTTTTTTTTCTCCTGTTGTTTGTTTGTTTTTTAAGGGTAGATGTAGGTTTTTCCTTCTCCCTCCCTTATTCCCCTTTAGGGAGTTGTGTGGCTTGGGGATTCAGAAGGGGAGTTGGTTATTCTGTCAATGCTCATTTATAGTGATCTGGGTCATGGTTTCCACATGAAGAGCAGGCTACAGATTTCCACCCTAGGGGGCCACCTAAGGAATGCAGGGTCCCAAGGTTGACTTCATGACTTCAAAAGAAATCTATCTGGCACCTGGGATCCCCACCCCAGTCCATAAAGGCCAACTACAGGTCAAGTGTGCTTGTTTTAGACATTGCTCCATCCCACCCTGTCCCAAAGTCCTCCATGAGGATTACATTGTGTTTTAACAAGTAATCTTCTATACCTCAGTAGTCTTAAGATAATAAATTCAATTTGTTGGGTACAAGAAGTATCTCAAAACACAATGTTTCTTTCGAAAAAAAAAAACAACCTTGATGTCTTTAAAAAAAAAAAAAGTGGGAAACCACTGGATTTGATGCTTTCTTCTGAATTATTTTTTTCTTCGTCCTGCAAAATCTTGGTGAGCCTCAAGCACTTATTGGGCACGTCTGTATTCTAGGAGGTGTTAGGTAGGGTGTGTAGGGCCATACATGAAATGTCCCTAAGACTAGGGTAGCAGAGACTGCAAACACAGAGGCTCATAGGACCAAATAATGCGTGCCAGTGCCAAATACCAGAAACAGGTAAGATGCACATATCTTTCTACTATAGTACACGTGGGCCTTGTTTGCCTACTTTATCCAAATCAACGGAAATTAGGGCATAATTGTTTGCATTGTAAACCGATCTGCCAGAATTTCTTGAAATAATGAGCCCCCTTGTGGTTTCTTTTTATTATTATTATACATTTTTATTTTTAAATAGTTTAGGACTCACAAGAGGTTGTAAAAATAGTACAGAGGCCCCTGTCGTGCCCTTCACCCCACTTCCCACAATGATAGCACCTCCCTGACCCTTAGCACGTTGCTAAAACAGGAAACCAGTGTTGGCCCATCCTCGTATCATCAGTCTTCACAAATACTTTGGGTGGGGGGCATGTGTGTGCACAGTTCCTTGAAATGTTATTGTATATGGGTTCCAGTGAGCCTCATCACAGTCGGGACACAGAACTGCTCCACTAGCATCAGGACACTCCCTGGGTTTGCCTTCATAGTCACACTCTCCCTGCTCCTCCCCGGGCAGCTGCTGATCTGCTCTCCAGCACAATAATCTTGTCATTTTGAGAGTGCTGTAGAAATGGAATCATGCAGCATGTCGTGAGCCTTAGAGATTGACTTTTTTCCCTCGGCATGATTCCCTTGAGAACCTTCCATGTCGTGTACCAGTGGTCTGCTGCTTTTTTATTTTGAGGATTCTGTGGTAGGGTGGACCCCTGTTTGTTTGTTCCTTTTGTGCTTCTAAAATACTTTTATTTGCATACAGCTCGCTGCAGCACGGTTCATAAAGCCAGGCACCTGATGAGGTCAGACCTCACTCATCCATACTGATTTCACTAAATTGGAATGTGCACTGATCAATACAAAGTCTGTGAGTCTATTGTGCAGCCCTCTGCCTAGCAGATATTTGCTGAGCATCTGGGGCTGGGATATAAACTGGTAATAACATAGGGCAGTCACTTCCCACTGACCAAATGCCTTCCTGTGTGTGATATCAATAATTTCTACTTGTCAAGGCTGAGGGGAAGGTAAACAGTGACGATCTGTCTCAAACCGAGCCGCCTTGGGAAGCCTTGCCCAAGATCACGGACAAGTGGAAATGGAGGGGTGGAATTTGAACCCAGGACTCCCCAAGTTCCCTTTACTTTCCCCTGTGGCTTTGCCCCTGGCTGTAGACTCACTTTGAGCCAATTTACTCCTCTGGAGAATGAGTGGGCCGGGCTCCTCTATCTTTTCGCTTCTCTCCGCCTCAGAGATTTTATGATCCTCTCGGAACAAGAAGTAACTTTGCCAAGTGCCCGAATCCTCCGCCTGTAGCTGCACTTGAACTTTGTTCTCAGCAGCACCATGTTAGCTGTTATTTGACGATGCTTGGGGAATGTAAAAGTAACAAGCTAGAATGCCTTTAAAAATAAGTCTGTCGGGTTGAGTTGCCTTCATTTTGCTAATTTTTGACAAGATCTTTGGGTCAGGACTAGAACTGAGCAATCCAGTGAGTCTTTGACCCAGGACTCTGGGGATGATTTTAGGGACAAGAGGGCCAGGGAGACTAGCCATCAGGCACCCAAAGGGAAGGAGCAGGAGCTAATTTGAGCACCATTAAAGCCCGACAGAGAGGCCTTCGGGATGGGTGGGGCGGGAGCCTGGTGCTGTACAGTTCACAGAATTCTTCCTTGTGCCAAAATTGGGCTGTGGAACAGAGGAAGCCGCTATTTCGGGCATCTAAGTGCTACTGCTGCTGAATTCGGGCCTGAGCAGCTTGTGGGTGGGGGGAGGTGGAACTGAGGTGCTCTGAGTCTTTGAAACTCTAGAAGAGGCGCCCCCCAGGACCTCTGGAGAAGGGATTCCCTGGCTGGGTGGGAAGTGGAGGGCTGACCCCTGGGTCACTTTTAACTCTGAGTCTCTGATTCTGAGGCGGATGCAACTTCCTCTCCTCTGGTTCCTGACATCCACCCCAAGTCCCAGCTGAGGTAATCAGAATCGCAGCTCACTTGTGGCACGTCACCTCCCCCTCCCTCCGAGTAGTCAAGGCAGGTGGTGGGCTCTGGAATCTGATGGACCCAGAGCCTGCCTCCCATCCGGGTGGCAGAAAGGGACAGTAGGGCCTAGGGAGGCATGGGGGCATAGTGTGAAGGTGTCAGAAACCCACATTTGTTTTTCATATCTGCAGCCAGCATTGTTGGGCAGACAGAAGAGCCCCCATAAAGTCTAGTTTAGTGAATAATGTGTCACCTTGGCTAAGCGCTCCCTCTCCGTTGGTCTTCACTCTCACCAGCTAGTCTGTTCGAGAGCAGAGCCGAGGGTGTCTGAGCCCTGCATTGGAGACGCACACTCAGAAGTCCCCTGCCTCTGGGGTCCTAGCCTTTTTGAGACGCAGACAAGCCCTCCACACCATCATCAAGCCATGTAATTTACCCTCCCTGTTTCGCAGGCAGAAAGAAGCGGCCAGTAGCCGGAGGGACAGAAATTGGGATTGGGACCTACACTTTCCAAGCCTTCCAAACTCCTTTCTCCTCCCCTCCCCCCTTCCCAAGCGGATGGCTGCGGCCACGCTTGTCACCGTCTGCGATTGCATTGGCCACAGGAGATGTGGATGATTTTTCCATTTGGTCCTGATGTTTATTTCATGCCCATCAATATCAGCCCGTATTAGGACAGATGAGGTGGTTATTTACAGGCTGTGCATTTTCACACTTGGTAATTATAAACCCTTCCCCTGTTCGGTCAGAGTCGTGGAGATCCATTTTGGCAATTAGCAGTTTAGTATTTGTTTAATGGGAATGCAAGAGAGTGTTACTGCACATCAGTGCTCTCCTAATGATTTGCCTCTCTCCTCTGGAGCTGGCAGGTTTGGGCCTTTTTCACGGTAGGTGAGGCCTGATGGGGAGAGGTTGGAGAGGGGGAGAGAGGAGCATTAGGCAGCCTGCCTGCCACTCCCCTCCCCGAGAGCACACTTGCATGCACGCACGCATGCACGCACTCCAAACCAGTGCTGCAAACAGGCCCTGGATTTCCAGAGCACAGCAGCCGCCACTCGAAGGAGCCTCACACACAAGAGGCCGTTAGGCCAGATGCCATTTCCGTGTGACAGCTGTCAGCCTGCCGGATCCAACTGCCTCTCCTCGAATAGCTCGTGCCCGGACTCTCTGTGTCCCTCTCCTCCACCTCCCTTCCTTTGCCTCCTCCTTTCCAAGCCTCAGCTCAGATAACCCCAGGCAGAGCCTCCTGCCATCCCACTAGCTGGTGCTGGGACCCCAGGCTTTGTCCGCAAAGCTAACATGGAGCCTCTGCCCCAACCGTATATCGCATGAGCAGACTCTTACTCATGCCTCCTGGGACTGCTCCCCCAAAGTCATGCTAATCCTGTTAGTGGCTGTCTCTTGGTGTGATCCATTTGCAGTGGGAAAGCAAACAGCATTGGGTATTGCTCCCAGCTTAACTAATGGAGAGAGAGAGAGAGAGAGAGAGTCTGTGTGTGCGCATGTGCACATGTGTATGCCCTGCTCAGCAAGGGGATTGCCTGGTGGGGCAGTGAATTGGGCCAGCATCTGTTCTGATGAGCACATTCCAAGTACTAGGCACTCACTGCTACCACGTAGGCCCTCCTCCCCACTCTAGGGTGGGAGACATTCTGCACTCGTGGTCTCACTGCACAATGTCAATTCTCAGGGGCTGAGCCCTGGACTGAGGCCTAGAGGCCCCCTACCAGTTCCAGCTCTGCTGTCAGATTGCCCTGTGATCTCTATCTTTCAAAATCTGCCCATCTAAACAAAAGAGACCCCTGAATTCTCCTCCTCCTTTACCTCTCCAGGCAGCCCGCCTCCTCTGAGCCTGCCAGGGCAGAACACGCTGGTCTCTTGAGGTTACCTAATCACGTCTCTTAACTTTCTTGTCAAGTTTTAAGGCAGCGTTTGTTGGTTCATCCAGCACCATGGCACTACATTAAGCCCCAGGGATTTAAAAACTAGAACACAATAAAGGGGGCCTAGTGGGAAATGAAGGGATGAGTCCAGTTTTATAAGCTGGCTCCAGCATTTACTAGGCATGTGATCCCAGGGAAGTCACTTAATCTCAAAGAGCCACAATTTCCTCACCTATAAAATGGGTATGATAATATCTACCTCAGAGCTACTGGAAGAATTAAGCGAGCTTTGCAAATCGCCTATTAAGCTGCGGTAAAATGGTAGCTATTACAATAATCGTTATTTTGGGGATGGATAGACGCGTCATAACCTCGAGTCTGATAAGTAAGGATGCAGTCCGAATCCCCAAACAGGAGCTGTTGCCTCGGGTAGGTAACCGCCTAAATCTCCAGGGTAGAGTTTTCTGGAGACTCCTTGCCCAATGGTCCCTGTGGGCAGCTGTCCCTTCGTTAACTACAATCTGATAAACACTGGCATTGGGTTTTATTTAACTTAAATGGGAAAATGGAATGGCCCACAGGAATAAAAAAGAAAGAAATAAAAGGGAAAAATAGGGCTGATAAAACAGCATCCTGCTCGTGGGGAGTGGAATACTCTGGCTATAGTAAGACCTGGAAGGCTTCTGTGAAGAGTGTAGGCAGTGTACTTGATGCCACTGAACTGAAGACCAAAGAAGGTTAAAATGGTAAATTTTATGTCATATATATTTTACCATAATTTAAAAAAGTAATTTAAGAGAGAGCAAGTTGGCTCTTTCTGACTTAAGGGGAGGGACAGTTGTTTTGTTTTGTTTTGTTTGTGAAATGAGGGGGATACCGCTTGGCAGCAGTGTTCAGGACAGACTCTGAGGGCACCTCCATTGCTGGAATCTCCCAGGAGCGAATGCACCAAGAAGATGCTAGAAAAGCTTGCCAGCCTGCCACCAGGAGGAGGCAGGGTCCTGGGCTGGGGCGGGAAAGCAGGTGCTGCAGGGAGAGACTCCAATTCAGAAGGTGAGCCCCTGCCAGCTCTGGGACCACCCACGGGGAAACTGAGGTTCAGTGAATTGATGATGATCCCTGCCTCATGGGGCTGTTGAAGACCAAAGCTGTGGTGATCTCCGTGGAAATATTGGTGGTAGTGAGGAATGAAATAAATGTTGCCATTAGATTTTCTTAAAAGTCCTGTGTTTCTTTGTTGGTCCCTCTGACCTACGTGCAGGACAGAACTCTGTCAGGAGAGCCCTAAGAAAGCAGTATGCTGAATGGAGCCAGCCTGATCCTGGCTTCCAGCAGGGAGTGGATATCCCTCCTCTAGACAGCCCATAAGTACCTGTTTGTTTATTTGGGGCCTGAAGCTGTGATTAAGGCTCAGCCCAGCTGTCCTTGGCCATCTAGAACAGCAGTTCTCTACCTGGGCACCGCCCTGGATCACGGGGAACTTGAAAACTGCTGATTTACCAGGCCAGGGCGGCCCACACAGCAGGCGATGCAGAAGCTCTTCAGATGATTCTGGGGCTCCCGCAAGGTTGAAAGGCACGGGTTTCAGCATGAACCAACGGGATTTTCCAGGCTATTTCTTCTCCCCGTTCTCCCTTTTAGACAACGATGAACCCCTCTTTTAATGAGGCAGGGCCATACTGAAAAGTCATATTTTTATACATTAGACACTATGATTGAGCTTTCTGGACAGCACTGATTTTTCCCTGTGTCCAGGATGGCCAGGGAGACGTGGTAAGCAGGGCCTTTCCATGTTCTGAAAGAACCAGGGACCCACAGCTATTGTCACCACACAGGGTCCAGCACCTGTGTCCCAGGCAGTCCCACCACATCAAACAGACCTCTGCTCTACAGCTTTAGTGTGTCGAGTTTATGGAGCATAATAAGGCCTGTAAACCCTACGCACCATAATATCATGGTCCTGCGTTTGAGGGTGTTTATTTAAACTAACACTTGAAGCGTTTGAGTGGGAGCAGGAAGAGAAATTCAAGGACATTTGTTCTGGGGGAGTTGGAAGAGCCGGGTTTCTCCTCTTCTCATTCCCCTCCCTCCTTGTATTTGGCCAGATGATTTAAGAATCATTTGAAGTGCCATTTCTTGCTTTGTTCTTGATATGTGTGGTGTGTGGGTGGGTGTGTGGATCCCGGGAGGGGTAGGAAATTTCTTAGGGTGTGTGTTGACCACAGTAAAGCTCTGGAACAGCCTCACAGAACAGAGTTTGCAGAGGACCAGTGGGGAATTTGATGCTCCCAGATGTTATTCCAGCAGCCTCTGCAGCCCATTTTTGCATTCTAGGCAGAGTCCTTATTTGTGGATCTTAGGAACCATCTAGTACAATTCCCTGCTTTCACAGATGGGACCTAAGGACAAAGAAGGGAAGGGCTTTTTGTCCTCTGTTCGATGCAGGTGGAGCTGGGAATGGCACCATCGAGCAGCGTTGCCTGCCCCAGAACCTGCTCAGCCATTATCAGCAGCTCTCCTTTTTAGCCCATCTCCTGGGAACAAGTTTTCTGTGTCTTCACATCACTCACCTACTCTGTACTTGTGGAGCCCAAACTGCACAAACCTGAACAGAAGAAGCCATGTTCTGAGGGACCATACTCTCAGGTCACAGCCTGTGGCCAACAAACTGGACAAATACAATGTTTGACCTCCCTTCCTAGGAGTGTCTTTGTGTCGTGACTTAAAAATTTCCTCCTCAGCCAGTTCATGAGCTGGACTGGCTGAAGTTTAACCTCTGGTGGACACGGTCAACACCATCTGGCTACTTCTAGAATCCCTCAACAAGAATGTCGAGCTCACGATAAATCTTTCAACTCATTCAAAAGAGGGTTTGCTTATTTGTAAAATGAATTACAATTAGAGAGGCATCACTCATGGACTTGACTGGTAATTATTGCTGATTTTTCATGGTGCTCATTTAGGGAGGAACATGTTGCCCAGTTTCCTTTGGTGTTTCCAGGATCTGGGTCTCCATCCTTGCTGCCAGAGTAAGATTTAGAAGAGGCCACTCCACACCCTAATACCTGGGTCCCATTTGGAAGGTTCATTTGGAATGTGCTCCATTTGGAATATGGAACCTGATTATTTATTATCTGGTTCACATTGAGCACTTCTCTTTCTGCCTCTTTCTTTGCTTTGTTTATTCTCTAGCATTATTCCAGACAGTCTGTTTATCTACGGAATGGAAGAGATATTTTGTTTTTGTTTAAAGAACAGGGACTTACCGTGTAACTGGGCATGGTGGTCATGCCTGTAATCCAAGCTGTTCAGGAAGCTGAGGCAGGAGGATCACAAGTCCAAGGCCAACTTAGGCCACTTAGCAAGATGCTGTCTTAAAATAAAAAGGACTGGAGAAATAATTCAGTGGTAGAGCACCCTTGGGTTTAATTCCCAGTACTTAAAACAAACAAAAAAACAACACACACACAAATAACAAATCCAAACAGGGACCACACATATAATTTACCTATTGCCCCAAGAATGCCATGTAACAAACTGTAGAACCTTGGTGGCAGACAATAACTTCATGTCATGCATTAGGAGGACACTGGGAGCAGTTCTGCTGATCTTGGCTAGCCTCACTTGCATGTGTCGGGATGATTGGCTGTCAGCTGACTTAGACTGGCCTCAGCTGGAACAACTGGGGGACTTGACCCTGCCCTGTGCGCATTCTCACCCTCCAGGAAGCCAGCCTGGTTATGCCTTTCTCATGGTAATGACAAAGGTGCAAGAGGAAAAAAGCAGAAATGTGCAAAATTTTCTCAAGGCCAGGCCCCCAACAGGCATACCATTCTCTCCACCTCATTGGCCACCACAAGTCAAGTCCAGATTTCAAGGGATGGGGACATAGACTCCTCCTCTTTGGGGAAGGGAGCAGCAAAATTATCGCCTACAGGCTGTGGGGGCCTTTGATGCTTGTCTACCATAGGACTATGTAATTTGCCTCTTATTTGTATTTAGGCTGAAGCTTTGCAAGTAGTGAATGCCTAATGAGTATAGGTTGCATAAAAGTAAATAAAGTTGCCATTAGCTAGAATTTCTAATCAAGATTAGGTTGGCTGCATGAGGTACACATTAGCAGGAGTTTATCAGCTAGAAGGAAAGTTTATATAACATCCAAGCTGAATCTGAATTTTTCCTACTTTGGGTGCAGGGGTAGCTTGATTGCCACTAAGAAATTCCTCTTCTTATTGTCTTTCCCCCACTTTCAGAATGTTACAGTGTAAATGTCCAGAAAAGGGGAATAACAGAGAGGGAGCTACTGCCAGCCACCCTGAAGTGGACCCTCTGAACGAGAGGTTTTGTTCCATGTGTTGAACGTCGGTATATGTTAGAAGAAGCAACCTCTGACCAGTGTCTTGTTTCCCACCCCTCAGAGGTGTGCACTGGAAAGAGGGGTCCATGGACCAGCAGCTGCAGCGGCAGTACCTGGGAACTTGTCAGAAATGTAGATACCACTGAAATAGACACTCCTAGGGGGTGCCCAAGAGGCAGCTTTGCAAAGCCTGGGGTGACTCTGATGTGGATGAAATTTGACAACCTCTGTCCCAACCCCTCTGGCCCTGGAGACCCTAGCACAGCATAGTCTGGACCTCGCCATAGCCAGAAATACACATACAGAACTTTTTGTCAGGACAAAGCCCAGCAGGGGTTGGGAGTGTCCCATTCCTATCCACTGCACCTTGTATTTTCATTCATTAAGGTACACCATACAGGGCTCTTGATAAACCTGCCTTTGGTTATTACCCAGGTGCATCTTAAGGTTGGAGTAAGCTCCTTCCCAAACACGCTAGGCCTATGCCAGGGCTTGAGACAAAGCAAACTAAGGTTCAGACACCTCCTGTCCTCTCTCCCTCAGGGACTCACAAGACCACTAGGCCTACAGTTTTCCACATCTGGTACGAAGAAATCTGTAAAGCACATGACGCAGTAATGGCAGCGTCAGTCCTAAGGATGAGGCTGGTATCCCTTGAGGAGTATTGAACAAGGTTAATGGCATCTTCTACCCACATCAGAAAAACTCTTGTTTGCAGCCCTCAGCCCTTTGGTGAAATTCCAGTCTCTGAATGAGGCCTGGCCTGTGACTTGGTGTTGACTCTGCACAGACACCTCATCTACCTGGGGTTCACATGTGTGCGTGCATGTACATGAGACAGAGCCAGACTGAGGTGGTTACCCACTTGCTGGCTGCAGGGTTGATACCGGTTACCTCAGCCATGCCCCTTACTTCCCCTTGATGGAGACTCACACAAGCTGCTTCTGTTTGATTCACATAGAACCGTGAGAAACAGTCCCATATGTGAGGCCGTGTTTTTCATTCTATTCAGTCTTTGTATATTCAAATTCTAGTTTCAGCTCTTGCTGTTCTGCCAGATTTCCATCGCATTGATGGCTTCTCTGAATTAATAAGTGTTTTGCAACCGCTGAAAAGTTTTCTCCCCCCAAGCACTGGGACTTATCCATATTGATTTTTTTTTCCCTTTCTCTTTCCTCTCTAGCTACTTTCTTAGATGTTGTATTTTGTAAAGTGTTAATAGAATTTTTCTTTCACCCTGACACTCTCTGTTGAGGGGGTCTTTTCGAGTCCCATTGTACAGCTGGACTGCAGAGGGGGGAGCCCTATTCTTTTCGACAATGGTTGCCCCTAAAACAGCCCCCGATCCTCCTCCACTCTCACCAGGGTGGAGGGAGCGTTGGGAAGCTGAGTAAGAAAATATCCAAACTTAGCAAGAAGAGGAGGGAGCCAATTACGCCCTGTTGAAAGGGGGTTTTGAAAATACATTTTTTTTTCATTCAAAATATTTATTTCCTAAGGGGATCTCAGTTGCTGTACCAAAACATGGCCAACACAGAAGGGGAGCTGTTTTCTTTCCCGTTAGGCATTTTCAGCTCAAAATAAGGATCTGGCAAACATCTCAGAAAACTGTGGAGATGGGTGCGAAACAGATGTCCCATTTACCTGCCTGGTCCTCAGCAGGCCCTCTGGCCCCCGCCCGCACCCCAGGTGTTGCAATTCTCTTCCCATCCCAGGGTCTGAGTGTGAGCTGCCATATGCTCAAGTGTGATGACTCCTCCGAGCACAGACACACCAGTTGATCTGGTGCTTTTTCCAGAGCCGGGCTTCGTAGGCAGGGTGGCTGTTGTGTGTTGTGACCTCAGCAGGGGCTGGAGGACTCCTCAGGTCGGCTTGGGATGGGCTCCCGGGAGGGGCCTGGGAAGGAACCCCTGTTTCATTGATCCCCAAACTGGCATCATCTACTCCTATCAGCTGGTGTCCGAGAGAGGGCAGTTCCCCACTAGAGGAGTCACCAGGAGGGCAAGGCCATTCTCCTCCCAGCAACTGACTTCAGGGGTGGGGACCAGGAGGGGAAGGCCCCAGGAGCCCATCTGTTCAGGCTTGGGTTGCTTAGCGACAGAAGGGGGCCCTGCCTCCAGAAGTGATTCTTAACCTGGCCAGTCCCTTCAGGGTTGGTGACTGGCTTGCCTACCTGCTCTCCCATTCTTACCTGGACTTTGCTCTTCCCTCTGTTTTATCTGATGACATAGAAAAAATTTAAGCCTCATTTTATTGCTTTGCCCAGTGTCCTCTCTGGCAAGAGTGAGGAATGAAGAGCCTGTGATTCCTTTTCCCAGCTGGCTTAGCTCAGGCTCCCAGGCTCATTTGTGAGCCTTTGAGCACAAATCAAGGGTGCTCAGTTCTTTTCAGCCACACCCCTGGCAGAAACTGCTCCAAGGGACAGAGCCCTTGGGCAATAGTTCTGTCCACCCACAATCCCTCAGGTCGGGTTATGTTTCTGCTGCAGCCTTGGGCACAAAAGTGCTCACCTGGCCAGACCAGGTGCTCCCCTAGTGAGTAGCTGGTTGGTTAGGACAGAGACCTGTGCTCCAAATGTGTCTTGTAAAACAAAGGGCTGGGCATAAACAAAAGGAATGAATTTCATCGCCAGATCTGGTTCTTTAAGGAAGAGTCTCTTTGAGATGTACATGGGAGTTGAGTGTGGATCCTGAAATCTTCCTACTAGAAATATCCCAAACAGTTACAAAATGTGTGGGGGAGGGAGTCAGAGGATGACTTTGGTATTCTCCTTGATGTTTTTTAAAAGGTCCCAGCACCAATGTATGAGTTTGCTAAAGCTGCTGTAACAAAACACAGAAATTTGTTTTCTCACAAATCTGGAAGTGAAAAGTCCAACCTCAAGGTGTGGCAGTGTTGGTCTCTTCCAGGGCCTCTCTCCTTAGATGACCTTCTTAGCCCTGTCTCTTCACTTGGCCTTTCTTCTGATGTGTGCCTGTGTCCTAATCCCTTCTTGTGAGAACACCAGTCATGTTGGCCCAGGGCCCACTCTAATGACCTCATTTTAACTTAATTATTTCTTTAAAGATCCAATCTCCAAATATAGTCTTATATACAGTACTGAGGGTTAGGACTTAAACATGTGAATTTGGAGGAGGTTATAGTTTATCCAATAACAATCCAGATTTTTGAGTTCCATTGTTTATAATGGGAAACAATTTAAATATCTGTCAGAAGGGAAATAATTAAGTAAGCCATGGCTTCTTGCTTCATGAAATGCTATACAATAATCAAGATAGTATTTATGATGTAACGACCTGGGAATTATTTATGATTTTCTAATGTTACTGGTAAGAAAACACACACACACACACACACACACACACTAAAACTAGGAAAGAAATTCCACATATAATATAATTTAGACCATATTAAACCATAGATTTTTTTTAAAGGAAACACTAAAAGGTAATACACCAGATGTTAGCTGTAACTGTGCTCAATATTAAAATCAGCAGTATTTTTTTCTTTTTATTTCTTGGTGTGTTCAAATATTCTTTAATGAGCAACTATTATTTCTGTAATGGAAACTGCCTCTCCCATCAACACCCAGTATAAGTATATATATATAATGTATACTTTTTGAAAATTCCTAAAGCAGCCTCTTTTCTGTGTTTTGCAGGTGGAGGATGCGATGCTGATGTTTGATAAAACCACCAACAGGCACAGAGGTAAGATGACCCCAGCATACAAAGTGTGTCCCTCCACCCTCTTCTAGCCTTCGCCTCCTCTCACTCCAGAGTCACTGACAAACGATACAGGGAAGAGTTCAGAGTGAAGCAGGTAGAGGTGACCATCTTTGAGGATCTGCATTCATGGAGGGCTATCAAAGCACAAAGAAAGCAGATAGTGGACAGTCAAAGCCCCCTTCTCTCTTGGCAGGGGAACCGCGGTTAAATCACAGAACCAAGCCAGCACCCACGTTCAGATACACCTCTCTGATCCTGGCTTTCTTAAATCCCTTGCTAACCTCAGCAGTAAGTGATCTTAGTGGAAATTATTCATAGCAATTACTCAATTGAGTTCTCAACTTGCATTGAAAGGAGGTGGTTTAGAAGCAGACTGTCCATCTAGAGATAGTCCGAGAAGCCTTGTCTTGGGTTTGTTTGCCATGAATAGCGATTGCAGTTGTGGAAAATACTCTGTGGCACCTCGGAACACTTACAGGAAGTCTGTACTTGTTGTGTTCTTTCCTGTGCTCCTCTTGTCTCATCCCTATTACAGAAAATGGGTCTCAACCTGTAGTTCAAGAACCTTTGAAATGATATGCACTTCTCTTGGGAAAGGACCCTTAGCATTGGACAGATTGCCCACGGGTTCTCCAACCACCATCTCCCAGAAGAACACATTGAAATTATTGCTTTGAACAGAAACATTGGAGGAATCTAGAAAATCCTCCCCAGAGAGAGTAGTCAAAGGAGGTTAGGATTTAGCGTCTCATTCTCCTGTTCTCCGGAAGCCCCACGTTTCTGGGGTTCCTATTAAGAGGGTGTTAATGAGCAGAGCTTCTGAAGGGGGAGGCAGGAAAGGGTGCGGGGTATTCTCAAGGGAGGGATCTGTGGGTGAGCCATGTTTCCTTGCCACTTGGATTGCATTCCGATGTTTCTTGTGTTGTTTACATTCCTGCTGTCACCTGTGATTAGAAGCAGCTACCCGGTGCTAACTGTATGTCTTTCCTGTTTGGAGAAGGTAGCTGAGCAAAAGGCGGGGAAGGAGTGAAGGGGGAGTGGCTGCTGGCGGGGGTGGGAGAAGGCCATTGTGCCTGGTAACCCAGCTTCTCCTGTACCCAGCTACAGCCAGAAAGACACAGTGGCAGAAAGTGTTTGTGGAGGGAAGGGACCCGCAGCGGGGGAGGGGGAGGGTGGTGAGTCTTTGTTTGGTGCATTGCTCTGGAGAGAGGGCTAAGAGAGAGAGGAGGGTGGTGATGGGCAGTTTGTAATTACCCTTGGCCGTCGCCCGCAGTGTGTCCGTCCACCATTATGGATTCCAAAGCTCCGGTGCTACGTGCATCGTCCATTTGGGCCTTTGCAGAGCTGCAGGAGGCTGGTTGTAACTTTGGAGAAAAATCACTTCACGTTTGTGCCTCAGTTTACTCATCTGTGACAAAAGATTCTTGGGAGAGTGCAATGCCAGACACAGACTTGAATGAGCATGAATGTTAGCTCTTGTTATTATCATTGTTGTCACCTCCATTTTGGGGGCTGAGATAATCAAGGCTGGAGGGGTCGGTGGCTGATGTACCCCTTCCTAGCAGGGGCTCAAACCCACGGCTGCTGATTCCAAATTCTGCTCTCTCTCTGTGATGTCCAAATCAATGGGCCAGGGTTGTTAAGAAGAGCATTTTCATCGATTTCTTTTCAAGGTGAGCATTGCCTTGCTGAACGTGGCACCCAGTGTTCAGCGTTAGGGTTCACAGACCTGGAAGGCTCTTAGGCGGCCTCTAGGGATCTTCTTGTTCTTTCTTCTTGTTCTTTATGCCCCCCTCTCCCCTGTGCTGGTTTCCCCCAGGACCTCAAGCCTGCTAAGCACATGTTCTACACTGAGCTACCCACCCAGCCCCATGACTTTGTTTTTTGAAGGTCAGTGGGAGAAATTGGTTTTGATCTGCTCTACATCCAGCCCCTTCCACAGTGTCATCATCTCCTCAATTCTTACAGTGACACCGGGACAGAAGTTTGTCATCTAAGGATCATGAGAGGGCCAATGACTTGTTGAGGTCCCACAGGTAGGAAGTGGCCGAGATGAGATTCACTCAGGATATGGGAGTTCTGGGCAAAGCCCCGGAGGATGCCAGAAAAAAATTCCTTACCACTAACCAGAGCCTCATGCAGGAGGTGAAACCGCCTCTCTGTTTCCAGAGGGGAGAAAGACAGGAGGGCACTGGGTGTAGCAGTGGGGTGACGGTTCATCCGTGACTGGTGGGGCAGACATTGCCTGTTAGGAGGTGGAGAACTCTCAGTGCTACAGCCTAGGGCTCAGAGTGGCTCCAGGATGTCCTCACTCACCCTCTGGAGTCCAGACTCCAGTGGGCATTGGGGGAAGATTGGGCAGAGCCTGGTGAGTAGGTGGAGCCTATGTGAGCAGTTAAGCCCCCTGTGGTAGATGCAGGACCAGCACTATGATTTATGGGGCTCAGACCAAGAGGAAAGGTAGGCCTCTTTTTAAAAAAATGATTAAGAATTTTGAGGTGACCACAGAAGATTAAACCAGGGCAGAACCTTCTGAGCAGGCCATGTGCAGTTGCTTAAGCTGCACACCATAAAGCTGACCTGAATGGATGCAGCCTGTGAGCCCTATGTGATGCTGGTGGGTGGGGGAAGAGCAGGAAGGGGGAAGGTGTGCTGGGAAGTTTCTAGAAGAAAGGCCTAGCACCCGCCTCCCTTCTCCCCAATCTCCCCAGGGTCCTTTCTGTGCAGGTGGGAATTTTGCCCTGTATACATTTTCCCTCCCCTCAGAACAGCCCAGGAGGAGCTTCTCTTGGCCTGGATGCTAAAGCTGGGGTAGCCCTGAATTTCAGAGCACTAAGGGGAGCAGGGAGAAAAGAGCACATCACCGCAGAAGCACAAGGCATGTGTGTAGAGCACAGGCCCCACACCTGAGGCCCGAGGGAGTGTGCCCTTGGAATCAGGTGATGACCACAGGAGAATGAGGTGGTCCTGTAGCCACTCGCTGCAGCCTCACCTCCACCTGCTTAGCGTTCGGCCTGCTGTCATCTCATCAAGAGGGAACTCCTCCTCCTCCTCTCTCTTCTCCCCCTCCTCCTCCTCCTTCTGGGGATCGAACCCCAGGGCCTCGGGCTTGCTGGGCTAATGCTGTACCACTGAGCTGCATCCCCAGCCCCTTTAAGAAGCCCAGCCATGATCCAGAGTGTTGTCACACAAACAGCACAGTGGGCACTTCATTAAGCCTCTCGCCCGGCCCTGTTGGGCAGCTGGGGTACCGGTTCATCCTCAGGCCCAGAATGTTGAACTCTAGGTGTGTCCTCAGAGCCAGAGCACCACAGCTTGAGGGAAACAGCCCACTTGGGCCATACTCAACATTAGAAGCCAGGGGTCAGGGCAGAATTTCCACTCTTGCCCCCAGTGGCCACCTCCTGTCCCTGCTCGGTGTTGTCCCTGTGTGAGCGGGGATGCCCTCAGGTACATCTTGTGGCCTTGCTAGGACTGTGGGAGAGATTCCTGGGCATGGGAGACCACGAGCCCTCCCTGCATGTGTTTGCTGTGTCCCGCCAGCAGGCTGAGGTCAGAGCTCGGCTTCCGCCTCACACTGTGGAGCGGTACAAGTGTGAGGTCTTCCCATCCCCCAGCTTGCACCGTTCCCCTCGCTGTGCATGAGGCACTCTTCCTAACCTCTGCCAATATCTGGGGTTCTTCCTCAAGAAAACACAGGAGCTAGGATTGAGGAACCCCAGGATCCCAAGTACTTGTCTGGACTTTAGCTTTTTAGCCACTGAGGATTTTTTTTAACTTTTTAAAAAAATTTATAAGGTGGGGTGGTGTGAGCAGTTGTTGTAAATGGGGTTCCCCAGGAAGGTGCCTTTGAGAGGGGACATGGGGTATAGGAGATTTATTAGAACATGCTTTTGATTGGGGGTGAGGGAGGGAGAAGTCACCCTGTGGTCCCAAAATGGGGTGGTCCTTCCCCTGTCCCCCCTGAGGTGAGAGAATCCTTTATATGCGCCTGATCAGTCACTGGAGGCAGCCACCAAGTGAAGCTGCTGTGACCTGGTTTCGTTGTGCTGGGGAACTATTGTAGGGGACCTATAGCTGGGACTTTCCCCTAGCTGCACTCCCAGCAGCTGGGGAAGATTTCCCTCATTCTAGAAGACTATCCCGGCCTTCTGTCACAACACCCGCCATGGTTTCTGCCATTGTGGCTTCTGTGGCTGTCTAAGCAGGCCAAGTCAGCCATCTTGGTGGACGTAGCCAGTGCTCTCCGTGCACTCACCATACAAGTACTGAGCCAGCGCATACCTGCACACGGGGCTGAATTGTAGGGCAAGTGGCCACAGGTGAACCAAGCCACCCAGAGTCGCAGGCAGGTAGACGCAGAGCTGGGACTTCACCGGTCTATCTGACCCACTGCCCAGTCTCTTGGCCACTCTGCAGGCCTGGTGCTATGTGAGGCCCTTGTGTAAAAGCAGTGGAGTTGGTGACATCAGGAGCTGGAGCATTTCCTCTGCACCCCAGGCCTTCCTGCTGGACCACGGGGCTATCCATTTCCAGATGGAGAAATTAAGACACATACCGTCTGGGGATGTCGTTTAGCAGGCTCCTGGAGCCACACAAGGAGCTGAGCTACTGGTAGAAGCTGGGACCGTCCTTGGCCCTGCCCATCACTTCATCCCTTGAGACAATTTGTGCCCAAGGGGGAGAGAGGGAATGGTGGCTATCTCAGTCATTTCATTTGCTCTCTAAAAGTTGTTAGAGGTGGTCTGAAAAATATTGGGCAGATCATCAAAGGATTTAAGCATAGCGGTGCTGTTCGGGGAGTTTATCACTTTATCCTTGCAAAACTCAGATAAGATCTTGAAGTCAGCAGTAGGTATTGATCCTGGGGTGGGGCTGGGTGGGGAGGGACAGGGAGAGAGGAAGCAAGGTGCTGTCCTTCTAATTTGGTCTTTTGCTGGCAGGAGCTGGGAATGGAGAGACACGGGGGTGGCAGGGTATCCCTGTTCTCTGCATGATCCCTACAACCTAGGCCCTGCCTGAGAAAGTGGATTGTGGATGTGTTGGTTGCTGAAATAACATCCTACTCTTACTTCCTTTTGGGGAAGGGAGTCCTTCAGCGTAAGGGTCACTCGGGGGTACCTCAGCCCATCCCTCCCTCTGACCTCAGGCCCTGGGCTCCTGAATCCCACTGTGCTGGAATGATTGGGGCCCAACGGGAAATGAGCAGTAAGTCTCTGAAGCTCATCACATAGTCTGAATGGTTTCTGGCCACGGACATCCCTGTAGCTGCCATTACCCAGTGTACCTGTTGGCTGTGGAACATTGCCAGTGGCGAAGGAACAGGATACACTGAGAAAAAATAAAGATCAGCGTGATGGATGACTTCCCCCGACAGTTAGCAGTCACTTATTAAGTGCAGTGCTAATGACTTTGGAGAGGAATAGCAGTCCCCCAGACAGCCCCCCCAGCCCCCCAAAGGGCCCCTCCCCTGAGCCACCACAGCAAGCCCTTGGACAGAGAGGGTCCTTTCCCAGGTTGGTTAAGCCTTATCTGGAGCTGGGGAGGTGCAGGAGTGGCAAATCCAGCCAGAGGAAGGGACTCTCCACAGATTCACCTCAAGGGCATTGGACCCAAAGCCTGGCTTCTTCCTTGAAGCTTGCTCAGAGTTTCCATCCCGAAAGCCATTGGCCAAGTTTAAGGTCTCCATAATTTGCGTAGTCAGTTTATTTATTAAAATGGTGCCAGTAAGATGTAACTGAAGCTGTGATAGAAGATAATGCTTTTCTAAGGAGAAAAAACAGCCCTTAATGTCTTGAATACCTGCCAGACACTCACTTTTGAAATTGACCTCTGAAGTCCCGATTGACTCTTTCATGTATACTATATAAAGATGATTAGGAATCGCACAGTAATTATTTGTTTTTTGGTGCCTATTTCTCAAAAAAAAAAAAAAAAGTGGGGGGGGGGCATGTAAGAAAAGTTACGCGAAGGCGTAAATTAAATTTAAAAATTTTTTAAAGCATTCCTTCATTCATAAGTGTGGAATGTCAAAGACAATGTAAGTGTGGTTTTCCTGATGAAATTCTGGTATTCTGGTTTCATTTACCTGGGGAAGCTGTCTGAGGTTTACAAGCTGCAAATGTGACTTTGTGGGCTGGAGGAAGGAAGGGTGTCTGACCTAAGTTGAGTCTAAGAGAAGGGTCAGTGGGGTGCAAAGCCTAATGAGGTTATGTAGCATCTCAGCTGGGAGTGACACCTGAGCTGACGTGATAAGAGGTTGCTCTGCAAAATTCCAGTGCTCACAGTGCCCACCCTGGGGATCTAAGCAAGATATGCTGCTGGTGTGCCCTACTAGAATTGTGCCAGTGGTAATTTCTCACTTCTTGAATCTGCTTGCATCCTTGGTGTTGGTGGTAGATAGTGCTAAGTACCCATCAGATCCTGTCCCAGGTCTCAGGTGTGTTCATGGGTTTATTAAAAACCTGTAAACCAATAGTCATCGCTATTGGTATTGTTCCTAATGCTGCACCCAAATTGGAATCCAGTTAACAAGAAAGCAGCCAGTCTGCTGTAGACCACCCACAACTGAGGGTCTTGGCCTCACAGAGCTCTCAATCTAGTCTGTAGTGTGATGTAGCGCCCCCCCACCCCCTCAAAAAAAATGTCAATTAGGCTGTTAGGCAAGTATGGAGTCTGGATGGGGTTAGGTGAAAATCCTATTCTCAGAGTGGGCCTCTCCCAGTGTGGGGCAGCTGCTTAGGAAAAGCATTGCCAAACCCAGGGATCTAGGGGAGGATGCTCAGGATGGGGCAGAAAGGCCATAAGACCACACCTCCTGTGCTCCAGCTTAGACAACAGGGGAGTAGGGATGTGGATGCTTTTGGGTACTTGAAGAGAGTTTATTGGAAGCTGTGTGCAGTTCAATTGGAATGAGAGAGAGTCGTTGAGTCCAACAGAGGCAATAAAGGGACAGTTGCTTCCTTTCTGCTAGATTCTCAGGCCCCCAGGTTCTGTGCCTCCAGTGGGGTGCATTTGAACACTGAGGCTGTGTATGAAGGGCTGGGCGTGCTGTGTCCCCCACCATGCAGGGCACAGGGGCCTCACAGGGCTCCCCCGAGGCCCCGCACCCCTGTCGCTCTGAAGGGGAGGTGGGACAGGCTGAAGAGCCGCAGCCTCTATCCTGAGCTGAGGATCAGAGACCAGCCCCAGCCCCAGAGCTGTCTGCACATTTTATTTTCTCGTTAAATAAACACCATTAGCCTTCCCGAGAAATTGGTGCAAACATGACCTCGCAAATAACCAATTAAAAGGGCAGGGTTGAAGGGGAATGAGAATTTGAAAACATGTAAAGGAGGCCATTAGAAATTCCTGTAGATGCCCCAGCCCTGGCAACATCGATCCGAGACCTTAATTTTATTTCTGACAGGAAACCAAGGACTGGGCTTTAATTTTTTTTTTTTCCCCCTGAGCTAACTCAATTCCGGAAGCGCCCATTCCGGCGCTGTCTCTGGAGATATTAATCAACACAGTCACTGGGTTTCTGTTCACCTGCTTTTCTTTGCAGACAGGGAGTGATACAAAGCCCTCCACTCCTTAGCAACGGGGCTGGGGACAGGGTGCCCAGGGCCAGCGGGAGCTGCAGAGCCAAGGGGAATTAGTATCCTGGGGGAGTGCGTTTTTCTTTAGCCAAAGTATAAATCTTAAACTTCTTTCCTTTGGAATAAAAGCCCTGGCACCAAAAGGGCGGTGAGCTAATGGGCCTTCCTGCCTTCCCCTGGCTGTGGCCCACGGAAGGAGAAAGGGAGTGGGCTGAGGGTCAGAAACTTCGCTGACCCAGAAATGGTTTTTTTGTGGAGAGGGACAATGCGTCTTTTGTTGGGTCCCGTTCCCATGGAGGCGGAGGCCCCGGCTCTCACATGTTCTGAGAGCCCGGTGAGGACGCAGCCAGCGTGGGGGTCTGGAGAGAAAGGAACCCCTGGGTTGGCGACTTGATTAAAAGCATTCCTTCCTCAGCACCCCTTAGCGCTGCTGGGGGCCGTGGGGGAATGGGCCAGGGGTCACCCAAAGCCGTGGGTGGCTGCTTTCCCGTTGGGACTAGAGGTTCCCAAAGGAGTCCCATCCCCGTCCCCCTCCTCCCCTTCATGACAATTGAGCTCTGGGTCTGAGCTTCTGTGTTAAGCCGCACAGGTCAGAGGGCAGACGCCAGCCCATCTGTACCTCTGTATCAGCACAGGATGCCATAGAGAGCCAGAGCTTCAGGGTTGGTCGTACTTGGATTTGAACCCCAGCTTCCCCATGGGTGACCCCAGGCAGGCGGCCGAACGGCTTAGAGCCCCTCACGGCTCCCTTGGGGAGTTTGTGCACCTGCCTGGAAGGCGGCTCACCTTGTCTAGTGTCCACAGCAAGTAGAGTGACGTCAGTGGCCTTGTTCTTCCCCTTCCCTTTCAAATAAGACAGTTGCTTAAATTTCTCTAGGAGAACTAACTAAAATCTGTTTGAATTTGGGGGACCTTTGTCTTTAAAAATAAAACTTTTTTATGGATGTCTTCCGCTTTGCACACAACACACATACTTGCTTATACATATGGTATTTCTGAAAGGCCAGCCGCAAAACTGGTAGCAAACTATTACAGTGGCTTCGTGGTTAAGAATGCACACTCCGGAGCCAGACAGTTGTTCAAATGTAAGCTCCACGTCTTAATAGCTGTGTGACCTTGTGCAAGTTATTTAACCTCTCTGTGACTTGTGATTCATCATCTATAAATTAGGAAGGTGAGGGGCAGAAGGTGTAGCTCAGAGGTAGAGTTCTTGCCTAGCATGCTTGATGCCCAGTTCAATTCTCAGCACGATAAAAGATAAATAAAGTAGGAAAATGACCTTGGGTTAGCCCAAGGCTTTTACATTATTTAATAAGTAGAAAGTGCTTAGCACAGTCTCTCTAGCCATAATAAACATTCACGTGTGTTTTATGCACATGTGTACTCACTTAGTCAATGCAAACGTACAGACATAGGAAATGGCATTTGCTTCTAAAGGATTAGTGACCAGAAAGTACACAGGCAGGTGTATACTTTTTATTGTATTCTCACTTGACTTTTGATTTTTGTACCATGTACATTTATTACGTATTCAGACATTTATGTTTTAACATAAGCTTTTAAAATTTCATCCCAGTTTGGATTGTCAGTGTAGTGATATGTCAACATGAAAGAGATCTTTCAAAAGAAAAAAATTCACCTGATGCCAGGACCCTAGCATAGTAACTACTGTCATTTCTTCCTTGTTCCTGACATATGCATACATGCTTTTAAAGTTGGTTATAATCTGGGGATTCGTACATTGTGTGGAACCTCATAAGCTGCAAAGCAGGGTATGGATCCTGCCTCCTGTGGGACCCCAGGGCTACAGACCCACAAGATGTGGTTATGTCTGAGAGCCTTTTACATCTGAGGCACCTCCATCTTTTTCTTTCCATACACAGAATCTGATAGACAGATGAGGATTTTCTTCGCAGTTTCTGGTCTTCCCAGACAATGTGCTAGTATCAGAATAGTCAGACTGCTCCCCCGACCCGGCTCTGCGCACGCACCATCTGCAGACCAGCCTGTTTGCTCAAGTTCATTCAAGACGAGAGGGGAGAGAGGTCAGAGTGGGGAGGCCCTGCATCTTAGAGTTCAAAGTGCTTTGTAATTAACTGGAAAACAAAGGTTAAGCATTCTCTTACCCTAAGTTAGTAAACAAGTGGGAACCTTACATGATGTGGCCTATGCCTACTCCTCCTCTACTCCTCCTCCATGTCTCTGTTGTTTATGGCTCAAGAGTCCAGGCAACACCCAGTTGAGGAAGCAGAGGAAGTGTCCAGGCCTGGTCCAAAGGAAGAGAGCTCAGACTGGAGTCACACTCTGGGTTCAACCTCCAGAGCTGCCACTAATCTGCCTGAGTGACGGTGGACACGTTATTAACCTTCTCTGAACCTTGGTTTTCTCATCTATTAAACGTTACTAACTCGTGGACTTGTGTAACATTGAAGTGAGTTAATATATGCAAAGCATCTGTTGCTTAGGGAGACTGTAAATGTTAACTTTATTATTATCCCACTAACTATTGTTATTTTACTGCTAAGAAGAGTACTGTTACTGTCATTACTTGTGGGTGTGGGCTCAGGCTTGCTGACTGGAGACAATGTTAGCACTCTAGAAGCCATTGGCAGGCAGATGCTATGGAGCTTTCCACAGTGGGGGGTCACCATGGGTTGAACTGGGTCCTCAGAAAGATATGTTGAAGCACTAATGCCTCGTAGCTCAGAATTTGGTCTTATCTGGACATAGGCTCTTTAGAAATGTAATCGAGTCAAGATGAGGTCTTACTGGAGTAGGTGAATCCAGGGTGACTGAATGGACATGTGATGAGAGCCCTGCAAGGAGAAGGCCGTGTGACCTCAGGCAGAGGCTGGGGTGGTGCAGCTGCAAGCCAAGGAGTGCTGGCAGGACTGGAAGCCAGGAGAAAGGCATGCAACAAGCTTCCCCCCAGAGCCCTCCTAGAACATGGTCTGCCAACATCTTGACTTCAGACTTCCAGCTTCCAGAACTGAGGCAGAATGAATCTCTGTTGCTGTCAGCTCCGCAGCCTGTGGTACTTAGCTAGAGCAGCCCTAGGAGAACAGTACAGGGCCACACAGTGCTTTCTGTCCATCACCTCCCCTTGCTCTCCATCAGCTTGCAGGCCAAGCACAGCCCTCTCCTTCTGTGTGTTCCTATCCATGTCCTCTCCCAGCAAAATTATGTGCAGGAGGAATGAGAGAAAAGACCTTGTAGAGCCCAGTGGATTCCAGGGCTCAGCCATTTCTTCAGAAGCCAAGGAGTTAGGAGTCGTCAGAATCCCTGGCGCTGTTGGTACGAACCACACTTCACCAGAGCACCGTTTCCAGTTGAATCAACCTCGGCTATTTAGGGAAATAATGCAAATTAAAAAAAAAAAAAAGAAAAAAGGAAGGAAGAAAAAAGAAATCAGGAATGCTCATGCATATGGCAACACCACCTTGGTATCCCTACCTACCTGCCTTTGCTTTCACGGACAAAAAAAAAAAAAAAAAAAAAAAAAAAAAAAAATCAGAAAACCCAGCAAGATAACACTGAACTTCAAAAAGCTGCCAAACAGACTTCTTGATGTCTTTATGTTGTCCCAGAAACCCTTTCAGGCAGGAACATCTGCCAAATTCAATCCTGGAGTGAGTTTTTAAGCTATTAGAGCAGTGGAGGGTCACGGTGGCAGCACCTACGGGTCTCCGGTTGTAAGGAAGCCGGTGGGCGCAGCGGTAGTGAGTAATTACAGCAGTCGTGGGATGCGCTTCTGTTAATCCTTGCGTGTGGTTGGCACACCCGGCAGCGCATAAAAATAACTGCCATGATTGTAAAGTGATCAAAGTTGTGGGCCTTTCAGCACTCCCCACAAATCTGGAATTTCTTCCTCCGCTTGCCACCCATCTCGCTGTCAGGGAAAAAAACGGAGAGTGCCTCCTTCCTCCTGGATGTGCCCGTGTCCCCGCAGCCTGGGCAAGGCCGCACCTCCGCACCCGTTCTGCGGCGGATGTGGCAGCGCTGACATCCGATTTATTATCTCAGAGGGCTGGGCCGCCGGTTCATGGATGATTCATGACTCTGCTTTTCCACTGCTGCTGGAGGTGACATCATCCATTCTGGGCCCAGAATAGACACAGAAGCCACAGTGGCCCCTGTTCCGTGTGTCTCGACAGCTCTGGACTCCCTCCCACCTCCCACCCAGCTGCCATGTGCTTTCTGAGCAGGAACCACGGTGGACCCGGGGAGCGCACTGGAAATACCCCTTAGTAGAAGACCATGAATGTGTTTCAGTGCTGCGGCACAAGAAAGCAGAGAGGGGATCTTACCCAGAGTTCATCTTTCCCATCCATTCCTCTACTTTGAATTTAGATCTCACTTATGCTTCACTCCTGTGGCTAGCTTTATGTCCTCATATGGACATGGGGTTGGTTAGGAAGGTCTGGCTCATCTACATCTGAGCCTTAGACCCTCCATGTGATGAATGATGGTTTTCATGTTCGAGGTTTGGACTAGATGGGTGGTTTTCGACCCTGGTTGCATGTTAGCATCATCTGGGGAGTTTTTAAACCACATTGATGCCTGAGTCCCAGCCCAGGTCAATTAAGGGAGGCTCAGGGGTAGAGCCCTGGCATCGATCGTCTTTACCATCCCCCGGCTGGTGCTAATATGCAGTCAGGGCTGGGGACTGGACCCCTGCCTGGGTCAGATGATCACCAAGAACCTTCTAGGTATAAAACCCACCTGCCTTGGTGGGGTTTATAGCTGGAAGGTTCTGTGGACCAGGTCCTTGACCCTCACCTGCACATGGACCCTGGGGTCAAGGCCTCTCTTCCTCAGGACACATCTTGGTGCCTACGGAATCTAGCAATTGTTGTAGAGTTGTTACTTGCTTAGAAGGAAGAAGAGATGTCATTGGTTTCATTGTAGCTGCCTCTTACAGTTGATTTTGTGGTTGGGGGAGACTGAAATCATTCGTTTGATTTTAAAATTCAGTTCTGTGCTTCTACCTTGAGCCCATGAGGCCTGGCTGCAGCCCTGGAGATGGTGGGGCCTGTGCTTTAGCCAGGAGTCTGCACCAGGGTTTAGAAAGAGTATGTGCTTCCCTTTCAGAGCCAGGTAGAAAGGGGTGCACGTCAAGCTGGAGTTCTCAGTTTCCTCCTCACTTCCAAAACCCCTGGTCTTGGCATCTGAAGTCTTCTTTTAATTAAGTTGATTCATTTGCCCTGGAAAGAGATTTCCTGATTCAGCTGGTATATTTATGTATAAACCATGCAGAAACACCTGGCAATTTTTCTGAGTGACAATAAGAAAACGTAGTCTGAAAATTATGGTTTAATTTGCTCCCTCCCCCATTCTGTCTTACCTTTAAGAAAAAATAAAATGAGTGAAATTTACAAAAGAGGCTTTGTATTTTGCCCATTGTGCAAATCTGTTTTACAACAGAGATGTGTATCCACAATACCCAATAATTTCCCTTTATGTTATTTTTAGAACTCTAGCTTTTAATGGACAATTGAATCATTTCCTTGGCAAATAGGAAATCATCTAATTGCATGTTTGTATTTATTGTGAATTTGCAGGTAGGTCTCGGAGAGATTGGCAGGCATATGTAAAGAGTTAGAGTAAATGCCATTGTAAGGAGTTTATTTTTAGGAGTTAAAAGCCACTTTGGAGGTTGCATCCCAGCTGTGTGTGTGTGTGTGTGTGTGTGAGAGAGAGAGAGAGAGAGAGAGAGAGAGATGTCCTTGTGGGATGTATGCCTCTGGGTGTTTTTATATGCAGGTGTGTGTTTGTGTATAGGTTGGAGGTTGTGGGTACATTTGAGTTGCATGTGACCATTGGTTGTTTTAAAAAAAAAAAAACACTAAAATCAAAGACATTGTGAACTATTGAAGTAGGAAAGTAGGTACCAGATCCCTTTTTTTTTTTATGCTTGTGATTCTTTGATTGTGAAATGGATTAAAATCCCCCAATAAAATACAGACCAGTGCCCTGGCCTGGTCATTCATGCTGGTGTTAACTCCTCCGGGGTCACATAAAGTGGCTTCCACAACGTGGTTGGTGAGAACTGGCACCTCCTGAATTCACCCCCCATCTTTTCCTTCTTTCTATAAGGACAGGAGTAAAGTGGGGGAGAAAGGCACCGCAGGTAGCCTAGCAAATCTTGTGGCTGCCAGGGTGGCAGCAGCTGGGGAGGGGAGAGGAGAGCAGCTGTGGTTGTGTTATTAGTCATTCCATGAAGAAATTGATTTGATAAATAATAAAGCAGTGATATTAGCAACACATGCTTGCAGGTCAGATGACTTCGATGAAAACCCCCAGTTAAGTATGCGTAATGGTTTGACGATATATGTGCCTTCTAAAAACATCCTGTTTTAAAATGGAAATTGGACTGTGCATGCAATTCTTAGCAAATATGCCAAGACTATTACCAAAGGGAGCTCGGAAATCTGAAGGATGATCTTTCTATTTAACTTGGCCTCTACCCTCCCCCTTTCAGCCGATGCTTAAACTCACTTTGTTTCCCTGTCCTTGCCTTTTCATTTTGTTAACTGTTTTGATTTGTAAAATACTATGCCTTGCACTACACTCCTTTATGATGATTTACTGCGCTGTTCTTATCTTTCACCTTAAATCCTTGATAAGAGCATTTTAAAAATGAAATTGCTACCTGACACTATTATAAAATCTTGGCTGGCAGCCAGGGGAGGAAACAAGAGCTGGGGAGGAGAAAAAGGAGACTGAGTTTAGAGAAGGGACAGATTTTTACAGGAAGTGGGTAGCACTCTCCCCCCACACTGAATTCTGGAAGCCTTAAAACAAACAAAAAAAAATTATTTTTTAAATGGCACATTAATACAGCCTCATCAATGCTCTTCACCACTGGATGGTCAGGGACAGGGTCGTGGGGCCAAGGTCATGTGCACTGAAGAAAAAGCTTATGTATATACTTTATTGTGGATTGGAGCTGGATAGATACTTGGGTGGACGGAGGGACAGACATAACATTTGGACAGCCACCATACTTATAGTTTGGAGCACATGTCTTTCCCAGCCCCAAACCCCCCCCCCCACTCCAGCACCCCACCCAGTTCCGTTCCACCCAGGTCAAAGTGGAATCTCCTTTAGCACCAGCAGCTATGGAGGCTGACTTGCTAGAGGAAGATTGAAACTTTTTTTGTGTTGATTTGACTGTGTTGTATGTCTGGAGCTCTCCATTTATCCACAAAAGACAAGGCCTTTTAAATTCTAAGACAGTGGTTTGATGAACTCTTGTCTCTAATTCCTGTGTCTTGGAGAAGACAGCCATTCTCTCCCCATAACGGAGCTCCTTCACCCATCTCTGTACTGACTGGTGCTTTTATTACTGTTATGACGACTGGGAAACTTAAGTCTGAATGTTGGAATAACAGGTTTCCCGAGTGCCTGGCAGAGAAGGGGGTGTATAATGATGATGATCTTCAGTGGGAATAACAGTGGCCCCCCGGCGGATCTGCCACAGGCATTATTATATCTGAGTCGCCTCAAGTGCCATGTGTGCCGACCTGGTATTTATGGCCCTAGATTATTGGGGTGGGGGAGAGCGAGGCAGCATAAGGGACACTCATCATCCCGTCAGGGCTCGACAGCCGAGCTGCTGGGTGCGGGAGGCCCGGAACTGGCGATTCCGGAGCGATTCTGCCCAATTTATCACATACCTCATGAAAATATAATCCACCACCAAAATGACTGCTTTTGGAAACTGTCTTGTCTCTTTTGAGTGGAGACTGGAGACAACCAGACAAGGTTCGGTGGTAACGAATAAAGAAACATTACTTTCTGAACACAATCTTCTGTTACCAGTCACTTTTCAACAGACATTCAATCAAAATGCTAATAGCGGCGGCAACAAGGGAACGAGGTTATTGTAATACTAATTGATTGGTTGGAGGGTGGGTTTTGATAAGTGCAGCTGAAGATTTCTGAAATATGATTCTCTTTAATTACTGGGATGCTAATAAAAATGAACAAATGATTTAATGATGATTTCCTGGGTAATGGTTTAAAGATTTTGTTTGAGTTTAGAATGTGATACCAGAGAAATGCACCAGAAAAAATAGGGCCTTGGTGGGTGGCCTTGCCTTTAGCAGAGCCAGGTGTGGGGATTCAAATCCAGATCACCCGTGGAAGGCTGTGTGGAATAGTGAGAAAGGCTTCTCCCCAGTTGTCAGGGACCCGTCAGGCGTTCGGTGGATTCCGACTCGAAGTCATTGATGATTCCCGGAATGGGTTGGGTGCACTGATCCATCCAGGTGCTCCCCTTGGACTTCCCCAGGCTGGTAGGGCTGCAGCCTCAGCTGTGGGGCAGAGTGACCCCCTGGTACTGCTCTTGGAACCGCTGGATATGAAGCCCCTCTGGGTTCCAGGAGCGGTACCAGTTCTAGCAATGCTGCAGGGAACAAGGTAGAACAAATCCCAGCCCCCCGTGAGCTTGTGTTCTTTGGTGAGAAGGAACATATATCCCATAATTTCAGGTGCTACTAAGTACTAAGAAGAAGATAAAACAGGGAATTGTTGGCAGGAGGGCTGGGCCCTGCTTCCTTGACGTAGGACCCTGGGAGTAGCCTCTCTGAGGAGTGGGCATTTGAATTGGGAGGCAAAGAACTGCTGGCAAGACATTCCAAAGAGCAAGCCAGCGTCATTGTGTGGGCTGAAGCCGATGACATGGGAAGGATTTGGCTTGGTGCTAGGACAGGCCAAGGCCAGGTGCTGAGAGGGAGAGCAGCAGAGATGAGTGGAGAGGTCAGCAGGGGCTGGAGCATGAAGTATTGGTGAGCCAGGCAAGGCATGGGGCTGTGCTCTGGAAAGACCCCACCGGCCCCTGGACTGAGGAGGGGGCAGCAGTGCATGCTGAGAAAGAGTGGCCACTTGTATCCATTGCAGAGGTGCATTTAGAGCTGGGGAGCTGGGAAGAAGCTGGATCTCGGGGTACATATTCAGAGACAAGACGCAGCAGGCTCCTATGATTGGTTGTGGGCCATGGGAAATTAGATCTAACCCTAGGTTCTCAAGTGGAGCAGCTGAGGGTACAGGGGTTCTGTTCACTAATATGGGGACTGCTTCAAGACTCTGGAGAATTAAAATAACCTACCCAATTATTTTTGTTTAAGCTCTCTAAGGAAGGGACTGTTTGAGGGGACCTTGAATTCATCGTTGGTTGTAGAGAGAGTGAATCTCGGAGATGGGGTATCTGTTGGATTCCCCAAATGCTCCAGTTTTCCCAGCATCCCAAACCCCCTGTGATTCATACAGAGGGTTTGATGAAAGCTGTTGCACCCAAGAATCAAAGCATCACTACACCCGCCCCAGGGGGAGTTGTGGGCGCCTTCACTGGGCTCAGTGGCATCCTCTCTGGGGTGTGTGCAGAGGAGTCAGGCTCACCGTGAAGGTCATTGGAAGGCAGACCTCTGGGCCCAAAGCCCTGACCACTCCCTAGTCTTCCCAGCCCCCTGGGTCTCTCAGATTTCAAGGACTTGATCTGTAAAGAGGGGCTCACCCTTTGGATTCTTGCCATGCAGACCATAGGTGGAGCTACCCAGGGTGGGTGACACTCTGACAAATTAGTTGGTTACCCCCCAAAATAAAAAAAAGAGCAGAAATCAGATTTGTGATATCAGGGTGGGAGTGGGGGCTTAATTGGGGCGGAGAGGCAGTGCTAGCCTTCCTTTCAATTTGTCAAGCTTTCTTTCAAAAGATCTGCCAAAGAAGAAAGGGTAATTAATAGGCTTGAAGTCATTTCCGATGTGTCAGGATTTCTGCCTTGCTTCCAAGTGATAATGTTCTCGGCTCCAGGCCTCGAGGGAGCCTTCCGTCTTATTAACTTGTCTGGGAGAAACAGGGAGTGGGGACAGCTTGGGCCAGTGGGTGACGGGAAATAAAGATTTGTGGTGTAGTGAGCTGTAAACACTAGGGCCCAGTGAGTTTGGGGTGGGAGCTCGGGGACGGGAGGGGCTGAGAAGGGGGAGACGGAATGCTCTCAAACCCCACCTCTGCAGGAAACAGGGTCTGGGTTTCCTGGGTGCAGTGGCCATGCATGTCACCCGAGGACGCAGCTGAAGTAGCCCGCAGGAAGAAGAGCATTTCACGGGCATTCAGCAGTTTTTGTGTGTTCACTTTTTCCTCCTTCTTCTTGCTGTTCCTTGAAAAAGAAAAGAAAAAAAAAAATCTCAGCAGTGATCAGTCTTTGGCTTCACAGCAGTTATCCTGCTCATGCATGGACCCCAGACTTTGACTTTTCCAAAGACAGACTGGCTAAAGAGCGTACATGACATACCTGCTTATTCATGAGTTCATCTAAGACTTACCCAGCTATAGGTGCCCGCTCCCCACCCGGGAGGTGTTTGTGGACTGAGAAAACAATCTCACCTCCCCATCTGTATCCAATGGGTTGTGTCTCACAGTGCCTGGCATGGCCTGCCATTCAGCAGTTCAGGTCTTGGTGGAGTGTGTGGGGAGGAATCCTGTTGACCTTCTTTTCTGGTAGTTCCTCACCGCCTTGGCCCCATTGTGGTAGCAGCTTGCCTCCTGTCCCCCTCACCCTCACCCCATCCTCACCTGTAAGACCATCTGCCTCTGAAAGTGAAGGTATCACCTTGACCCCCAGGGGGCTCCTGCATTTATGTTGGGGGCAAATAACTGCAGTTTGCCTTAGATGAAGGATAGCCGATGTCCAGGTCATCAGGGGAAAGGAGTTCAAGAGCAGCTTGAGGGAGGTCGGTTGAGGACCTTGGACTGGTACTCCATTTGGAGGCTGGCTGATGCTGGAGCAGCACCGCATCTTCCATGGCTGTGGTTACCCTGAGGAAGGAAAACCGCCCTGCCTGCTCTCCCCCCGCCCCCGCCCCACTACCCCCAGCCTCAGTTTTCAGTGAGCCAATTAGGAGAGAGCGCACTAGGATTCAGAGTCACTGCCGCACACTGATGCCTGGTGCTGGTGCACCAGGGAGGGCCCACGGGGCTGTGCTGGGCGAGGCCTCCCTGCAGCAGCCTGGGGAGGATAGTCCAGTGTCCCAGCGATCTTCAGGATCACTGCAAGCACAGGTGTCCTTGACGCTCAGCCATCTGGGCCTTTTTCTTCTTCTTTGTTGCAAAAATGCTTAAGAAATAAAAGTTAAGCTGGAAGAGGAAACCCGAGGTAAATGGTGCCATCCTCGGCCGGTGCATGCTCTGTGCACATTGCACTCTTCCTGTTTAGAAGGGCAAGGTTTGGGGGTCATAGGGAAAGACCACAATGTCTCATTTTTTCTTTAACTTTGTGTGTGTGTGTGTGTGTGTGCCTGTGTGCGTACGCCTCTTTTTCCTTTATCTTTTCCAAAAAGTAATTTTGGGCACAGAATCTGAAGTTAGGCAGAAATCCAGATCAATTCTCTGTTCTTCTTAACCTCCTCCTTGTCTTTGAACATGTGACAGGTTTTGAACCTGATTGGAAGATGGTCATTTTCAGCCCTGGAATGAGGGGAGGTTCTGGACAGTTTTCTTCTCCCTAGAAAAAGCCCAGCGCAGGCTTAGGCTGTTTGCGAGACCAGTGCGCACGCGCACACCAGTGTCCCATTGTTGCGCACGCGCACACCAGTGTCCCATTGTGTCGGGCTTAAGGAAATCCACAGCTTCAGGGTGTCCTCTGAAGGACACCACATGGTGGGCCACCCTGCTCACCCAGCCTTACCTCTCAGAATGTGTTAGGAGCTATTTTTCTATCCAACTAAAAAGTAGAAATTGAGGAGGGAAGGGGGTGCTCTTGGAAGATGCAGTTAAACTTTGTTTATTAAAGAGAAACAATGGCTATTATTCACACGAATGACCTTTTTTCCTGGTGGGTTTTTGTTTGTGTTTTGTTTTGTGCTGGAGATTGAACCTAGGCCTTGAGCTAGGCCCCAGACCCTCCTGGTGATGTTTTTTTTTTTTTGCCAAGATTTCCATTGGTTTGTTCCAAGTGGTTTGGGACTCACATGATGGCCTGCTTCCGTGGAGTGCTTTGGATGGGGCCATGAACTGTGAAGGAATTGAAATGCCCTTCTTGTGGTACTATAGGTAAATAGGCAAGGGACAAAGGGAACAATGTTCCCTCTCAAGTGAGATCTCCTTAGAAGCCGAGTTGAGTACCCAAGGGCTCACCTTTCCTGCCTGGCTCCGTCCTCAATTCCTCCTGCCTTCCTGAGTGAGAGGCTGGCCCTCTTGGCCCCCGGGGTTGGAGAGTGAGATGGTCCACAGTGGATGTCCAACCTGGTGGGAGCTCACTGTGGCTGCCCAGAGGAGAGGAAGCTGGTGGAGGAGGCATGTTGGCCACAGCCTAGGATGAAGGAGGACTGGGCTGGAACCGGGTTTCAGCCAAGGGAAGAAATCAGATGGGTGAAACGCCCTGGTTGCCGCTTTGGCTGTTGATCTGCGTGCACCTGTGAGGCACACCTGTACACACCCTGGCATTTTGAACCCGCCTCCCCTCCCCCACTGCTGCTCAGCTGCTCCGGTGCAACTGTTAAGGTTAATGATAAAAACCCTCTGGTCACCTGGTTGCTCAAGGGGCTTCTTACTGGCCTCCAAAGGCAGAAAGGAAAAGTTTTAAAAGGCCCACAAATGCCAAGGCTGGGAGCAAGGGTCCACTGGAGGTGGACTAGTGGGCTGACCACTCCTGTAGAAAGAGCAGCCTCATGTCACCATGACCAGGCTAGCAGCCTGGCTTCCTTGAGTCCTCCAGCTTCCAGAAGGGTCAGCTCCTCCCGAATTTGCTGCTCAGAGGCATTTGTGCTATGATGGAAAATGACCTGAACCTAGGCTCCTGTGTCCTGGCTCCTGAGGACTTAGACACGTGACCTTCACCAGGCCTCTCTCCAGACTGGCCACACCTGGGGGTTCGGACCTCCTGCTTCCTCATGGGCTCCTCAGACCCTCCTTGCCACAGGCTAACCCACGTAATTCATGGGGAGTTGCAGCCATTTAATTAAGTCAGGGTCGTGTTCTCCGGTCTATAATTCCTGGCTCCCTTTCTGAGAACCGAGCTCGGCTTTCTGCCTGCTTCTTGTCTCTGAACCTGAGGGCCAGCCAGCACCCCAGCCCAACCCTCCACCTCACTGCCCTGCTGAGTGCAGACCCTGGGACTTCTCTCTTGAGGTGCTCTCTGACCTAAGCCTGAAGTGGCTGGGCCAGACACTAAGTGTCACTGGTGACCATCACTCCCTTCTTATGTGATTGCTCCTGTTTACTGGCTTTCTGTCTGTTTCTGTTTTTGTAGTGCTAGGGATCTAACCCAATGCTCCTCACCTGCCTGGCAACCGCTCAACCATGGAGCTTACATCCCCTGACCTTTATTTGTGTTTGGAGACAGAGTCTTGCTAAGTTACTGAGGTTGGCCTCAAATTTGCCATCCTCCTGCCTCAGCCTCCCAAGTAACTGGGATTACCCATGCCCAACTGGTTCATGTCTTGATAGTCCTGTTTTGTACATGCTTAAGCGTTATAAGACACCTCAAGTATTTTTAGAAAACAGGTGGTGACCTACGTGTGAACACCCCAGTGATCCCAGGGCTGCTACAGCACCTAGAGTCTGTTGAGTGGGAGAACTGCGCTGTCCCAGGTTTTAGGCTAGGGAAGTCTTATCTCTTGAGAGGCTGACCCTTGTCTTTGAATGGATTCTTTACTCCACCAGAAGATGAAAAGGGATCTCAATGACTGAAGAAGTTCTTGTTGTTGTTTTAAGACTTTTGAGCACCATTCTGAATAACAGGAGATACCTGATCTATTGAAAAGTGGAATCAGAAATGGCCAGATTGGAAACTTTTGTTGCCTGGTTCCCCAGCCAGCCTGAGGACCCCAACACACACACACACACACACACACACACACTCAGCCAGGCTCTTTGTGACTCCTGCTCTTTAGATGAGCAGCCCTGATTGAACCAGACTGATAATCAAGAACACCAAACTGGGGACCATGCAGGACGCCAGGGCTTGGCCAGCTCCAGCTGCCCATTTGAATGCCGTGTGGGGAGACGAGCGAGTGTTAGTGTATCCTCTTTCACTTGGGTAAGTTTCCATAATTCAGCCTCAGGTCTTCCTGGACCCCGAGCAGGGTTTTGATTCCATCTAAGCTGTGATGAAAGATGAAAGAGATCTTTATTTGGCAGAAGGGGGAATGGGACATTGAACTGCTTTTAAATGATGCAAAGAAACCCTTTCTTCTCCTCCCTAATTCCACTTCTGCCCAGACGCCGACTTTGAAAAACCTTCCAAGACAGGCAGAGGCTAAGCAGGTGGGGGAAGCTTTCTTGAGCCACTTTCTGAGGTTGGATTTTTCTTTCTTTCCTTTATTATTATTTTTATTTATTTATTTTTTTTGGTGGGGATGGGGGACAAACTGGAAATCTATCTCAGCTCTGAATCATCTGTCGGCTCTCATCACAGAGGGGCAGAGACGAGGGTGCAGGGGTGGGCCAGCTGGGGGGGCCTTTGTGGCCGTCCCTCCGCCTGGCCAAGAGATAACAGTGTTTGAAAGTCCTGTATTTATCATGAGAGTGCAGCAGCGTGGTCAGAGGCAGTGAGAACAGAGCCAGCGGCCCTTCTCTGATGGATGGTTTGCAAACTTTTCTTGTGAAGCCAAGACAGTCCACAAGTTTGCCTCTTTCAAGAGAAGAAACTTAAAGTGAAGCTCCAGAGAGATAAGTTTTTTCCGTCTGGTGCTTCATGTAGGCTTAACGATTCGAGGAGGGCCCTGCAAATGGCAGAGACCTCAATTTCCCCCCCTTCTGGGCTCCCTAACTAGAGAGGTTTGCAAAGCTTAAGGGGATTAATGCTCTTTAAACCTCTGTGCTGCTTCCTGCTCCTCATGGGATCGGGTGCTAATAAAGATGTACCAGCTTGGAAGGGCTGGTAAACACTGCTTTGTTGCCATGGCAACAGGCGAAACAAGAACGACGACGCTGAGTATTGCTAACAAGAGTCCTTGTGATCAAGAGTTTAAGGAGGGGGAAAAAAAACGGTTCTTAAAAATGCAGAGAGTCTTGGCGAGGTAATTAGACTTGGTGCTCTCAAAGTAAATTTGTAGTTTTACGGAGCATTACTAGAGAGCCTTGTTGCTTGCAAAGTCACCCTCCATCAAGTACAAGGAACAGCATAATCACTAAGAGCCGCCAGCATCTGCCGCCAGTTGCTCTGGTGAACTGGGGCGCTGCGTCCTGAGACACCGTCCCCCCTCTCTCCTCAGCGAGTAGTCGCTGTGTGTGCACACGCTTGCTTGGAAAGTGTCAAAAAGCTCTATTTCCTGCCTGCTTGGTGTTGAAAGGTATGAGGGAATGTTCTACACCTGCCTTACCTCTGGGATGTTCTTGTTATTAACAAGGATGATAGACAATAACCATCTCGAACCAGAAAGCGGTCCCCGTGTGGGAGTACCAGACTGAGCACTTCCCCTGCTTTATCTCACTTCACCTTCTCGCTGACCCTATGCCCTGTAGCTGGTATTATGCCCATTCATTAGATGAACGAACAGAGAGGTGAAGGAACTTGGCTGTGGGGACACAGCCAGCCAGTAGCAGACCTGAGATTTGAACCCAGGTGTGGCCCATGAAGCCTGGACTTTGGCCCCTGGATCAAATCTTGTATTTGATATATTCAGAGCTGCCCCTTCCTGCCCTACTCTGGATGCTGTAATTGTCGTTCTAGAGTCAGGAGCAACTCCAGCAACCCCTGCTGGGATCTTTTGCCCAAACATGCTGGCACTCCGCAGGAAGCCTGGGCCCCTGCCTTCATGCTCCTTCCCTACAGCAGATGTGGGCACTGTGCTGAGCTCCTTGGAGAGGCTTGTGCTGCCGGTGTCTATTTTAATGTCCTTTGGACTGTGGGTGAGAAGGAGGGGGACATGAGGGGAGGTAGGGTTGCAGGCTCAGGTCCCCAGGCTGCCTCACTGACCAGTGGCCACTTCCTGGGTAAAGGTACCCAGCTGGACAAGCCACACCTGAGGCTTCATCCTGGGCCCTGCCTCCCACATATCCAGCCGGCCTTTGGTCCAGCTGCACATTGCCCTGTCCTGCATCCTCAGCCGTGCACGGCACCCATCACGACCCTCCTGGCAACTGGAGTGACTCTGGGGACTCCTGCCTCCAGGCCTGCTGCTCTCCAGTCCATTCCAAGGTATCTTTTAGAACTGTGACTCAGATCATGTCCCATCCAGACACCCTACAATGGCTTCCAGGATGCCACTTTCAGCCTTACCTGCCTCCCCCGTGACCACCAGGTTCTCTCTCAACTTTGACCGGTGCCCCTTCATCCCATCGTTTGTACACTCTGACTGTGCCAGTTATTATGAAGAGTCTACGGGTAGGAGACCATGTTCTGTTGCTCTTGGTGTCCCCAGACCTGGGACATAATAGGTGCTTGGCACTTGTTTATTAACTGGAAGAGTAATAGTGTTCATCCTCACCAGGTCGCTATGGCAACAGATGCTTCAGTCCTTATAGGTCCCAAGGTCACAATGCTACCTTTCTGAGCCCCATCTGTGCAGCCAGGACAGGCTACCCAGTCTCAGACTACCTGCCACTTAGTGTTGTGACTGTTAAACCCCAGGTCCCAGTAATGCCTGGATCCCATATCTCAGACACTTTGCCCTCTTGTTGGTAATGTTAGACTGCTATCTGAGTTTTGTTGCTTGTAAATTTCTTTTATGCTGATAAACTCGGAACTGGATTGGAATTGAATGGGGGCTGGTGTCCGGTATCTATCAAGAATGTAGTGGTAAACATTTAGTGAGTTGATTTTTTTTTTTTCCTCCTGCTTCTTCCCCACAGTATCAGTTTTCTTATTGAATTTGGGAAGCAATAGCAATTGATTAAGTTGCAGTGGAGCTTGCCCTAAAAGGAAATGATTGATAATCCGTTTAGGTCTGGCTCGCTTGCTTTTCCCCTCCTGATTTCCTTGGCCACTTTTTCAATTACCAACTGTATTTAGCTTGGGTTTGCTCGTCGTAACTCATTTCCCCTTCCTCCAGGATCTGCAGGGAAGTTGTAATGTAATGTTGGAGTAGTGACATCTAATTATTTCCCTGAGACATCAGTTAGAAATGCAAGAATACATCTTCCTTGAGGTGGACAGACGAGGGCTGTGGGTCCATGAAGCAGAACGCGTCTTAGGCGACATCAGTCTTGCAGGTGAGAGGGAGTTCAGGGCATCATGTGACATCACAGTCTCCTGGTCACCGGACTCTCACTTACAGCCTGTGTGGCCCTTGTGGGGCAAAGGTCATATGATTGATTTCCCAAGTGGACAGACTGGCTGGGTGGCCTGTTGCCGTTAAGAGTGCCTTGGTAGCCTTCCCTTTCAGGAGAAAAGCCAGGCAAAGGAGGGTGGCACTGAGTAGGTTCACACCCTTCAGAGCTGTATTTTCTTCTCTTTTGCACATATCTTTTGGATATTTTTCCATCTCCCAGATGCAATGCACAACTAGTTCTCACCAGTCCCCATTTGGGGAGGGGGGGAGTGGGAGTGGAGGTCTCACAGGGTATCTCTCGGGATTGCAGAGTCCCCGATTCCAAACCACTGTTGATGAGGGAGAAGCAGCCCCAATTTTGGTCAGAGTTAATGGGCCAAAACAGCACTGTTTTCCTGGGCACCAAAGATGTCTTCTGGCTGTTGAGGTCCATCGCCAAGGCAGCTAAGTCAGCGGATTGTCTTGGCATTCCGGAAAGGGGCTCCCTGGGGGCTGCAGCACCTCCGGGCTGTGGCTCACTTTGCCGTCCCCACTGCTCCCTTCTGGGTAGGAGTGGCTTCTCTCACCACAGCCCCCTGTGCCAGGGATGGAGCTTGCCTGCTGGCCTGGGGAGCTGGCAAAATATTTAAATAAAGGCTCTTGGGGGGAAGGGACATGCCTAGATTTTCAAGAGACCCCCTTGCACTTACAGTGCATGTATTCAGTGCGCCTATAATTACACGTATTCAGCACTGCCATTTCTAGTCACCACTCAGCCTTCCTGAGGAAGACCGGTGCTCTAAAAATGGCCCCAAGAAAGTCTTCTTTAAAAGGCAGTTAACGATCTGGAGCTTTAAATAGTGTCTTCCCAACAAATAACAAAGATGGTTGGTTTTCCTATGGGGCCTCCTGTTAGGTCCATGTCCTGGAGTGAGTGCATTGGGGCAGGGATGTTTGTGCCTCCCCCCAAGGCTTTGCGTTCTCGGAGACCCCAGGGTCCAAGTGAGACCCAGCCAGTTGCCTGCAGATAAGAATGAGGCCCTTGCAGGCCCACACTGTGTATATGTGTCACTGCTTGTTTTTGGAGCCATCTTTCCTGGCAGCATGACAACAATCAGCCACCATCTCAGGTCACTTGTCCATCCCTTGGGCCTTTCCTGAGGCTAGACCGGCCCTTCTGCCAGTTCTGAAGCACTCGAGCTGCCCAGAGCAGAAGCAGCCCACTGGGTTCCACTGTGTCCTGGTGGAGGTACTGAGCCCACAGCACCTTCCAGTCCTTTTGTTTTGCTCACGTGTGTCAAGAGGTTCTTTGAGGTTCATACCCTCTCTAATTCAGAACCATAAAAGGGACATTACTTAACTGCCCCCGAACCACACAGACATCGACCGAGTGGCAAAAATGGACTGGTATCTGCTCTGCCCACTGAGAGGGAACACTTGGGCTCAGACTCACCAATATGAGGCCAGTGGAATGGGATGGTGGTCAGAAGATGGACAAGCCGAGTGTACTTTTTATCAACCTCCCTCTCCCTCCTCTGTTGTCCTAGACAACAAAGTCACCTTGATCCAGCTGGCTGAAGTCCCATTGCAACCCAGCTGCTCTGCTTGGGGCTGGCTGGATGGGAGCAGGCCTTGGCGGAAGATGATGGTGCTTGGGTAGCAGTGTGATTCTGGCTCCTGCCCTCCAGGGCTTATCTCAGCCCTGCCCACAGGCACGTTTGGATCCAGAGGTGAACATGCAAATCCCTGAGAGCCACTGGCTAGGCAGGTATGGGAGTGAGGGCAACTGAAGGGACCCATAGCAGCCTGCAACCCAAAGGGTGCCTGTTCCTGAGGCTCTTGCTTCGTCCTCCTCCTGCTCCCGGGCAGCTGAACCCAGTCTCTCCAGCTTCCACTCAGAACCAGCCATGTCCAGGCCAAGGTGGCTGGAGGTCCAGAGAGAGTGGCTGCAGTGGCCCAGGGATCAGCATCCCCAAAGGCTGCCCCACGTCCCTGCAGAAGTGGGGCTTCTCAAAGCAGGAGCAGGAGCTCAGACTTGGGCAGGGGTCACCTTGCCAGTCTAACTCCTTAGCTGGGATTGGTTGGTGGCTTCGAAAAATCGGTCCTTCAACAGAATGCTGTGGGTTCTCGGAGGGCGCCTGGCCATCTGGATTTGTGCTTTGAACACACCATGTTAACAGGTTTTAAAGCAGAATCGTGTGATTATGGAAGACTAGAGATGGGGCAACGTGGAAACAGTTTAAAATCGCTGTTTGGTGTCTCTGGGTACAGTAGCAAATACGAAAATCTTTTATGCTGTGCTATGTGGAAGCGGCTCATTGTGTAATGACATCTTCGTGGCTCACCCTGCCAGCTGGCTTGCCTCCTAGGCTTTGGTGGGGTGGAAACTTTGCTCTTTGGAAATACTTTTTGAGGTGGCAGAGGAGAAAGGTTCTGTGCCCTGGCCTCTTTACAGAAATCCAGGAATGGGCACCTAAGGGTCCTGTGATCCTCTGGGGAAACCTGGAGTAGGACGGGGGTGAGCTTGAAACCAGACCCCACAGGGACTTACAGGTCTGCTGTATGGATGCTCTCTAGAACTCTTCTTGCCCTACTTCCTCTACCACCTCCAAAGCCCCATGTTCTAGGAGAAGAGTGACTCAGAAGCAAGATCCTGACAGACTGCCCGACTTCAGGAGTCCCAGCCGAGGCCCATCGAGGACTCAGTAAAGGTGGTGGATGGCCCAGGAACGGGGGTGCCTGGCAGGTTGATTTTGGTACCTGGTCTACCAGGTGATGGCTTATGGGGCTCTGTTCTGTGAGCATCCCAGGAAAGGGGGCAAGCCAGTTTTGCTTCAGTGGAAGTGGGGTGGAGGTCGGAGAGCTCACCACTTCCTTTGGCCATATCGGAGCCTCTGTCCTGCTGGGTGGGGCTGTGACTTCCCAGGGCTCACTCCACTGAGGAAACAGGCGGTGAGGGTGGCAGTCCCATGAGAGACCTCCACCCAGACGATCTGCACATCAAGGGAGTCAGCCTCTTGTTCTTCCACTGTCTGACTTTGCCTAAGAAAGGTGAGGAGACCCACTCCGTGACCTACAAGGGGAGCCAGGAAACCAGGGCCCCGAGATGGGTAGATGCCAGCATGGTGGCCTGGGTGCTGCTGAGGTGGTGGGTGAAGTTTTTGATGTTCTTGCCCACCTGTCTGGGATGCAGTTTGTCTATCTGTGGATGCTTTGCTCATCTTGGCCGCCCAAGGGTCTCAGGCTCTGGGTATCATAGAAGCCCCTGCCCTCTTGCTTTCCATCCCCACCTATCCATTTCTGGGTGGCTTAGGCTGAGAAATCCCGTGTGAAGTGTGTATGCACCTGTGGGCCAGAGGGTCTCCCACGGCCACTCCCACCTGACCTTTCATCCAGGCTGCAGACTAGCAGCAGAATGAACTGTGTGCCCAGATGCTGAGTTGTCCGCTTGGGTCTCTGTGTAGGTGGCTGTGCTCATGAGGAAGCATGGACCGGAAACCCTGAGGCAGGAGAGCTGTGGGGAGGACAGAGACTAGGAAACCTACAGCCTGCTGCCCAAGCATGTGTCACTATGTGCAGTCTTCATCCACTCAGGGGTCTGCCTTTTTCTGGCATTTTGGGGGACCAGAAGTTGCACTTATAAAGCAACAGCTGACAACAGGGAGTTTGGTTTTTTGGGTTTTTTTGGTGGGGATGGGGGTACCAGGGATTGAACTCAGGGCACTCGACCACTGAGTCACATCTCCAGCCCTATTTTGTATTTTATTTAGACACAGGGTCTCACTGAGTTGCTTAGCACCTCACTTTTGCTGAGGCTGGCTTTGAACTCGTGATCCTCCTGCCTCTGCCTCCTGAGCTACTGGGATAACAGGCGTGCACCACCACACTTGGCAGTTTGGGTTCTTTTTGAGAGGGTTACTGGGGATTGAACCCAGGGGTACTACCTCTTATCTACATCTCCAGCCCTTTTTATTTTTTATTTTGAGACAGGACCTCATTAAGTTGCCCAAGCTGACCTCAAACTTGTGATCCTCCTACCTCAGCCTCCCAAGTTGCTAGAATTACAAGTATGAGTCCTAATGCCCAATGCCTAACCCATCATTGAGCTTTTTTTGTTTGTTTTTGTTGTTGTTGTTGGGTTTTTTTGTTTGTTTCGTTTTTTGGTACTGGGGATTGAACTCAGGGTAACCACTGAACCACATTCCCAACCATTTAAAAAAAAAAAATTTAGATGTTGATAGACCTTTATTTTATTCATTTATTTATATGTGGTGCTGAGAATCAAACCCAGTACCTCACACATGCTAGGCAAGGCAAATGCTCTACCTCTGAGCCACAACCCCAGCCACCAGCCATTTTTATTTATTTATTGGTTTGTTTAGTATTTTGAGACAGGGTCTCACTGAGTTACCTAGGGCCCCATTAAGTTGCTGAGGCTGGCTTTGAACTTGCGATCCCCCTGCCTTAGCCTCCCAAGTTGTTGGGACTACAGGCATGTGCCACCACACCCATCTATTTTACAGATGAGGACACTAACATCCTGAGAGGGCTAGTTCATTCATCATTTGAATTTGCAGCTTTGAGACCTAACAGGCCTGGGTTCAGTTCTGGTTCTTTTCTACTTACTTTGTGTGTAAGCCACTTACTCTCTCTAAACCTTCATTTCTTTGTCTGTACAATAGGGATAAGAGTTGTTCCTCAGATGGTAATTGCTGCAGAGTAAATGAAGGAGAATATATGGAGAGCCTGCAGTATAACAGGGTCCAGTAAATAAAAGCAGTTGTTTTCCATTCATCCAACCATCTACCTGCCAATCCATCTGCTTATCCATCCATTTGCCCATTCATCCATTCATCCACACATCCAGTAAGAAATTATTGAGCCCCTATTGTATGCCTAGAGCTGTGACAACTCAAAAAGTTTAAAAGTGGATCCTGGAATAGAAGCTTTTGTGTCTAAAGACATCTCTAAGGTCATCCTGCCCAGGCCTGTGATGGTCTCCTCCTGTGGAGCTCTTGTACACAGAGGGAGCATTCTCGACAGAGGCACTGCTTGCCGGTTTCCAGCTAGCCCCCAACACCTAGCACAGGCCTAGGTGTTGCTCTTAGCTTTGCCTGTGGCCTTCACCAGTGATGGCACTATTCTAGGGAACCAGAAGTAAAGAGCTGCATGTCATAGTCCTTCTTAGAGCTGACTGTCATGGCGGTGGCGGTGACAGTGGCTGTTGGCTTTCCAGTAGAATGCTCCCATCCCGCACATGGTGGCTAGCTTTCTGGAGGGTGAAACAGAGCCAGCTTTTGAAAAATTTGGGGGAAATACTTTTGTTCTTAGTTCACCGCTATGAAAAATGCAGCCCCTTCTAACACTGACAGCCAACTGGTGGCTTGTAGATCAGATCCTCGGGGCCTGCGTAGTTGAGGGAGGAGCCTTGTTGTTTGAATGGCACGGCGACTGTTTTCATACCAGTGGCTGCAGGCCTTAGACACTTGTTCTCTTTAGTGTTTTAATTGTTCCTGCTGCCGGTTCCATGGAAGGTTCTTTTGCACTCCAGCCCTATACTTGGGGGGTATTTGCTCAGGGGACATTCACTCAGTCAGGCCTCTCCCTGGCCCTGTGAGGTAGGGACCTCTCTTATAGATAGAAAGAACTGAGAGCAGCTCTGGCACTCACCCCAGGCCCCAGGCAGGCCAGCCTAGAGCAGGAGGTCAGCCCAGGGCTCAGCTCAAATCCCAAAGCCTCTTTCCTCCCGCTGCACCACCCACTTCCATAAATAGCATGCAACGGATGGGACTCGGCCATTGCCAGGAAGTCGCTGATCCCTCCTGATGTCCTGTGGCCTTCCAGATGATGTGGCCTTAACACATCAATAATGGCTCCACATTAGTGGCTTTCTCTATTTCTGCCCCCCTCCCTCTCTCTGTTAGACTCACACACGTACTTGCACACATGCATGGACACAGCCCTCTGTGTGCAGATGAACCCTGTCCCCCAGATCCAGGTTCTGCGTTTTCCTTCCCCCACGCCTGCTGCCCTCCCCGAGGATGCTGTGGTTACGGAGTTCAGAAAGATCCCATTGTCTAGCCTGTTTCACGCTCTGCTGAACAGCCCACATGAGCCAGAACAGGCCTGGGCGCCTCCTGTGACGCGTGTCACATTTCCCAAGCTCAGCCGATGGATGGGACGTCCTTTCTGACCAGGATCCCTGGTGTGCATCTCGTTGTATAGCCATACTGTTGTCTGGAGACACAAAGACCCCTGTGTCCCCAGCTGCCCATCCTCTCCACCTGTGTGAGAGGCATGCCACATGTTTGTGGACCTCTTGCTGGATCTGGGCACAGATGGCTGGGTTTGAGTGCAATAGAGTAATTAAGAATTGCCCAGGAGCAGAATGATACTGGCCAAATTATATTGTTATATTGTGTGCATGTATGAATATGTAACAACAAATCCCAGCATTATGTAGAACTAAAATGCGCCAATAAAAATATGCAAAAAATAAAAAAGAAAAAAGAATTGCCCAGGAGCTAACATATTTATAGACATTGGCCCAGGACAGCCCAGAAGGTAGCCAAGTGACCAGGCATAACATGACTCCTGAGTCAACAGTGGTGGTGGCGCTGGCTTGTCTCCTTTGCCCTCTGGTGCTTTTCTCTTTGCCTGAGTAATTTCTGGATATTTGGGTCCTTCTACTGCTTGGGGGAAAGCTCTGGAGTTTCTGGGCTTCAGTGGATCCAAACAGGGTGGCCTGAAAACCACCAGTAAGCACAGGAGGTTGGGCGTTGGGGAGGGCCGTGGCCTGAGGTTAGAGGCTCAGGGACACTCAATAGCTGGGCTGCAGTCCTGGGGAGGTTGAGTACTGGGGGACTCTAGAGATGGAGCTGCTGCCCTGGTACATGACCCAGTGGGTTTATGGAGCTCTAGGTATATGGAGTGTTTTCCTTCCCTCCAGAACTGGGAATCTCATTATGTCTGTGTCTAAATTTGTTCATTCAATAAATAGTGCAAGCGCATAGTTGGTACTGTACTGCAGTGAACCGTCTGAGCTCTCGCCTACATTTCCCAGCACTTCTGCACAGCCTTTTATTCACTGAACAGATATCTCCTGGTGCCAGTCATGATGCTTTGGTTTTTAGTTACCTTCTATGTGTGTGTCTTGTTTCACTTCATCAGCAACCAGCATTTCTGGAGTGCCATACGTGCATTACCGTATTTAATCCTCATACAGTTCCTCTTTGATAGGTGAGGACACTGAGACTCAGAGGGGCAGTTGGCAGGTGGTTACCTGCCAACGATGACACAGTCTACATTCACGGTGGCCTGGCTCTAAGCCTAGGCCTGGGATCCTAGGAGTACTTCTTATACGATTCCTGCCGCCCGGCACTGCTCCTGGATAGCGTCGATGCTTCCAGAGAAGGAGGAGGGATCATGACGGGCTTCCAGTTTTCAGTAGGATAAGCACAGCATTTGAGATTGCTCTGAGTTCCATTCCAGCCAATCTTCCCAGCCATGCTTGGCCCACTCCCTAGTTCTTAAGCCACATTGTCCTGCCTCCTGTATCCCAGCACACCGTGTTCCTGGAGGCCTCCCAGTTTTGCCCTGCCCTCACCCCCACCTGACATGAGCTCCCCTGCCTCTTTGGCCTGGAAGCCTCGTCTTCTGTGCAGGACTCCACTTGAGGGGATGAGTGGCCAGATGACACCTGCCTGAAAGCCTTCCTCCATTCTTGTAGGCAGCCATGCTTCTTGTGTCCCACCCCCATCACAGCCTTGTCTGGTTTGTGTTGGGACTGTTCACCGGCCCCTCTCCTGTTAAGGGGCAGGGATCTCTCTAAAGTTAGGGACCTGGCTTTATTTTCTACCGTCAGGTCTAACACCAGCACCCCATCCAGGCTCAGCAGAGGTTCCTGAGTGAACGGGTTAGTTTGAGCAGCTTTGTGGCACAATTGATGCTGTATCTGCCTAGGCTTCAAAAGCAGAGGAGAGGACAGCACTTGAAGCAGATGTCCCCTTCTTGCTATTCTCATCTTTCCCAGGCTCCCTGGGTTTGGTGCAAATTGGCTGTAGTCATGAGATACCCCTTTTGCCTCCTAAATGATATCTGTTTACTTTCCCAGGGAGAGTAGCAGTGTATGATGAGTGAACAGAAGCGAAAACTCCTTTCCTTCTTTCTGCTGCCTGTGTGTTACTGGGACACTTGGGCAGATCCCCAAAGACATCCTCACAGACTGGAGAAATCAGGGACGGTGTGAAGATGTAACACCAGCAGATAGGGTTCAAGGTAGAGCGGCCTGGGGGGGGGGGTTTCTCTCATTTGGAGAAGTTGAGAAGTGGCACAGAGGACCTTGAGACCCAGAGCTTGTGTACGGTTCAGTCCTTGATGGATGAGCTCTGTTCTCATACCCATCTTAAACATGGAAACAAACACGACAGAGTAATGCGTACTTGAGGCTTAATGTAAGTTAATTCCTTTTGGCATAGCCCCAGATGGCTTGATTAAATGGCCTGTGAAGTGCTCAGATATTTTGATAATGTACGTTTTACATTTGATTATATAATCAATTATGTTTCTCCTAATAAAACTCTTAAAATGAGCAAAAAAAAGCCATGTGAAGACTGAATCACACTTCAAAGGAAGGTCCCCAGATGGTGGAAGGAAGCCCTTCATGCCCCAAACAGGCACCAAAGCCAGGCATCTACCCGTGTCGGCTGCCTTTACCTGTGCCCCGCTCACTGTAGCTTCCCGCACCTGTGTTTTCAGAAGCGGGGGATCCAGACCCCCAAAGTATCATTTCGAGGCACAGAATGTAGTAGCACAGCATTGCTTTCTGAGATGAAAATGGTTTTCCTCGCTCTGTCACTGAGGGAATGAGGATCTGGCTCATCTCATGAGGCTCAGGGCAGAAGTGAGACGAGAAGCCAGCAGAGCTTACTTGCCATGAGGCTGTCACCTATGCAGCCAGGGCCACCAGTCGGTTTATGAAACAATGAAAAGAAAAGCGTTCAGAGGCGCGCCAAGGGCCTTGTACAGCCAATTAGGAGAGTCGCTTCGTGGCTTTCTCTGCCGCCTCTGCAGCGGCCGCGCCTGCTGGGGAGGTGGCAGCGTTTAATAGAAGGGACATGCTCAGACCCATCCTTCCAGGGAGTGCAGGAGAGGGACCCGAAGATTCTTCCGATCAATACCCTGGAGGGTGATGTTTCTCCAAGGACACTTGCATATAGCAGGGAGCTCAGGAGGTTTGGGGACAAATGCTCATTCTTATTAACGGATGGAAGGGTCTGTTCGAAACAATCCTTTCTGTCCCACAGTCAAGCTGCTGCGGCATTTTCGTTTCTGTTTAAAACATTGCTATCAACCAGTTGGAATATAAGCCCGGAGTATCGCAGGGAGTAATCTAATTAGTATGAAGTCAATTCAGTCGCTCCTTTTGTATCTCGTGATTAAATAAGTGGGGAAAATGGCTTGAAAATTAGGTGCTAGAACGACCCAATTACATTTCTGTAGCTTTTTGTATTCAATTTCATAAACAATTTTGCTCTTCGCTGGTTAATCAGTGAATGCCTTTTTCCAGTTTGAAAAGCACTTTTGAAATTATAATGCAATTAAATTGTGTGTGGATGTTCTGGCATAGCGAGTGTGAAAGCCGGGGGCTTGGCAGGCCGCCATGTTGTACCTTGACTGTAATGAGTCCCCAGGCTGGCAGCTTGCAAGTGTCATTCATAATATTGTCCATGCTGGGTTACTGTAAAGTGCAGCTGCCTTAACCGGCAGTTAACCAGCGACCGCCAGTTCTCTGTCTCGAGCGTGGTGTGCCCCGGAGGTGACAGAGTGGCAGGGCTCCTTTTGAGGCTTGCAGAGGCATTGGAAAGTTGGGTGTCCTGATAGATGAAGCCATTGCCTCAGAGGTGAGCTGCTTACCTGTCCTCAGGAAGAGGCGGAATGAATTTGTCCTGCTCCTGCTGCTGCTTGGCCCCAGTGTCTGTGAGTGTCTAGTTATGACAGGTTATGGGAGGTGGAGGGAGGAGACAGAAGCGTTGGGCACCTTGCCGTATGCTCAGCATTACAACAGATGCCTTTACTGAATCCTTATCGTAACCTGCAGGGAAAGTGTTACCTCTGTTTTATACATGAAGACATTGGGCACAAGATTCAATAACTTCCCATACATAACGGCTTTGAGATTGGGGCCTGAGTCTAGCTAACTCCAAAACCCATATTCCTTCACAGCATTTCTGCACTTGGGAAACAAACCAGAATAAAGTCTGGAGATGGGGCATGAGATTGGGTGCAAGAGAGGTCTCTGCTCCCCGTAAAGGCAGCTGAGGACATGAGTCTTCCCTCTTCTGAGACGATGCGGGAGAGTCCACAGAGCAATTTGAATGGAAAGTGAATCATACTTTAGATTATTTTGCCCCCCAAATCATTATTAAACCATATTTTCACTCCTTGAAATCCTTGAGTATGAGTTGGAGTGATGCGGGTACAGAACACAGAACAACAACCCAAGTTTGGGATAAAGAGAATGTCTCAGGGGAAGTGTTGGTCATGGCCTAATCCCTTGGGTGATGGCCTTTCCCAGCGCCCAAGTCTTTCCCCAGTCAAGAGCAAAGACTCCCTTGCCTTAGAATATGAAGTGTGTGAGAGGCAGGCCCCAAAGAGCCTCCCAGCAGGAGGTGGTTGGATCATTCGTATTCTAGAACTTTCTTAGAGGCTTTTAATGGCTCAACTCCTAACAATTAACCCCTAGCTCCAGCCTCCAATCTCCCGTCATCCCTGGTGATTCTTTTTCTTGATAGAGGCCTTCAAACTCAACCCAGTTTCCTGGAAATGAGTGTTATTAAACTCCTAGCAAGTCCTTTTCAACACATTCCTTCATGTTAAACCTGACGTAGAATCTCAACCGAAGGGGGAGTACCTGTAGCTGGGTTATTGCCATGTCCGCTGAGTGGGAATGATAAGCTTTACACCACGGCGGGCCTCCAGGAGGCTGGAGAGCTGCGATGGTGTTTATTGGCGAGAGAAAAGGTCGGGAGGCAGAAATGAGCACACCTGGGCCTGGCCAGTAAAGGGGGAGGAAGCGGGGCTGAGGGTGAGATTTACAGAGCTATCTCGGACTTGGGAAGACTGTTTCATGTTGCAGCCTCTTTTTAAAATATTTTTTGGCTACGCGCCTGGGAGATCTTGGGTCAGGTGCAACATCTGTTTGGCAGTGAAGCTCTGCAGAGCTAGGATGGGAGGTGAATGGGGTGGGATGGTGGATTAGAAAGAGGAGGAAAGATAGGGCTCCTGGGACTAAGCTCGGATTGAGCCGGGAAGCATGTTAGTAACTGCCAGCATGTGCTTCTAATCATCTACTTGCCAGATGTTCCCGGAGTGGGAAATGGAAGGCCTTGCATGATAGTTCCCTGGTGGGGAGCAAGTAGCTTCGAATTGGAAGTGGGCTGCAGTTGCTTGCCAGGTGTTTGCTCCTTCCTAGAACATCTGGAGAGAGGATGGTAAAAGAGATATCTCTGCCCAGCCTGGAGTCTTAGGCAGCTGTCTTGCTGGTGGATCCTTTGTAAGCTGGACATGCTGGTGGAGAAAGGAACCCGGAGAATCCTCTGAAATGACCCCTTCCTTGGCAGGACCTGACCTAGAGTTTGAACTTCCAGGATGGAGCCCGAGCCTCAAAAACAAGGCACCTCGCAGGCCTGGGCTGACAAGGCTCCACTTTATGGGGAGAGGCAGGGTTTTTAAGATGCTCAGAGAAAGAAGCAAGAGGCTTCTTTCTTTCAATAGGTATAGAAAGATGAGGAATCAACTCATTTCAGCCAGATCTCATTTCTGGCCCAAAAATAAAACAATTCAAAATGCATTTTAAGGTGGTGATTACCCTAAAGCAGAGAGCTTTCTGGAAATTGCACAAGGATCTCACCAGGAAACATGGAGCCCAGTGAATTAACACCTAATTAATCTTGCCACACAGACCTTCATTCTGGGTGAATGAAACCAAGATGATCCTCATGGAAGAAATAACCAGTTATTCAATTGGTAAAGAATCCCAGGGCATGGTGTATGACCCTGATAGCCACCCGTGGGCCCTGAGTGTCTGTGCCATCATCCAGGCTGACTGGCAGCCTCAGGGAAGGGCCAGGAAATAGCCCGCCATGAGAGAGCTGGAGAGAGGCCTTCTGTCTGCAGACGAGCCATGTACGACACATGCTCAGGAGAACACTTATAAAAGCAAACTGAAAGGAAATTATGGGATGTTCATATGATGGATTATTACACATCCATTAAAATGATGTTTACAGAGAGTTTTTAAATGACATGTGAAATGCTGATGACATAATATTGCATGAAAAAAGCTATAAAATTTATACACACTGTGAATCACATTAGAATTAGAATCACCTGGGAGCTCTTAAAGAATACCAATTCCCAGGCCCCATTTCACAACAAGTCATCAGTCTCTAGGGGATCTGGGGAGGCCTGGATATCTGCGTACCCCTAGTTTTTTGTTTTGTTTGTTTTGTTTTGTTTTGTTTTTTTGCCCAGTACTGGGACTGGGTATTGAATCCAGGAGTGCTCCGTTCCTCAGCTTCCTCCCCAGCCCTTTTGTCTATTTCATTTTGAGGCAGGGTCTTGCTGAGTTGCCAAAGCTAGCCTTGAATGTATAGTCCTCCTACCTCAGTCTGTGCAATAGCCGGGGTCACAGGTGGACACCACTGCTCTTGGAATCAGTGTCTTTTAGAGCCCCCTCACCCCCGCCCAGGTGACTCTGATGTGCAGCTGGCCTTGGAATGACTGCACCAAGCTGCTGCCAGTGGCTTCTCCAACGGAGGAGCTGTGGGATGGGTTCAAGTCTGTGCCTTAATCACTTAGAAATTTTCCAGGACTTTTCAGGGAACTGGAGAGCCATAATTACAATGGGGGGCCCTGCCCACTGGTAAGGATGGAACGTGCTGTGGAGACCACCCAGGTCAAGCTCTGCAACCCCTGCCCTTCCTTCTTGTCCCTAGTCCTGTTAGTTTGGGCATTTCTTTTGGTGCACTTAGTGATAAGGCCATAATGGCTTTTTATAATATTTATTAGGAAAACAAACAGCCTACTTGAGACAAAGGGGGAAACCTGACATTGGGAAACCTGGAACAAAGTCCTCTTCGCCTTTTCTCCTGTGGATGTGATCAGAGTTCATGGGCCACCAGAGTGGACAGTTGTGGGATGTGTGCTGGGATGAGCTAAGGTGGGCTTCCTGGACAAGCTGCTGGGGTGGCCAGGCAGCTAAAGCCTGGCTGGGTTGGCTTCCTCCTGGGACTTGTGAGGAAGAAGGGGGGTTGGGGCAGCCGGGACAGCCTCTGGAGGCCCCACCCCCTGCAGATTTGAGCAAAGCATGAGCCATGGGGTGGGTTGAGGGCGTTTCACCTGCCACAGCTGGGTGCCCTGCTTGCCCACCAATGAGGCTCATTGCACATGGCCATCACTGGCTGCCTGGTTGATGTATTGGGTCCAGCTCAGAGCTTCTGAGCAGAGGGCCAGGCTGCCAAGCAGCGTCTCCTTTCTGGAGCCACAGTAGCTCCAACTGGGCATGGAGCTTTTGCCCGGTCTCCCAACTGTGCTCTGAGGACCCAAGGCAAGCAGCACCCCACTAACCTGCTGCCTGTCACAGTGGAGGAGAGGCCGGGCTCCGTGCAAGAGGAGAATCCACCCACAGCTGGGAGGTTAAATCTTGATACTTGTTAAGTCTCCCCATCCTCTCCAGGTGGAGTGGCCTGACTTGGGAGGGAGGACACAGTGAAGGGAGTGCAAGAGTCTGTGACCTGAGGAAGCAAGGCATCCCACCAGGATCTGAGGAGCCTGCCTCCCTGTGGAAGGCCCCATTTTCAGCAGACCTGAGGGTGTCAATCTTGCCTTTATCTCTGGACACTGGATATCTAGCAAGAGGCCAGACCAGGGGTGACTCCTCCTGTCCTTGTCATTTGATTCATGTTGTGGCCAATGTCAAGAGCACCCACTCCATGCCTCAGTTTCCTCTTGGTTTGACATAGGGCTAATCATCCCTTCTGAGATCCCTCATTGGATGATTGTAGGACTACAGTGAAATAACCTATGGGAATGGTTTTGAAAAGACAGTGGTGAAATAATAACAGTAATTATAATAATGACACCCAAGAGCAAATCCAGACATCCGTCAGTTCTTTCTTTCCACCTCCAGCTGGGCAGGTGAGCAGTTTACACCAGAGGGGAAATCAATACTTTGAACAGCTGACCATGTGCCTCTCACCCCCCAAAGCCCAAGGCCTCCCTGCAAGTGCCTGTTTCCTTCCATCTCCGCTCAACCTGCCCACAACTACCCTTGTTCTACAGGCCCCAGAGAAGGATGCTGTATAAATTGGGCAAATAATCATTCTTCTCTGCTTTGGTGGGGGAAGTGGGAGAGCTGGAAAGAGGATCAGCCGTTTCAAAGAGATCAGTGGATAGACAGGTAAAGACAGGTGACCTTAACAGGTGTGTGCTGCAGAATCAGATCCTCAGGCCAGAGCTTGCTGGGAATCAGCGAAGGATTTGGCATCACCCAGGAGGAATGTCGCAGGTTCGGATAAGGATTCAGAGGTTTAATCAGCAAAGCTATTTAGGTCCCAGTAAGTCTAACTGTGAAAATTATTTTGAGCTTCACCCTGTTCCGGAAGCATTGGGTTTGCTAAGCAAGATGGCATTTGGCACCAGCAGCCTGGAAAAGAGCTGGGACTTGCCACATAAGCCTCCAGGATGAGAGGCATTGGCAGAGCCCCCAAGGCGGGTACCCAGGAGCTTCTGTGGGCCTTGGTCAGAACTCAAGCTTCTGGGGAGTTACTTAAGACCAATCTGTTTACCTTTTCTTTAGGGAAATCTGTCCTGAATTAGAGTGACTGTGTGCTTGCTTATCTGTCCACTTTGACACCTTGAGGCCTGGCTGATTTAGCCCCAGGTACTTCCTGGCACATAAGCAGGTGCTAAACCAGTATCGATTGGCTCTAAGAAGGTTAGTACTTTGGAGTAAGCTACCTTGTGTGCAAAGAGCTCTCCTTGTCACCAGAGTTCGCAGGTTGGCTCTGGGAGCCATCCCCCACCTCTGCACGTCAGCATGGCGCCACACTTGGGTAGCACCTGCTCCCCCGCTGCCCTGATTTAGAGGAGTCTAGATTTAGGTTTCTGTTGTAAACCCTATTTTTAACTAAGCCGCGCAGAGACCTGGCCAAGGTGACTATAACTTATGGGTGTTAGTGACCAGCACAGTGATTCTAAGTATGCTCACCGGACTGGCCATGCAAACGTGGACATGCGCAGCAGTTCAGCCCGAGAATGCCAGATGGGCTCAGTGATCCCGGGCAGAGCTCACATGTACACAGGCAGTGGAGAGGTAAGGGCAGCTTTTCCGTACACCTCTGCTGGGCTCCATTGTGTTCATGGTGACCACCATCCATGTCTACCCTTATTTTTCAGCATTGGTTACTATGTAATGTAAAGTTCACAAATGCCTTGCTACTTGTCATGACCTTGTGAAGCACTAATAGTACTATGTATAGTAGTCTATGATAAGTGTATTGGTAGCCAGCAACTTCTTATTGATCTCTTAATGTGGCCATGCTTTGTGCAAAGTGCTCTACTACTTTGCCTCATTGGTAGGGAGGATATTACTGGGATTTCCATTTTTCAGATTCATTCATTCATTTTGACAAGTGTTGACTGAGTGCAAGTTTTAAGCATCAGAGAATGCAGCTGTGAAACATGTAGACTGAACTCTGCCCTCAGTGAGCCTGCTGCAGTCCTGTGAGTTGTTTGGGGTGAGCCTAGGAAGGTGGTTCCGGGGGTCAATCCTCCCTCACTGCAGACCCTCTGAGCATCCTGGACCCCACACTTAGCCACAGGGACAAGTGATCAGTCATTTGGCCTCAGTTGCATGGCAGCTTCTCCAGAGCTGTGTTAGCCCTAAGCCTTCTGCTTATTTTGGTTGCCCTTCCAAGGGCTAATGGAGGGGAAAGCCAGGCTTTAGGGACAGACAGACCTGGGCTTGCATCCCAGCTCTGCCACTCACAGATGGAGAGAAGCCATGGGCAAGTGACTTCACTTTGCTGAGTATCCTATTACTTGTTTATCAAAATGGGATGACATTACCTGCCTCGGGGGCAAGCTGGAAGGGTTAGAGGTCATGCATACTAAGCAAGGGCTGAGTCTAACTTCCTGCGGAATAAACTGTAGGGGTGTGATGATAATGATGATGACCTGGTAAAAAGAAGCCACAGTGGGAAAGGCAAGCGATTCACGCTGGAGGAGAACGTCAGGAGGTAGCCCTGCTTCTGCCTCACTGGGCCAGGATTGTTCTGTCTGGGATGAGAATGGATGTCCAGCCCCAGCGCTCATCCTTCCAGCTCAGCCTCAGCCATGCTGCTGGTCCTCTGGGGAGAGCGTGGGGCCAAGGCATTACTTCACTCCTGGCGTTTCCCAGGCCTTCGCTGAGGCCTCCGCCACTGCCAGCTTGTTTCTCCATCACCACTTGGTTATGTCTCTTTACAAGCCAATGAAATAAAATAAGTAGGTCCATTAGGCCTTCTGCCTGGCAGAAAACCAGGAAGTCAGAACCAGAATGCAGGCTGTCATGAGGCTGAAGCACAGGCCCCGGGGAGGAAGCGGCTGCCTCAGAGGGGTGGGCTAGGCCCTTGGGCAGAGGGGCCAGCATGGCCCAGTGCTGGAATGCTATCCCAGGTTAGGAATGCTATTCTGGGTCCCCTCTCCCCTTGGGGACCCAGCCAGCCTCTCATGAAGGGCTGTCATCCTGGAATGAAAGGCTGGGTATGTTGTACAGGGCACCGTATTCTGGGTCAGCTCTCTGAGTGGGGTTCTGTGCTGCCTTCTGCCTTCCACCAAGCACAGCAGAGCTGCTGGTTTATCCGGTTCTGTTTGGTCAAGTCCAGGACTCCTAGGGTTGACTTCCTTCTTCCTCTTTCTGCTCCCTGTTCTCTTACCCTTCTGCACCTCAGACCTTAGCCAAGCAGATTCTGGGGACCAGACTGTGGGTAGAAATTGAAAAGGAAGGTGTTGTTGGACCTAGGAGTGGGCTGTGTGTGTTCCTTTTCTTTTACTTCAAACCTGATCTGGTACTCACTGCCTCTGGTCCTAACTGATTTGGTCTTGGAAAGGAAAACCCGTTTGTTGTGAGAAAGGGAGGCAGCCTGGGGCCATCCTCCAAAGCCATTCATTGCCGCGATCAGCATTTGCTGAGCACCTGCTGTGTGCTGGGCACTGATCAAGGGGCTGGGATGAGGTGAACCAGACCAGCGCCTGTCCTAGAATTCCCACTCGGTCCCTCTGTTCTTTGCCTACTGGCTGTAGGGGTTGTGGGTTATGTGTTTCTCCCACCCTTTGAGACAGGCGGGGGCTTACTCTCCATCATTCCTCCCATATCATAGGTATTTCATTAATGTTTATTACGAATCAGTGTTTCCACATTGTCTAGACAAAACTGAGCATGACTTTCACAATTACAAGATGACAACCAAAGCTTATTTTAGAGAGGAAAACAAATGAAGGTTGGGTGGGGCAAGATTTCAGTAAAGGTTTCCAGGAGTCCTGGGTTTGAGTGTCAGCTTTCTTTGAGGGAGTGGGTGATGAAGCAAACCCCCAACATCTGTGTATGGAGAAGTCCAGTCCAGCGTCTGGTCATCTGAATGGCTCAGACCCCCGTGGAGTGTCGGGTTCCCCTTCCAGGCTTCTGTGTTAGAGGGACATTGGCAAGGTAGACTACACAGAGGTCCCATGGGGACCAGGACAACACCACCTGAGCAATTTTGGAGGAACCAGAAGAGACTAGAGTAAGAAGAAACAAGGTGGCCATGTCTGCTTCTGGGAGGGGACCAGGGCTGCTTTCCCAACTGTAGAAGGCTACATGGGAAGTTACCAAGAGAGTGAAGAAGCTTGGGATAAAGGATTTACTGACCCTGCTAGTCAGGCCATCCTGGTGAAGTGATAGGGAAGAGTATTATCCCTGGCCCCAGAAGTATGCCAACAGAGAATAGAAGTGATGGGCAGCCAGATGAGTCCTGCCTTAGGAAAGCCCAGCCTGGCCCCAACTGTCAGGGATTCAGGTCCATAGAGACCTGGATAATATTTCAAAAGGATTCTTTATGAAATTATATCTTTTTGCTCTGGTCTTGCTAGCAGATATCAGTTTTAGCTACTACTAGTTATTTAGTAGTAGTTATTTATTTAGTAGTTATGCTCGAAACCTGATAGACAAGCCAAAAGGACAGAAATCAAAAAACAAATAAAAATACCCAAATTCTTTGAGGTAGGAGGAGGGAGCCCCTCTCTGCTGGAGATGATTAAGAAATAAAAGAGAACGTTCTTGGAGTCGTGGTGTAAGCCCAGAAGGAAGTCGGGTTTTTCTTGTGGGAAGGGTTATAACAGGCTGCACCGGAACAGGGCAGTTTCGGGAAGACGCCTCTGCATTCCTGTGGCCTGCTTTGCTGGTGGCTAAGTCACTTTGCAGGTGACCAAGCCCTCTGATGCCAGGCCCCTCTAGATCCTATGGGGCTTCTTTTTCCCAGAAGGTCACTGGGTCCTCCACAGGATGTTGATGATCTTGATCCTCCACCATCACTACCCAGCTAAGCTTGGGAAAAACAGCCAAGTGCTCAGCAAAGTGAGGACCCAGCTTTCCTCCCGGGGCCCCTCCCCTGGTAGAGAAATCCCATTATCCGGGAGAATGATTGCGAAACTCTGGCTTGTTTGCCACTGAGCCGTGGGCTGCTCTTCTTGCCGCCTCCACCCCTGCCCAGGTCCCCTCCTCTATGTGCAGAGGAAGACGAATATCTATATATTAAAGCTTTGAGAATCTGTAAATCTGAGTTGATTCCCTGCTGGTGACAGCACCCAGCGCTCTCTCCCGCGTCGGACACAACCTAATGGGTTTACAGTTGTCTGAGTGCTTCTCCGAAGCAAATGAAAGTGCTTAGTTAGGGGACTCGTGAAATGGCATTGTTTGTTCCGGGCACCACCACGAAGCTGGAGGATCATCCTTCCATTATCTACCCTTTGCTTCAGCCGCCCGCAGGTCGAGGGGCTGAAGGAGTCGGGAGATGTTTCCCACCAGCCTGGCCTTTCCATATGGGAGGTGCGGGTGCTGAGGGCAGGAACCACCCCCAGCTGTTTCCATTTTGCCTGGAAGCTCGGGGCTAATTGGGAACAGAAGGGATACCCAGGGGATGGGGAAGAGGGGTCGAGAGAGGGACGGTCTCACCAAGGTAGAGGAGTGACAAATATTTGCTTGTAGCAAGACACGAGTAAAAACAAGAAAGGCTCCAAATGAGAGTTGGGGGGCATTCTGTGCTCGCAGCTCTGGGGGCCAGCAGTGTGGGCTGCTGTGATTAGTCTCCTTGCTGCTTGGCGCAAGACCAATTCCTCTTTTCAATATCAAGTTTCATAAGCGTGGAACAATAACAGATCATTATAAACCCTCTGGGAAGGGCGGGTGGGAGGTGGTGGAGGGTCCCCCCCACACACACCATAAACCCATCTTTTCAGCTCAGGTACATTTTTGCATTGCAAATTGAGAATGGGGAGGGAGGGGCGAGTCTGGGAAACTTGCTGTATTGTTAATCTGTTATTAGGCGAAAGTCTTTTAACACCAGGCTGGGTGCTCAGATGCCTCATTGTGAGTTCAGGACGGAATTATGCATCATGAATAAAAACCGCTGTCAACATGCATTGGTTTCAAAACATTAGAGCATATGGTATGTGATTATCTGTATTGTCAAGTGCAATAAAGTGAATTTGGATATAATAAAGAATGTAATATTTTAGAAATTTGGTAATAAACTGAGGAAAGGATGACAGCTGAGGTTCCTTAAGGCCCCAGACACAAATAAATTGAAGTTACTGGTCTCTGCGGCCGAGTGGCAGACTGGCCACAACATAAGCTGTCTGTGCACTGTGATTTTCAAGTCCGGGGACAAGCTCAGCTGTCTTGTGGTTGCTGACTTTGGGGTACACAGACACGATCTGGCTCCCATTTTGAGAATGGGAGGCAGGGTTGGCTCCTGGTGGAAAGCCAAGCCTTGCCTTTGCACCTGGCTTCCAGGTGTGCCCTCAGGCCCTCCTGGGCCATGAAAAGAGCTATCTGCAGTCAAGGGCAGCGAGCACTGTGCAGAGTGTCAGGACATCCCTGGACCCTTCACCACTCCGTCCCCAGCCCTCTCTGCCCCCACTTCGTCGGTGGAGAAGACGTTACTCCAAACAGTTCCCCCTTAGAGGCAGCATTTCCTGGAGCCCTGATCCCACGGACAAATTATTAAGTCATTTCTGCAAGTCGGTATCTAAGGGAAGCAGATCTCCAGCGAGGCACTAATGTGTCGGCCTCTGAAGCTTTGTGTACACCATCTTCCTTAAACTCTGCAACTCTATGATGTTATGATCCCATTTTATAGATGAGGGAACTGAGGCAGGTGAGCTGTGGACCTGAGGTTACAAGCCCCGTCTGAACGCAGAGCCCAGGCTCCGGCCACTCACAGTCTACAGGTTCTTTTCAGTCACTGTCCACAAATAAAACCCCACATATTAGGTCTTGCCCCTGGAAACCTTTAAATTACTAAGTACCTAGGGCCTTGAAACAGTGTTCCAGGACAAAAAAAAAAAAACCTGGAGCCTGGTCCTTCCTTCCCTTCTCATTGGCCTGACAGAGGCTCGTCTGTCCTCACTAATTTTTGGATTTCCCGTAGCTCTGATTTTTGCTTGTCTCCAGCAAGGGGATCCCACTTGTTGTCTTTCCTAATAGTTTGCTGTGGCCCTGTCCTTCCTTCCTCTGGGAAGATCTGCTGCCCAGCCATAAGCATGACCGCCAAGGCAGCAACCCTGGTCACTTCCTGGCTGAGTGGCTGCTTCCCCTTTCCCGCCCTTGGCTTCCGTTTGGCCGTGGCTTCTAGCTTCCGATCTTGCCTTGGCCCCCAGCTTCCAGGAGGCCTCACCCCACACCGGGCCCCTTCCCTCCACCCTGGCCGGCTGTGGCTCTTCCATTCCTGGCTTCCAGCGCTGGTCTTGCTTGCTGCCCAGCCAGTGGGCTGTTTCATTATTAAGCGTGAAGAATTGGGAGCACCACCATCGGGCCAGGCTAAAGCAATTTGGACGGCTGGGAACAGAGAAGACATTTAGTCCATTTCATGCCTGGATACCTCTGTAATTCCCCGGACAGGGTGGCAAGAAGTTTGAGTAAACCCCTCTGGCCTGAGGATCTTGTGACCAGGTTTCCATTGGAGATGATAGTAAGGTGCGTCCAAACACACGCCCCAGTTGCTTGACTTTGGTACCTCGGGGTAGAGCCCATTAGATCCCATCCCGCCACAGCCCACATTTATCAATAGCTAAAGTATTTTCAAGTCTTAGGGAGTGGCCAACTTATTCCCAGCAATACTGGGTACAAAATCCTCACATAAGAGCTACAACCTTGTGCACACACGATAACGGGAGCTTGCATTATCTCATTTAATCCGCGTGCCAGCCCTGTGAGGTCAGCGTCTTTTATTCCTGTTTTGCAGGAGGGGAAACAGGGTCAGGGAGGTTAATGGCTTGTCTCAAGTCACACGGCCAGTATGCAGCACGAGTAGAATTTCTACCACATCCTTGGATTCAAGACTTGAACTCTCCCAGCCACCACCGCCCGCCCCCACCAGGCTCACTCCTGTGCCTTACAGAAAGCGCTGCTTTCTCTTTCCACCCAAATCCTTCCCACGTGGGCCCTTCTGAGTTGGCACTGAGTGACATCAGATCTTGGTTAGAATCATTTCCTTTAGGAAAACTAGACCTCGAGTCACTGTCTTCTCCTGGCTTTCTCCTCGACGCACTCCCAGAACCTGGGGCTGAGCGTGAACCCCAGGGAGTACTGCTGCCCTTGCTCTGAAGTCCCAGGGTTGCTACCCACCCCCACCCCCCCATCCTGCCAAAGAGCTAGTGAAATTGCATCAAATGCTCCTAATGATCTGTGAATGTATTAATCCTACTTTCTGTTAATTAACAATATGATAAAACCGGCATTTTGTAAGTCAGCGCTTAACACATGTTTTAGCAATTATGTACTTAGTGGTTTGGATTCAGAATGCTAATAGAATAAAATTTTAATGAAGATACAATGCTATGAAAAATTTATTGAGAAGAATTCAGGTACAGCTGCCGTTAACGTGCACGAGGCAGGGGTCTCGGTTGGAAGGGGGAAGCCCCCAAATGCTTTTAAGCCCAGAAGGACCCAGGAGGTTTAGAATGGGCTGTTTCTTGTCTCCCGTGAATTTCTCATCCAAAGGCCCTCCCCTTGGTGTGGGGAGGGGTCCACACCAGCTGGCCTTTGCTGAAGGTACCTACTCCTACCCCGGCCCTAGTTTTAGCAGTCTCTGGCTCAGGGATGACTGCAGAACCAGAGTCCATAACGTAAGGCCCCATCATCTTTCAAAACTAGAGTTTCCAAACTGTCTTAATTGTGACAGAGACACAGAGAGTGAATGCACCCCCAGTATATTATTTAATATTCCATTTATATACGGATACAACTGTTAATATATCACCTACTTATTAAAACCTGCAGAAATAGGAATGTAATAGGATACATTTGCAATGAGCCATATTTAGAATTTTATTTATTAATAATTAAAAGCAATACTTTTGTGAGAACAATGAGATTGAATATGCTGCTTAAAAAAAGATGTTCTCGATTTGACACTTGGTGATCCAGCTCCAAATGTGGGTTTTCAGTGTCATTTATTTTGCTACATGGTTTTCATGCCCAGCCCAACTGAAAACTACACCTCATGAGATACACAGCTCCCAGTGGAAGAAGCACATTCGCCGTGCTGACTAAATCATGATACTAATTTTTCAATCCCATCCTCCAATTATGCAAAGGATTTTGTTGAAATTCAGCTTGTAAATTTCCATCTTCCCTGATGTCAATCAGTTCTTCATGCAGACTAATCAAGTGTTGCATTTTTATATTTTTAACAAATGGGTTCAGAATCCACTGAAACATTTCATTTTTAAAAAAATGAGTCCTTACAGTTCTGTTTCCGGGTTTTAAAAGTATACAGATATAAGAGCTTTTGTGAATGACCCAGTTACATCGTTTTTAGCAACAAAATCACATAACAAGGGAAATATTTCCCAAACTTGGGGTTTCTGAGTGTTTCCTCTGCAGCACGAGGTTTTTCTTCACTCATTCGGCTACTTGCTCCTTGTCCCTTCTGATCAGAACTGGTTTGGGGGCCTGGTGCAGCTGGTGACGTGCCTTGCTAAGGGGGAGAAGAGGATCAGCTGTCATTTTCTTGTAGGTAGCCTGTGCATCTATCATCGTATTATTTCCAATCCACATTTCCTTGTGAATACTTGAAGCCAGGTCACATGATCTATATGTCCTTTTACTGTCACATGTGAACAGCACACAGTCGGTGCCAGCTTTGCCTGCTGCAGGTGAACAGAAAAGGTGCCCCTCTGGCCTCAGCTCCATTGTAGCTTTTCCTCTTTTCCTTTATCAATTTATAAACTGCTGTCTAAGACAAGTGTGTCTCTGACGTGTGGAGATTCGAGGGCCTCAGAATCATTCTATCCATATGTTAAATATTAGTGAAGCCTCAGTTATTTTCAGAAGAAACAAAAATTAAGCATTATGATTTTTTTTCCTTCTCCCAATGTTTCTTGACCCTAACTGTGCATCTGAATCACCTGGGAAGGGGGCAGATTTTTAAACATGCAGGTGCTAGGGTGTTACCCCAGACCTAACTAACTCAATTCTAAGGATGGGGACCTGGACATCAGCCTCATTTAAAAACAAACAAAAAGTTCCTAATTGAGTCTGATGTGAGAATCACTGTTCCAGAGCAATGCTTCTTAAATTTTAATAAACATCACCTGAGGAACTTTAAAAGGACAGATTTGAGTGCAGTAGGTTCAGGTGGGGCCTGAGACCTCTGCATTTGTAGCTCATTTCCAGGGAGTGCTGATGCTCCCGGGTAGAGCACCCCGAGTGGCCACAAACCAGCCAGGCTGCTGCCCGGACCCCTCTGCCTCTCCACTGCCTTTCTCCTCTCCTTGCCCCACGCTTTGGTCTGGGGGGGACCAGGGAGCAGATTTGCAGTCCCTCCCTGCGGAGCTGCTACCCCAGCCAGACTGCCTGGGCTGCTGTTCTCCGCTTCTCAGAGAGATCTGGCCTCCAGATGTTGAAACAGCTCCTTAACAGCCGGAAAAATAAAACTAAATAGGCAGCCCCCACCCCATGGCGAGTGAGCGTGTACGTCTTGTGCAGACCACCCGACAGAGGCACCTGAGGGGCGGCCACCTACCCGCAGGCTGCCATGGGGCTGGCTGGCAGCTCAGCGGCTGGGGGCATGAGATGCCGGCAGAAATGACCCCGTGAGGGGGGCGGAGGGAGAGGCGGGCAGCCAGCCAGGGCTCTGTCAGTTGGGACTATTCTGAAACCATACCTCATAATAAAAGTCATATAATTTGTGGCAGAGCTGAAAACCTGCTTCCAAGCAGTGGTTTTTTGATGGAGTTTTGGAACCTTATCTGCGGCCAGTAACTGTTCCCCGAGAACATGTCAGAGGCAGGCAAGTGGGCATGTTGAGATGGCTGCAGGGAGGCCCCAGGAGTCAGGGTGGCCAGCTCAGGGCACCATGCTCAAAGATCCGTGATTCTCTTGTTGTTTTTTACCAAAATGAATACACAGATGGGTCTTTGTAACTTACAGGATGGGCCAGGAATTTACCCTGTGGCTTGTTTTGCCCCATCCCTCCCCTGAATCTCATTCCCACCACGGTAGCTGGTAAAAGCACTGTAGACCTCTCCATCTCCCCGGCTGATGAATTTTAACGAGTGAGGCTTGGGGTAGAGGCAAAGGTGAGCGAGTGTGGAGAGAGAGGTTGGCACAGGGGAGAGGCCAGAAGTCCCATTTGGTTGGTGGAAGTGGGTAGCTAAGCCCCTTGAGGGTACCTAGCATTTTCAAACAATTGTTCTGGCCGATGAGGTGGATTTTATTATTTCTGTCTCTCAGAAGAGGATACTGAGAGTCAGAGTGGTTAAAGGAAGTCATATGTACCTGGCTCATATCTACCTGGCTTCAAAGTCCAAGCCCTTTTCCCCACCACCTCAGTGGGGGCATTAAGTGAAGTGAAACTCCCTCTTACCTTTCCAGGGTTGCTCCCTACGTGGATGAGACTAGAGGGTGAATGCCAGGAAAGGGGACAGACTTGAAATCCACTCATTGGGACCCTGGCTGGGGGGTACCCACCCAAACACCCACCTCTTTTTAAAGAAGGGCTTCCAGCCAGCATCCGTATCCCCTGAGCCTAGAAAGCCCGGGGGTGGAGAGGCCTGGAAGGCCCGCTCCGGCGTGTGAAGCCCCCGAAGCCACCCAGGCCCTGTGGTTTCCAGAGCAGATGCGGAGGCGGTGCGTCCTCCTGCCCTTGCTCCAGCTGCGCGCTCGACCTCAGCCTCCTCCACCCCGCTGGGCGCACGCTGCGGTCCTGGCACCTTCTGCCGGGGTCCTGATCCGAGCCAGTTGTCTAGCGATTTAATTTGGTGAATTTACCACTGCGTCCCAGAGTTTATATTGGCACTTAACAGCAGTAATATGTGTCTCTCTCGCCAAGAACTGACTATTTTCCCGACCAAGATGGAACACCACGCACAAAAAAATAGGTTTGTGAACTAATCTGCCGCCCTGACAAGTGTCATTCACAGAATCGCTGCTATGGAGCGCACTCGGAATTAAATGAGGTTGGGGTTGTCTGGCCTGGACCACAGGTGCTTTTTGCCTCTCAGTTAACAAGAGTCTGGGATGAGACACCCTTTCCCTGCAGCCGCAGGCACTTTGAAATCGCACCATCAGTATTCATGGCAGATTCCGCTCTTAGAAAAACGGTTTGGGGATAGCGGAGGTCCTGCTCCCTCCGCACCTTCTCTCTTTTTCCTTTCCACTCTGCCTGCCTTTTCTAACCTCCCCCTCCTCCTTCCTGGGTGGGTCTTCAGGGTACCCCATCCCAGTCCTCACTCTTATGTTGGAAAGCTGTGTATACTTGTATAGTGTCACACACTCAGGGAAGTGCCCTCAGCAGTTTACACACACACACACACACACACACACACACACACACGCAGTGCCTGATTCTGCTTTTAATTGCTTTTGCATATGGATTTCCATCAGGTAGCCTTTCAATACCTCTGGGAGTGGAAGCAAGATCTGCCCTTTACACTGTAGTATGAGCGGGCTTCTGAGCTCTGGCTTTGTCCTTGATCTCTTGGGTCTGCCTTGGATGAGGGCTGCCCATGAAAAGGATGTCAGAGGCTTCTTAAAAACATCTTTGGTTTTTCTGTTTCATAGAAGAGGGATCCTGAGAATTCTCTTTCCTATGGAAAGTTCCAGATTCTCTTTGACCCAGTGATCTGCTTGGCTCATCCTAAATTGGGAAACTGAGCATTCAGACATGCATGGGCACCGGAGTTACCAGAAACCTGGATGAAAATGTAGATTACTGCCCGTTAGGAGACAGGCAGAGCCCAGAGAGCTGCACTCTTCACCAGCTCTTCCCCAGCTGAAGGCCCTGCTGCAGGACACACCCAGCACACTTGGGCACACCCCACCTGGGCTTACGGTCCAGGAGAGTTCTAGGAGTGTCCCCGAACGATCCTGAGGTCAGGGTGGACAGTACAGGACAACCTCCTTGTAACCGAAGAAACACTCGCCGGTCCCTGGCGGGCACCTAACTTGTGGAAGGTCTGTCCTCACATTTCAAGGTCAAGTGTTGGCTGGAGCATCCTCCAGCTAAAAAGGAAAGAAAAGCACCTTTCCATTTGAGAAATCGGCTCCCCTCTGGCAAATACCCACCCCCGCAGCTTAATATTAATTTAGGGAATTCAGGCTTGTGCAGCTCCACTGGACTAGATTGGAAATCTGAGAGTGCCATTTCTGTTACCCGAGACCCTGAACATCTGAGATGGCTGCCTCCCCACACTCTCCCACCTCAGCCTCCAAAGGTGGCTGGAGAGGCGCAGGTGTGCGCTGGCGGGCCGAGCCACTCTCCCGCTCCTGATTAGTGGTGTGAGGGAGTAAAGGAGCCCCGTGTCTCTTCACACCCATCGCTGCCCGTCCTGTGCGCACGAGCCGCTTGAGATTCCCCACAGCCCCAGCCTGCTCTGCAAGGCAGAAAGAAATATGACCAGGCAAGTTGAGAAAATAAATTAAACTAAGTGTCAACTTTTCTTGTTTCTCTCCTCATTATTAAGAGATGGAATGGGGCTCGTTTATCAAGCAGGGGAGAAATTAATTGACACGGCTTTAATACCATGATGTCTGGCATGTCTGGTCACATTCCTTCATTTTTTGGGGAAAGGCATTTTATTATAGTTTACAGCAACCAGCTGCCAAACTACGGGCGTAAACGAGGAAGCAGGTGCATGAAGGATGCCATGATGCCACCCGAAGGGGCCGAGATGGGGAGGGGGATGGGGGGGCTCTGAGAGGCGGTGTGGCCTGCTGGCTCCTGCCGAGAGGAAGCCAGGGGTGGGAGGAGAGGGGCGTCTGCAGGCCCCATTCCAGGCTTATTTGGCCACTGCAGGGGTGGGAGGTAGCAAACATCTGCCTCCAGTGGCTTCTGGACCTGAAGTCTTTGTCCTGACCAGCTCTGTTCAGCCCCTGTGCTGAGTCCCGGGCAGAGCAGGGGTCAGCCTGCCCGCCCCTGTTCTTAATAAGGCTAGAGAAATGAGAGGTTCATTTTATCCCCTGAGGCTGCTGACTCACTGGGGGGTCAGTGTGCTGCCGACATCTTGGGTACCCTGGCCCCACTTCTGTGGTTGGGGTCCAGAAGGCTTCAGAGATGTCCCTCAGCCCACGTCCAGTCGGGTCAGACTGACCAAGGAGATACCTCCATTGTTTTCTCTGTGAACATCTTTGTTACTTTACATTTCTCTGCAAAGACTCAGGTCCGTGCCCCCCACCCCATCCCACCCCCTGCCTTTCTCCTTGAGCAGTCAGGCAGCCCAGCAAGCAGCGTGTCCCTGGGATGGCCTCTCTTGTTGGGTTGCTGGGACGAGGGGCTCTTCCCCACTCCATAAATGTTCTGGCAGGGAAGACTGGAGGGCAGGGTGCAGGACACATTTGTGATAGTTCACCTCACATGAAGAAGGGCACTCGGTGGGGAGGACCCAGGGTCCACCTGGGCCGCTGTCCTTCATCCTTAACTTCATGGATGGGGAGGGCGTAGTGGGGACTGAGTTCAGAATAACTGCTTAACAAGTACAGAGGGGCTTCCCTTTGTGACATTATCAAGCAGAATGCGGACTGAGAGTGAACAGCCACCCCTGGGTGCCAGGCCTGAGCGGTGACTGAAGGAATCCAGTCCCTGATTGTGGGAAATGACTCTCCTGCCCTCTGAAGTGCACAGTAGCGTCTAGGTGGGAAAGCAGGCCTAGCCCCCCATCACCCCAGCACATGCCCAAGGCCTCACATCCGAAAATGCCCGGGAAACACTACTGGCAGCTGGAACTGGATTCTCTAAGATGGGGTATTGTCAGAGGCGCTGTAGTCCACCAGGTGGCCCAGAGGAGGTGGGGGCAACCAAGGTGAATGATGCTGGACACACGGCCATCCAGGGGTGGCCTCCGAAGGAGCCTGCAGACTACCATGCCTTGTGGCCCAGCTCACCCCTGCTTCCTTCTCTGGGCCAGATGGCCACCAAATCCACCTTTGAATGTTCTGATCCAAGGATAGACAATCTGCTCCAGAAAAGCAGGGTGTGGATATGAAAGTATGACTCCTGGTCTGGTCTGAGTGGCCACGTCACAGTGGACAAGCCACTGAACTGTGCAGAGCAGTCGAGCACTGTGACAGTGACGGAGCCTGTCTTGCCTCCCCTCCTGCTGGGTTGCCTTGAGGACCAGCTAGGATGAGGGGTGAGAAGCATTTTAAAACCAGAAGATTCTCCCCAGGCCCATACCTGAGAAATTTGTGTGTATGAGGAAGCAACCCACAGATGTCAGTGCTTTCCCAGCCCTGGGTTTCCGGGGAGAGAGGGCGGGTTGCGTGTGTTATAAATATTCCTGCATACTCATACCTTAAATTCCACGTGGGATACTCAGATAGATTTGACAATCGGGGGGTTTTTCTCCCTCCCCTTTTCCCTCCATTACCTAGTGTGTTAAGTCATGCTCGCATTGATTCCCACTGAAGGAGCATCAGGCCTTATCTGATTGCCTATTAGTGTTCATTGACCTATATGATAAGAGAAGAAAATAATTTTTGAGGCTAAGACTTTCCCTCCCTGACCTTAAAAAAAAAAAAAAAAAAAAAAAAAACTTTGTAAGTTAACTATCAGTCATTTCTCCATGACTGTATTTGTTTGGAGCAGGTCATTTTGATTTTTTAAAATATTTATTTATTTTTTTAGTTGTAGTTGGACACAATACCTTTATTTTATTTATTTATATGTGGTGCTGAGGATCGAGCCCAGAGCCTCACACATGCTAGGTGAGCATTCTACCACTGAGCCACAACCCCAGCCCCAGGTCATTTTAATTTTGAGGTATCTTGTTTTCAGATTTATGGTCTCTTCTGGTGTGTGTGTGTGTGTGTGTGTGTACAGGTGCACATGCACTTGCATTTTATAACCTTGTATTGTTCCGATGAATGTTCAGTTTTGTTCATTTGAATAAAAGAGGGAAAAGAGGTTTGACTGTTAAATGCTTATCTCTTAAATAGAGCTTTCTTGTTAGTTTCCAATAATAGCTTCATTCAGGAGAATGCTAGAATTTTGTTTTTAAATGGCCCTTGTCAACTGCTATCCTACTTATGTGTGTTCTGAAATCCCTTTGTACTGGGAATTAACCTCACCACCTTCTTGGCCCCCTGATTCTGCTGGCTCCTGGGGCCCCTTAGCAGTGTGGGGTACAGTTAAAGGTGGGGGCTTCCGGAGAGGCTGGGCAGGTGCCATTTGCTGCATGGGTCTGTTTGGCCCTGACACCTGCCCCTCTGTGTCATCAGTCTCTGGAGCACCTCTCTCTTCTTAGTGGTGGCTTTCAAGAGTTAAATACCTAGGGTGAGGGCCTCTGGCTCCAGGGTGGTGTCTCAGCACCAAAGGAGAAGAGAAATGGAGCAGGCAGTATTCACAGACTCCCCAAAGGGCCCCAGTGGAGTGTGAGCCCCTGTGGATGCTCACAGATCAGAGTCCTCACCCTGATCAGTCCAGACCCCAGGCTGTGCCTGCTTTGAGAGGCCCAGAGAGGCCAAGGGACTCTCCAGGGGGCCTAGTTCATCTGGCCCTTGCTTTTGAGCAAGGATAACTTGTGTTTCTTTGTTCTGGCTACTGTGCCTTAGTTTGATGGGCCTTCAGAAGATTCCATTTCTGATTCTCTTTGGGGAGAGTGGCAGGTGATCATCACTCAATTGTCAACGCCTGCCCACTGCCCACCCCCCACATCCAAGGCCTGTGTTGAACCCGTGCAGCGGTTTGTTCAGAAGAGCCTGAAAAACAGTGTGAACTGAGCCAGACGCAGAAGAACAGATACCGTATGATTGAACACATACGAGGTGTCTGGAATAGGTGAAGGTTACCAGGAGCTGGGAGAGGGAGATAGGGAGCTATTTGTCAGGGGGGAGGGGTAGCATACCAGGGATTGAACTCAGGGGGCACTCAACCACTGAGCCCCATCCCCAGCCCTATTTTGTATTTTATTTAGAGACAGGGTCTCACTGAGTTGCGTAGCGCCTCACGGTTGCTGAGGCTGGCTTTGAACTCATGATCCTCCTGTCTCAGCTTCCCAAGCCACTGGGATTACAGGCGTGCACCACCACACCCAGTGAGCTATTATTTAATGGGGGCAGAGTTTCAGTTTGGGATGGTGAAACAGGTTGAGGGATGGGCGGTGGTGGCCGCTGCCTTCATTCTACCCTTAACATGGTTAAGATGGTAAATTTTATGTTACGTCTGTTTTAACGCCATAAAAATTTTATCTCAAAGAAGAAAAAAGACTAACACCAAACATGAGTTTTCTCACCACCCACCCACCCCTCCCAAATTTCTGACCCCATTGTTTTTTGTCCTCCACTCCTCAGTTTAATTTGTTTGGAGGTTGTTTGCTACTGAGTTACTAATTCATTGGAAATGATAATACACCTGTGAAATAAAAATGATTATACGTTAAGGAATAACACTTATTGATAATTAAGTGTTTCATTGCTTCCTTGCTTCCCCAAATGGAATAAATAAATATTTTCGACATAATCAAGTTTGTTTTCTCCCTTCAGACCTTACAGATAGGGATGTTGAGATGATATAGATCTTTTAAATCCCACGGACGAGTCTTGACATCACTGAATTGTTCTGCATCGAGGGCGGATGGGCCTGAAATCCAGGCTTTCGCCTTTAGTCAGGAGAATCATTTTTGTGATATTCACAAAAATTTGAGTCGTGTGGGGCTGGGGAAGGGACGGGCGGGGGGAGTATGGGAGTCAGAACCTGAAATTCTGGGAGGAGGCCTGTGCCCGTCCCCATAGCTTTCTGCACTTTAGTTCCTGTCCCTCTGCTCGGCTGCCCTCCCTCCTATCTGGGCGTGGTAGCACAGAGGAGGAAGTTTGGCAGCAAAGAGTTCTAAACTGTAGGTGCTTGGGGTCCCGTGCTTTGCACAGTAGGCCGGGAAGGAGTTGGATGGAGCACAGATGCAGCATCCAGGGCAGGGAGCTCGGTCTTGGGCCCCATGGTGGCCTGACAAACCTGGCCTCTCTCCCAGGGTCAAGTGTGTTTCAGGCCCGGCTGTCCTCTGGCCTGCAGAGTGGTGTCTTTCTCCGGCCCTGACTTCATTTTCTGTCCCCATCACACATCCACACGCCTGCCTTCTGTCCAGAGCGGCATAATTGGTGGGTCAGCTGGAGGGGGTGGCACATGGCCTGCCTCTTTGGGGGCAGCTGAAACCTGTAACCTCACCGCTCTAGGGTTCTGTGGCTGCCATAACAAATGACCACTTGTGGCTCAAAAGAGAGAAATAGATTCTCACAGTTCTGGAGGTTGAGGCTGTCCTCCCTCCAAAAACTGTGGGAGACCATCTCTCCTGGCCTCTTCTGGTGTCTGGTGGCTCCAGCTCTTTCTGAGTCTGTGGCTGCATCACCCCATTCTGGCCTACGTCTGCCTTCACACACCCTTCTTCTCTGAGTCTCAAATCTCCCTCTCCTGTCTCTTGTGAGAACATCTGTCATTTAAATTAGGGTCCACCCTAAATCCAGGATAATCTCTTCTAGGGATTCTTAACTTAGTTACATTTGCAAGAATCCTTTTTCCAAGTAAGGTCACATTCGTGCTTGCCAGGGATTAGGACATGGATCTCTATCTGGAGGGCTGCATTCCAGCCTCTGCACTCACCTTGATTAGCAGTGAGATCCCTGAAAAACTGGTCCACTTGGGCTTGTTTTATTTGCAAGGTACCTGGGTTTGGGACTAGGCCAGAGGGGTGGCTTTCAAAGACAGATGCGGCCCATGGGCTAGAAGTGAGGGACACATCAGAAAGTGAGGTCCATCCTAGGAAAGGCTTTCTCCGAGGGATGCTCTGACTCAAGTTTGCTGGGTTGTTTTGTTGAAGTTGTTTCCAGTACTGGGGATTGAACCCAGGCTGCTCTCCCACTGAGCTATGCCCCCAGCGCTTTTATTTTTCATTTTGAAACAGGGTCTTGGTAAATTGCCCAGGCTAGCCTCGAACTTGTGATCCCCCTGCCTCGGCTTCCCGAGTTGGCTGGGGTTACAGGCGTGCAACACAGCACCCGGCTTGAAGCGAGCCTTTTAAAGAGTGAACTGCTCAAGAAGAATCGTGTTGCTCTGTGTGTCCTCAACAGCACTTGGCACAGAAGTGGGCCAGGTAGTGCAGGAGGAGGAAGGCTCCATCCGTTTGAAGGCAAAGCAGTGACTCACGTGGATTGGCAAGACACCCTGTCCCTGGAGGCATAGAAATGGTTCCGTCAGCCATTCACTCAGCACAGTGTGTGTTTGTTAGGGGCCTGGGACTCAAGAAGAGGCACCAGCCCTGCCCTTGCCTTTCACCCCTTCTCCTAGGGCTAGTTAGGATCTGAGCTCCAGGAGGAAGGGGCTTAACCAAAGAGATGCAGGGAAGGGCACCCTCCCTGGGTGGGACTTCTAACCTGATGGTCTTTAGGCCCTTACCACCCAGTTTTCCTAAAACAAACCCCGGGAGGGGGAGCTGAGCATTGTTCAGAACCTTCGAAGGAGGCAGGGGAACAGACACACCAGAGCAAAAGAAATGCTGTGGGCGCTGCCTCTGGGTGTGGGGCGTATCCAAAGGCCAAGGAAAACTGCCCAGAGAGGGGAACCAACAGCAGCACTGTGGCTTTCTCTCCAGGGACCTGGTTGAGGAGGGCAGTGGTCGTGAACCTGGAGAAAGGTTCATTTCACACAATCCCATTGTGTATCTCCTGCCTGCTTCAGACCTCAGAGGTAGCTGAGGACCCACGTTTTACCAGTGATACTGGGTGAAACTTGTCCTCTTTGAGCCCCTATAGCAAATGCCTGTGTCCTCCTTATGGAAGGTCAGATGTCCATCTTGTGTGTGACATGAGCTGGGCTGTGTGCCCTGGGAGCACTGGCCCAGTGTTTGGTGGGTGGTGACCACTGGCACACACTGAAGGTCTTGATTACCTTTGGGTGGTGGTCCCAGCTTTCTGTTTTACTGGAGGTTGTTTGAGAGCAGAGAGTGCTCATCTTTTCCTGAAGAATCTTGACGAGTCTGCAGGAGCTGTGTGTAAGTGCTCTGTGTATCAGCACCTCGTATTCCTGACAGAGTGTGGTGGAGTTGGATATGTGAGCCAGAAGGGACTTGGGAGAGGCCTTCTCCACCTTGGGTACCAGGTTGAATGGGAAGCATCTGTTTTTCTTGTGGATAGAAAGCACTATGAGCATAATACAAAAAGTCATACTGATTTTTTTTTTCTTCCTGTTTGGTGTGTCCAGCATTGCATTCAGCCAGATTTGGAACCTTGGAGGACAATGTGTCTTGTGGGGGCTGCTATATGAGAGGACCCCGGCTTACGAATAGCAGGAGTTTCCTAGTAGTTCTAGAGGCTGGAACTCCAAGGTCAGGGACCAGCATGGCTGGTTCTGGTGAGGGCTCACTTCCTGGCTTACAGAAGACCAATCTCTTGAGCCTCCCTTGGCAGACAGAAAGCTAGCTCCCTCATGGCTTTTGATAAGGACACTAAGCTTCTTTGTGAGGGCTCCATCCTCATGTCCTTATGATGGAATCAATTGGCAAAGGCCCCACCTCCTGACAGTGTGGCACTGGGAAGTAGGACTTCAGCATATGGACCAGGGGATAGGGAGGGACAGGCATATGGACAACAGCACATTCAGTCCCTAGCAGGGAGTTGAATGTGAGGGCACCCCGTGTCCAGTCCCACCACCTAAATTTGCAGGTGCATAATGTGAGGCTCAGAGGGGAAGGGGCTCTCCAGGTTATCCAGAGACAGGATGCACAGTCGCAGCTGGAACCCAGGCCCCCTGGCTCCCTAGTGCGTCTGCACCTCTGCCTGGTTCCCTTCCCCATGTTGGTGCCGGCACTGCGCATGTTCCATCCCATGCAGGGCGCGCCCCTGCGTGCGGGTCTGTGTGGGACCGCGGTGCTTACTGAGTCGGGTCACAGCTGGGGCTGCATGCAGGAAAAGCGGTCGGGGGTGGGAAGAGAAGAAAGGAAGGGGCAGGAGGGTGGAGAGAGACACTCAGGATGCTGAGCCGTGGTCGCCTGCCAAAATTCTTCAGTGCAGCTTGTCTAGCAAAGCCGGTCTCCAGCCGAGTAAATACAGTGGATAGCTGACGGCTGACAGCAGGCATCAAACAGCCTTAAACTGCCCCAAATCCGCAGCGCTTTTGAAGCGGCAGTAGAAAAAGGATGCCTGCGCAGAACAGAGGCCTGCAACTTTTAATAGTTTCTTCCAGGCCTCAGGATGTCCTGATGAGGTATTAGAGGAAGTAATTCAGGAAGAAAAGGACAAATAACCGCCTCCGTCTGGAGGCCGACCCGAGGGCTGACCATTCCAGCTCCCGGAAAGGGCCAGCGTGGCCCCGCAGTGATCCGCGAGGCTGCCGTTCACCCACCCGCCTGCCTCTGCGCACAGAGCCGCAGGGCTCTGACCCCCGTAAATAACAGACAAGTCAATTTCTTGTTTGCTTCGGGGCAAATGTAAACCACACAGTGCCCGCTGCATGTGGGTGAAATCATTAACTTTTCCTCGCTGTTGGAAGGGAGCTGGGTACAAATTAGAATCCTTGCCTGGACTTCAAGGTCGTCCCAGGGACCCCGCCCACCCAGACCCCTGAGTCAGGAGCCTGTCCTGACTGCAGGCTGTCAAGAGAAACCCCCCGGGAGGGCCTGCCCAGCCCAACTCACCCCACCTCTCTTGTTTTCTCTCTTCCTTTTTTTTCCCTTCAGGGTTTGGCTTCGTCACTTTTGAGAATGAAGATGTTGTGGAGAAAGTCTGTGAGATTCATTTCCATGAAATCAATAATAAAATGGTAAGTCTGGGGGGTTTGCTGTGATATGGGACACCCCTTCCCCAGCGCACACCGCTGGCCACCTGGCTGCACCCCACATCGTGTGCAGGCTAGGCAGGGGTGGGCACAAGAACTGGCTAGAGTCTCAGGATTCAGCTCTGTGCGCGATGGCAGTGGTTTAGCACAGGGATGGATGGGCTCTTCTATAAAGGGCCAAATGGTGTTTTCAGCTCTGCAGCCACACAGCCGACTCTTGGAACTAATCACCCCTGAGTCATGGCACAGAAGCATCCATCGGCTGTATATCCCGTGAATAAGTAGAGCTGTGTTTCAATAAAGCTTTGTTTATAGATTTGGGTTTCATGGAAGTTTCCCGTGTTGCCGTTTTATCTATTTATTTACTTATTCTTTATGTGTACATGGTGCTGGGGATTGATCCCCTGCCTCACATATGCTAGGCAAGTTCTCTACCACTGATCTACATCCCCAGCCCACAAAATACTATTTTTTTTTTAACCATTTAAAAACATAGAAACCATTATTGACTCTTGGGCCTTGCAAGGACAGACAGGGGCACTGGATGTGGCCTGTGAGTTGTAGTTGGCTGAACCTGGTTTACAATGTGCTTTCCACGCTAGTCTGTGGATAGGAAGTTTACCAAACTAGTTCTCTTTGGGCCCAGCTGGGTAATTAACACCCCCTCCCCTGGTGGTCAATTAGACTGTGTCTGCCTTCAGGACCAGCTGCTTCCCTCCTTCCCTCTGGCTCTTTGAAGTTCCTTTTCCTGCCTCAGCTGCCTCTGGAGGAGGGGGGAGGTTGGACTATGGGATCTGGGGAGCCAAGTAGGCCTCCCAGAGAAGTGGCCACCAGAGGGCGCCATGCCATGCAGTGTGTGCCTATTTGCTATCTCAGGCTCCTCTCTTTAAGTTGGGTAGGGGGTGAGAAACCCCTTCTTTGTTGGTTCTGGAACAAAATGGGAGCTCCAGAAGGTGTTTCTGGAGCCATCCGCAAGTTCTCTGGTGCACCAGCATTTTGGTTGGCTAGCAAAGCTTCCAACCCTAAGAGAAGAGGGAGGGCAAATTCATGTTTCAGTCTCCGCTGTAACTTTGATATTTTCTCCCTTTTGTCAAAACATTCCTTGCTTCTGAAACATACATTTAGATATGCGTTGTATATTGGTCTGATGTGTGTTCACCAACTTTAAATTCAATAATAGAGCTTTTAGTGTGGATAAGATCAAAGCAATCTGCTTAGCATGTGGTGCTACAGGCCTGATTCAATATTTGACTTGCTAATTTTTTCCCAGGGCACTAAAATAATATTGTTCATATTGTTCCTAGCCATCATATGCATCTGAAATGAAAATACTCTTTCTTTGCATACTGCATGTTGGAGATGTCAGTGCATGCTTTAAAACAGGACGGAGGAGATAATACCACTGGTCCCTTTGTAGGCTTTGTCCCTCAGATGCCATTGCCTTTCCATGGTACCTTTCTCTCTCACTAGGTCACTATTTGCTGTTTTTAAAACTAGAGAGACAGAGGACTTAAACCTGTGTGCAGTGCCTGACAGGCTCCGCTGAAGGCTGCCTGGGCAGCAGGGAATAGAAGGAGCAGCGGAGAGTGCAGGCAGATGCCCTTCCTGTCCTGCCAGGACTTCACGGTTCATCGGGAAAGGCCCAGTGCAGGAAGAACAGCTCTGTGTGCCACCTGGAATGCAAATACAGCCTTTGACTATTGACAGGCTTGGAAATGAGCCTGAGACCCAGACAGGGAAGGACTTTATCCTCCTCACTGTTCCAGTGGAGAAACTGAGGCCCCAGCTGCCCAGAGAGTGCAGGACCATAGGTCTTGAGTTTTAGTGTGATAAACTGTACAGTTGTCTGAGTGTGGGGTGAAAGGCAAACCCTAGGTGACCAAGAGAAGCCAGAGAAGTTTGTGGCCATTTCTTTTCCACCCACATTAAGTGACTCTTCCACTCAGGTGGGTGTTAACTTTGACAGGTGCGAGTAACTGGTGAGTCTGGTGTAAAAGTTTCTGTCTTCTTTTGAATCTGGGGCTAGTACATGCTCTTTAAGAGGTAAGCCAAAACTGGAAGTAGACAAAGAGGAGGAAGCAGGGCAGAGAGACTAGGATCCCGTTGCCCAGCCCAGCCCCACCAACTATGGGCCCCAAGAGGGGGAATTTAGAGGTAGGTGACTGGACATAAATAAAGCAGGGCTGGCAACAGTGCCACCTCTTTGGGTCATTGGAGGCTGGAGATGCTATGAACATAGAGTTTTGCACACAGCCTGTCTCAGGGCACAGGCTTGATGAACATGAGCTCTTGCCATCGTCCCGGTCACCTGTCTCTGAAAGATCTTCCTCCAGCCAGCACCCCCTCCTCTGAAAAAGGGTGGGATTGAAAGGGGATTGGTAGAGGAGCCTGCATCCTGAGTTGCTTTGAATTCTCTACTGAGACCCAAAGAAAGGAAATGCATTTATACTGTTCTATGGACAGAATTCAAATGAGAGATCCAGAAAGGCAGAGAACTCGGAGACCACCAGCTAGAAGCCCTGGTGGCTGCTGGAATGCTCGTAGTGTGTTTGGTACACTGGAAGGTGTGTGACACTGGAAAGGCCAGTCTCTTACAGCCCTCGCTATCTCCCTGGGTCTCAGAGGAGCTGGTAGGTGGCTGTGCCCCTCTCAGCATCCTGCAGTGGAGGGTATTCTCATATTCCTACTAGGGGAGGTCTCATTGTTGATGAGTCACAGAGGTTGGACTTGAATCCAGATCTTTAATTCAATCATGTGTGCCCAGCACTTGGTAGACGATGAGTAACTGTGGAATGATTAAGGGACTCAGTGAGAGTTCACATGACAGTGAGGCACGTCATAGCTACTGAAGCCATTTCCAGGCTAATTCAGTTGATAAGCCTCCCAGGCATTTTTAAAACGCAGGGCCTTTCTGTACCATCCAACCAACCAGAGCAGGCCCTAGTGCTCCTGCTTGCTGAGGCCCAGAATAGCTGTCTTCCGGAAGCTGGGATCATAAGACTTCATCCCCTTACTCCCTGTGCCGGCCTCAAGAAGGTGTGTGGTCTCCAGGATGGGGCAGGGGGACGTCCAGAAAGACCCAACATGTTACCTACTCACACAGATAGCTAATTTTCGAGTACAGGTGATATACTCTGCTCAACACTTGCTTTACGTATCTTATTTGATGATCATGTCCATTCTGATGTAGTCATTACCCCCATTTTACAGATAGGGAAGGCAAGGCAGAGAGAGATTGCAAGCTCACACAGTCAGTAATTGGCAGCCCCAGAATTCAGGGCCTGAAAGCCGTACTCCAGAGCTCAAGTGTGTATTGCAAGGCCATACTTCATCTCTGGGCTGAAGGAGACTTTAAAGTTCCTCTTGTTGGCCTCTGGGCCTCCCATGGCCAGTCAGTGTCCTTTCCTTTCCTCCTCAGCCATATTATGGCCCATGTTTTTCCTTGATCATCTAGAAGAAGGGCAGAGGAGACAAGCTCCCTTGGGGCCAGATTCCTGGCTAGGGAGAAGGGCCAAGTTGGGGGCTTAAGGGGTCTCAGCCAGCCACAGATCTCCCAGCCTCTTCCTCCACTGGCACAGAGTTGCAAGTGGCAAGGGACAGGGGTGGGAAGCTACCTGCCACCTGAGCTCAAGGCCCAACCCTGCGAGAGTGAGACTCAGCCCCAGCCAGAGGGAAATGCAAATGTGGCTCTTTATCAATAAACAGGCACAAATGCACTCATGGAGCCATGCTCTGAGAGCGGTCCTCTCTGGCCACTCCGTGAGCCCCCATTGCGGGTGCAGCTAATAATGCCTCCCGCCGTTTCCCCCTGATTGAAACAGCCCCTGAGCAGCAGGGACACTTGCTTGATTAGTCGCCAGAGCCCAGCCTTCAGTCAGCTGCAGGGAGGGAGGTGGGAATTGACAAAGAGCCGGTCCAGGTTTCCTCAGAGGCCTGGCACGGCCTTCCCCAAAAGGATGTCAGGGAGGTACCTGGGTAGAGCCTTCCAGACTTGGCTCAGCAGAAGGGATGAGTGTGTACGAGCCATGCCCTCTCCTGTCTGTCCTCACAGCATCCTGAGTAGGGGTCCTGTTCCCCCTTACTGTGGGACACGAGAGCTCAGAGCGAAGAAGGGACTGCCACAGTGGGACAGTTCTGAGTGTCAGTGCTAGATCTGAACCCATGCCAGTCTGGCTCCAGACTCTGCTCTTCCCGCTCTACCCTGCTGCCATCTTGGCAAACCTGATATTTAAAAAATCTGGGTTGATACAACTGACGATGAGGAAGAGATTTTATTCACTTCGTAGAAGGGCTATTACAGGATACCTTTAGTCCTTTTTCTTATTCCTTTAAGGTGGTCAGGTTTACAGAAATTTGCTAAGCAACTGGTGGGTACAGCTAGTTTGGTGGCCCATTGTCTTTAAATGAAAGGAGACCTGGCCCTGGTGGTCAGCAGGTGGACATGTCCCAGCAGTTTGGCAGCCTCTGGAAGCTGGCCTGGGCCCACCCAGACCCCTGAGTCAGGAGCTGCACACTGACAAGCCCCTGGTGATTTGTGTGCACATTAAAGTCTGAGAAGCGCCAGGCGAGGATCGTTGCTAATGATGGATAACGTGGGAGCTGTGGGTAATAAATCGTTCATCCAGCGTCAGAAAGAAGGTAGCTGGGAGGGAGGGGAGTGTGGAGCTGGGGCAAGCCTGGCCTCGCTGGGCCTGGCACTGGATCCCCAGGCCTGTCTAGTGCTCTGAGCATCGCCGACGTATGAGGCACAGCTGTAGGCTGGCTTCCTGATAAAGTGCCCGTGTCCTTGTCCCCTCGTTGGGACCTGCTGGGTCATGTAGAGGCACTGAGAAGTTTGGAACCCAAGACTGAATCTGGTTATTCTGTGACCACCACTGAGTCCCCAATGTGTCTGCATCTGGTTCCTTTTCTGCAAAATTGTGAACACAGAATTGCTGCCTGTTATAGCTCCTCTAAGGCCTTGATTCAGGTCCTGTCTCGCCTGCTCGGTTGCTGCATCTATAATCTGGAAGGCTTGGGAGAGTCAGGCGTGCTGAAAACCACTTGGTAACAGCAAGTGACCTCCACTTGGCCTAAGCCAGGGGCCAGCAGACTTTCTGTAAAGGGCCAGATAGTAAATATTTGAGACTTTTGAGTGCCATATGCTCCCTGCACAGCTATTCAGCTCTGCCATTGTAACCAAACAGAACCACAGACAATATGCAAATGAGCAGGCGTGGCTGCCTTCAAATAAAACCTTATTTACAAAAACAGGCGACAGCCAGCCCAATTTGGCCTGCTGGCCATGGTTTGCAACTCTGGGCCTAAACCAATCAAGCAGGAAGCCAGCCAGTTTCGGGGGCTGCTTGTCTCCAGGGGCCAGGTTCACTATTGAATAGTGTTTTATTAGACAGAGGCAAAGAAAAGAGGGGAACCCCAGACAGACATCGGGGCTTGGGATAGCAGCCTGTGGGAAGCTCAGTGCCTTGATTCTTAGGGCCCCCCTAAGCTCTGAGCAGGAGGAAGTACAGCACAGGGGTGCTGCCACCTGAGAGGCCTTGCTGCACAGAGTGCTACAAACCCTCCCACAGTTCACTGCCACTTTGTGACCTTGGGCAAGGTGACTTCCTGTCAGTCAGGCTCTCTACAGAAAGGGACATTGTTACTGCCTGGCTCAGAGAGTGCGGTGACTTAGGGCCTGTAAAGGGTTTGGAACAGCCAGGCCACAGCACCCTCCACCAAAGGGGTAGATGTTTAGTGTGGTCACCTTGGTTCTCAGAATCATCCTGAGTGGACCTATATGGAATCCCTGGGAGGGAGGGTGAGAGGGAGGTGCTTGTCAGGTAAGAAGTGAGTATCGTGCAGGGCTGGTCTCAAGTACCCCAATTGGAGGGTGCACTGTCAGTGCCTCTGAGCAGAACAGAAGCACCCTGAGATGAGACCTTCTCGATCCCAGCAAGCTGAGTCAGACTTTTCAGCCACATCCTCCTTTGGGGAAGTTCCAGAGAAAGCACTTCCAGGAGCGAAGTCTGGGGAGATCTCAGGCCTGCCCTCTTCTGCTCAGGGCACACCTTGGGACTGGGCCTCAGACGGGGCTCTGGAGAGGGAGGACCAAGAGGATGAGCAAGGAGAGTCCGGAGCTGGCCTGTGGGTCTCAGGACTACGGTGCTGGGAAGAAGGAGGGGTCATCCCAGGCCAGGTGGGCATGAGGGCCTCAGCCCCTGGCAGAGTGCAGGGTGACTGGGCTCCCACCAGCGCTCCTCCGCATCCCGGAAGACCCAAGAACTCTGTTGGGAATCAGCCCCACAGCGGTGGGGGTGTGTGTGATGTGGGTGGGATTAACTGGGCTTCTGTGTTCACCCTCCTGTTTGTAGCATGGCTCTCACTCGTGAGCTAATTTTAACCATCCATTCTGCTTCTGTTGCCATTTATAAAATGAGAATGTCAAATGCAATATTAAACAAGCAGGATGAAGGCAGAAAAGGAAATGCCAGAGAGGCATTTAATAAATGAATCCCGTGTTTATGTGGGAGAGGGAGAGATCCTGCGCCCACGCGTCACACACGCATGCAGGCGCGGACTGTTTGTGTACAGGCGGAGTTAATGGGAGCAGAGTGATTTGTGTGTTGGGGCCCTTGGAGGGGAGGGATGGAGGGAGCTGGGTGGAGGGGGTCAGGGCTTGTTGCTCTTTAGGCAGAAGTCACTTGGCCTGCAGGGAGGGGGCGCCCAGGTGTGAGTCCTGGCCAAGTCAACACAGAGAAAGCCATGGTGGGTGGGTGTCCTGCGCCTCTGGATTTTTGCACACTTGACGCCACTAGCTGCCCAGGTCCAGGATTGTGAGGGGAGACCAGAGAGACCATTGGAGGGGCTCTCCTTTCTCTTCTGCCCTTCCTGATAGCTTAGGACTTTTATTCCAGATTCTTACTTAAATCTCTCCTTACAGCTGCTGCACCTGACATCCAGGGAGGGTCGCGCCTGATGCTTAAGTTCTCTCTCTTTTAAATAATTGGGTGAGGCTCTCCTGGCAGGGTCTCCGGCAAAGCCCACCATGGGCTGGAGTAGACGCCCACTTCCTCTCCTGGCAGGATTTGGGCACCTGCTGGAGGCTGAAATTTCTTTTCACTTTGAAACGCCCTTGCAGGTGCCCAGGAATAGAGAACAGCTGCTGCTGCCACCGTCAGCTTTTTCCCAAAATACTGCAGCCTGCAAGGCTCCCTTAGCACACCTTGCTGATGCATGGTGTGGGGTCTACCTGGCTGGCAGGTGGGGGAGGTTAGGACAAGGGCTGGCCATGGGGGAGGGGCAGCTGCTCTCCTTTTCACTCCTGTCTCTTGGATTTGCATGAACACCTGAGCTGGCATTATCTCCCTCAGAGAGACTCACCTGGGCTCTGTGTGGAGCAGGGTCAGGGATGTCTCAGCCAACTTGGTGCAGGGCAAGCACTGTGTAGGCCCAGCTCCGACAGCCCCGTGGGGTAGGCACTACTGTCACTCTCACTTACAGATGAGAACGCTGAGTGCAGAGAGAGAAGTTAGCTGCTCTTAGTTCAGGGAGGTGGCAGGTGCAGCAGAGAGTTAGAGCTGGGAGACTTGGCCACTGGGAGACACTGCTTCATGATGGACGAGGCCCCTGCTTGCCCTCCAATCGGGGCAGGGTGGAGGGGGATGCAATTAGTGGGGGGTCTTGGATGGTGTTGGGGACCAGCTCCTCTCTACCTATTGCCAAACTCTGAGCACCCCCCAGGGAAGAGCCACATCCCCAATGTTCCCATCTGTGTCTACACCCAGCCTGCCTGCCTGGTAAATAGTAGGTGCTTAATATTATTGGTTTATGACCTACTTCACTTTGCCATCACTGATTTTAATAAAACACTGAGCAGAGGAAACAGTGGATGAAATTAATTCCATAAGTGGTGAAGAAATTAATTCTGGAAGCTGGAGTCCGGGACGGTTTTGTGGGAGAAATAGCATCCAGTTGAGCCTGGAGGCTGGGGAAACAGGGGCGGG
>NW_025999880.1:5416379-5477847 GCF_001458135.2 Marmota marmota marmota | reverse complement strand
GGGGGGGGGGGATGAGAGGGCAGGACCCAGAAGAGGGAGCAGAGATTTTGAAGTTGGGGACCTGCATTTGAATCCTGGATTTGCCTGTGACTGTGGGCAGGTCACTCCGCCAAGCCTCGTTTCCTTGTCAACAAGGGGACTAATGATGAGGAAATCAGTGCAGCGAGGGAACAGAGAGTAGGAGACGTCCCTTGAGGACCCTGTGTGCCTGTCCCTGTGCTTGATAGCCATCGTGTGTGTGTGTGTGTGTGTGTGTAAGATAACCTGTGAAGCTCTCTGGCATGCTACTACATACGTACACACGCACACAGGGATGTTGTGAAGTAGCACGTGGGTGGGGCGCAACAAACTCTGCTCCTTCCTCCCCAGAGGGATCCTTCTGAGTCAAGATCCTAAATCCCACAGGACTCCTGGTGCTTGTCACTAGTGGGTCCCCGCTATTTGTGACAGGTATGTGTCCTCTGAAGACAGATGTTCTTGCTGGCCGCCGCCACCTCCTATGCTGGCATTTCCATTGCTGTGTGCACAGTAACCTCCACAGACTCCGGGGTCCATTCCCACCAGGGGCTTTGGTGCTTGGTCTAGTGCTGGTCTCACAGTGCCTTGCTTGCCTGGGGAGAGAGAAGAGGGACAGAACACAGAACTGTCTTGTGCTCACCTTCCAGTGTCACCAGAGCCAGCTGGGAAGCCCAGCTGAGCTTGCAGAGGGCAGAAGGGCTGGTGCCATGGGAGAGGTTCTGCAGAATGGTTAAATGTCCTTCCCCTGCCGGATTCCAGGGCCAGGGCTTCTCAGCGTAGCTGTCAGGATTTTCAGGAGTGAACTCACCGTCCCTCACCCTAACCAATGACTTTGTCTCAAGGCCTTGCCCTTCCCAAGCCCTGTACTCACCTGGTTGTGAACCTATCCTGCCTCTGGCCCTGGGTGAGAAGAGAATCTTTTGGATTTGGAACATTGTGAGAGATATTAGGACTGAGAAGAGGTGACCTAACTCTGAAAGCCACACGGAGAGTAGTGACCAATATGTATCTCAAGCAGGAGTACCATGTGCAAAGAAGAAAGCCTCAGGTCCTGCCTTCCTTACTTCCCCAGGCCCTCTGTGCCTTTCCTGGGGGGACATGTCTGTGCACGTGCCACCACTCACATGGCTGCTCCGTACTCGCCTCTGCTGCTGGCCTGACCAGCATCCTGGTTGAGACCTGAGCAGCTGTATGTGCCCATTAACTGTTCTGGTTAATGGCTTTGCTGTTGTCATCTTGAAACTCTTAGCAGTTGTTGAACCAGGGTCCCCTCATCTCCTGTAGCGTTCTGTAGCTGGCCCTGCTCCGGGTGCGCTCTAGGCCAGGCACAGTGCCGGCCCACCCTGGTGGAGCGAAGGCTGGTTCAAGGAGCTCACCTTGGGCGTGACTTCCTGGCTCTGCAAGTTCCCTGAAGGCAGATCTCTGAATCTTGGTAATGAACCTGTAAGAGCCCCACAAAGAATCTTGCTTTCCGAGGGGTCTCAGAGATGGACAAGCAGGGCAAGAGGGAGTAACGGGGAAGAAAAGGGGCCGAGGCTGCCAAGAGGCTGGTGGGCAGATGGCAGTGTGTGGTCTCGGGACGCGAGGCTGGCACACTGCTGCCTCTGACTTTGGACTCTAGTCAAGGTCCCGAGTTTTTGCACTTGGGTGTCTTCTCCTCTTCCCTTCCCCATCTCCTTGGACTGAGCTAAAGATCTAATGGCCAGAGGAGATCTCAGTCAACACAGGGCTTCAGAGAAGCAGTATTCACCTGCAGGCCACCAGAGCTGACTGCAGAGGAGATGCAGCCTGATCCCTGGCAGGCCTGGCAGGGCTGTTGGATCTCTCAGGAAGTGCCGTGAAAAGAAGGTACCACCTTGGAAGCCATGAGACACCCTCCCTGAGCCCTCACTTCCCCCAAGAGGCCTGGCCCTCTGCTCCCCTCCCTTCCCTTCAACCAGACAGCCAGACGGTCAAGGTCGATGTCTGCAGCACTGGGGAATTCTATCCTTTGAAATAGGCCCCTCTCTTCTTGGAGGAGCAAATAGTTCCTAACAGGACCTGTTTGCGGTGAGAGATGAAGCTGCAAACACAGGCCTCTTCAGGCCAGACAGAGCCTCCTTGTCTTGGGGGTGCATCAAGGCCACGGGTACAGCACTTGGGTTTCCCGCCGGCCCCCAGGGGCTGCGTGCTGACTGGGGCCCTGTGTGTAGAGACCAGGAGAGACAAAAGCCTTTTCACTTCCCAGGGCTTGGCATTCCTCTCTGACTACCCGCCTCTCCCCCAAACACACCCTGGCAGTGAGCTTGTCTCCACAGGGCCTTCAGATTGCTTGGGCAGGAGTGGCCACTCAGAGCGCCTGCAGGGAAGCCATGCCCTCAGAAGCTCCAGCGCCTTCCCTGAAAGCCAATGCCAAGCATCCCCCCGGGGAGAGGGTGTAGTACAGGGGTTGCTCCCCAGCATGAGCCGTGGGTGTGGGCAGACCTGGGTTCAAATCCCAGCCCTGCCCCACAAGTACTGATCTGGACTATTGGCTAGGTGTCTGAAATCTAGGCCTTGGTTTTCTGTTTTAGAAGATGAATATATATAGCTATAACGGGCATTACTGGGTTCAATGACAAAAGGGTAAATTATTATATCAGCATTAATTGTCCTGACATGGATAACTCAGCTGTGGTTCCCTAAGAAAATGCCCTCGTGTATAGGAAATGCAAACCATGATGTGTGTAACTTACTCTCAAATGGGAAAAAAATACAACCTATGGATATAGACATAGTATGCAAATGGAAAGGCAGAAGTGACCCAATGTTAGCAGTGGCTGAATGGGGTGAAGGGCACTCAGTACAAGAAGCCCCTTACTAAGTTGCTTTAGATGGTGATGGGAAGAGGTCCCCTCGCCCAGATAAGCAGCATGCACAAGGGTGTAGTGACCACAGGTGCAGGCTCACAGCAGGCCCTGATGTGTCATCTGTAGGAGCTTGCTGAAGCCCCAGTCATCCAGGGGTAAGGGACTTCCACTAGGTCCCTATCCTAAAACCATAACCACAGGGAATTCAAGGAATCCAGCGCTTCCCTTCCCTCCAAGGCCAGTTTGTCAAGTAAGGCAGCAGATTAGGAGAAGGAAATTTTTAAACAAATCCCATCCACACTGGGGGAGTTGACATGTTCCTGGCATTCGCCCCTGGTGTGGGGTTGTCTTGTGGCTTTGCCAGCTGTGGGATTTGGAAATGGAGGCCTAGTCTTTCTGGTGTGAGCAGCTGGGCACAAGGGGGCCTCTGAGGCTTCTCACAAGCACAACTCTCTGTGGAAGATTCTGCTCCGTTTCTTGCCTGCTGATCCCATTGCTGTCTTCAGTTGCCGATAGAAACAGTGGCAGTGCCGCCATTGTGAAAAGTGGTTGTTGGGGGGAGACTCAGGGCTAGACTTGCAGGTGTTCCTTCCTCCAGACTTTGCCACCAAGGCTGCCCTGTGAAAAGCACTTGGGGAGGGTGCTTTTCCTTCCCGTGTGGGTGCTAGGAGCATTCTACTATAAAGAGGGATCTTAGCTGGTGGTGTGGAGACAGCTGGAGCAAGAGGCCAGGCCACCATGAGGACCACCTGTTTCTGATGACTGCAGGGAGCCTGGCAGGCCGCTCTGGGTCTGCAGTGGGAAGGGGAGTACCATGTCCTGCCCTCTTCCCTATGGTAGGAGCAGCCCTCCATGCCCACTGCCCTAAGAACCCAGACAGCTGAATACCAGGGTACAAGTAATGTGTCCCCTGCCCTGCCTGCTCACAGCCCTTCATTGGTCTCATATGAGAGCCGTCTCCAAGATGGCACCTACTGTCTCGACCTCCTGGTATTCATGCCCTTGTGCATTTTCCTCCCACAAGGGATCTAGGCTGGCCCAGTGGAACCAGTAGATGGTGGAAGTGGCTTGGGGTGAATCCCAAGTCAAGGTTAGGAGGAGCCTTACAGCTTCTGCCTGAGTCGTTCCGGAATGCTCGTGCTTGGGACGTTCCCTCGCAGATCTTAGCCGCCATGCTGTGAGAGGACCAGATGCCCTGGAGAAGCCGTGGGTGGTGCCCTTGTCAGCACTTGGGCATCCAGCCACAGCTCCGTGAGAGACCACAGTGAACTCAGAACCACAAGGAAGAATGATCAATGGTCGCTCGAAGCCGCTGAGCTTGGAGCAGTTGATAATCTGGAACGTGTGGATAGCCAGAGGATCCAAGTCCATGACCAGGGCCCAGGAGTCGGCTGGTTTCTCCCAGTTGGTGTCCAACTCTACCCCCTGTTATCATGCCAAGTTCTCTGGCTTTTCCCCAGGGTGGAAGACCCAAATGTGGTTTAACTCCAGAGGCTGCTGAATGACAAGCCTAGAGGTAGCGAGGGGCGGTGCAGTGTGTGAATACTTGCATTCATCTTCAGAGAACAAGACAGGCCGTGCCGGCTCTTTTTCAATAGAATGAGTGCTCTCAGAGGTAGAGGCTGACCTTGTTCATCATCGTGTCCCCCAAAGCCTCACTCTTACCAGGCACGAGTTCCTCTGCATGGTTGAATTAATTTAGCCTGGACCTCTAGGAGGAGGGGGGCTGTGTGGGCAGGTCTTCTGGTCCGGAGAAATCTTTTGAGAAGCCTTCAGTACAGGCCAAGCGCCCTGCTGTGACCGCTGCCTCTCCGTGTCGCTCAAATGCCCAGGAAGGGCCTGGGGTCCCCCAGAGAGTGCGTATGCCATGGCCCCTGGCCTCAGGGAGCACTTACCATTGACACAGCAGGTGGTTGACAGAACTCTTGTGGCCGGTGCTGCCCAAAGCGACACCAGCGAAGATAGAGCAGAATTAAACAGAGCCACCAGCCCTGTTCGCTGAGAGGAAGAGTAGGTGGGTTTGTTTAAAATACTCCCATTACAGTCAGTTAACCTTTATGTTCCCTAAATGAAAATTGTATAAACCTGAAATTTTCGTTGATCAGGTTGCCTAGGAACCAGCAGCAGGTTTTCATAAGACAATGGAATAGATTGTCACCGATAGGGCTATTAGGAAGCAAGCTGGTTAGCGGTATTATTCCCCATCCTGGTGTTGGCGTTAGGTAATTATCTCTCTGCCTGTGCAGGGCACGCCCACCTTCCCGGGCTGGGGCAGGTTCACGCAAATAAGATTCCTCAGCTGCCTTTCTCTCTCTGAATCCCTGGAGTCCAGGAGCAAATCACCACCCCTGGGCTTATAAAAGAAACCTAAAAGAGCCAATCTGGTGAATTTATTTATTTTTAATCACCTTTCCTTCTTGTTCCCCTACTTGCAGCAATAATACCCTAGTAGCCCTATCAGTGACAAGCTATTGCATTATCTTATAAAAACTTGGAAAATAAATAACCAAAAAATTTACAGTGGTAACTTTTATTTAAAAGGCCATCCTGAGACACTTCAGTATGTCTTTTTAGTATTTTTTTCTCCATTATATGCATTTTTTTGTTGTCCACAAAGTCACGGTAATTTACAGTTACAAATGAATCTCATCTTACCATAAGGGTGACCAGCTGTCCTGGTTTGCCTGGAACTAAGGGTTTCCTGTATCCGTTCTGTTTTCCAGTGTGCTTTTCTATAGCTGTGTGGCCTTCTATCAGTGTGGATGAGCCAAAATCAGCTTAACCAATTTTTTCAGAACTTTTGGGAGATTGTTTAAATTACTATTATAACTGATACTTCTGGTGAACAGCCTCATCCATGTGTGCAGTATAGATTCCTACAAGTAGGATTGTTAGGTTAAAGAATGTGCACATTTATAGGTTTTTGATGTATCATTTTCTGATATGTATCAGAAAAATATGTTCCAATTCCTATCCCTGTTCTCTGTACCCTCATGATCTCTTACTCAAACAGTCCTTTATCACTGCCAATCTGATAGGTGAAAAAATGTCTTATTTGGAGAATGTATGCTTCTTTACGCTTGTGGTCACTGTCAATTTGTAAATTTCCTGTTCATGTCTTTTACCCATTTCTCTTTTGGATGCTCTTCTCATCTCTTAATTACTCTTTGTATTAACCACATTGGTCATTAGTCATGTGAACCATTTTTTTAAGCAATATATACTGCACACAGTTTAGCTAGCTCTTGACATCTCAGGCATGCTCTGAGCAATAGCAGTCTTCTGAGTCACAGCAAAACCTCATATCTCTTATACTAAGTGTAGTTTTTGCTTCTATACCATATGTCCCCGGACTGCTTTTTTTTGTGGGGGAGAAAGGGAGTTGATGGAGATGGAACCCAGGGACGCTCTACCACTGAGCTATATCCCCAGCTCTTTATATTTTTTATTTTGAGACAGGGTCTTACTAACTTGCTGAAACTGGCCTTGAACCTGTAATCCTCCTGCCCCAGCCTCCCAAGTCTCTGGGATTACAGGTGTGCACCACTGTGCCCTGCCCGAGACTGCTTTTTAAATGAGATGCCTGGTTCCTTTTTCCTCCGTCACTGCCAGGCTGCATGCTGTTACTGTTGCTATAAGCGTCCCTGCCTTCCTCTGCCATAGCCCATCTTCATCAGCAGTCGAGTGGATCACCAGCTAACAGTGCTTGTTAAATTTGTCCTTAAACTCAAAGAGCAAGTAAGCCCTGAGCAAGGACCTGAGGTGCCCTGGTAAAATGGTGTAGGAACTTTATCAGGCCAAAGCAATATTTGCCGAGTCATATTCGTATAGTTTAGGTTGCTAAATTAAGTGACCTCTGGGTGTGCACTTATAGGAATAAAACATTTTAGAGGCAAAAGATAGAAAAGATGAGTAACTGCTTGAAGGTGTAGGTGGAAAAAAAGAGAGACCCTATAATCCAGATGATCAGGATCAGTGTTTAATCTATGATGGCCCTCAGGGGAGCAGTGATGTGGGTTTTATGGAAATGGCATTATTGCTAACCTAGAAATTTTGAAAGACCTGGGTTCTAGGCCCCCACCTCCTGGAGATGGCTTTCAACATGATACCCAAGCCTTCCAGTGCTTAGCTTTCTGATCTATGAGATAGAGCTAAGACTGAGCGGCCTGTCTACTTTATAAGAGAGAGAATCGTATGGCTTGATGGGAAGATCCCTGGCCTGAAGAAACATCAGAGGAATTTGTACAGAGGACCCAACGACCGCGAGGGCTGGTGATTATTGCTGTTTGCTCACAGACATATCCCTCAGCCATTGGTGGCCTCCTTAACTGTCATGCTTTCTGCACAGGCTTCCATCTGAGCTGGCCTGTGTGTGTATCTTTAGCTTATGTCCTTGCTGCCCTTCCAGAACCTAATTTCATCCTTGTAGGTTTTTCCAAAGCAGGATTTGCACAAGTGGTGCGTTTTCTTAAATATTTATTTTGCAGGCCATTTACTCACCTCGGCAAGGCTATTTTTACAGTGAGTAAGGAGCAAGGCTAAAAATAACTTCACTTGTAACCACATCGGTTCTGCATTTGACATTTACGTGGAATTCATTTGCATCTCATTTGTTCGCCTCTCTGTTTAACAGGTAGAATGTAAGAAAGCTCAGCCGAAAGAAGTCATGTTCCCACCTGGGACAAGAGGCCGGGCCCGGGGGCTGCCTTACACCATGGATGCGTTCATGCTTGGCATGGGGATGCTGGGTGAGTCTAGACAAGTGACTGGGGGTCACAGTGGACCGGGAGGGCTATGGAGACCTGTAGGCTCACCTGGGTCCCCTATCTGTTGGGCAGACTGTCTGAGCCTGTTTTCTTATATATAAATGAGGATAATCACTCCCCTTCAGGACAATCATGATGATCCCATGAGCCCACCTGTCAGTCATCCTGCCCCAGCCAGCTCATAGGGTACTTGATACTGTTTCCTCTTTTTTCCACCCTTTCCTCAAAAGGAGAACAGGTCTCTCTCTTCGGGAGTTCTTCAGACCTTTGGGCTCCTGGTGGGCTTAGCTTGGGTGGGCTCAGGCTACATTTTCTAAAACTTAGGAGAGGAGGTGGTGAGGGTAGGTGATAATCCTGTCTATTTAAATGATTAACATTTTCCTCTTGGGATATCAAAATTTGCATTTAAATGGATGTTTTAAATAGCCTGTTTTACTCTTTATTTGCAAAAAAAAAAAATGATGAAAGACAAAGTGTGTTTGTTCTGACTAAAAATGATCTCTCCTGGCTTTTAGAGAAATTGAGTTGCATATTATGCCCCTTTCCTTAAAGGTATCTCTGTCCGTCCTGCGTAGATAATTGAAAATCTCACCGCTTAAATGGCATGAAAGATGGAGAAAGCCGGGGCATGCGTAATGGTGTGGGTCGCAACAATAATTAGAAATTTCAAGGCGAGAGAACGGTATTTTTGTGCAAGTTATTGTGTGTCGGGAAAATACTAATTAAATGGGATAAATGGTAGTTAATGGTAAAATTCCATTCAGTCACATGAGCGGTCTAGTTTTAATGGGTTTTCCTTTGGTTTGGCTTAGAGTCCCTCTTCTATATTGTTTGATACGCTCTTTATGTATTTTCAGATTTGTTGCTGTTTAAATCATTCTTGTCTTAGTTTTAAGTTTATAAAACTTTTCTTAATCTTATAAAGAATCATATCTCCTTGTCTGAGAAAATAACAAGGGCAGGCATAGCTATTTTGATGAACTTGAAAAAATGGAGAGGGATGCCATCAAAAATATTAAAAGTGGGCACGAGGCTACTTTTTCTGAAATTGATTTTTTTAAGATTTAACGGACTTTCCAAGAAAAAATTATATTATAATTCTCTAAAAAAAATTGGCCAGATGATTCTGAAAACTTATTTTGGAAGAAGAAATAGGTGAGAATAAATACAGAGAAATGAGAGTTTGGTTAAACTAGTGTTTAACCAAATACCAGAACATAACACAAAGCTGCGATAATTAAAGCTATGTGGTACACAAGACTGTATCCAACTTAGGATGACTTGACTTAGGAATTTTCTACTTTGCAGTGGTGAGGAAGCAGTATAGATCCTTGGAAACTATGCTTTAGATTTTGAACTTTGCTCTTTTGCTGGGCTCGGCATCTGTCAAGGTGATGGGGGCAGTAGTGAGTGACAGCTCTGGCTGGACTCGCTGTCTGTCAGGCTAGGAAACAGTGGAGACTCCGCATGCTGTGTTGTTAAGCCCGGGTGTTCAGTAGGTTAGGTGTATTCAATACATGTTCAACTTACAATGTCAGGATGTAACCCCATCGTAAGTCGAGGAATGTATGGAAATACGAAGACTTGTTGATTGAAAAAGTTAAAAAGCCTAAATAAAATAAATATTTTCTATGTGAGAGTAATTGTTATTTGTTAAAATCAGTGAGAACTATTTCCCGGTTGCAATATGAAAATTGCTTAGCTCTTGCTTTAAAAAATAATTTTTATTTGGTCTTCATCTGATGTCATATGTCAGAAACACTCCACATGAGGTACTGATTTTCAACGCTGAAATCAGACTTTAAGAGAAAAAGAGCTGATGGCATTACCATCTGCTGACTTTGGGAGTCTTGAATTTGAAATGAGCATAAAGGCCTTAGGGCGTGCATAGGGGATTTTCTGGGGTCCAGATCTTCAGACAGTGCTCCACCTAAGTGGGACTTGACCGTCTTAGCATTCTGGAAAAGAAGGCACTGGTTTTTCTTCAGGGAGAAGCAGAGGTGCCAAGCAGAGCCAGCTCCATTTATGTAACTGATAAAAAGCAAAAGCCCAGCCACATCCAGCATCCCCAACTCTGAGCCACCTCTACACCGACACCCTGGCCTGAGTCCCCACATGGACGAACACCAGGGCTTCATCGTGGGAGCCTAGGTAGAGCAGGAGGCATTCACCAGCAGGTTGTCTGTGCTCCCCGACTGCAGGCCCCACCCTGGGCTGGAGTGGGATGCTGGGGTTGAACCCAGGGCTCCCTAATACCTTATTAATAACAGCTCCCAATTTGAGTACATACTACTACAACTTGGTGATTAGAGGACACACATTTTTGCCTCCATATTTTAAACACTTCTGTGGACCCATTTGCAATCCATGTGATAAGAGAGCATCATGCAGTTTAATTACCAGCACGTTCTTTTCTTTCTGAATGATACGTGAAGGTGTATCTTATTAGTCATGGCATCTAGGATCTGATGAAGTCCAGTAGTCCATGGTTAAAAACTTATGTGACTTGTGTTGTGGCAGTTGCAGCCTCTTCCTCCAGCCCCAGCCTCCACCCAAGGAATTTGCCAGAAGATGGCTACTCAGGGATGATCCAGAGATCCACATGCTAGACTCCAGGCAGCACCAGCCCCGAACCTCTTGAATTCCCAGCCACTATATAAGGTGTCCAGATGCCTGCAGAGCAGAGTCTCCTAAGAGGTCCCAAAATGTGACCCGGGCCAGGAACCAGCTCAGCCTAGCCTAGGTCCAGGAAGAGTGCATCTGGGGAATGCACTCGCGGTCTGGCTGGCCCGTCACATCCCCAGGCAGCCCAGCACCTCCCACCCAGCCTCCTCCAGCTCTCTCCCTGTAGCCTCCCTGGCTGCTCTCAGTAAGCACAGTGGTTCAGCTCCGAACTGGGCCTCTCAGCTTGCTAGGCCGTGATGCTGCCACCATTGTGCTGCAACTAAAGCCTTTAAGTCCCTCATCAAAGATGGCTTCCCTTGGCTTCTTCCCTCTATAGAGGCAGTGTGACTTCAGCAGAGTCTAATCCTTGGGTAGGGTGCCTGACGTCCATGGATTACACCAGTCACCACCTCCATGGTGTACTGTTCGCATTGTCACTCCTGGAACCGGTGCTGTCACCACCCTCAACAGTGTGGCTGATGAACTTGGCTCCTGCAGAAAAACATGTTTTTTAAAATTCATTAATGAATGGAATGAGATGAGATATCAGGGCCTTAACCTCCTTGGGAGGGATTGTTTATTTTTTTGTTTATTTATTTTTTGGCAGTACTAGGGATCGAACCCAGGGGTACGTTACCACAGAGCTACATCCCCAGCCGTTTTTCTTTTTTCTTTTTTTTTTTTTTAATTTTGAGATAGGGTCTCACTGAGTTACCCAGGCTGGCCTTGATTGTGATCTTAAGTCAAACTATGAACCATTAAAATTTATTTCTTCAACAAATGTTTCCTGAGTCCCTATTAAGGGCCAGGACACCATTCTACACACTTAGTGTACAAGCAGGGAACAGAGCCTCTGATCCCAGGATGCTGACATCCTGGTGAGAAATCTGAGACCACCAGTATACTGATCTATAAATGACTTGGACTCTGTTGAACTAATTTACAAATATCCTTCACAAGATTTCCTCCATGCTTTGGGAGGCCTCATGAAAGGGGGACCGATGAGGTGTAGTTGTCCAGTTATTCATTTGCGATCTCTCTTGATATGGCTGCAAATATCCTCTGGGAAAACCTCCACCAGTTTGGGTTTCAGCTTTCACAGCTTTTGATAGAATTGTGGAATAATCAGCCCAATGGGAATTTCTTACAAAGAATGTAGGCGAGAAGAGAAGACAAGGGTCATCCTAGGCCCTGTCCCCTGCCCTGGAGCCAGACAAAACCAAAAGCCACTGTGCCCTTTAGAGAAGGTGTTTCTGCAGCCCCTGAGACTGTCCCACTGCCTTGCAGCCGCAGCGATATCCACAGTTATCTGAGAGTCTCCAGTTTTTCTTAATGAAAGTGGACTTAATAAAAGCAAACACTTGATTGTTGATATATCTGATTCCTCTTGGCCTTCTCTGCCCTCCGCCCCATAATCCCACTGCTTTTAACTCTCTTGGCCTCGTTGGGCACATGCTATTTATTTAACATGTTGGTAGAGAAATAGCACATTGCTGAAGCCCTGCAGAGCGGCTTCACCCTGGCAGGCCCGGGCATGGAGAGATACTGTTGATGGGCTAACCCTTTAGCCAAAAGCATTCTTAGGCACACTTACAGCGGGAAGCACCCATGAAATCCCAGCCCAGTGTTCCCCAACATTAAGCTTCATCTGAAGTAAAAGCAAAATGTAAATAAGTCATCCTTGATTGAGTAGGGCTGAGGAGCCACGATCTGCTGGCATTCGATAACACATCAGGAGACCAGCAGGAACTTAGTCACACCTCGAGACTTGTTTATAATTTCAGGTAGGATTTGTCTTTCCTAAAATTATCTGCTTGGGCCATTCCCAAGTAGGTCTCTGTTTGTTCAGCTGTTTTCTGGTGGACAGAGGAAGTTAGTTCAGAATTGTGCCGCTCATCACTCTAGAGCAGTGCGGTCTAATCCAGCTGTGATGGTGGGAACCTCGTATGTCTGCACAAGCCAACGCTGTGGCCACTAATCTGATGTGCATCCTAGCTGTTGCACTTCAGATGTGACTTATGCAATGAAGGAATTGATGTTTTCATTAGATAAGAGTTTTAATTAAATTTAAATTGCATAGCACAGGTCTGGAGGAGCCCCTGCCACTCAGGATGATTCCAAGGGCCAAGCGTCTTTATATAGACTTTGGCTTTTATGTCCTTGCCTAGGAAGAACTCTGGGTACTTGATGTTTTGTCTGCTTGCAGACCTCGTGGAGTTGATGTGGTGCTCCAGGCAATGTTCCGGACGTCGTACGGCAGATGTCACACTGTGGCAGTTCCCTGGATAAACAGCCCTAGTCTCTGGTCTCTTTCAAGTCAATGGCTTGACGGGAGCAGTTTTCCATGACTGAGTAGCTGAGTAGCAGAGCCCAGAACAGGATGAGTCATAGAATCATCTAGAATACAAGCATTTCTTCTTCAAGATTTGGAGCAAAGATCTAGAGCCACAATCTTGAAAACCTTCCCTGCATTCCCAAAATGAGTCCCAAAAGGAGCCCCTGGGCACAGCCAAGTTCTGTTGTTGATTGCTGATTTTGCTGCCACAATGGAAAGCCGATCTGCAAGAAAGGTGGTCATCCAGGCAGAAGGCTTGGTTTTTTTACTTTAGTGACAAGAGATAATTACTGTGGGATTGATCAGGCGGCCAGAGTACTGGAGCAAATAAATTGTGCAGTGGCCAGTGCGGGAGGGGCCCGGCTGCTAATGGAAGTGGCGGCTGGGTCATCCCGCTGTAATGGGGCTTGATGGAGCATCCATGGGTCTGCAGTAATGTGCTATTGATATGCAGCCAGCCAATTTCCCCCATGTGGCTGGGGCTGTGAGCCGCTGGAGCAGAGCTGGGCTGCACAGCAGTAAATGAAGAGGAAAATTGAAGTAATGTTGTATTATAAATTTATAATTTCATCTGCCTGACCTCGAGGGTGTTCAGGGATGGGGGCGTGGAGATGAGATCCCCCACTCTGGCAGGTGCCAAATTCTCATCTTCCTCCTTCAGGAGACGATGATATGGACCTGTCTGGAAAGAGTGGGGTGAGGCCCAAAGTTGGGGTGAACTTGACCACACTTTTCTTTTTTCCTGTTGGAGACTTTTGGGTATGCCAGGAAGAAAGCATGTTTTAGTCAGGTCGTGCGGGTGGCCTGAGTACAGGGAGGCACTGGCCCTTCTACCATCCTCTCCCACACCAAGGGAAGGTGACACATGGGCTTATGCTTTTGCTGTCAGATTAACACTAAAATATTTAAGACCCCCAGCTCTGAAGTTAGAAGCAAAGGAGCCATTTTTCATTAGGAAAGCCCTTAGGCAGCAGTGATTTGGCTGTATGCATATAATCCGTTTATCAATATTGTTGAAATAATGGTATAAGAAATCTAGTGCTGAAAGATCTGATTTGATAGCAGGTGATTAATTTGGAAGAGAATTGAATTGCCCAGCCATGAAATAAATAACCAAGGAAGGAGTCATTTTGCGTGCATCTATTTAAGGCATCTAGCTCTGGCTACTGTCCCTTTTCTTCTCTTACTGCTCCTTCAGGACCTGAGCTCAGGGTCCCCCTGGGCTCCTCCCTTCAGAGAACAGTCAGTGCAAAGCTTCTGGGCCATTCCTTCTCATCTGTGCATGAAACACCATGCACTGAGAAATAGCGGCCCAGGGGCAGAACAAGTAGCCAGGTCCCGTTGGAAGACAGTTCACTGAGCCCATGGGTTTGATGTGACTACAGATTTGGAGAGGCTCTGACTGAAGCAAGGCAAAGACACCATAATTGGTCTCAGTTGAGAATTTGTGTATCAGTGCTGCAGGGGACCTGCAAGACTTTTCTACAGGTGGCAAAACTCAGGCTCCAAAAGAAAAGGAAAGACCCATATTTGTGTCAGGCTGGTACAACAAAATTCTATAGACGGGGCAACTTGAGCAGCTTTTGAACAATAAACATTTATGACTGTTCTTGGAGGCTGGAAAATCCACAGTCAAGTCAAGGGCCCATTCTTCATAGACAACACTTTTTGCTGGGTCCTCCCTCACTTATTGGAAGGGGTGAGGGTCTCTGGGGCCCAAAAGGGCCTCAGTCCCATTCATGATGCTCTACTCTGTGACCTAACCATCTCAGATCCTAATACTGTCATGTTAAGGGTTAGAATTTCAACATAGGAATTTAGGGAGACATGAGCATTCAGATCGTAGTAATCCCCAAGAGCATGGTCAGGCCAGAGGCAGGAATGAATCTGTCCCCTGATTTCCAGACCTGCAAGAACCTGTTCTGGGTTGGACGACAGGTCCTCTGGTCACAGGCAGAAGCCACAACACCAACATCCACAGGGAGGAGAGGGACAGTGGGTCCTGTCCCAGGACCTCTGAGGCACAAAAACACTGAATGGGCAGCAGGAAGACCAGTCAAGTCTTTGACTCATGATGGCAGAGTGAAGAAAGATGGAATTTGATAAATGATCCTTTTCCTTAACCCTGGTTTTGCAAGGTCAGAAAGTGTTTGGTGTGACATGTAAGATTCACTGAGGAGGAGGAGGATGAGACCCAAGGGCTTGCGTTGAGGGGTGTTGTTGAAGGGTCAAACAGAAGGGCCGACATGTTTGAAGTGGTCACACTGGAGAACCTGGAGTCTGTCCTAAAGCCACCCATCAAAGTGACTTCTCACCAGCATTTTGGTGGCAGACAACAAGCAGCGAACTATAAGCAACAAAGGAGATTCTTGGAAGGTGCATGGGCAGTGCTCCTAGACTGACAGGAAGGTAGAATAGGACTCAAGAGACAGGCAGGAGTAGGGGAGCTATTGGTCAAAGCTCCAGCCCCAGCCAGTGGTTCAGCCCAGGAATGACCAGGTCAGGCAACCACCGTTTCCACCTCTGGATGCTGGATCCTGCAGCTGTGCCAGGGTAAATTCTGAGCCATCCCCTTCTTTGCCCACTGCTCAGTAGCAGATCCCAGGGAAGACTTCCACTGGCCCAGGGCCCAGTTCACCAGCTGCCTCCCAGCCACCTAGCTCCAAGCTGGAAGGAGGCATCAGGCCTTCACCAGGTCAAGAGGTGGAGGCTCAGGTCCTGGGCAGCCTGAAAACAACCACAGACATCCACCTTGGAGGACAAAGCAAAAGTCTGGCTAGTGGTTATGGGGAGCCGTGGTGACATTTTAAGAGCATGAATGACCTAAGTTGATCATACACCCAAGTGGAGGGAAGTAAAGGGAACCTGGTGGGGCAGGGACAGGAGATGGCCCCAGATCTCTTGTGGCCAGTGAAACCATTTTCACTGGTCTCCAGTCCAGGGAGGCTGCACCAACCTTCACTGTAGCCAGAGTGAAGAGGCAGAAATATGAGCAGCAAAGTCCTGGTGCTAAGGTGACATCTCGTGAGGGGGTTAGTAACACTGGACAAGGTCCCACCTGCACCAGGACTTACCAGCAGGGGTTTCTCTGCACCCCATGCCCAGCCCAGCAGCAGTTTCCCTAAGTACCCACCCGCTGACAGTCACCTGTAGATCATCTGCTGAGACGAGGGTCTGGCAAAACTGACCACTGTGAAATGCTCATGAAGACACGTGGCCTGAGGCTTCCGAGTTGGGGCCATACTTTGTGGTCCACATGTTGACATGGCCAACCCCCATTCTCAAGGCGCTCTCAAAGACACTGATGCCACGGTGGAATGTCCAAGCTGGTTAAGTGGGTCTCTGGGACCCTCCCTCCCCCAGGCCAGGGCTCATTAAGCCCAGCATTTTCCACAAGCACAGGGTTGATCTCGAAGTTTATTCACTAAACTGTGACCCCTGGGTACCCGTGACCTGTTTGGTGCTGGCCCTGCTGTCCACTACCCTGGGAAGAGGCATTACAAGGACTTTAATCTCCTACTGTCAACAGCTTTTAAAGTAAAGTACATTGAGGGTAAGCTCTCCAAATGTCAGAGCCAGGCGCAGGCCCCATGTTTGGTGCTAATGTATGACATTTACTCTGCAGGTTGGAGAAAGTGCATGGGCTTTGGGAAGCCTGGCTGCCCAAATATGGGTTAATTACCAGCAGGCCGACAGCAGCACCCCCAGCCACAGGAGAGAGGTGGCCCAGGTCCTGGGTAAAGACCTCCCCAGAGACAAATCATTCCGTGAAGGAAAATAACTCAGGCTGTTCCTTATGACCATCCACCCTGGGAATGTACCCAGCTCAGAGGCAACTAACACTCGCTCTTTCTGTGTTCAAGGTTATCCCAACTTTGTGGCAACCTATGGCCGAGGCTACCCCGGATTTGCTCCTAGCTATGGCTATCAGTTCCCAGGTGAGTTACTTGGGTGCCCGGGGTGTTGGAAACTTGGGAGGTGGGCTGCATTGGGGAGGAGGAAGGAGAATCCTAAAAGAGAACATGACACATACGTGCCTCCATTGAAGAGATGCCCTATGTGTATTGACTTCTGAGTTCACTGGAGTCCAGGGTCAAGGGGCCTCAGAATTTCTGATGAACTGGAGTGCTTCATTGGTGCTGGGTATTTGAGAATAACAGCTTTTAAATGGAAAGGAAGAGACCAAACTCCCCTTGCTCCTTCATCTGAAGCCTGTTCGGGTCTCTTCTCCCTGGGTACTGAACTCCAGGCCCAGGATTTTCTTTCACTCCCACACCCTGTTGCCTGCTCCCAGTCCCTGCATCCACGTGCCTGAGGTCTGACGTCTCCCACCCTTCCTTCCGTCCCCCTCTTCTCCTCCAGCTTGGCTCTGGCCACCGAGGCTCCGGAGCCTTCTGGAGTATGTTGGTGTTATTCTGCTGGGGTTAGGGCCTGCTGTCCATCCTGGGTGGGGCTAGGTGGAGTCCCCTTTCCTCTCTGTGGGCATCAAAAGCTGGAGGCAGGGTGCACGGTGATGCCCATTCACACATCTGGGCTGCTGTGGCTTGAGGTAGCTGGCAGGCCTGGGGCCAGCCTGGGGGGGGGCATGGTCGATGGGGAGGGGATCGGGAGGATACTGAAGAAGTGATATCTTATGGGGCTTTGTTTTTCCCTGCAGAAATGAGCCCACCTTCCCCAGTCTCAGGGTCTAGATGAGAGTATATCGGGGTGCCTGAGGGTGTAAGGGAGGAGGTCAGCTGAGGAGTGTAGAGGAGCTCAGCACAGTCTTGTCCTCTGTGGGCTCTCTGTTGAAGGGGAGGTGCCACCCAGGAACTGGACATCTGGGGGAGTTTCACTCCGGGCTTGTCGCCTTGCCTTGACTTGGCCACCTGGGAGCATCAGGCTCCAAGCGCAACAGGGGACAAAGGGAGCAGAGATGTGACCTGGGTGGGCTGCTCTGAGGCTGACGGGCAGGAGGGCAGAGCGCCACTGGGGAGGGGGTTGCCCTCAGCCCACACTTGTGGGTGGGGAGAGGGGCTGAGGATGGAGGCATTTAGGACACTTGGAGCCACACACTCCAACCCAGGATGGAAGCCCAGGCACTTGTCCTGACTGTGACACCAACTAGCCTGGTGTCAGTGGCAGGTCATTCAGCTTCTCTGGGCCTCACTTCACTTCTCTGTGAACAGAGGGTTGAGAGGGGTCTTTGGGCCTGTGGAGGCCTCCAACTGTGCGGGTCACAGGCCAGGAGAGGGCTAGAGCAGCAGGAGGTCTGGGGTCAGGTGTGTAAGTGGGTTGGCTCCCTGAGGTGTCCCCTGGGGCCAAGGGAGTTTCCCCGTCTGGGAGGGACCCTTAGCAAGAATCCTTGGCCTCCCGGAGGAGGCCTTCCCTGTAGCCTCCCTGTGGCAGAGACCTTCTGCATGACTAGGGGCTCAGGGCCTTCAGTAAAGAGGGGCACGGCCCAGAGGCACCGCCAGGAGAGGAGCCAGGCTCAGGCAGCACTGTTGTTAGATTTTCCCCTGCAGGTGGGGACGTTGAGGCACAGGGAGATAGCAAACCCTGTCCAGCAGGGTCCCTGCGAGCCAGAGGCAGGGCCAGGACTTGAAGCCAGGCAGTGCGCCCACACTCCACCATCTCTCTCACATCTGTTTGCCCACAATGGAAACATCAGCCACTGAAATTGAGATTTAAACTAAGCCAAATTCAGTTCCTCAACCACACTGGCCATATTCCAGTTACCCAGTAGCCACATGTGGCCAGTGGCTACCCATGGTATGGATTGGAAAACATTCCCATCATCACAGAAAGTTCTGCAGGACAGTACTGTTCCAGATCTTAACAGAAGAGGTGGTTCCGATGCTGGCATGCTGTCCACACAAACCTGCCCAGCCTCCCCCAGCTCGGCTCCCTGGGGGTGCCATCCTGATCTGTGCTCTTGACACAGCCTGCCTCTCTTCACAGTCGGGTAGCCCTTGCCCCTTAGTGTGCTCCTGGTCCCAAGAGGGCAGAATCAGGAGAACTTAGTGTGGAATCATTTGGGAAACAACAAAGTGGACCCCATGCTAAGGCCCCTGGCTCATCTGAGAGGCTACTCTTGGGGACTCCATGAGGCAGCTTCAGAAAACCTGGCAAGAAACTGTCTCCATGACCTCCATCCCTGGTTCTGCCCCAGACAGACAGGCACACAAGAGTGGCCAGACTGAAGGTGGGCGGATGCAGTGGGCCTCCCTGAGCGCCCAGCCCTTCACCAAAAGCAAAGAAGGCCTTGGAGCTGGGGGTCGAGTGGGTGATGCTCCCAGTGCTCACGCTGTTCCAGCTCCTGAGCTTAGAGCACTGGCTGGGTCTGAATGGGACTGGAGGTGGACATGCAGGTGGACATGACTTTGTGACATTGCTCAGCTGCTGCATCACCACCACACCATCCTGACCTGCTGTGGGGAGCCGTTCCCTCTCAACTGCTCAGCTTTCCATGTCTCCATCCTTCCCATTCACACCCTTCTCTTAGCCTAATAACCAGAAAAGGGCCCCCAGTGGCCACAAGCGTGAGCTACCTGCTTCCAGGGAGGGTGAGGGTGTGAGTGGCCTTGACCAGGGAAGTGGTGGCCCAGGGGCCCCCCCCCGTGGTTGAACTGAGCCACCCCCACTCTTGGTGGAGAGCCAGGCCGGTTTCCCACTCCCAGCTCCCACCCTACAGGAGCTGCCCCTTGTAGAGCACTGGCTCTGCTAAAAGTCCCAGATGCCTCCCCAAGCAGATCCACACTAGCCCCCCAGCCTAGGGGCAGCCCCTGTGCTGCTGCGGTCAAGAGCTTGGTGGGTACTTGCTCCCTCTGACCCCTTCCTTAGCAGCTGGGTTAAGAAAACTCTGGAATGTTCTGACCTCCCTTTCTCACCTCTGGCCTCCGTGGCACGGTGCAAAGCAGGGACCAGAGCTGGAGCAGCCCAGCCTAACCCTATCTGGTGGATTCTGTTGACCTGTCCCCGTGCCCCAGGAATCCTGTGACTTTGTGACATTGCTCAGCTGATGCGTCACCACCAAACCATTTTCTCTGTGGTCTTCTCAGTATCCTCACTGTGTGCCCAATTCCCACCTCCAGCCCTGCCTTAATGCTGTGTGTGGACACCACGCCCTCAAGCCCCTTCATCCTGGCAGGGCCACGGGAGGCAGCTAGTGAAGAGAAAGGAAAGCAAACCCACCCAGGTCCCCGGGCTGCTGTGGCCTCCGCCCTCTGCTGTCACTCACACCAGTGAGCATTTAGGAAGATGCAGTTAATCCTTTTACAAAGCACCTTCCTTTTTACCTGTATTCACCGGCTCCAAATGTCCGTCTCCTCTGGTTGGGGGTCCACATGTCACTCCTTGCAACACATTGTCCCAGGCCACACCTGTGCCCAGCTTCAGGACTCTGAGAACAGATAGGGTGTTCCAAGGGGGCCAGTGCTAGATGCCTTTATTTGAGTGGGGAGTCGTTCTCTTGTGGAAAGGCTGGGTGTCAACCGGTCACTCGGCAGTGTCTCTTCTTCCCATGCAAGGTGTCCATCCCGGAAGCCTCAGGATCGGTGTGCAGTCTGAATTGTGAGGAGTGTGATCAGTGGTCCCCTGGGCCTCCTCTCATTTTGCCCATCCGGGCTTCTCATTTCAGTTTAATCTGTTAATTTCTGTTCTTATTTCACTTTGCAGACTATTTGCCGATTTCACAAGACATTATTTTTATCAACTAGCTCTTAAGAGAGGCATAGCAAATTGGGGTTTGCCACCATTTCTAGAGAGAGGACACAGTCCGGGCCTGGGCCACCCCTGCTGCTGCTAGTGCCCACTGACTGAGACTCTATGTCCCTGCTGCCTGTTGTTTGAATGAATATTCTTTTTCCTGTAATTTAATTCTTAGAAAAGACCTTGTTCCTTCACAGTTTTTTTTTTTTAACTTCTCCAATCCCCTCCCGTTTGCCCCTGTATGCATTGTGACCAACCCCACCCCCAGCTCCCCAGAATGTAATGGGGCCAAGGGAACTTCTCACAAACTTCATAGAGACTCCTCGGGGGATCCAGGAAGAAGGTGTCAAGTGTTTAAAATAATGACAAAACAGGCTTGTTGGGACATTTCATGGGGAGGCCCAGAGGGCTGTGGCTGTGTGACTCGGAGCGTCTGTGTTCTCTGGTGGGCGTGGCAGTGAGCGCACACACAGACCCCTCTCTGAAAACGTGCAAGAAATGTAATCCGGAAGAGCAACTGTAACAGCTTGTCTGAGTGTCTTCCTTGTTTGGTGGCCAGTCTCTCAGTGGCTGTCACCGTAAGAAGCATCCGTCTTTGAGAAGAGACAGTAGGGTTGCCCTGGCTCTGTGTCGGGCATGTGGGTGCCAGTGCACACTGGGTTGCTTCTCTTCAGTCTCCTAGTGGCACCTCCCTGCCTCCCCTGGTGGCACCACTGGGCTAGGACAAGCCGGGGCACTGAGGGCCCACCCTAATCAGGCCGCATCTCAGGGCTGGTACCCCTGATGGTCACCCCCAGAAGGATCTTTTCCCGTGATCCTGAGCCCCCCCACATCCCCCCTCTGATACACACCCTCTCTCTTGGGCTGAGGGCATACAGCTCGGCTGGACCCTCAAGAGTCACCCCTTTGTGCTCCTAGTTTGTGAGAAGTGACCCGTGCGCTTCCATTTGGTGCATCTGATGTGAGCGAATCCATACCTGTGCCTGTCCGTGTCCTTGAGAGCCAGCATGTGCATTTGGCTCATGTCATTAAAGATGCTTGATGTAAAAATTGGTTATTTTCCTTTTATTTTTTCCCCCGGGCTTTTTCATGAGTATTTTTTTTTTTTTATCTGTGTGGATCTCCCCCTACCCCGCTCCTTATTTTGGTTTGCTATGAATTGATTTGCTTTGGTGAACTTGTCCTCATGTGCTGGCCTCACAGTGGCCTCACAGCCATTGTGAATTTTCTTCCATCTCTGTAAATAGTTCATCTGTGCTGCTCCCTAATGACGTTTTATTTTTTTTCCCCTGTAAGCAACTGAGGTAGAAAAATAAATTGTTTACCATGGACATGCTGTGTGCTGCCGTCTCTTAGCCTGACAGTGTCCTGTTCTCGCTCTGGGGGAGGTGAATGCACTCAATAACCAGTACCACCGACAGCCCAGCCCGGTGCATGTCCACTCCCCCTGGCTGCCGCCTGCTCCCAGCCCTCCCTGCGCCCTGGTCCGCAAGAGCCCAGAGCTCTCCTGCTCAGGGCGATCCGCCCTTGAGCAGAGTGGCTGAGCTTCTGAATGCACCAGCTGCATGGTCCCGCCCCATGCCCCTTCCTCTGCCATCACTTCACCCCCAAATGAAAACGCCACTGGAACATCTGGAGCCCCTCACATCTGTGCACCAGGTGTGTGTGTGCACTCATGCACGTGCTTGTGCACGGGGGCCTGCATGTGGGGGTGCAGGTCGCTTGCTTTCCCAAGTGCCTGGAGCGGTGCAGGCTGGAGGAGACACCTGTGGTGACAGTGTGGAATGTTGCTGGACATGAAGGTCGAAGGCTCGTTTCCAGGTTGCACTTGGCCATTTAGGAGCCAGATGACTTTGAGCAAGTTGCATAACTTTTTAAGGCCTGAGATAAAGAAATTGCCTGGTTAGTTAGGTTGTTAAAATTAAGGGATTGTGTGTATGTATGAGAGAGAGGAGAAGAGAATGTCCTTTTCTCCCTGATGATGCTCCCTGGGCCTGCTCAGCAGTGAAGGGCGTGGTCCAGGATCCCCAGGTAAAGCCAGAGAGTGGCTGGGACTTCTGCACACCCTATCCCCTGGCATTCCTCACCCCGCCCTCCCCTTTCACTATCAAGCACTAGATTAGGAACCTGGTATCTGGCCCACTCCTTCAAAATGCTCACTGTGCAACTAAGGGAGAGAGGACCAGGCATCATGGGGCAGGTGCTCCGCTAGAGAAAGAAAAGTTCTTCGTGATATTCAGGAGACAAAGGCTGTCTCCTTATCCAGTGGCCCCCTAGAGATGGTGATGTAAGAAGTGGGTCTTGAAAATTTGGCTTGAATTGGCTGGTAAAGAAGGGAAAGAGGTATATCCCAGGCAGAGAAATGATATGCTTGGACATCAAATCAGATAGCTTTAGGGAGGAAGCAAGGAAAAGACAAAAGTAATAAGTAATAATTATAGCTTAAACAAAATAAGAATTTGTTTCTCTTTCCTGTGTAAAAGGAGTCAGGATGTGGCTGCACAGTATTAGGGTCCTCGTTCTTTTTGTTTCTTGTCATTCTACCCTCTTCAGCGTAAGACTCCACCTCCTGGTCTAAGGAGGCTGTTCAAGCTCCAGCCAATCACATACTCTTCCCTTAGGAGTGTCCCTCTTTCCTTTAATAATACATCTTAAAGCTCATGCCTGACATTCTACTTAGATCCTTCTGCTCAGAGCTTAGTCGTGTGGCCAGTTTAGCTGCAAGAAAGTGTCCAAAATGTCTCCATTCCAGGTAACAGTGTACCTCACTAAAAACAGAAAACTCTGATACTGGGGAAGAAGAGTGGAACAGGACCTAGGGGACAGTCTCTGCTACAATGTGTCCCAAGAGAGGACACACTGCAGGTTGAGGGATTGTGAGCATGCTGGGTACTGGGAGCTACCGGAGAGTCTTGGAGGAGGCAGGGTGTAAAGTAGGCGCGAGTTGGGTCTCCTGTTGGGCTCAGGAAGTCAGTGGGTCCCTGAGGCGAAGCACGAGGAGCACCTGGAGAGGGGGGATCTTGTCAGACCTCCAAACTGAGCCGGAGGATGTGGAGAGGCAGGGGCAGTGAAGAAGCTTCTAGGGGGGACCTAACCTAGGTTTGGGTTAGGGTTAGGGTTAGGGACAGAATGTCCCTCTGTCCGCATCCCTGCCTCCTCTCCACTCCACTTCACCCTCTCTTGGCCCCATTCCTGTCCCTGCCTTAGGCTGGCTAGTGGCCCTTTGGGATTTCCCACCTCTGCTGGGGACAGCAGGGTTAATGTAGCCCCGACTGCAAAGAAGTCTCAACAGCTGGCTGTGTGGCCTCAGCAACAGAGGACTCGGGGCAGCCAGGAGAGCCCGGCCAGCATCTCCTGGCCCAGGGCCTCCTCCTAAGACACTGTGCCCGCAGCAGGGGCCATGCAGTCCCAGGTAGGGAGACCTTTCTCCAGCCTGCTTGGCCTGGGCTCTGGTTCTGGAAATGCCAGCACATGCCCCTGCCACTTCAGTGACGGAAGGCAGGCCTGGTGTCAGGTGTAGCTGTGGGCTGATGGGGTCTGGCTTCCCAGAGCACTGGCTACCAACTGGTGCAGGCGAGTCCTGGCTCAGCAGAGGAGGGCGGGGATAAGGAACACCAGTTAGCCACTGCCTCAGGACTTGGGGCCCGGCTGCATCTATTTTGTCCTCCTTATTCCCATCTAGTGGCCGTTCCTTGTGTTGGCCGACTTTCAGTAACTCCAAGAAAAAGACAGCCACCCAGTGTTTCCATGGAGAACCGTGGTCTGAGGGGAGGTGCCATCGCTCCAGGACATCCCGTCCCTCTGCAGGGGCGGGGCCCCTCTAGCCCATATTCAGGACAGGCTGCTGCCTGGTACACTTGGGTTGAGTGATCTGGTCTTTGAGCAAAGACCAAGGCTTCGTGGCCCAGGGTGTCCCAAGGGGCCCTGCTTGAATGTGGGAAGCCACACAAGAGCGTCAGTGGTCAGGATGGCTCGGGAGCCTTGGCCGCGGCAGCAGGCCGTATGCTGGATCAGCTCTTCTGAGCCCTGTCTGCTGCCCAGGTGATGACATTTGGCAACATGTGCAGAAGTGCTAATGCCTGCCACGCCAGAAACCTGGGATTCTACCAGGATGTGGTCATCTGGGCCACTGTGGGGAGTGACTCCAGAGCCCTTCCTTCCTCCTCTTCCTCCAGCCTCCTAGAGTGGCAGAGACCCCTGTGATCTGCCCCTGCTCAGGAGAGGTGAGACCTCTCCTGGCCTCCTGTGTTCTCTCTTGGCCCTCCTGCCTCTACGGCCATGCTCCATGACTCTCCTCCCACTTCCATTTGTAAGGAGCCCTTTCCTCAGCCACCACCCCAGAAGTGCCCTTGGTGGGAATTCTGTTGGACCCCAAGTGTGGTGGACCCTCAGGCTCTGCCCCACTCCCTCTCTGCTCAGTGAGCAGTGGCTGGCCGGGTTCTCACCACCTGGGGAGCAACCTTGAAATTTCAGGCTGGCTTTGCAGGTGTTCGGTTGTAACGGGGACTCAGGCCTACGAGTACCCCCTAGATGCTACGGCACTGTAAACAGAAGTGCTCCCCTGTCGGAGGGCCTCCCTCACCCCACACATCTGTCGCATCCCAGCCCTCTAATCTGTGCACCCCTTCCACCCTGTTTTAAATCCCAAGCCAGTGTCCCCTCCCAGCTCCCTCCTGCACCACCTGGCCCTGTGTGTGCTGGGGACTTATCCTCTCATTTGAATATTAAAGGCGAGCTCAGTCAAGGAGGCCCCTCTGCTGCTCTAGAAGAAGATGGAGAAGTAAAGTTCAGCAGCACACCCCAAATCCAGCCGGGCCTGGCTGGAGGCTTGCTGAGGAGGTGGGGGCTCTGTGGATGTGCCCCATCGCTGCGTTCCTCCCTCGGCGTGGAAAATCAGGAGTTGACTCTATTCCCAGATGAAAGTGGAGCACAGTGCCTAATAGGCACTTAATAACTGTTTGCAGAAATGAATTGGAGCCATCGGAATCGACAGGAATTGCAGGTTTCACTTGCGATCAGCTTTCTGTGCCTCTTGAAGCTCTTCTGCAATAAGTGAGGGGATGTGACTAAGTGAGCGCTCAGCTCCCTGTGGCAAAGCCTAGAGCTCAGCGTTCTCCAGGGGGAAGCTGGGAAACAGACTTCTTGCCCTCGCTGTTAGCTTGCTGGAGAGTAACGTCACCTCTGGGCCTCAGTCTCCCCATCTGTCTAACAGGGCTGTTGATCCTTGCCTTGCACCAGGAGTAGAGAGACGGAGGAGGCCGTGGGTGGGGCTTCCGCCCCTCAGGCTGAGACCCAGGACTGGCCAGATCCCGTCTCCCCCACTGTCTGCAGCTCCCCATACCTTCTTAGGTGTCTGCACGACCAGCCTCAAAGTCCCCATTAAATCTGCCAGCAGGAACTTAATCACCTTTCTTCAAGCCTTCAGTTTTCATTTCCATCAGCAAAAGCAAGTGAAAGCCTGCAGCTTAAAAACAAAACAACGAAACCCATCAATTACTCAGAGTATGAAATTCTGGGCAGATAGCAGTGCCTGGCTTGAGGCAGGGGACAGCTTCTGCCTTCAGAATCGTTAAGGCTGAGCAGGAGGCAAAGGCTCCCTGCTGCCCAGGATGAAGAGTCCTGCTCAGACACTTTTCCACCGAGTCCAGGTCAGCTTGGGTCCCCTGCCCCTGAGACCCTAGCTGCCTGAGTCACCCCCTCTGCTCTCTGTCCCTACAGTCAGAGCAAGAGTCACAGTGCAGACAATCAGCAGCACTTGTCTCAAGCAGGGCCTTCCAGGAGGGTTCAGGGACACTAAGCGAGGGAGCAAGGAGTCAGAGCCTGAGGAGCATTCCATGAGTGGCCTGGTGTCCCCTTAGTTTGACCAGCACGATGGCAGCAGTGCACAAGCAGTGAGTGCCGAGAGGATGCCCCGGCTTTGCCAGGACCGCTTTCAGTGGGCCGCAAAGTCTTAGTCCATCCAGGCTGCTATGGCAGAGTTCCATAGACCAGTGGCTTATAAACAACAGAAATATGTCCCTTGCAGTTTTGGAGTCTGGGAAGTCTGCAAAACAGTCAGGGCACCAACAGAGTCAGTGTCCAGTGAGGGCCACTTCCTGGTCCACAGCTGGCCATTTTCTCTGGTGGAAGCCACTAGTGAGCTCTCTGGGGGTCTCTTTTATAAAGATGCTAATCTCGATCCTGAGGGGCCTCCAAAGTATAAGTTCGGCAGGCAGAAGGTGAGGGAAGGCTATTCCAGGTCTCCCTAGACCTGCAGATGCAAAGTCATGAAGGTACTGCATGTCCTCCCTCCCTCACATTCCTACTTCTCTTGATCTTATGGCCCTCACCTGGGCAGATACTGTCCTTGTACCTTGACCAAGACAGCAAGACAACAGACTGGCATTGGGAAGCCAAATAAGACCCGAGCCTCATGGAGACACTTGGCAAGGCAGGGACGCTGACCTCGCCCTTGTCATAGGAGAGTGCTCCCTAACTGGACTTTATCAATACTGATGACAGGCCCTGGCTCTGGGTGCCAGCTGGCCAGAGCTGCCTTCTTTGAGGTGGGAAGCCTTGCCCAGACCTGCTCAATCCTGGAGGGAGAGATAAATGTAGCCTGTGCTTCTCCTGTGGAGAGAGAAGGTGTTTGGCTGGCCCAGGGGCACCCTGGTTTTGCAGGGAAGGTCTGAATCAGCCCTGCAGCTCTCTTGGTGATACCTGCTCAGGCCTCTCCAGGCTTCTGACCTCAGGGACCAGCTCGGACAGGCTACAGTTCAAGTAAGACTAGGAACAGGAGAAAGCACCTTCTCCCCAGCCCCTCACATCTGTCCAAAGCCTGCCTCCCTCCACCCACCCTTCCCTTATTTGTTCAGCACAGGGTTACTAAGCACTCACCACAGCACAGTGATGAATGAAGATGAGTCTCTGCCTTTATAGGCTCATAGGTCACTTATTAGGTGCAAAGGAGCAAACAGGATTCTACTTGATGGAAGGGCCCAGAAAGACTCCTCTAACCCCAGCCTCACTGGAGGATATTTGGGAAGACAGCATGTCGGGGCTAGAGGGCGGTGGAGACCGTCAATCCAGCTGACAGGCTGGCCGGGGCTAGCAATGGGCTCTGGCCACCCTAGCCAGGCCCTCCCTGAGCCCTTAAGACCCTTGCCTCCTATCCTTACGTGATCCCACCAAGGTTAGTTTGCACTTGAGATAAGACTGCCCTTATCACTCACAAAGCCCAGATGTCATGCAAATTAATAGGATTTTAGAATAGGAAGCACAGAAGGGATTTCTCTGGGATTCCCAGCTCCACTGCTATTACCTTGGGCAATAATAACAATAATAATAGGAACAAAAATAATTTTACTTGTGCCGAGAGCCTAACGCCCTCATCTCCCTGAATCCTGGAGGCTTTAGGAAGGAGGGAAAAGGCGGCAGAGAGGGGCAATAAGTACCTGGTCTCGGGTCTCACGGGAGGAAGTGTGGGAGATGGGATTTTAGCACCGTTGGCTACTGTTTCCTTAACTGGCCTGGGCGGGAGCCCTGTATCTGTTGGAGGGTTGGCGAGCTCTGGGAGTGAGGCGGTGCAGGAAACTTCTCACCATAGGACTCACTCCGTGGTGGCGCTGGTACTATTCTGAGTGTCCTGGTTGCTGTCTCACGTTTAAGGCCAAGTCCTTTATTTCAAGGTGAGGAGATCAAGGCCCAGAGGAGGCCCATCTTCCATTCACCCTTTCAACAAGAGCTGGTAGGTGGGTGGTCATAAGACTGCTGGCTCTGAAAATTTTTAAGTTTTTCTGTACTAGTTGCAAATAGCTGCTGCCCTGCCCCCTCTCCCTGGGCCCTCCCCACCACTGGCACTGACCCCCGACTCTGAGGTCCCCTGCAGAAGAACCAGTGCTCAGCACATGGGTGATCTGTCAGCTCCTGAAACATGAGGCTCGGGGACACTGGTGGAGGGTCTCCATCTCCCAGGAGAGGGACCTTGAGCTTGCCAGGGTTCTTGACTCACTCTCCCAGGATGGGGCCAAGATGGACACCTGGGGTTTTTCTGCCGGACGTGCTGGGTGCTCAGGACTTGAGCGTTTGCTGTTCTGGAGGCAGAGGTGGGAGCCTGGGCTGGAGTGAGCGTGCAGCTGGGGGTGAGTCTGTGTGGAATGCAGCAGAGGAGGAAGCAGCAGGCACGTGGGATTTGAGGGTGGAAGTGACTTGGTGAGAAACCCTCGGGGCGAGCAAGATTTTGCCTTTGGCGATTTGGCATTTGAAATTGGGAAACCGTGTACCCACCACTTGAGTAGTGTGCTCTAGAGGGGGAGCGGTCACAGCTGTGATTTGTCCTTGACACCCATTGGTAGTAGTTGGGAGAATATCTCTAAATCAGAAATTGATGTTTTTATGAAAGGTCAGGTAGGGGAATGTGGGGTAGGGGTAAAAAAAATGTCTCCAAATAGTCTGCTGACACCTGCTTAGAAACTGCAGTCTGAAATCCCTTCACTTTGAAGGTTTTGGTCTCAAAGATAAGGCAGAGATTTGCATTGTAGGTGCTCCTGGGCCAGCCTAGAGCCAAAGGTGACAGGCAGAGGGCAGGGAGGGCCGGTTTGGGAGTGAGCTCCATGTGGCCACCCTCACCCTTGACATCCTGCTGGAGGGAGAACCACGCTGAGCAGAGTAGGGCCAGGAGCCCTTGCAATGAGCCGGCACTCCCAGGACCAAGGCTGGTCCTGAGACTGGGCCTCAGGCCTCACTCATCCCCAAGGCCCTGGTGATCAGGTGAAGGATGAATGAGACTGGGTGATGCTAGGTCCTCTCTCAGAGCCAAGGACCACTTCTCTGCCCTCAACTCTGTAGGTCATAGCCGGAGAGAATTTGAAGGCTCTGTGTCTTGGTCATGTGTCACAAGGCCCAGCTCGGTGATGCTTTCAACTGAGTGGAATGGAATGGGGAGAACTTGGAGCTGGATCAGCTGTGGGAATGCCCCTGTTCCCTCTCCTCCCGCCCCCTCCATCTTAGAGAAGGGAGTTAGTTGGAAAAGCCACCTGAGGGCCGAGTAGCCTCCTGTTTCTGAGTGCTGAGTTTTCTGGTGGCTGCCAGAAAACTCCATTTTCAAGCAACCCTTGGGATAGCCAAGGACTCCAAGGCACAGGTCTCCCACCTTCCTGGCACACAAGCCACAGCCCCTTTCACCCAAGGCCCAGCTTATTAGCCAGGAGCCAGTTTGTGTGCAGCCTGGTTCTGGGACCCCGCCCCCACCCCGTCCCACAGTTGGAGCCCCTAACCCTAACCCCAGGGCACTTAACCCCTGAGCCACATCCCCAGCCCTTTTTATTTTTACTTTTTATTTTGAGACAGGGTCTCACTAAGTTGCTTAGGGCCTCAATAAATTGCTGAGGCTGGCCTCAAACTTGCAACCCACCTGTGTCAGCCTCCTGAGTCACTGGGATTTGAGGTGTGTGTCACTGTGCCCAGCTTTCCCTCTGTGTTAAGTACCAACACCTTAGGTCTGTGGACCGCAAGGCCTCTCTCTTCCTATAGATAACAGGGAGGATCCGGAACCAGCCAGTCCCAAGCCGCCATCCTCACCCGTGCCTTTCCATTTGCCAACCCCCAAAACCCTCTCCAGTTGCCAGTTGTCATTTAGAACCAGTTGCCAGGTTCTAAATGACTCTCTTTCTTGGCTGTAACCAAGGGCTGAGGATGAGGCATCCCTAGACCATGTTCTCTTCACCATGTTCCCCTTGACCCAAGCAGCAACCCACACCCTCTCCCTGCCCAGGGGTCTTCACAGGGTGATGCTGTTGGTACCCTCTGTAGAAGCTGGGCTCACTCCTAGAAAGGTGTGTCTGAGTCAGATTCCTATTTCGAATGTGAAGAACTCAAGTCTTGTTTTGTTATTTTTCAAATGGATGTACATCCATTTGCATCAAAGCAAAACATTACATTGATCAGGTAAATGTGTCCCTTTAGTGATCAATTTTGCCTCTTTTTTTTTTTTTTAATGTTTTTAGTGGCTGCTTTATTGTATCCATTGTCCATCCCATATCATTATTTTTTTTTTAATTTTTTATTGTTGGCTGTTCAAAACATTACATAGTTCTTGATATATCATATTTCACACTTTGATTCAAGTGGGTTGTGAGCTCCCATTTTTACCCCATATACAGATTGCAGAATCACATCAGTTACACATCCATTGATTTACATATTGCCATTTTGCCTCTTCTTTAGACCCTCTGTTCCGATGGGAATCCCCAGATCCTCCTACTCCAAAAATGTGTCACCCCACTTTCTTCCAGCCTCACCCAATGAGAGCCACCATCCCCCTTTCTCTGCTCAGAAGTCAGAGCTGTACGTTTCCCATAAAAGAACTAGCCCTGCACCCTGAGCAGGCCTGCCCAGGAGGAGGGAGCATCCTGGGCCAGCCAGATTGACAGATGGTAGTGTTTCCAAACTCTTGTAGGACATGTTTCCCACATTCTGGGTGACAGTTTCTTCTTTTGGTTGCTTATTTTTTAGTGTTTGTATTCAGTGAAGCAACATTAGATTTAGCCAAGAATGTCTGAACCATCTATAGAAATTGCTGGTGGGAGATGCTGGGCGTGCCGGAGGAAGGGGGCGGAGAGTGTTTTCAGCAAGCACAGCATAAGAAAAATTGTTTGTAATGGACTTTTTAAAAGATTGCTCTCAAAATCACATCTCTAGGAGCCATAAGGAGCCACAAAATTCTCTCACCCCCTCTTTCTGAGAGGGGCACCGAGGGGTCTATGGACTCATCTCAAGTCAGGGGAAATAAGTATTGACTGAGTCAGAACCAGACCCCAGGCAGTGCCCCTGCCCCCAGACCAGTGTCTTGTCATACCAAAAAGCATAGAGGAGACAAAGAGAAAGCCTCATGACCTAATAATCCCCCGCAAGATGACATTGTTCGTGTGAAGTCAAGTCCCCCAGAGCGTGCTCACAGCCAGGGGTTCTCTGCCTACACTGGCATCAGAAAGGCCTTGAAAGACCTGGGTCCCCCCTGATTCTGTCCTTTAGGCGGGGTCAGGGCTTCTGGGTTGTTGAAGATCTTCCAGGCAGGACTGGGACCCTGAATGGGGACCTCTGCCCTGACTCTCAGAGGAAACTGGTCGCAGGAATTAGATCCTCCATGGTACCCTCGGGAGGCCCCTTCCTCTCTCATCTGGAGGTAGTGACAGATTGCACAGATGCACCATGTAACCTGAACCCCCCCCCCCCAATCAGCATTTCTGCTGCTCCCAGGTGGTTCCCTGTGTTCTCAGCTTACGGGGGAGAATCCGAGGACAGGGCACCCCATTTCCATAGCCCTAGCACCTTCCACTGGCTTGACCACCCTCAGGCCACTCCTGGAGATTTGAGCCGGCCACGCTGGGGCAGCAGAGGCTGCCAGACCTGCAGGTGGTACTGCCTTCTGCCTCACTTGACCCAAGCGGCAGTGACTCCCAGCCCTGACTCATTCCCTGCATCCGTGCGGCCTGACCAGCTGGTGTCAGGGAGAGTCTTCTGAGGGCAGACTCTGAGCTGGATCCTCAGTGGGACGTGGAACTGAGTCCCTGCCCCAGAAGAGTCTGTCACCCAGCAAGCGAAATAAGATATGCATATAAAAATAACTGTGCTTAGGTAAGGCAAAAACCGGCAAGTGCACAGAAGCAATAAAAAAACCCAGCAGAAGTATTATATCATGTAATTCTCAAAAAAAAAAAAAAAGAACCTGAAACCCCCAAATGCCTATCGACTTCTGATCAGCAGTAAAACATCACAGCTCCATAAAGTCCATCAAAGGGTGTCATTTGCTTTGAGTGAGATGGCCACATCTCTCATGATGTCACTTGTCAGATAACCCCCAGCCCTGCAGGACATAGGCTTGTCATCCTCTTACACAGACCTGGGGAAGGCCTGAGGTGAAGGGACTGTAAAGGCCATCTTGCCTAGTCGCCTCGCAGCAGAGAGGAGTTGCTCAGGGCCCAGAGAAGTGAAGCACTGTGTCCAAGTCACACAGCAAAGCAGGGGTCAGCCAGACTTTGACACCTTCTGTCATCCCACTCACAGGGTAGAGGAGCTTCAGGCTAGCAAGACAGGTCTTTGGGTCTGACTCCATTAACCAGTCAGCCTGTCCATGCCTGAAATTCCACCACCGTGAGCACCTCATTCTTTTGTACCCAGGCATGGTACAAACAAGGGAAAACCATCTGCATTCCTGAGTTGCAGGTAGCCAGCCTGTGGCTCCAGACCTTCTGAGATTTGATCAGCAAAACATTTTCCTCCTCTCTGCTGGGTCTACACCTGCCGGTCTGCCTGGCCCAGTTGTCATCGGGAGAGCTCAGCAGGAGACATGCTCTTATGTGGAGCTGTGGAAATTTAGTCCTACCATAATGACATTATGACATTGGGACATTGTGAAGGATTCCAGGCCACTGCTACCAGTCAGGAACTCAGGCCCCCCCTGTGTGCTTACGGCCATCTGAGCATGGCATCTGCCATGGGAAGAGTCCTGTCTTGAAGATGGAGCTGGTGGCCGAACAGAGATTTGATAAGCCTCAGCTTAATGCTTGTTTAAGCTGATTTGCTGCTGGGCTTTCCTCTGAGCATTTTGCATATGTTAATCTTGCGCTAATCGTCATATCTGAGTACAGAGAGACTAAGCAACCTGCCCAGAGTCACACAGTAGATGGCTGAGGCAGAATTTGAACCTATTTGGTTCCTAATCTGTGCTTAGTTATTTATTGTGCTAACCTGCCCCATGAGGAGCAGCCCAGTTGCCCCCATTATGGATTTGGCCAGAGAAGTTGTATGGGGGACACACCCCCACTCTAGTCTCAGCAACAGAGTGTGATGGTCCTCCCTACTCTAGGCCATGGGGTACTACAATGAATGTGGACCCTCATGGGCCACAGACCTTTGTCACAGCTTTGCTTGTGCCTCTGCCCTCTCTAGAAGCCCTGATCCCTCCCAGGCCACCTACCTAAACCCATCCCTGCCACTCCGCACATGTGCAGTCTTCCCCCGACCGCCCCCTCCCAGGGGGGCCCTCTCCTGGCTGCCCGGTGAGGAGCTGCCCTGCCAACCCAGGAGCGTCATTTCCACCAGGACTTCCTAGAAAGGGCTTGTCCTGGAGACCAGCTGTGCCTGTCATCACACTTCAGGGTGAAGTCACCATGCTGCATCTTGACCTCTAGGGCCCCAACACACACCCACCCCCACATCCACATACACCCCACACACAATACTCATATACTCAGCTATATAGAACACGCACCCAACATATAAACACACATACACCTCACCAAACACACACCTAGCGCACCATTCCCGTATCTGTGCTCACCCGTCTCCCATAAATCCACCTGCCAGGTCAGACAGCACATCTGGGGCGAAGGGTGACCGGTGAGGCTGGATGGCCTAACAGGGCAGGAGAGGAGTGGCTTGGTGCAGGATGCTGGGCTGGCACTGTCTTCTCCCTAGGAGGTTCCCGTTCCCAGGGGGTAGTGGTCCAGGGCCAGTGGTCCTGGCATCTCAGAAGGAGGGGGCTGGGGCGGCGTGGTACCCGTGGAGCTGCGGGCTGTGCTGCCGAGAGGCAGACAGGGTGGCTCTTCACCTGCTGCCACCTCTTCTCGCCCAGGAGATTCCAGCTCTCAGCCGTGTCTGGTGCCCAGGCTCTAAGAGAAGCCTTTGTCTGAGACTATGGAGGATGGATCTCCTTTATTGAATATGGCTTTTAATTTTTCCCCTTAAACTTTTTGTCCAAAATATGCCCAACTCCGGAAAATAGGCCCTTTGTTAATAAGTCTTCTTATTGACCACACCCCCCTTCCCCGGCCACCACCACCTTTTCTTACTTCTAAGGAGACGTTCTGTGTCAAGGTCCTGGTAAGAAACAGCAGAAGAATAACTTGACCTCCCTCCCGCAGTGTGCCCTGAGCCCCGAGCAGGTGCCCGGGACCAGGAGAAAAATTTGACTTCTAACTTATTTTCCATCAGCATCCACATCCTCAGAAATCCAGATCCTGCCTGGAAGAAGTGGGGAGAGGGCTAGGTGTGGGGAGGAGGGTCCCATCCTGGGCTCCCCCCATGGGTTTCCTGCTGCCTCTGGGGAAGGGAGCAGCCCCCAGGCGGGTCACACAGTCTTTATGGGAGCTGGGAGAGCTGTTCCCAGCCTGGGACAACTGTGAACATTTATTTCACCTGGATCTTTCTTTTTCCCCCTTCAACAGCCCTATTACCATATTTAAATGCAAGTATGTCTCTTTTCATTGACGTTTTAAGTAGCTTAGCCTGACCTTTTTAGAGTAGCTCTCTCCCTTTTGAACTTCTTTCCCCTCAGTAGTACCATGTAGCTAGGACAGTAGTCCTAGAGTCTAGTGGGCTCCTAGTTCACTCTGTTTGGAGGGTGTCTCTCTTTCTCCTCTTTCCTCTTCTGCTCCCTGCCCTTAATGGTGCATGTCCTCCTCCCTCTTATCCTGTAGAAATCCCCTGTTGGAAAGGCAGTGGCTAAAGTCGAGTGGCTCTGTTGGGGGCTGTCTGTCGAGTTTGTGGCTGGCTTCTGGCACCTCATTAAAAAACCACAGCCATTGGAAATGGGTCTTGGGGTCAGGCCTCCAAGTGTCTGCTTAAGGGCAGAGGAAGTTTGTCTTTATGTGTGAAAGTGGCTCTGTCTATCCCAGTGCGAGGCTGTGCGTGCACAAGCTAGTGACAGAGAGGAGCGAAGGGGAGGGGACCTGGCCTGCTGCTTCCTTCACCTGGACATTCTGTAGGCCTGCGCCTTGGCCTCCTCACTTATTCCTGTGGCCCAGTGTGTTTTTAGATAACATGAGCCTTGACCAATAAGGACTCCAGAGACCCCCTAAGGAGATCCTCCAGAGCCAGCTTCATCTGACCCTGGGGCTCAAGACAGAAGGGCCACATCGAAGTCCCCATAATTGCCTGGGAAGAGTGAAACATGGAGAGGGATCAAACAAAGCCACGGGGCTCATCCCACCTAGAGCCCGTGCGCCCCCACATCTGGTTCCATGTGTTCACAGTCTCCTGGGACCCTTCGGGTCTGGGGCTGACACGGCTGACATAAAGTTTTGACAAGTCTAGAGTTAAGGTGGCTGAACCTCTGGAGAACAGCTGGTGTTAATCCGTCTCCTGGCCACAGTCTCTGTTCTGTCAAAAGGCTGTCCCAAGTGCCTCCTGCCTGTGGCTTCTGCTGACCACATGGCTAGGATCCCTGCAAGAGGCAGCGGGCTGGCCAGCCATGCCTAGCCAGCTCTGGACAGGCCCTAGGGGGTCACCAAGTATCTGTGCAGGACCAGTAGGCAGCTCAGCCAGGTTCTCAAGAGAAAGTTCCTCCTCCTCCTGAGGTGTTGTGTCCCTCCAGGACCAGTTTCTTTGTTGAGAAGCGAGTGAGGATCAAACACACCCAAAACTGCTGTGCCTTCCAGAAGCCTGAGAGCCACTGACCTGTGCCCATCCCCCTTTCCCCCAGAGCTGCCCACAAACCCCTTCCCTGGTGCGAGCCGGAGTCGGGCAGCCCTGTGAGAGGGTCTGCCCAGGGCCCTGCCAGGCCGCCTCCTGACTCTGACCCCTCCCTCTCTCCAGGCTTCCCGGCAGCAGCTTACGGACCAGTGGCGGCGGCGGCAGTGGCAGCGGCACGAGGATCAGGTAGGAAGGTGTACGGGACAGGCGGCTCCCAGGCATGCCCAGTGTGCAGGGGGAAGGTAAAGGCCCTGTCGGATCTGTGTGGCTGCGTCTGTCCAACATGCCCCTCACCACGGCCCGGGGAGGGGGTGGGGACAGGGAGGCATGGGTGAGCCTGGCCACCCAGGGCAGCTCCCACCAGGGGTCAGTCACAGTCACGAGACTGCACCACAGGTAGACTGTTATGCTCCCTTTGGCAAAGGAAAACTGAGCTTCCTTTTGACTGTGGACCTCCTTCACCTAAAGACTGGCTTCTGGGCACCTGTGGGCTTTACCCTCTGTGGCTTCCTTGGGCCTCTGACCCAGCCAGAGAGGTACAGGGTTGGCCTCTGGGCCCCTGCTGCACTCAGTAAGTGGGCTTACTGCTCTGGCTAAACCCCCAGGTCCCCCGAAGGCCGATGCAGGGCCAACCCTTGAACTTGGTGAAGGAATGGAGCTGCTGTTTGCTGGAGCCCTGCTGCCCCCAGACTCTTCTCAGCAAGCTCCCTGGGCTCCCAGCCACCAAGGGAATGGAGGCCTTCTCTGCCTCAACCCTTCAGTCTCTAAATTCAACCCTTTTAAGAGATCCAGAGTCCTGCAAGTGATGTGGGAACACTTTCCCAGTGGCTCTATGAGATCAGACCAGAGGTCCCCCTGCCCAGTGCCCTCTGCCTTCCTAAGGTGCCAGGGCTTCTGCCCTGTGCTGGGATCCCTTGTAGCCATTGTCCCCGGCCTCCCTCCACCACCCTGCTCCTCCCTAAACTGAGTAGCCGTGGTCTGCAGCTGGCTCCCGGTCCTCTCTCCCTAGGCAGAGCACCAGAGCACGGGGAAGCGCTGTAGTTGGATGTAACTGGGCTCTGAGGAGGGTGGGGTGGGCAGGGCACAGGTGCTGCAAGGGGACCACGAAATGGAGCGTTAAAAGCCTGGAGGGCAAATGCCAAGAACCCAAACCCTGGGTGATGAGAAACTGGCACAGTGAGGCCATTAGAAAAACATCAGTAAAAATCCGTTCCATGCAAACTGGCACTGCCTCGGAGCTACAAAGGATCCACTCCCCCGAATCATCCGTTGGGCTTTCGTTGGAGGGGGCCCAGGAATTCTCGCATTTGTAAGAGAGCTGGCAAGCAGCAAGTGGGCAGGCAGGTCCAGAGAGCCGGGCACCCTCCACTCCCATCTGACCTAGCAGGTCTCCAAAGGCCCCACCTGCCTCTGGCCAGTGTCCCTTAGTCCCCCCCACCCCACCCCAACCCCGGGCCCCGGGGGCGGGGTACACAGCTGCATCGTGTCTCCCTGTTCCGTTTGGTTTTTAAACTTGAGTGCTTTTTGATATCATTAAAAAAAAAAAAAAAAGCCTCGGTCCTCCCTGTGCCTGGGATGGGGGAAAGATAACAAGAACCATCTTGAGGTTTTTGAGTGTTGTTGGTTGTTGTTTCCTCGTTCAGTTTCTTTCTTTTTTTGTAACTTGGATTATGAAACTAAACTTTAACCCAAAATTAACCCTGCCTCTCTCCCCACCCCACCCTGTTCTCCTTGACTTCATGGCAAGTTTAAAGGGCAGCATGGGGTTCTTTGTGAGTCTGAGAGCGGTCTCCCCCACAGTCTGTACCCCCTTCTGTCACCCCCACCCTCTCACAGACCCCAGAGCCAGGCGGGAGTCCCACCCATCCTCTAACTCCTAACCCTCCAAGGTCATTTCCAACCACACATTTTTTTTTCCAGGATCAATGGTGTTTTATTTGTAGCCATTTCCATTGGGAGCGCAATCTCCCACAGGCCGTTCAAGGTCAGCCATGCTCATCGCTGCACTGCTAGTGAATTGTATTCAGGAGTGTGCTCCCAGACCACCTGCCCCACCCCAGCCTGAGTTAGTGCAAGGGGTAAATCCTCAACTCGAGATGCCCACCCCCAGGGTGCAGGCTTGCCCAGGAAGCTATGGGGAAGCCCCCAGCACTGCCTGGGGGTTATGGACTTGGGGCGTACCCTGGGCAGTGGCTAGACTGCCTGCTGGGGTCAGAACCTGGGCTGGCCTGCTTGTATGTAGACAGGGTACCTACCCCAGCCTCCAGCCGCACCTGTGGACCTGGAGCAGGGTAACCAAGCTGGGGAAGAAAGGCCTCTGCCCTTCTCTTTCTTTTAACACATTTTGACTATAGGGGAGCTGTCACCTTCTTGCCTCTGGAAAGTGGCCTGGCCTCGCATATTAGCAAGTTACGTACCTGTGAGTGGCAAAAGCTCTCTGCTATGAATCGAGAGGGGCCACACAGACTCTCTGGGGTATGTGGCATCAGTCCAGGCCCCGAAGGGCTCACTGCATGCTGATGACCCAGTTCCACCTGCACCAGCTCCTGTGGCCCTGCCCCACACATCCCAACTCCTCCCCAGGGGACCCGGATGCTCCTTCCGCCTCCTGAGCAAGCGGCCTGATGATGAGAGGTCATCACAAACTCAGTGCCTGTTCAGAGAGAGTCCACTGACTGCCTCCCTGCCTGGAGCTTGGTACCATGCTAACCTAGCAGGTGACTTCAAACAGTAGCAAGTGTGGCCTCTGCTCCCCAGGGGCTCTCAGGCTTGGTTGAGGGATTGATTGGGCATCCTGCGGAAGGCCCTTTTTGTTTTGTTCTGTTTTTCATTTTTCTCTAGCTCCACCGTTTTGGTTTGTGTCCCCCTTCCACTCTGACTTACTCGGGGCCCTTCCTGAGGCGGGAAGGGCTGTGGGGTGGGAGGCAGCTTTGTTTTGGCTCCGGGTGGCAACTTGTCTCTGTCAGGGCTGTGGTGTCAGGGTAGGAGGTCGGGGGGCCCTGAGCTCTGCACCTACCTCAGCCCACTCCTCTGGGCCGACCTGCCCACCTTTGCCTAATTCCTCCCGAACGTGAGGTGAGCAGGGCTCGGGCGACCCCACCAGGGAGGTCCCTGCCGACTCCTAGATAACTTCACTATCAGTGGTCACTTTTCTTTCACCTTCACCTGGTAGTTTGAAATATCATCTTTTCTTGTGCTCAGTCAAGAGTTTGTTTGTTTATTTTGATCGTATTCATTCAGTTCCAGTGGCCCCATCATGTCCCACCCAATCCGAAATCCAGTTTGGTAAACGACTCCCCCCCACCACCCAATGTGAGGGAAGTGGTTCAGATTTTCGGACTACTTTATTTCAGGGTGACATTATGGGTGGGCCCACATATCAGTCTTAGAGCTGCTGAGCCCCCTGGCGTGCCCCCCCAAACCCCATCTCCGGCCCCAGCCAGGACCCCTTACTGTACTTTATACTTGCCAGTTTATCCCAATCTAGTTACGTGAGCTCCCGATGCTGGTGGTGAGTGTGAGAAGTCATGTTTCTGTTGTCTTTTCTCTTGCTTGGTTGGGGCTGCGGTGAGAGAGTGTCTCTGAGGCATACTTTCCCGCCTCTCTTACACTAGGATCTGCACACCTCCTCTCAAACACTCTTCTGAGCACGCTCAGCGGGAAGGTTTGTCCACACCTATTAATCCTCTCTCAGTGTCCAGCTTCCTGTTAGTACCAGCTGGTTTGCATGTTTTTGCTTGTTCAGATGAAACAGTTCAAGAAACAAACTCATATCCAACTCTCGAGAAATGTCTTTTTTTGTACAATTTCGTTTTCGATTTTTTTTTTATTAGTTACAACTCCAAAACACCTGTTGTCCAGTAAAACATTTCACACCTCCCTGCCTGTTCTTAGATTGTATGTATCTGTGGGACTGACTAAATGCATGCACTGTAGTCGATGTACCGGTAGCTGTAGCTGTAGTTGTAGAACATGCATTGTTGAGTTGATATTACAGGGTCTCCAACGGCTCGGCCTAGCACAGCCGTCCAAAGGATAGCACGGGGACCAGGAAGAGAAGGGGCTCCATATTTTCAATGTTGCCAAGGGGCTTGGATCCATGTTCTCGCCATCAGCCACCACCACCTCCCCTCACGCTCCCCACTCCCCCAGTCCAGAACTGGGTCACCACCCTCAATTGTAGCCTTCCCAACTGAGATCTGTTTCGAATGGTCCAACTTCAGTGAAAGAGAATGGAACCAGGGTTGGAAGGAGTCTCCAAGTTCTTCCTTGTTCTTGTGTTCTTCATACTGTTCTTGAACAGAGCAACGGATCTTTTCTTGTTTCTTTAGGTTCACCAGTGAGCCTCCCTGAAGGCCCTCTGCTCCTTGAGTTCTTTGTGAGCTCCCTCCCAGCCTTTCAGGGATACAGGTCCAGGTGGAAGCCATGTCTGTGTGGTCTGCTCCCTGGGTGGAGGGACATGAGACGTGGTAGGGAAGGGATTGAGAGCTCACATCCTGCAAATGGGGCATGCATCCACAAGAGGTGGATGTTGACATTGGCTCTTAGGTTTGGTGAAGGTGAGGGAGGCCCGTGGGATGAGTGGCATCCTAGTGTGGAGATGACAGGCACAGCTTCATGGGAAGGGGAAGTGAGGAGGGCTTGGAACATCCATAAAAGAGCCACCTGCAGTTTCCCTGTGTCTCCCCAGGACGGCCTTCTGGAAGGGGAACAGGCACAGTCCTGCAGTCTCTGCCCTCCACTCAGGGGCATGTGTAGTCAGCCATCTCACACTGTCTTTCCTGTATCTGTGGTGACAAGCCAGAAGGGAATGCCAGAGATCTCTTAGAGCTTTTGGAGGTGCCTCTCATCTTCACAAGTTGGTGTCAAGTAAGGTAGTACTTGCCCCCTGGAACCTGCCCTTTAACTCAGGGTGGTCAGTGATCCTGACCCAATGCTACAGGAGGGATCTGCACCTTTAGGGTGTAAGTTATGTATTTCAGGAGACAGAACACAGCAAAAGGTCACAGAGCCCATGAAGTCCTCAAAGAATGTGTTGAGATAGAGTGAAATGTTAGCTCCATGGAGAGAAGCCACACTGCCCTGGCTGTCACCTGCGGAGTCAGGATGCGCAGGGACTGCTGGATGAGGGCACTGAGGCCCCAGGCAGAGGAATCTGGAAAGAATTCTTCTCCTGGCTCTGCCTGGGGGTTGGTGGCATGAGGGAAATGACCAGGATCATTAGTCTTCGAGGCTGCTGCAGATGTACCCTGACCTGAAGTGGGGAGCTGGTAGCGGAAGACGGAGAGCACAGCGCCCCTCCCAACTTGCCTCAATCTTCTGTGTGGCTCTGGGGAGAGGCTTTGGAAAACTCTTCCAATTGCTGGAGGATCTGCTGCTGCTGGGGTCTATTGTAGCACCAGCTTCAGGGTTCCCAGCTATTGCTTTCAATGAGCATTTATTGAGGATTTGCTGCAACTCAGGAAAGAAGAGACATAAAGACAGAGAGCTGTTCTTGCCTTCAGTGGTCTGGGAACCCAGTTGTGTTCCCTGAAAGTCCCTATTGTAGGAGATGATGTGTTGTTTCTGCCTTGATAATGTCCGCTGTTGGCTTCATTTTAAGAAGGGAAATGGATACTTTTCATTTCTGAAAGTGGCTTTCCTGTACCTCATCAGCAAGAAGGAGGGATGGGAGGTGGGGACCCAACCAGCCTCCCTGTGCGGGCAGCAAGCGTCCTGCCGACTGCGATACCAGGATGGCCCATCTGAGGGCAAGGTCACAGGGACACCCTTGAACTAGGGTGCAGCCACATGTGTGGCTATGGAATAGAGCCAGCACAGTGGACCAGAGGAAGAGCAAATCTGTGACCATTAGGACCAGCTGCTGCAGCCATCCAGACCTACCCAAAGTCTCTTACCTGAACAGACATCTTTCAGTCTACAGCCTTTGGTTGTGGGGAATGGCACCTTGTATCCCAGTGGGTCGTTAAAATTTTCATTTCTGGGAGGGCCAGGACTTTCCACCGTAAAGAGTCCAGCACTGGATTTCACTAACCCCAGTGAATTTATAAAAATGTGCACAGGCACCCGCTGCTGACCTCAGCTTCATTCATTTTCCCAGGGCTTTTGGACCAACCCTGTTCAGGGTAAAATACATCGACTCCAATCAATAATTTTGTAATAGAAATACTGTGCACTTGATAAATCAACTCTAGTGCAATTAGTGACTCGCCTTGCAGCCCAGATCTAAGTATAAGTTAATCCTAAAGTGAATGGAGTGGGGGAATGTTCATGGTCTTTTAAATCAATGGGCGACACATTCCTGCCTCCTCCCCTGAGCTCATTGGCCTTCTCCCTCACGCCAGCTCTCAGGAGCCCAGGCCCAGCTGTCCAGCTCTGTGAAGCGAGGAGAGCACATGAGAGAGTGACCAGGAGACCTGCTCCTTGCACCCCACACTGGGTCAGGATACTATTGGGTCCAGGAAATCCCAAAAGCTAGTCAGCCCCTTACAGTTGATGAGAACCATCAAAGGACAAGCCAGGACCTATCATGGTTCCTTATATTTCTGCAGAGTTTTGATGATCATACAGACACCATCACATAGGTTGCCACAGCTCTCCCCTGAGGTAGAGAGGAAGGCAGAAGTTTGGGGCTTGGTTTTACGTGAGAAAGCTGAACTGCAGAATGGTTGTATGACTAAACTAGAATCACATGCCTAGTTACTGCAAAGCAAGACTTTGGTCAAGCAAACTCTGGATTTAAACCCTGGAGAAAGTAACCCTGTGGTGGAGCTATGTTGGTTTGTGAAGGACTCACCTGCCACCCAGACACCTGGCACAAGCAGCAATGAAGGCCATGTTGGGAGTGCCCAACTGGCCTTAGGTTCTGGGTCAGCTATGACTCCAGCCTAAGATCTTGCAGTCCAGTCTTTCAGGCAAAGATCCCAGAACTAGGCCTTGCGCACATCTGCCATGGAGTTTTTTAACTCCACCAAATATTTATCGAGTGTATAACAATTATTATTACACATGGCAGGTACTTTCCTAGGCCTGATTCAAGGGTACTTTGGACTATAAGAGAAGGCCCAACTCAATGTGGTTAAATAGTTTAGGGATTTGTTTGCTGATATTCTCAAAAATCCTTTGAAGAATAACCTTCATGTGTAGATTGTTCAGGATCCTTTTTCTGTAATTCTCTAAGCTTTGCCCTCTTCCAAACTCCCATAATATCTTTATGTTGGTTTCCCTCATGGTGGCAAAGTGGCTACAGCCGTTTCTTGCATCACACTGTCCTATCTAAAGAAGAGGTGGTCAGATGGTTCAGAATTCTAACAAAAGTTCAGAGCTTAGTGCTGCTTGTCGAAGGCCTGGGTTACAAGAACCAATCATTGAGGGATCCATCTCCCTCTAAATTGAGTGGCTCTTACACTGTGATGGGGGGATGAAATCCCAAAAGAAAACTTGTATTCTGATAAGAGGGGGAAAAGGAAAATGGTGTTGAGGAGATAACCAATGGTGTCTACCACAGCCAGCCCTGAAAGTTCATGGATGAATTCAAGCACTGTCCATGACCTTGAGGACCCACCAGCCTAGCGTGGAGACTTAACAGGTAACCAACAACACTATGATGCCACAGGCCCAATAACATAAACCTGTCCTATGTACAGAAATAGCACATAGGAGGAAGTGATCAGCTTTGCTTGGGTGTCAGGGAAGGTTTCACAGGGGAGTGAACATTTCAACTGTCAGTGGACAAATGGGAGCTCCCCAAAGGGCCAGGGGGGATAGCATATTCCAGGACAGTAGAGTGAATTTGAAGCCCAGCAAACAGTTTAATTCTGGTTGGAAAATTAAATAAATTAAGAGAAGAGAAGCAGATACGGGCAGAGCCCACAGCAGAGAGTCCTTTCTTGGTACCATGCTAAGGAGCCTGGAGAGGCCTGAAACCAGGAAGTGACATCAGATTTGCATGTTAGACAAGCCCTGGCATTGGTACCCAGGGAGATTGGAGAGGCAGAATTGGAGGCTGGCAGACAAGTTAGAAATAATTCATACACATTATAAACACCCGATACAGGTCAGTGTGCAAGCACCCAGTGGGCAGTGGGGCTTTTGCTCTTCCCCATTAGATGATTAACTCTGGCCCTTTGGCATCTGGGGTGAGATGCCGGAGAATTATATGACATGGTCTTTCCAAAGCTCCAAGTCTTCTGAGGAAGACCAAGTACACAACTGATGTAAGAGCCAGCTTGTCATATAGGTGGTCCCTGCAGGGCCAGGGCACACAGATGGCAGGGAAACTCCATGCAGAAGGTGACACGTGGCACAGACATTGGAGGAATTTAGAGTGGGAGTAGAGACAACAAGGTTCTGGGTCACCTTGAGAGCCAGATCAATAGGGTCACTTTGGCAGAAAAGGGAAGTCTATATTCTTGATAGGAGCAGAACCTAGGAAGGATAGAACCATCTAGGGAAGATGACCTGTGTAGCAGAACCAGAGAAAACATCTTGACCCCCTTAAACCAGGGGTCCTGGGCTGGGCTTGTAACCCAGAGCAAGAGGAGAGGAGTGAGGCATTGAGAAGATAGACTGGAGAGCACTCTCTGATGGGGACTCTACCTTACTTTCCCATGAACCCCTTTTTAAAACCATGGTAGACCTTTTTTAAATTATCTTTTAATTTACTTTTTGGAAATGGAACCCAGTGCCTCACACATGCTAGGAAAGTGCTCTACCACTGAGCTGCATCCTGAACCCTCCCGTAATCTGCTTTGCTTCTGCCAACAAGTTGTTATTCATTCTGTGCCCATAGATGTTGGTTACCATTCCTTGGCTCACATAGCAGCCCCTGCCCTCGTCCTTCCTGCCGGTTCATTTCCCTCTATCTTTGTTTTTGCTTCCTCAAAATCTGACTCAGACTGCCAGAAAGCCACACCTGGTTAGCCCTACCTGGGCATCCTCTCCCTCTTGCTTCATGTCCTAAGTTCTTTTCTTGCTTGGTTCTTAATGACAGGTGAGGTTAGAAGTCCTCTAAAGACATTTTACATATATCTCAGGGCAGCAACAGCCTTCCCAACCCTGTAAACCATCAGTCCTCCAGGAAGCAGAGCCTAGAGCCTAGTCCTTGTTCTTAGCATAGATAAATAATGAGTATGCAATTAGAGAATGCAGAAAATGATGGGGCCCTTTGTTCCTGGATGTGTATTAATATTAATAAAAGGAGGCTGGGCCGATAGCTCTGTGGCAGAGCACTTACCTGGCGCATGTGAGGCACTGGGTTTGATCCTTAGCACCACATAAAAATAAACAAGTAAAATAAAGCCATGTTTTCCATCTACAACTACAAAAGAAAGTTTTTTTAAAAAACTTAGTAAAAGGTCTCCCTTTTCCAGTTTGGGAAGTGGGCAAATAATATTTTTGAGCTGCTATGATTGGCTGCTGGGATTAGGTCTGTCAGAGGATGGCAGAGCCATGATTATATCCACTCCGTGGCATGGAATGGAGGATTCTGGCCAGCATCTTAAAATTCACACCTGCCTGGGCAGTCCTTAAAGGAAAGCTATCTTGAAAGTGGTTGATCGAATGCTAGAGACACTTCCCAGCCAATTTCAATAAAATGCTGATAATAGTAATATGTTAATAAAAGCTCACCTGTTATATGAAAGCAAGGAGTACTATACCAATCTCACCTGCCTTATCCCAGTTAATTCTCATAACACCACGAAGTAGGCACTATCATTCCCATTCCCTTTTTATTGCACACACACACACACACACGCAATGGGGATTAAACCCTAGTGTATGCTAGCATTGAACTACATCTCCAGCCCCCTCCCCGCTTTTTAAAAAATTTTGTGACAGGGTTTCGCTGTTGCTAAAGCCGCCTCAAACTTAATGATCCTCCTGCCTCAACCTCCCAAGTTGCTGGGATTACAGGCATTTGCCACCGTGCCCAACTCCCATTCCCATTTTAGAGATTAAAACTGCAGCTTAGAGAAGATAGTATCTTATCTGAGGTAGCAGAGATAGGATAGGATTTGAGCCTCAGTGTGTCTCAAACACTATCAGCAGATGCTCTGCTGTACCAGCTCAGCAATGCCTGAACAAGACTGCAACTTTAAAACTGCACGAAAAAAAAAAAAAACCTACAACTGTTCCCAATTCTTAACATCTTTAGGAGAGAACCCCAAATCATTTACAAGTGGCTTCATAAGGCATTATAGGTATTTTTTGCACCCGCTTCTATTATTGCAGACTTAATGCCATGATTCTGCCTGTCCTTCTTTGGCTGACATTTCAGGTCTGACTTCTGGTCCCTGAATCCTTTCAGACAAATGGCAGGCAGTGGAGGTCCAGAGGAGGCGTGGTTGGGTAAGAGGGAGCTTAAGGAATTATTTGAAGGGAACCTTATAAACTCAAAACAAGGCCAAAGGAAGTTAGCCACAACCTAAAAGAAACCAGGGGGTGGAACCTGGGAGGGATTCTCTGGGAAGACAGACGTTATCCGCAGGGAAGAGTCAACATCCCCTTAGATACACCGCTGCGAGGGCTGCATCTGGAGGGTCGCTGGGAAACACAGCCCAGCCCTAGCGCTGGGAGGCGATTGGCTGCCCAGTTGCTGGGGCTTTGCTTTGGGCCAATGGTGGAGAAAGGGGAGGGTCCACAGGAGGGTGCAGCGGGCTCTTCAGCCAATCATTCTGCAGGGAGGCTGGATTCCTGATACCATGGTAACAGCGAGCACGGGTTCATTTGTTTTGTAGATGAGTAATTACTACACAATTAGAGAAAGCTAAAAATAAAGGGGCCCTTTGTTCCTGGCTACTTATTAATATTAATAAAATGGTCTGTCCAGGTCTGTGATAAACAATGCAAACCTGGGTGCCTGTGGTAAAGGCTAACGTGGCTGAGAAAAGCTGCCCAGCCCAGCTTCCCTGTGCATTTCCCAGCCTGATTCCCCAGCTCTGCTTCCTCCTCTTTCTGGAAGTTATTTCTGAAATTAACCTGGAGAGGATGGACTTTTTCCTGAATTTGGGGAGAAGAGCTTAGCATCACAGACTGCAATCCTCACACAGGATCTGCAATGCCCTGGAATCAAGAGGTCAGTAAGGCACGGACCCAAGCCACACCCTCTTCCAAAGAAAAGACCCGAAGTACAGCAGCAAAACCAGATAACATGGACCAATGTTGGAGGAAGCCCCTAACCAATTTTGCTGTTATGTTCCTGCCACGTTTTTCTTCTGGCTGTTGTCTATTGAGCTCTACAAGGTTCATTTGATAGTCTTTTAAACACCTTCCACTGAAGTAGTTCCCAGTCTTTTCTCCCTGCCCACTTGTCTTGTAAAGTGCATTCAGTTCAGGTTGGGAGTGACATGCTTGGGATTAGCCTGTGTTTAGGGATTGTCTTCACTATCCATGTCCTGACCTTCAAGGTCCAAACAGCTGAGAGGCTTCTCTTCCTTACAACCCTTCCCCCGCCTAGGGAGAGAGGTTGCCTTGTAGATTAATCCAATAAGGATGAAAAATGGCTTTAAGAAAAAAAAAAGCAGGCAGCATAAGTGCAGAGAAAAAGAAGAAAAAGTTGGGACATTTCAACTCTACAGCTCTGTATTGCTGCTGTTTCCAAAGCTTCCAATTTCTTGTCCTTGAGGGTGAAATTAGTGGCAAATGACAGTGGTTTAAGATCTGAGAGGAGTGAGTGGGGAGAAAGCCATGAGCTTTCAAGTGACAGGAAACTTGGTGGGGATGCACTTGAACATGGTCATGCATTGTTTAATGTACAAGGAAATGGGAGGGACTGAATATTTCCAGAATTGTGTGTATCGCTTTTAAAATCTCTTGTCAGATTTCCATCATTAATTGCAGTTGATTGAGACTTTTAGGATTTGGCTGTCATTAGTAACAGTGGACCTGTTAGCTGAGCACGAGCACATGTCTGTAATCTCAGCTACTCGGGAGTTTGAGGGAGAAGGATTATAAATTCAGACCAGCCTCAGTAAATTAGCAAGATCCTGTCTCAAAACATAAAAAAGGGTGGGGATGTCACTCAGTGGTAGAGCACTACCATTGGATTCAATCTCTAGTACCCAAAAAGGAGGAATAAAATGGGCCTGTTAATAGTTGGTGATGAGCAAATCAGCCCTGAGATTGGAGTCAGTGCAGTAGTTCTGAATTTTGCTTCATGTTAGAATCACCTGAGGAGTTTTTTTAACTTCCCTGTATCCAGGCCACACTTTGAAGCCATCAAATCAGAATCCGTCAGGGTGGACCCCAGGCAAGTGCAGTGTGTAACCACAGGCTCAAGTGCCACCTGGTTCTTGCTGAAGGTAGAGCTTCACATCATCTCTGTGACTGTCGCTGGCACCCCAGCCTCTTCTTGGGCCCAGGGCTCTCCCGCCTATCATGGGTATTCACAGTAGGGCCAGGAAGACCACGTCCAGGATGGGCTAAGGTATCTTTTTTCTTATGTGACTTCCCTGCTTCTCTTGGGGACAGGCCTGTCCTGGCTGAAATTAGCAGCATTATACACATAGAACAAGCAGCCTGATAGAACCATAAACAGGGAAGCAGCCGGCCTCCTTGACTGTCTGACGAATGGGGCCTTTTGGTAAGGTCGGAGTTTGTTTGTTATTAAAGACCTAATTAGAAACATGAGAGGGAGCTGAATGGCTCCATGCTTGGCTAATTAGTGACATGTATGCACCCGCTTTGAACTTCAAGGACACAGAGCTATTAGTGCTTACATCAAAAATGGATTAAACTCCTGTGCCTTTATAATCATTAAAGACGGGCTGCTCAAGTGGAAAGCCTTTTGTACAGGTCCTCAAGGGGCTGTCCCCTGGGCATCCTCCCCACCCTACCCCCTGGCTGCTGGAGCCCAGGGCAGTGAGTTGCTGTTGGTTATGACTTTCCAGTCTGGCATCCTTTGAAGCCACAGCTTCTAGTAAATGTTGATCAGTCTTAGGGTATTCCAGCTCCCCACTGGACTTGCCCTCAGCAGAGTGGAGTGGTCTTTTGACACTTGAGGTCAGCCCTCTGGGTGCTCCACTGGGTCCAGGCACTTTCAGGGAGGGGAGCAGGAGTCCAGGCTAGTCCAGGGCTTACATTCCCTCTCACAGTGCCCTTGCCCATCAATACTGACTGGGTGCTGCTTTGTGCTCCGAAGCTCATTGATCCTTGGGATGTGACACAATGCAGGTCAGGTCTAGTCCTCAGCAGAGATAAGTCCCCTTTCACATTTGGCATATACTACCCAACTTTGGAGAGTCCCCAGTCTGATGGGGAACACATCTGCACTACCATGGAGCTCCCAGTTTGGAAAGGGTACAAGGCCCAAGCCCACTCCAAGGTTGTCCACACCAGGGTTGAGAAGTTGATTCCTTGCCCTCAAATTTGCCATTTCTCTGGAGCAAAGAAAGATCCAACTGAACAGAAGAAATGTGTCCATCTGTGATCCCAGGAGGGACAGCTCCCTCCCTGTGTAACACAATTGCCTTCACATTAGAGCTGGGTGCAGGCCTGTGTGAGACACTGGGTGGCACTGGATATGTTCCCTAGCTGCTCAAACCCTGGCTTTCCTTCTTTAACACACAGCTAATAAAGCCCAGCTTATAAGTTAGGTGAATGAAAAAAAAAATGGTGGGAAGAACCTACCGACAGGAACACGGAAGTGCCCAGTTAGTCTCAGTTGTCACTGCAGCGTGGCATCCTCTGAAGCCACAGCTTCTAGAAGATTAGTGCTTCTTGTCTCATTCACTTTCACCTCTCTTGTCCCCTGCCCCATGCTTCTTAACAGCTACAGGGTGACATCTGATTCTTATATAGTACTTCATCATGATGGAGAATACATGAGGCCCAACTCCTAAGCCTGTAGTCCTGGCCTTGGATTTCGTAGTATTTTAATGTATTTGTAGTACAGAAAATGTGTGCAAGACACAAACAAGGATCTGACCCCTCTGGTGGGGACAGGGATGTGGCATTAAGAGTGGGAAATACTGAGCACAGAGAAGATGGCTGGGGACACATGGGGCAAAGCCAGACTTGTTTCTTTTTGAAAGTTAGAGAGATGGATGTGCCTTGAGGAGAAAGGCAATCACCAGATCAAAGCAAGGGACATTCTCAGAACTGAAGTAGGACTGACCAGACTGTTCAAGAGAGAGGAGGGAGTTGTTTCCAGACACCATGCTCCCTATTTCCTTCTGCTTCTCAGGGCCCGGGGGGCTGGATGAGGAAGCACAGGCTCTGGGTCATCTCAGGTGACATGCCCAGCCATTGGATGGCTTAATGCAACAGTACGAGGGTGCTGTGGTCTCTGCTGGGTCTCCTTGTCTGCTACTCCTTGCAGCTTCTAACCAGTGTAGGCTTGGACTCTCAAGTCTATGAGCCTAGGGAAAGATGTAGCAGGTGTTCATGTTAAAACCCCACCCGCTTCAGCCAAACCATAAATGTTTGTCAGACAGTTCACACAGAAGGACAAGCTCCTGTGCCAGTGCCAGTCACAGACTCCATGATGCTCAGGCACCAGCAGGGCCTGGTTCCCTTTCCCTTCCCAGGGCCTCTTCCTTCTAGAACCCTGTAGACAAACTGAGCCCCTAGGTCCCCTGGGGGCTAGGAGAAGCAAGAACTTGAGTTTGACTCCAGAACCTTCTTTCTTTGCCCTCTTGATTAAAAAGCCTGGTTTCTGTGACTACTAGGCCCAGGTCCACTGAAGGATGCTGCATCCCCAGGATTTATACCATGAACAGATAACCTCCATCTTCCCCTCACCCACCTTCCCAGCCAGCCCACCCAGAACCCACTCAGCATGTTCTTTGTGAGCTTGAGACACACTCATAGGCCCTGATCAGAGCTGATAACAAAAAAGCACCAAGCTGTAAAGAAAAGGTTGAATCTCAATATAAAGTGCATCGTCCTGACCACAAAGCCTTCCTCAGATGGGTCCATTCTGCTCTGAATGTTGTGAGAATCCCCAGCTTTATGATCACTGTGTTATAGGAGGGCTTTAGAATTCACTGATAGTGAAGTTAGCTCTTGAGGGTTGGGTGAGGTGTGACTTCACCGGAAGCTAAGATCTTCCTACAAAAGAATTAGCCAACAAGTCTTAGGTTCTCATGCCTATCGGTTCACTACTTGAGACCTGCTGACATTGATTGGCAGGCATCAACACCAACCACAGTGGTCTGAACTGGGCTAAATTTCAAGAAAACAAGTGGAAACTGCGGTTGGTTGGCATTATTGTAACCACATTTGGACCAGCATACAACTGTCCTGTCAGCATGTGAAAGAGCAGACTCTCACCACGTGTCCCATGAAACATGCAGATGAACCAAGCATCAATGGATACACCACGACTGGCATGATATTCTCCCCAGGCTGAGTTTGCTCTTCTCTGTAACATACCTGTTCACATATGAAGACCATGGAAAATTAATACCAGCACCCTGCTCTCTTAACCACCACCACCTCCCCATTTGAAAGTATTCTTCCCTTTCTCGGTTGAAATTGCCTGAATTTCAGCAGAGCTTTAAAAATATATTGTGGATAAAATTGATTGTCCCTGCATCTGGGCCCCTGAACTGATTTGATTTTAATTTAGCGTGTCCTACCATTTCCCCAGGTTGGACAAATTGCTGGCCTTCACTGTCTGTCTCTCCTACCTTCAGGCTAAGCTCCGAAAGGAAAGCTGGAGCCAAGGATCCCTGGGACATACTGGTTGGGCAGACTTCTGCTTTGCTCTGCGTGAGACCCTCTGTGATCACATACAACCGAGTGTTGTCCTTCCCTTACGGGTTTATCTTTCCTTGCTGACCCTTGCCATTTGCCCATCTGCCTTCAGAGGATGCAGTAAGGAGACTACAGTGTGGCCTCTCTAGCTCTGTTCCCCGGGAGGGTCTGGGGCTGTTTAGCAGCCATTCTTCAGAGCCCTCAAGGAGTGGCTGATTATTGAGAGGGACTTATGAAGGTCTCTGATACCAGCATCCACCAGGCTCTGTGGACACAGCATCCACTGAGTGTCCAGTGTTGTAGGGGAATAGAGGAGGGGCACTCTTGCTCCAGAGTCCATGCCATCTGATCAAGGAACCTGCCAGGTCCTGCAAGAACCTTAACAACTCCATAGCCCACCTTGGGGAATTCCTTGCTAACAGGGAGACAGTCCTGCCACTGTGGAGTTTCAGGCCAAGGGAAATATAGAAGCACAATGTAGACAACATGAAGGCCAAGGTGAGTGTTGGAGGGGGGCCATGATTTAATTAGTTTCTTCAATTTCTCTAAAACAAACAAAATCCCTAAAAATCCAGTTTGATGGATTAACATGACCCCTGCCTTCTAAGAGTGTCACACAGACTTATGACCATACCTGCACTCAGTCATCCATTCCATTGGGAGATAGGGGCCAGGAACAGGGGCCATGATACCAGTCAGCCCAGACTCCCTTCTGCTTCACTCAGAAATGCAGAGTGCAATTAACTTTGTTTTGGTAGCGCGTTCCCTTCTGCCCTGGACCTAGAGAGGTTGGGTTCTCCGTTGCAGTGGCTTCGCCCTGAGCAGCATCATCTGACTGGGCAGGGAAGAGGTTCTGTCCTAGAAAAGTGGCAGGGGCCACCAGGGTTCCCTGCCTGAAATGAAACCTGGCAGTCGTGGATGATTCACAAAGCAAATGACTGAAATGTCTTGAGGGTGGCCATGCCCTTTGGGGAAATGTGAGACCCACCAAACCAGGAGCCTGGCCTAGGGCTGGAACTCAGTGGACCCCTGGCTTGTCACAGATATGTGGGCTGAGCTCATCTGGAGAGGATTTTGTCACAGTAGCATTCTCTGGATCATTCATAGTCTGGTTTTCAGGTCTTAGCACCAGAGGTGCCTTTCCAGGGGTAGCCCCAGGATCCTTGGCTGTAGCTTTTTGCCTAAGATATTTAAGACGGATATAGAAATGTCTAGACTTCCACACCGTTCCTAGACCTAAGCGAAGCTGTTCTGACTCCCACCACTTCCCTATCCTTAAGGATTAACTTCACTCTCAATCCAGCCCCTTCTAACCACAGGTAGGCAGAGCCACTTGCAGACTGTGACACACGTCAGCACACATCTCCCCCGGCTCTTTTTAGAACCCTGGGGGAAGGTACCCACAAGTTTCAAGTCTAGCACCAGTGAGTGTCTGAGCCTACAGCACCCATCTCTGTTAAGGTCTCCAGGATAAGATTCTTGGGCTTTCCTGGGTCAGCCATCAGGGCATTTCCTTGGTGGACAGGAAGCCCCTCCTTCTGGTCCATGTAAGATGCCTCCACCTTTCACTCAAGTGCATTTCCTCTTGCTGTCCTCAGTGAGATTTAGTGTCCTTGCTTCCCTCCCCCACCCCTGTAGTCCTTCCTTCAGGTCCAAGATGATTATATGCATGAAGCGGATGAATTGGATCTTTTTGTAAATCACCTCCTGATTTGTATGGCAAGTGGATTGCATTTTCCTATATCAGATTTTCCTAAATCTGCATATGGCACCTGCCTTGCTGGGCTCTGCATACACAACTATCTCAAAAATGAGAGTATTTGTTTTAAATTTGACAAGTCACAGAGCACTTTCTCTTCTTCACTCTCGCAGCAGCCCAGCGTCAGTCTGAATAAGGCAAACATCACTCACATTACAAACAATGGCATGGGCTGGAGGGGCTTGGACCAAGGCACACAGCTGGCAGGTTGGTGCCAGGGTCACACATGGGTCTTCTGACTCCAAGTCCAGTGCCCCCTTTCTCTACACTGTAGCCACCTCCTGAGGGTACTGCCTGGACTGGGAAAGCCCAGAGGATGCTGGGTGGTCGAGGTGTGAGGTTCAGAAGGAACTTGCCCAGGATTAGCTTGTTGCTATGGACACTGCCCAGAGCCTATGATGGAGGAATGAGCCCCCAAACGACCAGCCTGGTATAAGGCTCGTCCCAAGCCACTTAGCACTCACAGCTTATATTGCAGAAATGCCAAGGTGTTTGCAAGACATTGCCCTCTTCTGGGACAGGCATTATAATATCCAATTTATCGATCTCAACACTGTTTATTCAACAATATTTACTTCTTCCCTATATATACACATACACCATAGCAGAGCAGTGGACAAGGTGCCCTTGACCATTAAGAGTGATGTTCTGTCCTTTTTCTAACCTGATCCTAGTATATAGGACCAATTCTAGCCACGTGCTTGGAGGAAGGTGCCTTCCACCTAGGACACTGAGGATTGACTGGAGAGTGGCTTCTGCAGAAAGCACCCTCACGGCAGAGGCTGCTCAGCGGCAGGCATGCCCCCTGTCTCTCTCGGCTCCCCAGGAGAGGGGGTCCTCAGATGACCCCCTTTACCGTGTAGCCAGCCAGTGTTCCATATGTGAAATGACACTGACTTCCCGAAAGAAGAAAATCGCATTGTCCCTGATACTTCCCATATCTGACAGCAGGCACAGTCCTGACAAGTTTATGTGCTAAGTGTCCATCCTCATTCTGTCCTGCCAGCCAGAGCTGTTGTTTTTTGAGTCTTCCCAAAGATGCCTGGATTTTCAGATGGCTTGACTGGGGACTTGAGCACGCTCCCTGGGGCATGGTTCTTCTGCCACAGAGAGACAGAGGCAGGTGGTGACTGTGGAGCTTGGAGACATCTCTCCTGAGTGCCCAGCCCTTGAAGGTGCAGTTTCCACTGCCCCTGGAGGAGACCCGCCCACAGCTAGTGTTGATAGCCTGCCCATTGCGCCCTCTGGTGGGGACCCAGTGGCCCAGTCTCCCGCCCCTGGCTGAGGGATATTTGCAAGGTGACTTTGGGCTGGGACTCAGGCATTGTGATGAGCAAGTGCATAATAAAATGGGACTTGGGGGTTTAAAAGCTGCATTCTAATACAGCGCCTTCTCCACGGTGATTTTAGTGTCATTTGATGGAAGATGACTGAGCAGGGGAGGGGTGATCCAGACCGAAGATGAGCTGCTCATTATGAAATTCCCTTCAGGCCGACTCTTAGACACCAGGCCTCTGTGCACACAGGTTGCCTTCTGAGCTTCTGGAGGCGGGCATCTCTGGACAGCAGTCCTTCCATGGCCATGCTGTGTCCTGTCTCCAAGGCTCCTTACTCTGGCTGGATTAGTATCTAGGGCCCTTTTCCTGCCAGAAGGAGTCAGCACCAAAACCTTCCTCCTCTCTACCCCCTAGACAGGTGTTCCTGCCCAGCATCTTCCTGGATCTGCATCCCACCAGAGGTGAAAATGTTCCCCTTCATCTCACACTGTGCCTCCCCAAGCCCACCCCACCCTCTTACCCTAAGACAGAACAGGGGAGTTTGCTCTTTGTAGAGGGAGGGGTTCCAATGCCCGAGAAACCAGAAGTCCACTGTCTGAGGGCTGCGGGGGAGGTGTTCTACCAAGATAATACCGCCGTTTGAATATCTCGGCTTGATATTTGCCTTCGTGAGTGAGACGGGCCAAATGTTATCTGCAAGTTTAATCTTCTATATTCAAACATCCCAGTCCCCTTTGTCTTCCAGCACATTCCCAAATAAGCCATTGGTGCTTGCGCTAAGCTATAATTCTTTTTCTCCTTCTCTCTAACCTCTTCTCTCCATCAGCCTGTTTGTTCATTTATGGGCTGCAGCTTCGGGGGCTCACCTTGGGGCTTCCAGAGGCAACAGTTTCTATTTTCTCTGCTGAGTCCGGAGCCAGACTCAGCTTGGATGGGTCTCCTTTGTGTCTTCAAGTCCCCACTTGGTCTTTTGCCAGCCTGGCAGTGAGGGGTATCATCAGTCTCTTCCCACACCTGTGACAAGTGGGTGACAATCAATCCACTTGTAGCTTCTTCAAAGCCCCAGGAGAAGTGAGGGCCTCTGCACAGGCCCCCAGGCAAGAGCGACTCTGATGTCCACTTCAGATGCTCTTTCCTTTCTGCCCTGGAAGGCAGCTGTCTTGGACGGAGGGGATGCCGAGGGAGGCAGAAGGGAGAGGCGAGCCTGCAGCCTTGTGGAACTAAAGACGTCTAGGAGTGTGATGCTGAGACCGGCCACTCCTGCCAGACTGTTGCCCTAAAGCGGCCAGCCCCAGACTCACCATGAGGTTGAAACGAGAACTTAACTTTTACCATTAAAAAGAGTTGGTGATTCTTTTGTTTTGTTTTATTCCATTTTGGAAAAGAAAATGAAGTTTAAACTACTAAAGGGAAATAAAGATGAGATAAAATTAACCTGGTCGATAGACTGTGCCCCTCTTTGGGAAGGGCATGATGGGATTCGGGGGAGGCAGACTGAAGAACCTGAGGAAGCATCACGCTCTGCCTCCCCCCCCACCCCCATTCCCAGACACAACCTGCCACTCTCCAGGTGTGTGGGTGTCAGGTCGGTCCTCTGTCACAAAGGTGCATTCCAGGCTTTCTTTTTCTCAGTGTGGAGCTTATACCTGAGGATAACTAACAGAGCAGGCATTTCGGACAGATAAGCTTTAGCTATAAATTGGTTTAGTTGGTATGCTGCATTCATACTTCTTTGTCTTTTTTGTTGTTGTTGTTTAAACAAAAGGAAAAAAGGGTTTAAATCCCCCCCTTTCCTTCTCCTGCAGGAGGTGAGTGTGTGGGTGTCCTGTAGGACCATTGGCTCCACCCCAGCTTTAGCCCAACCTTCAGGTTACCATCCCCACCCCATCCCCTCCCTCCATCCCCTGCTCTCCACCCCAAAAGGGAACCCTCTGTCGCCATCATTACCGTTACGTTAAGATGCCCGAACTCTCCATGACATAACCCATCCTCCGACCACTTCAGTATTAATGACTTTCATGCAGGGATATAAATGGGAGGGGTGGGAAAGGAGGGAGTAGCCAGTGGGGAGGGGGAACGGGTGGGGGAGGGATGCAGAATGGAGATCTTTTTTTGTCTTTTTTTTTCCTTTAAACAAATTTGTCATTTAATGGATCCAAAAGAAAAGAAAGAAAAATGAAACATACACACAAAAAAAAATTTAAAAATCCCCTCCCCAAAGATTTTTTTTTCCTAGACACAAATTGCTTTGTTTCCTGTCACGTTTTAATATCAATATTAACACAATGTGTAGTCTAAAACTAGTTCCTTTGTAGTTTGCATGGGATGTGAATGCTGTCTCAACGTGCCCAAATCTAGAAGACTGCATGAGCGTCAATTCAGATGTGAAAAAAAAAAATCTCTCTCTCTCTCTCTCTTTCTCTCTCCTCCATATATATCTCTATTTCTATTGTGATAATTTGGTGGGCAGTGAAGCACCTCCGGTTGGTTGCCGTAGTGTGTTGAATGATCGTTTTTTTTCTTCTCTATTTTTGGAGCTCCAAGCTTCTTAGTAGTAGCCTGGGCTGAGTATTCTTGAGTCCCTGCTCATGTTTTCGCATGGCCTTGGTTGAGTGTTAGAAGTTGGGCCTCAGCTGTTTTTCTCGAGTGTTTGGCTTGTAATGATCGGTGCATGCCTGGCTTCTGGCCTCATACCCAGCTCTATTCTCTGCACACCAGTCCTGAATAGCTACAGTGCTCAACCGAATTTTGGCGCGCCCGCTTCCCCGGCAGGCTCCAACCCGGCGCGGCCCGGAGGCTTCCCGGGGGCCAACAGCCCAGGACCTGTCGCCGATCTCTATGGCCCTGCCAGCCAGGACTCCGGAGTGGGGAATTACATAAGCGCGGCCAGCCCACAGCCGGGCTCGGGCTTCGGCCACGGCATAGCTGTAAGTACCTGCCTTCCTGCCCTCCTGCCTCCTGTTACCTGACCAACTCCTTGCAGCCCATGAGTTAGGGGCAGAGGAGAGGACAGTGGGTCCCCATCAACGGTCCCGCCAGCTACTGAAGGCTGACGCTGCTCTGTCTAGACACATACCAAGGACCTCCTAAGTGGCCCGGTGATGAACTAGAACGTATGTGAGCAGTTCAGATTCATGTCACCACTCCGTCACCTTCAGCCCTTGCGACCTTGAGCCACTTACATAACCCCGTGAACCTCACGTACCTGGCTGCAGAACAAGAATAGTTTACCTCCCTCCAAACATTGGGTGAGAATGAGCAGAAACAGTGTGCACCCTGCACATAGTAGGTCCTCAGTGTCAAGCCACCCCCCTCACATCAGGGGTAGTCATCTTAGTCAGCAGAGTCCCCGACTGATGTCCATTGGCAGCTCTGGTACCTGGGAGTTGGTGAGGAGGGCGAGCCCCCTCCCAGGCCATTTCTTTTGCTAACATTTCTTACAATTTCCAGGTTCCAAGTAAGTTCCCATTTGCGTTCTTTAGCTGTGGCCCCCCCGAAGGCCAGATGCATTTGATATTTGTAATGCTCTGTGGTTCTATAATCTGACTAATCCAGGCAATGGAAATTTGCTTAACAGATTTGCATGCTGTTTTCAGATTGTATTGTTCTTCTCCCTCCTGGTGTGTGAGCATGAATGTGCCTGAGCCCCACTTGCTCGCTTCCCCTTCCATTTTGGAAACAGAAAACTGGCCAACCCCTGCCCTAGCCCGCCTCGGCATTTTGGAGGCAGTTTGGTTTTGAGCTGAGATGGGAGTGACTGCTGTCCCAGGTCACGTCCCTGTCAGACTTCACGTGTGGGAGAGAGCGGGCAAGCTTTGCCTTAAGGGCTACGCTGGGGAGAACAGAGCCTGTGCAGACAGTCTGGGGCACCAGGGCGGCCCCATCCATGCCCCCGTGCATTACACTTGTGCATACACAATCATACACACATTTTTCTCTCCCCATCTCTCTCTTTCTTGCACACACACACTCATCTGCCAGTCCTATCTGTGCTGCCTGGGTCCTTGTTCAGTTTCACTCCCAAGACAGTTTCACTTGAGTCAGTAGTTTGATGAGTCTAATCCTTTTGGATCAACTGGAGTACCAAATCCAGAATGTTATTATTCATCCAAGAGCTGCATCGACTTGAGGAACCGTCTATCACCACTTAGAACACGACTCATTTCCATTTTCAGTGTCCAGAAACATAGACCCTACTTGTTTTTGAAAACCTGAGTCTTTGGACCCGTATGCTGCAGTGATTTCTCTGAAAAACCCCACATAGCAACATAGTTTGTCTGCACTGGGATTTCTTCTCCCCAGCTTGAACCATTGGAACCCGGGACAGACACAGGTCCTTATCTTTGCTCTTTGGGGTCAGGGCCCCCATGCCTGTCATTTGGGGCATGAGCCCCACTACACACCCACCCCTTTGAATCTGGCTCTTGGTTTCCCTTGTGTAAGCAGACAGGCTGGGGTGGGGGTCATGGGGTAGGGAGGGACTGGAGCTGGAGAGGATGTCATCCTGGTCCCTCATGGCACGGTGTCTCAGAATTACATATTCATGCTGGCAACCACAGACTAGTCCTAGAGATAATTTTCTTTCCCAGAATATGACAATCTGTTCCCATGTATAGCGCACTGATGACCTTAACAATTGTGCAATTTTAGGGACCTTTGATTGCAACGGCCTTTACAAATGGATACCATTGAGCAGGTGCTTTCGTTGCCATCTCACTCTGAGGTATTACCGTCTCTGCCATGTGTCTCCACCCTGCCGGTGTGTCCGTACATGTATGTGCACTGGTCATACATGTATGAGCATGCCCTTGTCTCATCACATCAACATCTCTCCCTCCTCTTTCTGGACCCCTTTTCAGGCGGGTGGGGGCAAGAACAAATCCAGTCTTTTAATCTCTCATCCCTTCCTCCAGCTTTTAATCATGACCTCACCTTTTTTTATTCTCTCTTTTTTTTTTTTTTTTTATTTTGGGGTTTTTTGGTTCTTGAGTTGGTTCTTTTGATTCCACTTCTGTATCGTCCCTACCGTCATCTTTCTCTGTCTTGAAATACAATCAAGAGTGTGGGAAACTGGAAGGCGATTTCGTACTATGCCCATGGGGTGGGGGTGGAGGTAGGGAACTTCTGGACTTCTGCCAAGCCTGGGGACAGAGACCGGGACCATGGCCACTCCCGAAGGTCCTGTGAGCTGACCTTGTGGGTTGCTGGGCCCTTTCAGCTCTCCAGGGCTCTCTGGGGCTCAGCCAATGGGATTCATGCCGTCAAACAGCCAGACTCCATCTTTTAGTGAAAAGAAAACATTTTTGCCAGTAACTACTGAGTAATTATCCAGATTACCGCACAAAAAGCAAATTAAATTAACGACATCACCTGCATAACGTGGATTTGGATCCCTGCCAGTTTCCTAACCTTTTAAACTGAGCTCAAGTTAATTAAACATTTTTTTAAATCACTTTGATGGGGATATGGAGGGGGTGGGACAGAGGAGAGGGAGGTTGGGGCGGGCAGTGAGCAAGCCTCCTGCCACATTCTCCTCAAAAATGAGTGTCTGTCATTCTTGGGAAGAACTCCAAGCAGGGAGTGGGGTTATCCTGGAAAGCACTAGATGTGTGCTGCATTAGTACATGAGGTTGAGGGGAGTGGGTTGGAACACCAGCCGGTCTCCTTGAAGTGGGAGGGCGACAGCTGAGGCCTGAGAATGGGTTCCACTCGGGAAATCCTACTGGCGCACAAGAGCCTTTTGCTCTTGGAGTGGGATAGAAAAGGCCTGTGTTGGGTCTCTGGTGCAGAGTGATTGCTCCCAGCCCTGAGTCAGCCAGGACTGGGTCTGGTGAGACCAGCTGGGGACCAGGTTGAGTTAAGCTCCACAAATCTCTGGATTCCTCTCATGTTGCTGCTAAGGAATCACCTCAACTAACGCAGCTGCCTCTCTTAACCCAATAAGCCATGTGTGTGAATTCTCCCCAGCCCTCACCTCCACTCCCCTTCAAGCACTGACCCAGCCATTGCTGGCCAGAGCCAGAGGCCACTAACAGTTTGAAGGAGAGCTTCTCGCTACTAATTAAGCTGGGTTTGGGGGCCCAGAAAGGTTTCTCTGTAGAGCAGGGAGGACCGATAGATCCAAAGACTGGGGATTGAAGAGAGCTCCAGCCCCCACCCCCATGGAGTCAGATGAAGAGGGAATTAAACAATCACTGGGCTCCACAGAGCCTTGGCAGCCAGTTGCTGAGATGCTGGTGCTCCACCTTCCCTTCCTTTCCCAGGAGTGTGGACCTCCTCCCCCCAGCGCCCTCCAAGGGGTAGGGGTAGGCAGAAGTCAGCTCATCTCCCTCACCCAACTCTAGGACTCAGTTTCCAAAGAAGGCTGACGTAGCCAAGAGAATGGAGGCAGCAGCCTACCCCTTCCAGAAGGAACTAAGTGAGCCAGTCGAGTCACGGGATCACACCGTGGCTGTTGGGGACTAGCCAGATATACACTTTGTCCCCAGCAGAGGTGCCCTTCTGACATTTGGTGCCATCCATAAAAGAGGGGCCCAGACCCACAGCCAATTCAGGGCGACCCATTCAGCAAGTCTTTGAGTCCTGAACTTAGTTTTGGTCTTCCCAAGTGGGTTGTGGTGTACTTTGTTTTTTTTTAAGTATCCCAACCTTCAATCCTTTGGTATATAATATGAATTTTTTTAGTATACATTTGCACCTTCAGTTATCCATGGGTATCTACTAAAGGCAAAAGTTTTTCGTTACCACTTAGTTTTGAAAGCAAGTTTAAACTATCTGGTCAATGTGCAGTTGGACCAGCTGGCTGGAAGTCCAAACGCAACCCGTTAGCTGGCGAGACCCTTCCTGCCATAACCACAAGAAGCCTCCAGTCCTATAGCCCATCAGCGAAGGAGTCACGGAGCTGCCCTCGCCTGGGCATCAGGCGTGGCTTAGACTTCAGATTTCCCAGGCTGTGATCTCAGAAAGGTGTTAGCCCCCCCCCC